>NW_024465894.1:29221730-29834615 GCF_017591425.1 Ochotona curzoniae | reverse complement strand
CCAGTGGGGGACCAAAAATGATATGAAAGCAGCAAGTGGCTTCAGACAGAGTGATGCAAGTTTTTAGAGTACAAGAAAATAAACCAAAAGATAAAAACAAAACAAGCACACAAACAAAATAGAGCATGTTTAAAATAGACCTGTTTAAAATCTCTGAAAGGTAAGGGACCAAGAACCTGGCAAAAAGCATCATAAATTCCTTATGTGCTTGAAATATTTAAAAACCAGAAGGATGCAACAATGAAAGCGACATGTATGAACACTTGAAGAGAACTTCCTTTTGTCGTTCGGAAGTTACAGAAGGTAATGACAGGACACCCTTGGGGGACCTTCATGTCAACTTGTTTCTATAAATGTCTTCATTTTCTCTTATTTTAGAAAATGTCCTTATTAAAGAATAATTGATGTAAATAATTTGGAAGTTGATCGTGTTTAAAATACACAGGAAAGGTAATTGTAATATTCCTTTAGTCTCCCAGCCTTGGGCTTCTATAACGTTTTGTTCACAAAGAAACCTCTTAATAGCATGTACAGCATCAAACTTTGTGCAGAGAGACTGTATGTAGAGAATCGGAAAGCAACATGTACCATGTTTTTAGAGAAAATGTTAGCAACGTCTTCTGAAGTAGAAGCTACGCATGGATGTGCTTCCCAGCAGTTGTACTCCAGAAATCTATGGAGAACTGCAAAAACTTATAAGGAAACAGCTGTAAGCACTGTGAGGAACAATAAAGTGCAGAATAATACAAACATCTCTCCACTGATTTTTGACTTACTAGTTATAATTGTGTTCAAATTGTGGAAGTCAAATAGCATGTGAAATTCTTTTAGTAGCCAGTTTTGTCGCTCTGAAACACTTTCCAATCTCCTTGTGAGAAGCTCATGTCTGTTACCTAAAAGTTGATAGCTGCTTCAGCTCTGCAATTTTGCAGTGCCCTTGCCTTCTGGGAGATGAAAACACCCCACACTATGGAAGCTAAATGTGGTAACATGATTTGCTTTTGCCAATGAAATGTTTGCAGGAGTGTTTGTGTCATGCCAAACAGCAGTCAAGATCTATTCTGTGTCGTTCCACTGTTCCATATCATTCCCTTGGACCACAAGAATGGCACTGCCCTAGACAAGAGGTGATCGTTATATTAAGACCTAGAATAAAGAGAAATGAAATGGGTTCCCAGTATAGATGGTCTCTGGGTGAAAATTAAACCTGTGTTTAATTAGTATGAGGCACTGAGCTCCCTGGTTGTTCTAGCATAACTCCAGAACCAGCAATTCCCTACCCAGATGACTGCAGACTCAAGCTTTGTGTAGGCAAACAGAAAGGAAAGCATGAAACATGTTGTCAAAGGCAAATCAAAGCCACTATAGCTGTCTGCAGCAAAGCTACAAAGGAAACAGTGTTTCGCACCACGCTGGGCTCAACAGCTAAATCCTCACCTTGCATGGCCCGGTGTACCATATGGGCAATGGTTCATGACTGGCTGCTCCATTTGCCATTCAGCTCCCTGCTTATGGTCTGGGAAAGCAGTCGAGGATGGCCCAATGCCTTGGGACCCTGCATCTGTGTGGGAGATCTGTAAGAGGCTGCTGGCTCCTGGCTTCAGATCAGCTCAACTGAAGCCATTGCAGCTATTTGCAGAGTAAACCAGCATGAGGAAAATCTTGCTCTCTGTCTCTTCTTCTCTCTTTAAATCGGATCTGCCTTCAAACAAAAATAAAAATAAATAAATCTTTAAAAAATAAAAGAAGTCTTTCTTTATTAGCATTGTAGCTATATCAACTTCCAAGAATAACACTAGCTATCGCCAGTTGATGAAAAATTAAATATTCTTTGTTAATAAATAGGAACATAATCATTTATCAGTAAATAAATTACACTCATCTGGTAGTAGGTTTTTCAGAAAGTGCTGGGTTTGTAATCAGATTTCAGTAAGAATACTAGATCTGCCATTCCAACATCTATCTCCGTAGGGTTAGCCAATCTGCCCCTGTGATATTCCTGTGCCTTAAAGAGAGCTCTCCCTGCATCACAGCACACAGCAAATACTAAACTCACAACACTAGTCCCTGGCATGGATATTGAATAAATGAATTTGGAAAAAAATAAAGATAAAGAGATTGTTCAACGCAGGAGGTCCTGGATCACAGGTGCTTATAATAGTATGCCAACAAGTTTGTGGAAAGTGAAACTGAAGATTAACTCCTTTTAGCGCAAAAGCACATCCAAGCCCCAGGAAGTGGTACCTGAGAAGAGGTTTCATCGAATACTTATGGTTACACAGTTTGAGGTTGAGTTTATGCATCATATTCCCTCACCCATTTTTGTGTTTTGTTTTGAAATCTCTGCAGTGCTATGGTGTCAGGTATGTTATGGAAGTGAGGTTGTCAACCACGGTAACTATTACAATAGACTGGGAGGCAGCCAGTAGCTAATAAAATATTGGATATTTTCAGCCCAGTGACAGTTATGGGTGGAGCCTGGAGCCTTTCTTTCCCATAATGATTAGCTGTCATGGGAGGAGGTTTCGAAGCCACCTTTTCGAGAGGGTGAAGTGACAGATGACTTCCAGATCTTTCTCTGATCTCTAACAGATAGTGGCAACTTAAGTGAAAGTATGAATGAAAGTCCTTATTTTAAAAAGTGAAGCTCATTGCATTGGATACTGGGGTGGGTGCGGGGGGCGGGGGGCGGGGGGTGGGGAGAAGTAGTTTTTTATGCTCTGAGGTTGTTGTATTGCCCCAGGCTAACCACATACACACCCTCACATGAAGTGATTGCCTATGTCCTTATAGATTCCAGAAGCATAGAAGTCTTGGGAAAAGCTGTAGAAAAGATTAGTCCATATCTATATATGAAAACTACAGGTTTTAACAAAATCTCTAGTATTTTGTAGATTATATAAGTATCTCATATGGACAAAGCTCCATGCAAACCAAAATTTATTTTGTTGATGTTTCTTTACATAGGGCTATATTTTCTCCATATATTATCTGTTTGCTAAATTTTAAAAAATGTGAAATTATAATCTACCCAACATCACCTCACCAGATGGTGAAATCATACCTAAAACAATGATTTTTTTTTCCTTTCTATACTTCCTTTTTACTGGTTTTCCTTTCCAGTGACCTGAAACCATATTCAAGGAGAATTAGGATGCTTGAAAAAAAATCAAAGAGAAAGGCTCTTTTGTTTTATGACTTCAATCTGGGTTTCTAAGACTCCCCCTCCTCCACCAAAAAAAAAAAAAAAAAGGAAAGAAAAGAAAAGGAAAGAAAGGAAAAGAAATTAAAAGAAAAGACACCTGATTGAACTGACTAGGGAGTATGTTGAGAAAAATAAGAGGCTGACGAATGAGCATTAGTCAAAATCCATCTATGTATCAGGGTCATGAGAGCTACAGAAGCTCTGTGGATATTGGTGCTCCACATTGTCTGAATGACTTGATTTTTTAAATTATTTTTTCATGAAAAAAAGTTTTTGAAAGGTCTTCCATGTAATGGTTCACTCCCCAAATGGCTGCAAAAACCAGAGTTGAGCTGAGCTGAAGCCAGGAGACAGGTGCCCTCTCTGGGTCTCCCACGTGGGTGCAGAGGTCCAAGGCTTTGGGCCATCCTCTGCTGCTTTTCCAGGTCATGAGCAGGGAGCTGGATGGGAAGTAGAGCATCTGGGACACAAACTGGGTCCCAGTTTGGATTCTGACTCTTACAAGGTGAAGATTAGGCACTGAACCATCATGCTGGGCTCCTGGATGACTTGATAAAACGGAGGGTTCAGTCAACCCTCAAAGATTTTGAAATAGATCTCAAGTAGGGCTCCATGTTTGCATTTCTAATTAGCTTCCAGTTGATATTGATGCTATCAGTTTGCAGAATACATCTTGAGAGCCAGTGATTTATGCATCAGGATAATGTTAGAAGAGGATTACATTAAGCAACTTCTGGATGAGTATTTTCTAATGCCTAGCTTGCAGAAGCCATGTAGAAACACAACCAATGCCTGCAGATCATCTGGTCTACCAGTCACTTGGCCTGCTACTTGGTTCTCAGGACAAACTCTCATCAAGAATTTGTAACCTCGCATAAAGTCCAGCGTCTTATTGTCCAGATAAGTTCAGTGGCCTCTTGGGGAGACCTTCTCTGGTCTGAAGGTAGAGCTAACAGAGTAAAGTTCCAGTCAGTTAAAATCCCCAACAAAACATCAGTGCCAATATACAACGTTATGGAATTAATTGACATAGTATTGAGTGAACAATATGTTAAAAAAAAATACAAGTTCAATTCTTCAAAACATCTGGGTTAAGGCTAGGTATATGCTTGCAATGAAGGAATTTCAACTGAACCTGAACCGCGGTTATGCAGCAAGGTGGAGAAATCCACTATGGGAGGAAGGGTGTGGGAGGGGTAGGGGGAATCCCCAGTGCTTATAAAACTGTATCACATAATACAATGTTAATAACAAATTAAAAAAAAGAAAAAGAAAAAAAAATAATTTGTAACCTCCACTCATCTGAACATCCCTCTGCCAATCTCAAGTAAACACCTGAAGTTTGCACACTGTCAATTTAAGCTGTCCTTTTTGATAGTCCAAATTCAGATTAGAAGGCTGAGTAGTAGCTTGATTTCTGAGAGGCAGGCTCTACATTTTACTTGAGTCTCAAAACTGGATCCTGTTTCTTGGAAAACGTCTTTTAAAATGAATATTTATTTATTTGAAGGAGAGAGAGAGAGTGTGTGTGTGCGTACATCATCCATCTGCTGGGCTACTACCCAAATAGCCGCAGTGTCCAAATCTGGTCCAAGATGAAGCCAGGCATTGGAAACTCCAGACATCCTGGGTCAGTGGCTTAGGACCAAGCCTTTAGACATTTCTTCTGACTTTCATGCATTTGAGTTTGGAGCTGGATCAGAAAGCAAACAGCCAGGACTCAAATCACTGCCATTGTCCATGCTTGCATTGTCAGGATACACTTAAATAGCAGCATGATGGACTTAGGTTTGATTGTGAAGGACTGTACTGTTGTAATGACATGGGGGAAACAAGTGATACGTAGGGATTTGGAGGGGGAGGAGGAGAAATCTTGGCACCTATGGAACTGTATCATGGAATAATAAAATAAATAAATAGACTTTTAAAAATTATTGCCTGCAATGTGGGTGGAGCTTAACTCACTTTGGCATGATACTGGCTCCAGAAACCTTTAAGAAATTAAAATGATTATACATACCTGAAAAACCAAGGTTGGGGTTCTGGATGAATAGCAGTGCTGATGCTAGGATCTCAATGCAAGCCTAAGTTCCATGCTTGAATGCAACCAAAAGTGCTAAATTTTCTCTGCACCAACATCCTATATCTGTTTTTAAATGTCTCGGTTTTTATTCATGCTCCTTATGCACATTTTCCCTCATGATCCCTACCAAGGCTTTTGAGAAACCCACCCTTCTCTGACATTAGACAGAACCATCTGTGTGTCTTCTGAATGACTGCTTCCAAGAACCATCACCATTGCTCCTTATAAATGCACTTCCAAACTCATCCAAATCCTGCTGCATCTTCTTCTTTAAAAGCCATGCTAGCACAGAGAGCAGGATTGTAGATCGTTTCCAAATCAATGGTATCCAACATATTTTTTTGATTTATATCCAAACATCGTCACCAGCCTTGATCTCCAGGGAAGACACAATCAACTCATCGATGCTCCACAGATGTAAAAGAACAAACGATGCCAATGGAAATCTCCATGCTGACCCATATGGAGCAAATGTAAACACAAAAACTATGTTTTATCATATCTCCTTCCAATCACATGGCAATCGAGATCTGGCTTTAACATGTGGACAGACATAAGGCAGTGAACAAATCCTGATGACTTTTCTGGCAGTCATCAGCATGGATAAAGACTCGGAGAGAAAACAGGCCACGGATAAGCTGTTATATGTCAGGGCTTAGCCCACCTTTCACCCTGGGTCCATGTCATGTGATTTGCACCCAGTGTGTCATCTGGTGAAAAATCCGTAACGAAAGAGAGCAAGCATAGCTTGACTGACTTGTAAATATATCCGTGCCTTTTTCATGGGCTAAATTATTATCAGTATGATTGACAGATAAGCATGTTGAGCATGAGATATATACTAAAATTCATGTTTAGTTCTTTGGTATTGATGGCTGCCATGGTGACCAGAGGAGGGCAGAACTTGGGAATATGGCCTCTTCCCGGTCAGGGAACCAGAGGTAAGATTCATCAGCCACCAGGGAAGGAACACATCAGCTGCATAGAGAAAGGAATTTAGATGGCCTTTATTCCAGGGAACTGTAGGTCAGAGGCTTCCCTTCTCCATGTAACAGAAAGTCAGACATGAAGCAGAGAGCTACAGAGAAAGAAGAGCCAGGAAGAGATGTGCAAAGGAGTTTTAAATCCCCATAACACAGAAGCCGAAGCAGGGGTCATTTGGATCCTTATTTGGTAGGGAATATTGATTTGTGTCGGTCATCGGTGCAGCAATGACCCCATTGCCTGAGAGTGTGCCAGAATTCCAGCGTCCCTTCTGGGTCCCAGACAGAGGTTAGAGTGTCTCACCAGGCTCAAAGCAATCTCCCCCTTCCTCCATTTACTGTGGCAGCCATCAGGGAACCACTACCATTGCAATTATTTGCAATCAACAATGACCCAAAGGAATGAGGCAATGCATAACCTTTGAAATAGCTGTCTTTGCATCAAGTATAAAATGTTGTGAAATGAAAGGAAAGCTTCTATAAGGTAAACATTAATCAAGCTTCCTATAAATGTGTTTTGAGTGTGACTGTGCTTGCTTTCTTTTAAAAAAAAAAGGTACATGGATTTCTTCATAACACAACATCCAGTAGAAAACAATTATGTAAGTTATTAAGTTCACAGATTCCATGATGGGGGAATTAGGAAAGAACTTATTTGTGAGTGTTTTGCTTCTGCTCGCTGTTGTCTGGAGCTTCAGCAGATGATCCCCAAAGGCTAGAGGGCACCTCATAGAAGGGTACTAAAATCATGAGAAAACATCCTTGCTTGCCTTCTGGTTTATGTTGGTGGTGATCCCTTAGCTGGGCTAATTGCTAGAGCTTGTACGTTGACACCTTAATGGGTCTACCTTCGACACAACGTCCTGACTCTGGTCCCAGTCAGACGTCCAAAGGAACCAGTCAAAAGCTGTAGAACCTTGCAGGAATTAGCATTGAAAGTCACATGGTTTCCTATGTCAAAGCTGGAAGCCGCTTCCATTCAAGAAGAGGCAGGACAGAACCCTACCTCTCAAGGTGGGGGATCTCCAGGCCACCCTTAGCAGTATGTAAGATGGAAATATTGTTGCAGTGACATTTGGAAAAATTTAACCCATCAAAACCAACTGATTCTCTGAGTCAGGCTTGCCTTTTGCTATGTGGATAGTCTTCTCCTCTTATCTGATAAGGTTGAGACTGCCTTACTGCAGCACGATACATTCCACACTGGAGATCAGCAGTCTCAACTTCCAAAGCTTCATTTGCTTTGCAGGGCAAAATTAAGACTGCCTAAGGTTCAGACTGAATGGTAGAGCAATAATGTAACCGGAGCAAAGAACCTCAAGTTTTTAAGTGGAGGTGAGTTGACCCAGTTTTGTGTCTCAAGTACAGGAAGCCTTTATGATTTCTCCTGACCATTGGCCTACTCACTTCAGTTTGAGCAAGCTGGAAAAGCACCCTTGACATGAGCAGACCAGCTTGAGGATTACTTTTGATTACTGCCAACAGTTGAAGCAAAATCTTTTTTTTTTTTTTAAAGATTTATTTTTATTATTTTTTCATTGGAAAGGCGGATATACAGAGAGGAGAGACAGAGAGGAAGATCTTCCGTCCGATGATTCACTCCCCAAGTGAGCGCAACGGGCCGATACTATGCCGATCCGAAGCCAGGAGCCTCTTCCGGGTCTCCCACGCGGGTGCAGGGTCCCAAAGCTTTGGGCTGTCCTCTGCTGCTTTCCCAGGCCACAGGCAGGGAGCTGGAAGGGAAGCGGGGCTGCCGGGGGATTAGAACCGGCGCCCATATGGGATCCCGGGGGTGCAAGGCGAGGACCTTTAACCACTTGCGCCACCGCGCCAGGCCCGCAAAATCTTTTTTAAACCAACTAGGAAATTGGAAGTGGGTCTGTTTCTTGCTGAGTCTGGACCAGCGTCTGATAAGCCTAGATGATTCATGAAAACTAAGCCAACTCTCCAGGAGAGGTTGCCTACTGCATCTGGGACCGCAGCTCAGTCCTTCGCTGCTCCCATCTGGAAAGTGCTCCCCATGGCCCCGAAAACATTCCTGAACCTGGAATCTGCATGCACAGGCTTTGGTTTCTTATGCATCTTTTTATCTCGTCTCCAACTCTGCCAAGGACCCTAAAGAGCCTCACCTTTCTGTGAACTCCACTGAAATGAACGTGGAGGAAGGAGTTGGGCCCCTTTCCTGAGTTGCCCTCTCCTCTTTCAGCAGCCTTGGGGATAAGACAATGGGTTAATTGAGGTGGCTACCTGCAATCAGGCCCTAGCAGACCTATCTCGCCGTTGTTTTTGGACTGTAGTCTAAATAAACTGCCTCAAAATATTTCTTCAGAAATGTTTGCCAATATTGCAATTTTCTTCCCTGGCTTTTGAGGAAAAAGAAATTCTCAGGGGATTGTTCAGAAAACAGCCAAAGGAAGGCACTAGGGTTTTTTTTTTTTTGGTCCATTACGTTGTATGATATATTTATGATGTCTCCCATGTATATCTTACGTATCTGCATACAACCCCAATAAATGTATAGTACATACATTATCTTCTAATGAAATACACTGTCTGGCATCCAGTGTCTACTTTTTTTCTTTGAATCCTAAGCATAAGATTCAGAGCAATCTGTTCTTCAGAAATAAGAAACCCCTCTTCACGGTGACTTACATCATGCTAGAGTAAAGCAGTCCTAACTTACATATTCGTGCACACACTGAGTCTTCAATAATTCATGGAAAATATGTCTTCTGAATAAACTACACATGGACTTCAGACCTTTTTTTTTTTGCACCAAAATTAGTATATTTTTAATTCCATCTTTTCCAGTGATATTTTGAAGTTCCATTGCAGCGTTCCACACAAAATGAGAGTATGATGTAAGGGAACAGTAAAAAGCTACTCCAGTGAGGAAAACTGACTTTTCTTTTGCTTTGTAAGCATATGGATGCTACACACTGCCTCAGGCCTACAGAGACATCAGCCCTCCTGACTGCCCTCCTTCATGAGCATAAATGCTAGCATGTGGCAGCTGAAGACACACACACTTTCACTATTGACAACAAAACTTAGGATGCAGGGCCCGGGACGGTGGCACAGTGGTTAAGGTCCTCGCCTTGCACGCCTAGGATCCCATATGGGCGCCAGTTCTATCCCGGCAGCCCCGCTTCCCATCCAGCTCCCTGCCTGTGGCCCAGGAAAGCAGTCGAGGGCGGCCCAAAGCTTTGGGACCCTGCACTTGCGTGGGAGACCTGGAAGAGGCTCCTGGCTTCAGATCGGCATAGCATCGGCCATTGCGCTCACTTGGGGAGTGAATCATCGGATGGAAGATCTTCCTCTCTGTCTCTCCTCTCTGTATATCTGCCTTTCCAATAAAAAATAATAATAATAATAAAAATAAATCTTTAAAAAAAAACTTAGGATGCATCCAAGTTGCTTCTGGAGACTGCTGTTTGAGAATGATTATTCAACAGTATTACTAGCAAAAAAATATATTCTGTGGAACAGCAGTCTATGTGTGACCCATAGGGGCTCCTTCGAAGCACAAAATCTCAGTTTCAATTTGAGCATGGAAAAATTGTAATTTTTCCATTTATTTTTAAAAGATCGATTATTTTTATTAGAAGGTCAGATATACACAGTGAAGGAGAGACAGGGAGAAAGATTTTCCATCTGCTGGTTCATTCCCCAAGTAGCTTTAACACCTGGAGCTGAGCCGACCAGAAGCCAGAAGCCAGGAGCCAGTAGCTTCTTCCAGGTCTCCCATGCAGGTGCAGGGTGGGTTCCAAGGCTTTGGGCCATCTTCTACTGCTCTCCTAGGCCAGAAGCAGAAACCTGGAAGGAAAGTGTAGCATCCAGGATTAGAAAACTGGCAGCCATATGAGATCCTGACACTACAAGGTGAGGACTTTAGCCACCAGGCTATTGTGCCTGGCCCAAGATGTGTAATATTTGGATTATGGGTCCAAATAGGACATTATTCCACTTGCATCAACCTTCTTGTAGATTTTGAGAAAAGTTACTCAGATGGAGGGTGTTGTGATGCAGAAAGTCCAACCACCACTTTCAACCTCTTTTCTCACATTGGGCAGTGCTCCACTTCATGTCCTAGTACCCTGCTTCTGAACCAGCTTCCTGCTGGTGTGCTTGGGAAGGTAGGCGTGGCAGGTCAAGCACTTGGGTTCCTGCCACTGGCGTGGGAATCCTAGTGAAATCCTTGGCTCTTGGCGTTGGCCTTGCCAAGTCTTCATGGCTGCAGCTACTTGTGGAGTGATGCCCATCCCGCTTACTCAGCCTTTCAAATAAATAAGTCAATATTTTTTAAATTGTTGGAAAAATAAAGACAAGGAAAGCTACTGAGTTTCCAAGCATAAAATGCCTTTTTCTAACATGCTACTATAGGAAAGTTCACAAATTAAAGTCTTAGGAAATAGAAGCTGTCAAGGGTTTTTTTTTAATTTTTTTTTTTTATTGTAAAGTCAGATATATAGAGAGGAGGAGAGACAGAGAGGAAGATCCTCCATCTGATGATTCACTCCCCAAGTAGACACAATGGTCAGAGCTCCACCAATCCGAACCCAGGAGTCAGGAGCTTCCTCCGGTTCTCCCACACAGATGCAGGTCCTAAGGGTTTGGACCGTCCTTGACTGCTTTCTCAGGCCACAAACAGGGAGCTGGATGGGAAGCAGGGCTGCTGGGATTAGAACCAGTGCCCACATGGAATGCCAGCGCTTGCAAGGTGAGGAGTTTAGCCGCTAGGCCATGCCACCGGGCCCAAAAGCTGTCAAGTTTTGAATAAGTTGATAAATCTTACAATACAGTCGAGTTAGGTAGAATTAGAACAGCAGCAAAAATCTCACAGGGCTGAAAAATCCACAGTCCCGCAGAGTTTGAAATTTAAGTTTTTTTTCCAAAATATTTGCTTAAGAGATCGAAAAAATAGGTTTAAGAAAGCAGGGACTATAAGAAAATCAGAAAGAGCTATGAGCCATGAAAAGGCATTATGGCATAGTGGGTAAAACCACTGCTTGCAGTGCCAGCATCCAATATGCGTGCCAGTTCGGGTCCCAAATGACTCAGTTCTGAACCCTGGAAAGGCAGTGAATGGCGGCTCATTTGGCTGAGTCCCTGCCCAGCCGGGCTCAGTTCTGGTGATTGCTGCCACTTTTCTCCCTCTGTGTCTCTCTGCTTCTCTCTAACTTTTACTTTCTAGTAAATAAACCTTAAAGAAAAAGAGCTTTGGGTCAGCAAGACCACAGTTGATTTTTGCTGGTAAAGGTGTTTTCTTTTTTTCCAGAAGAAAATCAAGAGACTAGCTATCTAAGTCACGTTTCTCTATGTAGATATTTCTTTCTTTTTATGGTCATGTACCATCATCTCAAGTTCTGGTGAAGTGATGCTCTCTAATTGACAATAGTGGGGCCGATGCCAGAGGTGTGGCCATTGTAACAACCTACCAGATAAAGCCAGTGCTATCAGGCCACTGACAGCTCGCATCAAGACCTATATTAGCGATTACCAACTAGGAGGTGGTTGATAATTAAACAGCACTTGTCTTCACTTGAAAGATTGAGGGAGGATGTTTTTGATGGGGTAAAAATGGGTGCCACTTGTTTAGATTCCCTATTGTTTTTTCAGAAGTCTGGAGCTACTGCTGATCTTGTGTTTTAATTTTTCTTTGGCTTGGTGTGCACATCGCTGGTCACAGTGCAGAAGTTCCCCCGAATGACCAAGTCGGCATCATTGTCACCTGTTCTCTACGATTCCTTGCTTTCCGTTTATTACACATTTAAAACTCAAATACATTGCCACAGCCTTTTGGATGTACTCATAATAAGACATTAGAATGGAACTATATGGAGCTTGTTTTACGGTGTCTTAGTCAGCTGCCCCATGCAAAGTTAGCACCCCATACTGGATCACTGATTCAAGCCACACTTTTCCTGCTTTCAGTTCTGCTCGCTCTCACTGCATCTCCCATGTGGCAGCCCAGCATAAAGTTGTTGATTCATGGCATCAGCCTAGTCCAGCAGAAGCCACTGTGACTGTTTGGGGAACTGAACCAACGGATGGAAGACCTGTCTCACCCTCTGTCACTCTGAATTCCAAGTAGTAAATCGTTAAGAAAAAGGAGTGGCGTTATATAGGCTGTGTATACATGTGTTGCCAATTGATCAGTAAAATGCAAAGTACACATGCTATCTTGCATAGTACCAGGGGGACAAAGTGAGAGACTGAGAATCTATTTCCTAGAGGCTTGTTCACTGAAGCGGTAGAGACCATCACCCACAACATATAATAGGGATATCTACCCTTGCCATTCCCCTGAAACTCTTGTTCAAATTGAATCGACCTCTCTACCATGTCTGCATAGTTTTCCTCCCTCCCCCTCTCTACTCCTCCCTCTCCTGGCTTGCTAAGCTTCTCTCCTGTAAGGGCTCTCACAGTAGTTCTCCCTTCTGGCTCACATTCTTTTCAAGTGTGTGTGTGTGTGTGTGTGTGTGTGTGTACGTGTGTGTGACTGATTTCTAATTACCCGCAATGTGAATCTGAATTTTTCAAGGTCACAAAGGAGCTTTGTCCAAAGTAAAAGTCAGAGACTAGTAAAATTGAAGATTTATCGATTTATATCTTCAATCCTTCTCGATGACGGCTGGGGGGTGAAAAGCAGGCACTTACTAGCATGCCTGGGTCACTGTACTCAGATTCTTCAACTATAAATGAAAATAGCATTTACTTACCCATGGGGCATTGCGAGGAGTAAGTACACTGTGGTAATCAGGCTCTTAAACGAGTTCAGGACTTTAAAACACACACGAGGCATTTGCCATTGTTATAAAGCACAGCAGACAAAGTAGTGTCACAGGTGGAACAGGTTAAAAACAACTTGCAGATTCACAATAAGAGATAAGCGTAGAGAAAACACACTCAGTCCCACGCATCCAGGAAGCAGAAATCCCTCACAGTTACAGAAGGGTAGGTGATGGGGAGAGCGTTTCAGAAACACAGAGAACAGAGTAAACTTGCGTGCCACTTGTGGCAGTGACGCCTTCGAGTGTGCAACGCACTATTACACACGTTCAGGACTTCAACACTAACGCAGACTCTGGCAGATTAAGCTTGTTCATTGCTGAAGGCTTTCCACGCACAATCTGCTATTTTTCAATAGAAATGTAAGGAATATATGTTTCAAAGCAGATGTTCAGCTTCCGTTAACAATTCTGTGGCATCTGAGCTATATTCTCTGAAAGAATATAAAACACCTCAGCTTAATATTGGCTGTAACACAAATGTTTTCTTCATATTCCAATGGCATAGTATTATACTTCAACCCATCATTTAATAGAGGGCTATTATGGGTACAAATGAATTCCAAATAGGATACGAGCTGTTGTACAATAATGATTTAAAAAAAAACAGCTAGATGAGACACCTTCTAGACATATCATTGGAGCAAATTATTCTTAGGATTTCTGTGATCAGACTGTGTTGGAACATGCTATGCTTGATGTCTCTTGTTCTTGTTAGCAAAAGTTACTACGGCAATGAAGCTGAGCATGAAATAATGTGGAACACTCTTCTTCAATATTTGTATCATGATCTTTCCAAAATAGCACCGCAATCAACTGAGGAAGATGGAATAACAAGAAAATTGTTTTCTCTTTGGTATGGTGACCACTTATAGCAAATTGTTAAAACAGGTTTTTCATTTGCCTGTAGTTAAGCAAGCACTTGTAAAACAGCTGGTCTAAGTTGAAAAGTCCCATAAACTTAATAAATGTATTTGTAAAATGTGCATATTGGACAATCTTGTGTGGCCATGAGGCCTGGCCAAAAAGTACCCTAAGTCAAATCTGAAGCCCAGTGCAGTTTAGGGATTAGACCCCAAACTGCTCAGGCTCAGGGGCAGGAAACAGCAAAACCGAGGCAACAGAGGATCCTATTTCCCAGTCTACTCAAGTAGTCTTCCTCCCTGTACAATTAATTATCTAGTTTGAAAGCCAGAATACATTGGCTTTTTCATTTCCCTTTTGCTCTTGCAAATGACTTAAATGTCAGTTGACCCAAGGTTTTGCCTTATTAATCTGGCACATGGAGTAAAATTGATCATTTGGAAAAACCCATCGATGTCTCAATCACTAAGGATCACACATTTTATTGAAGTGACTGATTTTTGTGGAAATAGCCTTTTAAAGATTAGTTAGGATTCAATATAAGGGAACCAAGTCACATATTTGAACATGCGCACAGACCACAGCTCCATCGATGAGGATATATTGACACATCCACAAAAATCAGACCAGAAAACATGGTTATAAGAAAATAGACAGGAACTATTAGTTGATTTGTGGTACACAGTTCCTTATATGTAAAGACATTTAAAAACTGGGGTTTCATAATATTCTGCTATTGTTTCTGCTATAATATTTATATATCAACACTGATAATTAAATTATACCAGTGATAGCAGGATCAAATGGTTCTCTCAAATTATATAAATATTCTCTTTTTGGCATTTTCAATAGCTATTCACATTTCTGATATTAAACTAAACAAATATAATGCTGATAACTAAAATTTTATAACATTTATTACAGATATGATTTCTTTCACATTCTATGCGAGATTTTCTTAAATATAGTTCAGATAAATTAATTTTATCACATGTAAATGTTACTTCACCCTTAAGGTCATTCTCCTTCCTTTGGGCATGGTGTTGATTAGGTATAAACCATCAGTCAAAGAACTTCACTATTTAAATATCAGTAGGGACAAGAAACTTTGAGTTAGAAAGAATTCTCTGTCCAAAACATCTAGGTACTCAGGATTAAAGAGAACAAGCAGAGGTGATCCATCCTGAACTTTTAAATGTACATCAACTTTGGAATTATTTTCTATGACATCTTCACCTTATACAAGATAAATTGGAATTCAAATAACTCAATGATTGTATTTTTAAAAACAGCCACCATTGAGTATTGGGAGGTAGGGGGTGCAAAGATATTCTTAGGAAAAAAAGCAATGATTTCAAAGGGGCCAGCACAAAGGCTCAACTGACTAATCTTCCACCTCCAAGTGTCAGCATCACACATGGACATCAATCCATGTCCCAGCTCCACTTCCCATCCAGCCTGAGGGAACAACAAAGGATGGCTCAAGTCCTTGTGCCTCTGAACTCATGTGGAAGACCTGGAAGAGGATGCTAGCTCTTGGCTTTGGTTAGACTCGGTTCCTTCCATTGAGACTCTCCATTTGGGGGATGAACCAGTAGATGGAAGATCTTTCCATCTCTACTCACTGCAAAATCTGCCTTTCCAATGAAAATAAATCAAGCTTTAAAAAAAGAAAAAAGGACAATCTCAAATTAAAAGAGAGGATCAAAACCAAAACTAGCCAGAGCTTCTGAGAAGTCGGAGAATCTAGTCCTGATTCCATCACGCATCATTCAAATTATCATTCATCCCTTCACTTTCTATGCTAGAAAGTTAGCATCCTAGCTCTCTGTGCTCTTCATGATATTGTTAAAGGAATGACATCATTACCTGTGTTTAATCAAGACTGCTTGACATCTCAAAGATAATGTGTGTATGTTTTAAGAAGAAATACTGTCTTTATTTCTCAAAATATGAGAATTATTTTCAGTCTAAAATGATTTAACAAAATGAATATTATTTACAATTTTGCAGTCTAAAAATTGGCTATCCAATTATTTAAAAGTGATTGACCAATTTGGGATTAGGGTTAAACTAAACAAAACCAAATAAATAAAAAAGCCTAATGAGTGTTTTTAGACTTCACAAGAATAGTATGCTGCCATTAATTTTACCAATACACTTTCTTAAAATAAGTTTTTGGATTTTTTTTATTTAAATGCAAAAATAAAACACAAGATAATGAAGAAGTACCTCCCACATATATGAATAATCATAAGTTTAAACATGAGACTTCAGATGTTTGCATTGTCTTAAGGTCTGATTATGAAATTCTGTACTACCCAAGCAACTAAAATGTCCTTAGACTTAGGCAAGCTTCTTCTCTTAAAGATTTTGTTTTTATTGGAAAAGCAGAATTACAGAGAGAGAGAGAAATGTCTTTGATCCCTTGGTTCACTCCCCAAATGGGCAGAAGCTGGGCCCATCTGAATGTAGGAGACAAGAGTTTCCTCCTCCTCTCCTTAAGGTGTTGGACCATATTACTCTGCTTTCCCAGGTCATTTGCAAGGAGCTGTATTTGAAGTGGAACAGCTGGTACATGAACCAGTGCCCACATGGGATGCCAGGCACTAGAGTTGGAGGATTAACCTACTACACCACTATCCTGGTCCTAGCACTCATTCCTCCAAATCAGTGGTTTTTTTCCTATGTAGTCTCAGGAATAGCATTAGCGTCACCTTGGAAATTGTTGGATCACACCCTGAGAGATGAAGACTAGAGCTTCACAAAGATGTCCATTTTTTTCATCCTTTAAACCTGTGAAGAAGTTACTTTCCATGGCAAAAGCATCTTGCAGGTGGGACTAAGTTAAGAATATTGAGATGGGTAGATCTTCCTAGGTTTCATGAGTTGACTCAATGCAGATAGGCACAACAGGAAGTTGGCGGGGTAATCAGATGGCAAGGGACAGGAAGAGAGACAGAGGAAGAGGGAGGGACTTCCAGGTGTATAGGAAGCTTTTAGATGGTGCAGAAACAAGGAAACTAATTCTATCCTGAAACTTCCTGAAAAAACACAGACTCACTTTGGATTTCTTATCTCCTTAGGAGTAACGTAATACATTTGTGTTTTCTTAACTCATTAGATTTGCAATGATTTTATTTCAACAGTATTAAATCTAAGAGTCATGGCTATTAGAGTCTGTATTTTAACAAACCCTCCAGGCAATGCTGGTACACCATAAAACTTCAGAATCACTGCTGTAAATTTCACAATAGAAATTTTAACGTGCCAAAGTTTGTATTGCATTAACAATCGCCTGTCAATAGAATGAATACATGACCCTCAAATATGTAGTGAACAGTGCAGTAGCCCTCAGGCAACAACAAGTGAAGATTTGGAGCAATAAACAGCAAAAGAACTCAGTGTAGTGATGAGCTGGAAGGAGAACTGGGCTGTGTGAGGACTTCCGAACTGCTCCTAAGTCAGTGGGTCTTTTTTTGTCTTCCCAAAATGGAAGAGACCAAATTCATGCTTTCAAGTCCTTAATAATGATGTGACCATACATTTTTCTCTTCTTTATTTAAAGATTTATTTTATTTTTATTGGAAAGCCTGAAATACAGGGAGGAGGAAGGAGAGAGAGGAAGATCTTCCATCCGTTGATTCACTCCCACGCAGCTGCAATGGTTGGAGTTGAACTAATCCAAAGCCACAAGTCCAGACTGTCTTCCGTGTCTCCCATGTTGGTCCAGGATCCCTGGGCTTTGGGCTGTCCTCCACTGCTTTCCTAGGCAACAAAAAAAGAGCTGAATGGGAATTGGAATAGTTGGGATTAGAACTAGTGCCAGATGGGATCCTGGCACATGCAAGGTGAGGACCTTAGCCGCTAGGCTACCAAGGTGGGCCTGACCATATAATTTTCTAACTGAGATTCCATCAAACTAATCCAAAGATATGGATTCTTACAAAATATTTTTACTACGCTCTACTTCAAATATGACTTTTCCTTTAATTATAAATGAAGGTAATACACTCTGGTAGTAAGGCCTAAATTTTTACTTAGTCATTGCCAGAAATCAGAATTGCAGATGACTTTTATCACCGTTTGCCCACATCACTACAAAATTACGGCAATACTTAGATGCACACCTAGATCCTTATTGTGCAATATTCAACTATAGAAATATATTATCACAAATGCAAATTTTTACATTCAGATAATTGCCTTGCAAATGTTGTTTAAAATATATTTGGTTTGTTTTCATTTCTGCAAAATAGATTCTTTTCTCTTACTAAGTTTTTCACTGGCTCACAGATCATACAATAGCATTATTCTTTCCAAGAAAGCGTTTTATTTTCTTTTCCATTTCTTCATTGACACATTGGTTATTCAGTAGCATGATATTTAACTCCATGGCATTGTACATTTTTTAAACTTTTTTTCCTATTGTTGATTTGTTGTATAGCTTTTCACTTAAGGGGATGTATAGTAACTGTGTAGTAAAGACTATCACATACAGATGTGAAGATCAAATGCAGTGTGCATCTCTATTTCCAAATCAAAGATAGACTCCCAGTGAAACTGTTCAATGTATCTTGACAATAGGATGCTGGACTCTGTGCCACTGTCCATACCTGCAATGTCAGGACACACTTAAATAGCAGAATGATGGACTTATGGCTGCATGTGAAGGACTATACTATTGTAATAATACTATTGTAATAATATAGGGAAATCAGTAAGAGGAGCGGGGAGAATTTGGGGAGGAACTAAGGGAAATCCTAAAGCCTATGGAATTGTATCATAAAATAAAAATTAAAATTTAAAATATAAGCATGTATGCATACATATATATATATATACATATCATATACATGTATATATTTGCAGGCATGTGTATTCAATCTTTTTCTAAGGAAAATTCCTTAGACTCCCAGCGAACTTCCAAAGAAATTCATCCCAAGAAAACTAATGGAGAACAAGTGATATTAATATGTGTTTTGAAATGTGAGGTGATGTAAAGAAGCCATGTATCCTTACAACACATTTACCAACGATAAGACAGGGCAAAAGAAGATAAATCCTATCAGAGATCAAGAAAAAAAATCTTACGTAAGATGCTTTAAAGAGAATCAAGTTGTGCCACTTGTTTCTTCTCTCCTGCTTATACAGGTTTCAAACAATTAAGGATTTACACTCTTTCCAATGAATGAGCCCCCCTTCTAATGAAACACCAAGGAAACAGAAAACTATAGAGACGATGCAGCAGTTGAAAAGATAGCTTTGAAACAGGATATAATTATCCGAACAACTTTTCAGGGTGCATTTTGCCCTTGCCCCATGAGATGGCTGAAGGGACTTTGCAGTTCTGAACTGTCTGAATAGCATTCAACAAGATAGTCTGTGAAATTAGGATAAACAGATGCATTAACCTGCTAGATGAACCATGGATGCTTATGAGTTCAGACTTACGTCACATGATCTTCCAAGAATGTTATTTGTCCAGAACTTATCTACATGATCTGACTTTTATGACCATCGAGAATTGGTCAGATATTCATGTGAAGACTTACTTTCCCATGAGCGTTTTCTTACCACACTCTACCCAAAATATTCTATTCACTTTCCCAAGGTCATACTGCCAACAGATCCCCAGTGGACTGGAAAGCAAAACAAACAAACAATGAAAGCCAAAAAGAAAACAGTGATAAATTTAATGTGAAATCTAATGTGCAGAAATCACTTAGTAAGTGAATACATATTGGGCTCTGTAATATCTGTAAAGATTGGCATGATTGCTAGTTTAACATACTTACACTAGAATATATTACTATATTAATCTTTTTTGTTGTTGTTGCATAGTCCAAAATTCAGGTTCTATCATAGGTAGTAAAATTGAAGAGTTGGAGACATTTGAAGAAAGAGTTTTATTAGATTACTAAATCCTGAGGATATTAATGTAAAAGAAAGATGGAAAGAAACGTGGCTATTTCTCCTGAGAAGAAAGGCAGACATACGGAGAGCAGAAGATACAAACAGAAAGATCTTCCGTTCATTGATTCTCTCCCCAAGTGGCTGTGATGGTCAGGACTGAGCAGATCCAAAGCCAGGAGCTTCTTCCAGGTTGGGACACAGGGTTTCAAGGCTTTGGGTCATCCTTTACTGTTTTCCCAGACCACCAGCAGGGAGCTGGATGAGAAGTGGAACAGCCAGACACAAACTGGCACCCATATGATATCCTGGCTCCTACAAAGTGAGGATTTAGCTGCTAGGCTATCACTCTAGGCCCTGCAAACACATTCTTATTTCCAATGAATCTCCAAAGGATTGCGGCATATAAATCTTTCGGTTTCCATTAAGACCTAAGCAGTTCAACTATCTAGAGGGCCTATTTAGGAAAAGGTAGATATAGTCCCAATTATCATTGTACTTTCAATTTTCTTTCTTTCTTTCTTTCTTTCTTTCTTTCTTTCTTTCTTTCTTTCTTTCTTTCTTTCTTTCTTTCTTTCTTTCTTCTCTCTTCTCTCTTTCCTTCTCTCATTCTTTCTTATTTTTTTTTTGCATTTGGATCAATATACTACAGTAACCATTTGAAATCAATGAACATTCTAAAGTGGATTTATGGTAGGACTGGTCCAATTTTTGCTGGGTAAACAAGTATTATTTTGTGCTCCCAACAATTGCAGCCCAATTAACCATCGAAGTGACAATAGCCATTGCCTGTCATTTACTTTACAGAATCCTCTGGTTCCATGTCTGCTTTCATTGTATCTGGGTGTTCCTGTACCCTGACATCCGGGCCAGTTCTAAAGTTGCACAATGCCAGTTGACAAAGCAAAAGAACCACTACTTAAATTGGTGCATTCAGATTTTGCCTAACCCGTTATAACAATTAGAATTTTCCATGGCCTGAAGTCTTTCGGTTGAAGTTTGCCATGGGGCCAAGGTTTTATACCAAACATAGCAAATGCCTAAGTCTATCAGTAGCACATTAGAGTTTACCAAGGGTCTTTCTGCATTTTTTTTTTTTTGGCTGCCATGAACCTGTGTCATTAAGTAAAGTCTATAGATTTATCTCAGAATGTTTTAAAATGCATAAAATTAAATATACAGAGTTACAAAGAAGACAAACTAAAACATAGTCCCCCCCATGTATTAATCACATTTTATAGTATCTAATATCATACAGAATGAAAACATTTAACATATTTTCACTATAATAATTTACCATAATTTGGAAGACTCCATATACTCAGTGATAACTGGAGTCATTTGTAACCAACATCCCATGGTAGGATATATTTGATTTGCATGTCAATATGTGATTTGCTGCCTATATTAATAACTGAAAGAAATACTAAATTCCAGTGACGCTCTGGCAGAAGTAAAAAGTTTTTCTATTCAAACTCATAAAGTTAGAGAGGTTTAATTCCTATAGACACCGGAGGTCCATGAACTGCGGGTGAAAAATATTCAGGTTGGGCCCAGCACAATAGCCTAGTGGCTAAATCTTCACCTTGTATGTTCCAGGATCCTATGTGGGCACCAGTTCTAATTCCGGTTGCTCCATTTCCCTTCCAGCTCCCTGCTTCTGGCCTGGGAAAGCAGTAGAGGATGACCTAAAGCCTTGGGACCCTGTGCCCGCATGGGAGATCAGGAAGAAGCTCCTGGCTTCTGGCTTTGGATCAGTTCAGCTCTGGTTGCTGCGGCCACTTGGAGAGTGAACCAGTGGAGGGAAGAATTTTTTTTCTATATAAATTTCTCTCTGTGTATCTACCTTTCCATAAATAACCAACCAATCAATCAATAAACATATTAAGACCTAGATTAATGCCTCAAAGATTAAACACTTGCTACTTTGTTGATAAGAAAAATATTGATGAATTCAGAAAATAACTTAATCTAATGAGATGTGTAGAAGTTTAGCATACATACAATTATTAAAAGATAATGTCAAGAATCCCTTCATTTTTTCAGGTGAAAACAGACATCATTTTACAGTGACTGTTTCCCAATTATTTGATCTTCCTCCCACTGAATTAATGTCTTAGTCTCAAGGAGATTGTCAGAATCAGCTTTCTAAACAGTCCCTGGATGGGACTATGGGAAAAACCAGAAGCCAACTCCAACCGACTGCAGTCCTGTCCTCCGAGCTTGCCAGCTTTCTGTGTTCAAGAATGGACCATCTTCAGCTATCATTCCATGTTCTGGATAACATGTTATAGTAAAGCTTGATCCGGGAGAAAAGCAATGCCCAACAGGAACTACCCTGTTAATTTCTCTCTCCAGTAATGCTCTTGTACCACTTCCTCCTTACTGTAATCTTGATAGATCTGAGGACAGATGCACAAGCAAAGAGAGAGAGCCCTGGGGAGAAGCAGCACATTGGGCTCATGCTTCTGCTCCATCCGAAGTGCAGACGCCTTAAGAGCCCGGGAAAGAGTTAAACACTCACCATCTACAGAAAAAGAAGAAACCTAAATAGATGGGTAGAGAGTAAGATCCTCCTAGACAAAACATTTTAAGAAGAGCTGCTCAGCATCTCACAGCATACAACCAATGTTTATTATTTTTCTCTCCACAACAATAACAACTTGTTAAAACGCTGTCCAACCCATCTGAAAGTGAAGCCGAGGAGGGAGGGGACGCCTGTCATTGCAGCCTCTCCCTTCAAGCCACCACAAATATTATGCTCTTGCTGTTTTGTTTAACTTGGGCTGAATTCACTTCATACAGTAACAGGGAGGGAGAGTTGGGTCCATTAAGAATAAACTTCAAAAACCCTCTGGCTTTGGGGTTTTCTTGTGTTATTCCACCTCAAACTCAGAGGATATGAAAGATGGGAAGATTAGTGAGGGTTTTGACCTGGCTGTTCTTTGACTGAATGGCTTCAGAAATGCCAATTGAAATAATTATCAAGCCATTATGATGATTTGCATTAAAAATGGTAACTTAAGCAAGCAGTCCCTGCATGTGGAGCAGGGCAGTTCGGGGGTAGCATGTAACGTGATGAAAGGACCATTGAAGCCATACCAGCTTCCTGGCTTCCAGAGGATTACCACACAGTAGTTCACAAAAAGGTTATTCTTCCACATCTATTTATACTCACAGCACTTACAGTGCATGCTCGCAGCACTCCCTTTCCTGGTGGTGATTTGGGCCTATGCACAAATTATCATCTGGCACAGACACAGCAGCAGCTTCTGGAGGTGGTGATGCAATGCTTGGAATGTGGCAGAACAATGAAAAGGCCTCTGTTTATCAACATTTCCCTGTGCTGCCCATGTGAAAAAAAACAGTACCAGCATCCCTGGGTACCAATCCCTGTGTGTCCTTCTCCCTCCTCCTCCGTCCCCCCCTTATTTCCTTTTATCACAATCGGTTCCTTAAAATTAGTGGCTTACCCTCCATCCCTTTTGATTTTCTACTTAAAATAACAAGGCAGGATATGGTGGGCTCAAATTTCTGTTTAAGTAACCAGTTTTCTCAGGAAGGAAAGCAGTTACCTTATAAATGATACTCAAAAGCTTTGGAGATGATGTTTTGAAGACACCAGACTCTGCTTAATGCAGGGTCTGCTGGAGAATAGGAGAGTATAATGTTGAATAGTGTAGTGTAAGGCTCTAGTTAATACTTCTGAAAGGCATAGCAGAAGAAACACAGATGAGATTAAGAACCACATAGCCCTGAAAGTTACATCACAGGTCATACGTTTAGCACATTTTGGGGGTGAGTCAAGCATGAATCAACCCAATGGGTGTCATTACCAAATTCTGAGTCTCATGCACCCAAAACTGCCTGAGATGATGGTTAACTGTGGGCGACTACAATTTTAGAGAATCCAATTCAGTAAAAGAGATCTGTATTTTTTCTTGTAAGAAATTGCTTTATTTTCAGGATAAATGAAGATAATGAAGAGGTCCATTTCTTAGATCACTCCCCAGGTGGCTACCACAGCCAGAGATGTTCTAGGTTAAAGCCAGGAACTGAAGATCACCCATTCCAGCTCTCCAACATGGGTGGCTGGGACCCAAGTACTGGAGCCGTCAGTGCTAACTCCCTGGGTGTGTGTGCCCTGGCTGGAAGCTGGGATCTACAGCATGGCTAGGACTTGAAGTCAGGCCTTCCCATGTAGGTTTCAGGCATCCAACTGTATCTAACACTGGTCCCAAGATCTATGCTTTTATTAACAAAATGATGTTTCTGACAAATGAACATCGCTACAAAAGTTGAGGTTTGACCTGTTTCAAAGTTTGTCTACCTGACACTTACTGTGCAAGTCTTCACTCCAGGCTGGGCTGGCCTACTGGGATCTAGTGCAGGAAACTTGTTCAAGTCAACGGTTTGCTATAAACTTTATCAAATCAGCATGGAGAAAAATTGATAAAAATTCTAAAAAGTTTCAATAAATACACCCTTCTTTTACCCAATAGCCACATTAAAAAGTGAATAAAGAAGGTTACTAGCACCAAAAAAACCTACTTTTGAGTTTTTTTTTGTTTGTTTTTTTTTTTTGGTAATCTCCACCATCCAGGAGGTCCCAACTTCTAGATCCATGAAGATTTTTTTACCTGGTTCCACATTTTAAGTAAGTGAAATCTCAAAGGATTCGCTTCTTACATGTCATTTTGTGCAATATTGATGATATTCTACCATGATATTGAGTATGGTTATAATTCACTACCTGCCTTTTTAAAATCCTGTGTCATCATCAACTTTGTGGCTCATGAGTGTCTCAAATATAAGCCTTTAAAAACTCCTGAAATTATTATTTTTAGATTCCTGGTATCATCTTTCCTTCCAGTGATGAGTCAACTAGTTGGTTCCAGGTGTCCATTCTTGTAATTCTCTTCACATGTGCCAAAATTCATTTTCATTTGTTGTTCGCTAAATTCAATCTTCTATGGAAACAAACAAATAAAAAACACAACAGGATGAGCTGGGAAGACAAATTAGAATAGTTTTAAGTGAATACATAAGTATTTGGACGTGGACATGCTTTTGAATTTCTCACCTAAGCTGCTCAATAGAAAAAAGCTGTGTGTGTGTGTGTGTGTGTGTGTGTGTGTGCGTAAGAGAGAGAGAGAGAGAGAGAGAGAGAGAACAAGATGGATCACCCCAGACCAAGTTTCTTTTGGGATCCCTCCAACTGAACTGCTGATCTCAGAAGCCCAACCACGAAGAGTATGTCAGCCAGTGGATTCTAAAGAGATTTCATTGCAAGTTAATGGCGAGATTGGCAGCAATTCAGATCTGTTGAACAAACTGCTTGAGCTTGAGCAAGACTCTCGGAGCATGCCCCATGTCAGGGACCTGGGATGGATGGGAGGCTGGGTGGGGCTTCTCCCTTTATCTCTCCCTTTACCCCCAGATAAAGGAAAAATAAATATTAATTCAGAAACAATGGTCTTACCCACTTTCCTGTGGCCCTTGACCCTTTGTGATCCAATCAATTATGTAAAGACTATCAAAATAAAAGGGAAAAAAAGAGAGAGATAAAATTCTGACTTTGGGTGGGAATTCTCAAAGACACTGCCTGCTTGAAGCTGCACATCACATCAGCTTACTCACTTCATTCTCTGAGATGATCCTACCTTATCTGTCATCTTAAACCCCAAGCTTTCCATTACATATGGAAACTTCGCCACTATACCCACGTCCATTAAGTCAAATACTTTTAATGGCAACATAAAAGTTAACTCTCAGTACCCAGAACACCTCTGGATTCTATTCTGTGACAAAGTCAGAATTCTGAGTGAAATTTTATTTAGTTTAAGCTTCCTATGACATTTCTGAGGATAGACAGGTGGGACAAACATACTGGCCAACTGGCTGATTATTTTAATCAATACTCCACTTTTTTAAAAACGTAAAGATTTGCTTTATTTTTACTTGAAAAGCAGAGTCACAGAGACAAGGAGAGAGAGAGAGAGAGTTCCTCTATGCACTAGTTTACTCCCCAAATGGCCACAACAGTCATAGATGAGCCAATCCAAAGTCAGGAGCCAGGAGCTCATGTGGCCATATGACTGTAGAGACCCAAGAACTTGAGTCATCCCTTAATGATTGCCCAGGCCACAAGCAAGAGGTGAAGCGGTTGAGACCAGAGCTGGCACCTATATGGCATAGCAGTACCACAGGTGGTAGTTTAGCTTACTATGCCATGGCACAGGTGGAAGTTTATCTTACTACTAGCCGCTTATTTACTGTTCTTTATTTGAAGTCATATTGGAAATACGAACTGTATTCCAATATTTTAGATTTAGTTTTGGTATTAAGGCTTTGCAGGATGCAATCACAAAGCTTCAAAGAAAAGATGTCAAAGAACTAAAATTCTACACCAACATTTCAACAGCTCCCACTTTAGGATCCATAATAAAGAATAGATCTGTTCTTGTTATCATCCATGAGACTCTCTGTCCAGCTAGATAAATTATGCAGCATATAGGCTGTACCTGTGTGAGCATTCTATCAAGCATGTTTCTGGGTGATGATAGTACTCAGTGGTTATGAACACAATCCACAATTCACAAAGTCTACCTTTAGTGCTTTGCTGGGAACAATTGCCCCACCCTGTGTTTATAACATGTCATGTGACATCACATTTGGATGTAGATTTTAAAATGAAATCAGGAGCTAGCCTGATGCAGTAGCCTAGTAGCTAAAGTCCTCGCTTTCCAAGCACCAGGGTCCCATATGGGCACCAGTTCTAATCCTGACAGCCCTACTTCCCATCCAGCTTCCTTCTTGCGGCCTGGGAAAGCAGTGGAGAATGGTCCAAAGCCTTGGGACCCTGCACCCATGTGGGAGACCTGGAAGAAGCTCCTGGCTCCTGACTTTGGATCGGCTCAGCTCTGACTGTTGCGGTCACTTGGGGAGTGAATCATTGGACCGAAGATATTCTTCTCTGTGTTTCCTCCTTTCTGTATATCTGAGTTTACAATAGAAAGAAATCTTTCTCTCTTTTTTTTTTTCATTACAATTTTGACAATCTTTACATAGTTAATTAGGGTAAAAAGGTTCAAGGGCTATAGGAAAGTGGGTAAGACTATTATTTCCATATTATTTCCTTCATGTTTAAAGGGGGATTTTAGGGGAAAAGGCCCACCCAGTTTCCCACCCCTCCCCCCAGGTCCCAGATGTAGGGCATGCTCCGAGGTTCTTGCTGAAGTGGTTTTGATGGTTCACCAATTATGAATCGCTGCCAATCTTGCCACTGTACTTGCTAGTACATGCAAGAATCTGGTCTAAGAACACCTCAGACAAAGTTTCTTTGGAGATCTCCCCAATCAAAATGCTGGACTCAGAACCCTAACCAAGAAAAGAAAGAATACAGAACAGGTCAATCAACCATCTCAGCTATATGTTGGCAGCGAAATACGGGGCAAATGGAGACTCTATGATGGACTATGTCAATTAGTGGATTCTTCAAAGACCTCATCATGCTTGGAGTGGCAAAAAAAAAAACTTTCTAAAAAATGAAATCAGATGGATAAGCTTCTTTATTTTGCTTATCCTTAATCGATGGTAGCAGGCAGATAAAATTTAAAGTACATGCCGAAGCATTTGATCTATGGTAGTGGTAGATATGCAGTGAAACTAGGTTATCAAATCATTAAAAATGTCAAAAATTAAGCCTGAAATGGCCACTGTTCTAGTTACTATAGTTTTATGGTAGCTCACACTCACATTTAGTGTTGGGAAACTGTCAGGACGGATCACAAAGATGCAAAGAAAGGAACATGTAATAGAACTAAAATTCAACAGCATCATTTTAATACCACCCACTTTAGAATCCGCAATAAAGACTCGATTGGTCCATGTTATCATTTTTCATGAGAGTCTATGCCCAATGAGATCCTTTATGTGCAGGACACACTACAGCCTTCAGCAGCATGCCATCAAACATACGTCTGGGTGGTGATGCTTCACAGACCCTTTTCCGCATTTGCACCAATCCACCAAGGATGAGTTCTTGTGTTACTTCTAACTCTGTGGGTCCACACAGTGAGGATGACTTCTGGCTATTTCAATGTCACACGCTTTGGCATGCTCACCGAGGCTGAGCTTCTATGGGGGCTGCTGCTCTGGCCTGACTGGCAGGAGAGGCTGTCATTGGCATATCTCTTTACACTGTCAGCTGAAACAATGCATGTAGACTTTCCATCAACTCTGGCTTCCTCATAGGGTGGTGGGTTCTGGGCAGCAGAACTCCAAAGGATAACCTCTTAGTTATGAAGGCTGTTATTCTATTGTATGGTTGGGAGGCTGTGGTTAAAGAACAATATTTTAAAAACTTTTAACAAGCAAGGTAGAGAATTTTGAATGTTCTCATCTCAAAGAAATGATAAGATTTTGGGGTGATAAATATGCCAACCACCCTGAACTGTTCATTCTGAAATGTGTTCATGCATTAAAAATCACATTACACCTCATAAAAATGCACTATCACTGTTTGTCAAATATCATAGAATAAATGATAAAACTTTGAGCCACCAGCCAAGCCACTGGTTGAGATGCCTACTGACTGTTTTGGAGTGCTTATGCTCCAATCCTGAATCCTCTTCTCCTGATACTCATTTCCTCCGAATGTGCACCTTGAAAAGCAGCAAATGATGACTCAGGTAGCTTGGATCCTTGTCATGTAGAGTTGAAATCAAAGTGGAGTAAACATGGCTCATTGCTAACCGCAATGCTTTTCACTTGTGTAACTTCTGCTTTGTTTGCTTGGCTACAGAACTGCGTGAGACTGTGTGAGCTCACAGGGCGAGCAGCCTATATGTCCTTCAGCACAGATAATTCTCGGTTCCCATAAATCCCGACCCCAGTGTGGATATCTCACAGATGGTTCCAAAGCCTGAGTCTGATTATCTTAACTACCAAACTGAAGAAGGGTTGGGCACAGACTGCCCAGCCACAACAAGCTATTGTAAACTGCCCCTATAAAAACCCTGTAAATGTGCTATTAGGGGGCCACACTCCAGTAAGGTGTTTTGGTTGGTCAGTCAGTTGCCTTAGCTCTCACTGTAATAAAACTTTGTTGTGACTGTCACTGGTGTATGTAACATCCTGTTTTAGCGGTCAGGTGGATGAAACAGTGACCCATTTGGGAGACCTGGATCGAGTTCCTCACTTGATTTTCATCTAGCCCCACCCTGGCCATTGTTGGCCCTGGGGATTTAATGCTTTACTATTATTTACTTGCCAACACAGACAGACTAAAGGGAAAGGCTATAAATTATAATTCTCAGTAATAGCCAGGCTAAATTGTGCAGATGTTAATTATCAAATGAAACAGTATTCAGTTGTGCATATATGAAGAAAGCTTACTTTATAATTTAGGGCTGCACCTCCAAATTTTCTAACAGTCCAAGTCGGTCAAAGCAAATCAATAGGCCGTAGTCCTTACATCTTGGCAGGCAGATCCTTCTCTGGTTCTTTTAGTTCAAGTATAAACTTGGCCACAGGGCATTCTGCTCACTGATAGAATCTTGCCTAGCATATAGAATTCCTGCTTTTCCACTAATTGATAGCAGGAAAAGTTCCATAACACACAGAAGTCCTAAGTAAAAGATGTGCTTTAATAATAATTTTATCTCCAAGAACATTTTTTGTGCAAATGAATACAAACTCAGATATTACAGGGTAGTATTTTCCACACTATAGTCCATGGAAAAATAGCATCTAAAGACACGGTAATAGTTGTTCTTTAAAAAAATACATGCATATCAAAGAGTTTTTTTTTTTAATTATGAAGCTGAATTAAACAAAGCCAAATTGAACTGTTTATGGCGGTACTTTTCAGAATCTTTATTTTGGTAATGGGCACTGTGAAATTCCAAGCAGTAGATATAATTTGCAGCTTGTTCCAAATTTATTTAACGAAAGACAGAGCTGTTGCTTCACAGAACCAGCTTTAGGAAATGCCAGATGAGACAGTTGATATGGTTCAGAAAGAAGTTTACAGCTGAAATGAGGAGAAACATTTCCCAGTCGACAAAATGGTACCTTTAGCTCCCGCATTTCTAATGAAATCAAAACTCATTACATGATATGTTACCTGGTTGGGAAGATACATACAAATGTTACAATTTTTGAAGTGTGCGTGTGTGTGTGTGTGTGAGTGTGTAATTTTCAGGAGTTTTCATTGGAAAAACCAATTGAATTTATAATACAGTGAGATAAAAAGTCCATTTTACAACATGCAGTTACACATAGTTTTTTATCTTATAGCAAATCCATTTTTTGTGATCTGAGCCCACTCCCTTTCCATTCCTCCTCTTTCAAGTCTACCAATCCAAATGAACAAGGAGAAAATTAAGATATTACAATATGTTCGAGCAACTGGAAAACTAACAAGTGACACGAATTATTGTATAAATCATTGACAAACACACTGATTTTTGACCAACAACAACAAAATCACTTTTTCCTAAAAATAAACATCACTTTCCTACTCAGAACTTGATCAAGGTGCTATACCATGAAGTTGTATAAATGCAAAGCTTGAAAATATTAAAACAAGAATTAAGGACTTTCTAAATGTTCCATTTTACACATCTGTGTATTAATCCAATTCTTTTTTTAAAAAGATTTGTTTATTTATTGGAAAGTCAGATATACAGAGAGGAGGAGAGACCGAGAGGAAGATCTTCCACCCATGATTCACTCCCCAAGTGAGCGCTATGGCCAATGCTATGCCGATCCGAAGCCAGGAGCCTCTTCCAGGTCTCCCACGCGGGTGCAGGGTCCCAAAGCTTTGGGCCGTCCTCGACTGCTTTCCCAGGCCACAGGCAGGGAGCTGGAAGGGAAGCGGGGCCGCCAGGATTAGAACCAGTGCCCATATGGGATCCGGGGCGTGCAAGGCGAGGACCATAACCACTGCACCATCGCGCTGGGCCCGTAACACATCAGGTTTTTTTTTGGTTTTTTTTTTTTATTGTTAATAATATTGTATTATGTGATAGTTTTATAGGTGCTTGGATTTCCCCCGCTCCTCCCACAACCCTCCCTCCAGGTGCATAACCACAGTTCAAGTTCAGTTGAGATTCCTTCATTGCAAGCACATACCCAGCACTGAGTCCAGCATCTTATTGTCCTGATAACATTTAACGGCTTCTTGGGGAAGCCTTCCCTGGTCTGAAGGCAAAGCTAACAGAGTAAAATCCCGGTCAGTTAAAAGCCCCAACAAAACATCAGCAACAATATATAGTGCTATGGAATTGATTGACATAGTATTGAGTAAACAATATGTTAAAAATAATGCAAGTTTAATTTTTTGAAACACATGTGTTGAGACAGTATCAATGACAGGATCAAAAAAAATTTAAAAAAATACAGGTTAAATTAAGGCAAACTCCCTCCATCTTTCCACTCCCACTGCACTCCACTATCCCCAGCCTCTTTTAATTACTGTTCCATGTTCAGTTGGAGTTTTTTTTTAATTATCTACCTATCCAGGGAGAATATGGAGTATTTATCTGCAGATCAAATTTTAGCTCTGTGGTGGAAAGATGTTTCCAAATCTTCTGTGGATCTTGTTCCATGGCACTGCCAGTTCATTAAAAAATATATATTTATTTATTTGTTTTAAAGTCACAGTGATGGGTCCGGCGCCATGGCCTAGCAGCTAAAGTCCTCTCCTTGAGTGCGCTGGCATCTCATATGGGCGCTGGTTCTAATCTCGACCACCCCGCTTTCCATCCAGCTCCCTGCTTGTGGCCTGGGAAAGCAGTCGAGGACGGCCCAAAACCTTGGCTTCCTGCACCCATGTGGGAGACCTGGAATAAGTTCCTGGCTCCCGATTTCAGATTGGCACAGCACCGGCTCTTGCACTCACTTGGGGAGTGAATCATCGGATGGAAGCTCTTCCTCTCTGTCTCTCCTCCTCTCTGTGTATCTGATTTTACAATAAAAACAAATGAATCTTAAAAAAAAAAGAAAGAAAGAAAGTCACAGTGATGGAGCTAGAGAGGGAGAATGAAGATAGCGAGAACATACTGTAAAATCCAATCACAAAATGGAGTCACTTTGGTTCAGGCCTGTATAAGTTTACTAACCTGCTCTTTATGTTCCTGCATAAAATGCTTTGCCAGTTTCCTGCTTTTGGGCTAGATCACTAGGCTAGAATGCCCTGCTTGCAATCCTTGGTTCCAGGAATCAATACTGTATGATTTACTCATTCATTATTTCTATGACTGCCTGCTGTGGCTGCTGAAGCCCATCCACTGTCCCCATGGCAGCCCCTGTGGTTGCTAGAGCACACCCATTGTCCACCCACTGTCCCCATGGCAGCCTCCTGAGGTTGCTACAGTCCACCAATTATCTACCCATTGTTCCCGTGGCAGCCTCCTGTAGCTGTCCAACTCACCCTGTTTCCATCGCTGTATAACTCACTCTTTATAAAAGCCCATCTAACTCTCACCTCTGGGTCACTCTCTAAAGCAAAGGAGAGTTGACCCCCTGCAGCTGGCCTATTTACCTGCCTCCTCCTCCATAAACATCCCTGCTTACAGTTGTCTGGGCTGCATTTCTTGGGAGAGGATCGGGTTGCATGCAACAATATATGTACTTGTACATTTCCCAAATGCCTACAACAGTCAAACTGAACCACATTGAAGCCAGAAGCTAAGACTGCTCTCCAGGACTCCCAGGTGGGAAGTGGGATGTGAGTGCTGCTTTCCAGGTGTATGGCAGGTAGCTGGGATAGAAACAGGGGAGCTGGGACGGGAGCTGCCACTCTGCTATGAGATGGCTGGTGTCCCCATGGCAACTTCATCCTCTGTGCCAGACACCTGCCAGCACTGGGATCTTGTAACTCCCTTTGTTCTGTGGGAGTGGTGCTTCCTCTCTTAAGAGATACACAGCAAGTACGATGTTTTTATGGCACATTCTTCTGAGATCTATCTCCAAGATTGTTGGGTTGGGCAAAGGAGCTTAGTATACGAGCAAGAGACAGGAAAGCACTGAACCCCAAGTCAGTCGGTGCCCCGTTTGGGGGTTTGGGTGAATTTCTTGACATCACAACATACAGAATGATCCTCCCAGAGCAGTAAGCTACTTGTCTGTGTTTCAGCTTTCCTACGAAGAGCGTTCCTCCCCTTCAACAGGTAACAAATTTCTGCGGAAAGCTTTTCCCTGACAAAATCCTTCCTCATTCTCCAGACCACAGCTGATATTTTTTACATTAATTTTGCTTCCCAATTTCCTTTATGAAAAACATACTATAAATGAACTCATTCTGCTATTGTTAATGCTGTTGTGAACGTTCTGGAGGATTTTTTCCTATGTTCATTGAAGTATCTCTAAATAGAACAACTAGAAGTAGAAATTATGGAAAAAGGGACTTGTGAATTTTTGAGAGTTATTAATGTCTAATTTTCTTCTGTAAAAACCTTGCAAACTTAAAGTCAACTCCCATTGCATGGTGCTTTTCTATTTTCCTAGAGAGTTTCAAACAAAATACAAAAACATAGCATGGATGCTAACATAACTGAAGAAAGCGTTTCGGTTTAGAGCCATGTCTATTTATTCTTAACTAATTGCTAATTCTTAACAGGATGGCCCATCCTGTTACTTAGCACTTAATGAACCTCTTCTACAAAACCCATAAAGCACGGTATCTGTATTTGCAAATCATAATTGACTGCATTTTAATTCCTTCTTTTTTTTATTTTGTACATTTTTCTCTCCTAATGATAATTTTGCCTTATATGTTTCCACAGAAAAGTCATTGAATGCCTGTTTGTTATTAATCAACTTGTAAGAATCCTATGCCCCAAATACAAAGTCAAATCGTTGTATGCCATTTTGCCTGGAAGAATATGCTACTCTGGGTATGCAGGATACACTTAGCCTTAATTGTTAAAATTCTGAAATTTCTTTCTCTCATTCTTTCTGGATTCTTATGTTGTTTACTCTCAGGAAAGACACACACACACACATACAAATAGCAAAACAAAGAACAATTTCCTGTTTCTAAATGAAGTGGCTTTAGAAGATGTCTTGGACATCAAATAGTTCTTACAAAACATTCTGATGAGCTAAGTGTAAACGATTCTGAAACATATGGATTGAATTTCCCCTCAAAATCACTTGAGTTTAAGAGTTAAGGGAAAAATAGTCAACCCAACTTGGCTTTGTGTTTACCAACTTCAAGGCATTTGGTAAAAATTGCAAGAACAAATGACAAATTCCAATGATGGCAAAATTGGTTTCTTTTAAAGTTGCACCCATTTTAGCTGCTTCTGTCGTAGGCACAAGAATCTCCACCATCTCCAGCTCTGGGCCCTCCTGATGGTTTAAGCCCATCTGATGAAATGTTAGTGCCAGTAAAGATGAGGTAAAAATAATTGATAGCAGAATCAGGGCTTCATGTAACCTTCTCTGACCAAGAGTTCACCACGATGTTTCAGTGGTATAATTAAATGTTCTTGGCTGAACTTTTACTAATTTGATTGAAATGCATTGCATATGACTTGATCTCTTAGAATAATTAGTTGAAAAAAATCATCTTTTTATCCTATTTAAAACCTTGTCTAATGACTTATACATCTCTTCAGATATATAATATACAAATTTATGTACACATATATTTTCTAATATACATTTATACTTGAAGAGGAAAGTAGAAGAATAAAGTAGATCTTGGAAGAAATGAAAAAAAAAACAAAAATATCAAGACCCATGGGTTATAGCACACACAGTAGGGAAAGTGTTATTGATCTTACAACTTAAATGAAGGCTGCCTTATATCAGAGAGACCATATGCAATTAACTTATTTTACTGAGCATTTTTATTTCTTCCAAATAGTTTCTTCTCTCTTATCAAATGCTTCACTCACTCATAGGTGACAGAGTAGCATCATTCCACCCAAGTAACTTTTGTGTCTTCTTTCTCATTTCTTTATCAACACATTGGTTATTTAGTAGTGTGTTGTAAATCTTATGTTTAAACTTCACTCGTGTTGTTGACTTTGTTTCATGGCTTCTTACTTAAGGGATAGTATAGTGATGATGTTATAGAGACCATCATATCCAGCTGTGAAGATACAATGCCATACTTCCACATCAAAGATGGACTTCAAATGAAACTGTTGGATATATATTGACAATAGCATGCTGGAATATCTGGCATTGTCTGTACCAACAATGCCAGCACATACCTAAATAACAGAATGGTGGACTTATGACTGCTTATGAATCAGAGGGGGAGACTCATATGGGGTATAATCAGAGAAAATCATTTATGGGTGAAACTTGGGGGAAGGGAAATCCCAGACCCCATGGAATTGTACCATAAAATTCAAAATTTAAAAAAATGGTTTTTTGGGGGGCCTGGTGCGGTGGCGCGGTGGCGCAGTGGTTAAGGTCCTCGCCTTGCATGCCCGGGATCCCATATGGGCGCCAGTTCTATCCCGGCAGCCCCGCTTCCCTTCCAGCTCCCTGCCTGTGGCCCAGGAAAGCAGTCAAGGACGGCACAAAGCTTTGGGACCCTGCACCCGCGCGGGAGCCCAGGAAGAGTCTCCTGGCTTCGGATCGGCGTAGCATCGGCTGTTGCGCTCACTTGGGGGGTGAATCATCAGACAGAAGATCTTCCTCTCTGTCTCTCCTCTCTGTATATCTGCCTTTCCAATAAAAAAAAATAATAAAAATAAATCTTTAAAAAAATGTTTTTAAGTAAAATAAAGAAGGTCTTCTTGAGAAAACTTTGAAAGAATGAACAAGAGCACATCTTTTGTCTGCAGAGATCTCTTAGTCCAAGATTTTAGAACCCGAAATAGAACATATGTGCAAGGGTTTAGGATAGACTTGAAAAGTACTGTTGTGTAAGAGATGAGAGTCCCTACAACAGCATGGTGCCACTCTGCCATCATTTTTGAGTGGTATGAATTGTTACAAATTCCAGGTACCCACGGAACCACCCATGCAAAATACATTTTATAAATAATACTTAATCATGTTGCAGTCACATGCCAAACAAAATGCCTTATATCTGTCCAGAAAGAAGCACCATTTCTTCCTTTGCAAACTTTCTTCCTTTCCTAAGTGTATGGAACAGCGGGACAACAAATGATGTACGATGGGGTAGAATGGGGTTGTGACGTTGTGCCTCCACTCTGTGTTTGCTGTGCATTTTTAGACCAATAAGAGCATCTCCAACTTCCACCTGTCCTTCTGCAAGGTTGAGCACAGAGGCTACATCTTCAACCTAGATACCACCCTAGATGCCACCCTGAGGCCTATTCTCCAGCTCCAATGACTGCATCCCCGTTCTTCAGTGGCCTAGGCTGTGAAAAGAGTCTGCTCGCACAATGAATGACGAATTGGTCAGTAGTTCTAGTATCCTGATCTAATTATCTCACAATGTATACATTAATCAAAACATCATATGTGTACTAGAAATACATAGATATGTCAACATGCACTTCTATAAAACAGATTTGTCTTTCTGAAACACAACCTAGAGTTATATTTATGAAGTACATAAATATTATATATATGTCTGTGATAATTCCACCACATACATATCAAATTTTTGTAGAGGAATAAAGCATCCTTAAATGCTTTCTTGGGATTAGTGTGACAAAAAACCTAGCCTAGTATGTAAAATTAAATAAAATAAAGACAATGATAATTACTTAAATACTTGAAATATTCCCATCAAGTTAAAAAGTCTATACTTGGGAAAAAACTGTGTGTATACATACCGTGTATATTTTATTTAAAAAATATTTATTTAAAACACTAAAGGTAAAGAAAGGGAGAGACAGCTACTGGGAGAGAGCTTATACCCTCTGGCTTACTCCCCAAATGATCACAAGATCTAGGGCAAGGCAAGATCAGGCCGAAGCTAGAACTGGGAACCCCATTTGAGTCTTCCATTAGGGCAGAAAGGACTCAAGTATAGGATCATAAAGGGAGATGGCAGAAGATTATACGTAAGCAGCTCACAGGCACTGCATTAAGTGCTATACATCAATTATCATCGAATATGAGGCATAATTTCCAGTGGAGAATTACAATGTGGTAGCAAAGCTACAATACGGCCTTCTATGAAATGTGACAGAGAAAAAATGCACAGCATTTGCTCCCCCAAGCAAACTGAACAAAGAACATCCAATGGAACCCAAACCGCCATTTCTCTTTATTTTCTGGACTCAAGTATTTAATCAGCATGCCATTATAGTTCCAAAATCCCATTTGTTACTCATCTCCCTCCTTTTAGTCAGTTGCTATTTTCTGTTTTTTTTTTTTCTGTCATTATTAACTACCCAATTAGCTGACCAAAACAAAAATCCGGAAATGACACTTTGCCATGCCCTCTCACTCCCTTAGATTTAATCGGCCAACATAGATGTTCCGTTTCACTCCAGAAGCCTGGCCCTCAAGTGGCATCTCCTCTCCAGTATGAGAGTCTTCAGTGGGCCCCTGTGCAGCCCCCTCATGCAGGTCTACAAGCCCTAGCAGAACCCTCCTGGGAGCTATGTCATTTTCTAGTGCAGGTCCACAGACTTTTACACAAGGGACCAAAGAATAAATACTTTGAGATTTGCTGTGCCCGGCCGCATGGCGCAGCGGCTAAAGTCCTCTCCTTCAACATGCCAGCATCCCATATGGGCGCCAGTTCTTATCCCAGCAGCTCCACTTCCCATCCAGCTCCCTGCTTGTGGCCTGGGAGAGCAGTCGAGGATGGCCCAAAGCTTTGGCACCCTGCACCCACGTGGGAGACCTGAAAGAAGTTCCTGGTTCCCGGCTTCGGACCGGCATAGCACGGGCCGCTGCGGCTCACTTGGGGAGTGAATCATCGGAAGGAAGATCTTCCTCTCTGTCTCTCCTCCTCTCTGTATATCTGACTTTGTAAAAAAAATAAATTAATAAATCTTAAAAAAGAGAGCGAGAGAGAGATTTGCCAACCATAAGTTGTCTTCTGTAAGTGCTCAATGCTTTCTCCCAGTGGAAGAACAGGCACAGCAAATGAATGGGAAGTGGCATTGTTCCGATAAAACTTGTGAAGTTTACTGACCTCTGCTCAACTCTAGAAAGAACATCAGAGTCACTATTCTTAAAACAGATCAACACTATGCCATTGCCTAACTCCTGCAGAAGACCATGTATTCATGCCTTAAATTTTGTTGCTGGGCTATTCTAGTTTCAGCGTCTGCCTTCTCCACTCTGTCCCTTTGTGTTGATTACTTTTGTTTCTGTGCCTCTGCTAATGCCATTTTAGCCTCCCTTCCTTTCTTCCTTGGAAAAGTCCCGAATATCTTTCTAGGATCTAGTTAGTATGAGGGCTGTTTTAGCAGGACTAAGAGCTCTGCACATTTCCATCCCAGCCTCCGTGGTGGCTTGGTGTTAACACGTCATGATTATTTGCTTGGAAACATTCCTTACATTTAACAAATATTATTCTACAGCACTTAATCCACCACCTGTTAAATTACTACCAAAAGTATTAATGTTAACTAAAAAGCATTCCAAGAAAACATGGAGTGAAAAAGTCATCAGTGATGGCAGAAAAAAAAATGTGCTAATTCTTTTGAAAATGTAGGGACTTGAAGGAGACGGGGAGAGAAATTTTATTCTCCTAATCATAGCATAAGGCTAGCTGTAACAAGTATTTAGATATCATATCTAAGTTTTCAAGTTGAAGGAATAAAATAAACACAAAGAAAAAAAGTGACCATTAAGAGTAGTGCCCAAATCGGTTCACTTTGAGGTACAAGATGTTTCTATCTTAAAAGAGTACTGTCTAAGCAATAGACCCTTGACTCATAGAATAAAATGTGGGATGTTAAAAATTCCAGAACAATGGACAAGACAATCTACACAAGCAGTCCAACTTGCACTTCCCTTGAGATGGTAACAAGCAGATTAATTCTGAGTTACCCTTGGGCTGTGTTTGAGAAGGACAACAAAAAAACTATCATTACATATTCATCAAGATAAAAAAGAAAAATCACAGCCTGGTTTTACATGAAGAAGCACATCTCATTTAAGAGGATGCGTACTGGGACTCTAGCACAGTAGCCTCACAATCAAAGTCCTCATCTTGCATTAGCCGGGATCCCACATGGGTGACAGTTCTAATTCTGGCAGCTCCACTTCCCATTCAGCTCTCTGTTTGTGGCCTCGGAAAGTAGTCAAGGACAGTCCAAAGCCATGGGACTCTACGCCTGCGAGGCAGACCCGAAGAGACTCCTGGCTCCTGGCTTCAGATCGTGAGTGAATCAGTGTATGGAAGATCTTCCTCTTTGTCTCTCCTCTTTATATATCTAATTTTCCAATAAAAATAAAACAAATCTATAAAAAAAAAAAGATAGAATGCATACTGGGCTTGGTGCAATGGATCAATTGGCTAATCATCTGCCTGACAAGTGCCAGGACCCAATATGGGTGCTGGTTCATGTCCTGGCTATTCCACTTTCCATTCAGATTCCTGCTTGTGGCCTGGGAAAGCAGTAGAGGATGGCCCAAAGCTTTGGAATTTTGCACACTTGCAGGAAACCCAAAAGAAGTTCCTGGTTCCTAGTCTCAGGTTAGCTCGGCTCCGGCTATTGCCGACACTTGTGGAGTGACACAGTAGATAGAAGATGTTTCTTTCTGTGTCTCCTCCTCTTTGTACACCTGCCTTTTTAAATAAAGCAAGCAAATAAATAAATACATGCATAAATTTTAAAAAGAGAGAATGCATACTACTAGCCAACCCCATATAATATCCCAAAACACTGCAGCAATTTGTCGCTGTGTCAGCCACCAGTTTGAGGGTGACACCAACTGTGTCCCCAGGTCTGTTGCATCCTGCATCAGTTATCAATAATTAGTACTGTGGAGATATTTGGAAAGTGTGAAGAATAAAGGTGCTATATTATCCAATAGGAGCATATTCACACAAGTCTAGTCAAATGCCTGTGGGCTTGAGCAATGTTCTTTCAATGAGTCCAAGTCATTACAAGGAGTCATTAAAGTGGACACTGTTCATGCCCTGCCCATATCTCATTCGCAACCTTGAACCTACTCACTTTCTAGTTCTTTGGAGAACTTTGCTGGGCCAACTAGAAACCACATTGCAGGATTGCATTCATATCTCTTCCCTTGTCTGTTGCTGGAGTTGGTTCCAAGGCTGTGATGCACTTGTCATCTTGAGCCTCCTCTGGGTTCAAACTAAAGCCAGACCTCATGTGAGACCACCTGTCTGTCAGCCCCACTCCCTGTCTGCACTTTCCTCAGGATACTGTTTTAACAAAGCTCATGCACCTGAACTCCCAACTCAGGCTCCAGATGAAGGCAGGAATCCCATGACAGGATTCAGAAGAGCCGGGATCATCAGACTACTTAATTAGAAATAAAACACGTAGAGAAGGAACTGTTAAACATGAAATCAGATATGCCTGTTAGCTTTCATTAATTGATAATAAATACCATGAAACTCTCTTTCATCTTTGGACTTCCAAAATCAAGTGCAAGTAGAAATATATAAATAATCACAAGAATCATGAGGACCTAGAATAGTTTACAATTCTCTCTTCTTTTTTTTTTAATCTCTTATTTTAAAACATTTTAATAGCTATAATGCTGGTTGCTTTTTAAGGCTAACCCTTGCCTGGCAAATCAACTAAGGCAGAATCTCCTCAGCCCAATTTTACTCTCCAAAAACATATTTAAAAGCCTAATCATTTGCCTTCTTACTTCTTACAAAATCCTTTAAATAGGAGATAATTTTTAAAGAATCCAGTTCATCTTCCTGTATTCAACAAGTCCCTATCAAGTTGGAAAGAAACCGTTTTTGTCAAAATTTGGTATCTGTTTAAAACTCACGGGGCTTCTTTGTTTCTTAGGAAAACCTTTCACCCTCAGACCAGCTGCAAAAGTTGAACACCACAAATGTTTCTTTCAAAGCCATTCTACAAAACCATATGCTGGCATCTACATTTCTTAAACTTTACACACAAGATCAGAGCTGCACATCTTAATAGCCATATAACTCTATAAAGAATTATCCCTGATTTCTCTGATAGAGCCTCATTGTAGAAGCAACGACGAAAGGCTTCATGAAAGCATTCCACCTGTATTGCTGGCAGATGACTTATAAATGTCACACAGACATGGGCCTACTGCTGGCTCATAGAAGAAGCATTAAGTCCATGGCTGGACATCTGCTGGTAAATAGACAGCAAACAAAAAAATGCAATCCAGAGCCAAACATGTGCGCAGTGTGGGCCCCATCTCTGCTCATAAACCAAGCAATGTGTTCTGCTAATCATTAGTGGAGTTATTGATTTTAGATGTGTATCACACAGCTATAATTTTGTCAGAGCGTAGACCACATAAGTTGTTCTTTTTCTGGTTGTTTCATTTTGTCTTATTCCAAGAGTCTGTAAATTGACGACCAGGACAAAAATTATAATTGACATCATCTGTGGGAAATATTTCATAAAACAACAGGCCCAGATGTAGGATTAAAGCCATGTGGTAGTAAAATACCCCACTGACAAAGAGCCAGGTTCCATGATTTCTTACGAAAACAGATGTGCTCTCACTCCCTCTGCTTGTTTTTCAGTGCCTTTTTTTTTAATCCAAATAATTCCTTTTCTCTCTCTCTCTTTCTTTCTCCCCCTCCTCCGTCTTTCTCCCTCCCTCCTCTCTTCCCCCTCGCTTTTCCTCTCCCTTCCTCTGTTCTTTTCCCTCTTCCCCCACCCCACTCTCTGATTGCACTGGAGAGTTCATAAATAGATTACAGATGCAAGCTTGTACTTTAAAATCCCAACTGTCACAATCTCTGAAATAAAATAAATGAAACATTCGGGGACATTACATTGAACTATGGAGAAGGTAATGGAGATTATGCAAACACGTTTGCTTGGCATTTATCTCGCATCTTCGGCATGACTGCTTGATTTCCTGGGTAAATGCAAGCTGGGAACCAAGCGGTGCAAAGTAATTCAATGTGTGTCCAAGATGCAGAGTGAGGTGTGACTTCTTCTGAAAATCCCAGTGAAGAAAAGGAGCTTTTATGTTTGGAGTTCACATAAGCTTTTGGAAAATCTTACATCCATTCTGTCTTCCTTGAACCATGATTTCTGGACACAAATAAGGCACCAGAAAATAACAGTCCGGACTATAGAGCCCCTATTGGTTCAAGTTTCTTTTTGCTACACTAGGACTCCACCGTTTACTCCTTGCAAACATGGGAAGCTGTAACAGAGGAACTCTAGGTGCAAATAGAGCTTTTCTGTTTGATGACTAATTCATTAATGCTGTGAAGAACTGTACACAACCAGGTTTCTGCCAAAGACCTTAGAATCATATGGAATCCATCGTAAAGTCAAGAGTTTTTTATTAACTCATTTTGCATTTTAGGCTGCATCTTGGTCTTGACCTCCAATAGTGTGTGAGGATAACTTAGTGTTAAGAGACTGTAGCAGAGTGTAAAGGAAAGACTCTTTCCGTTATGTGGCACTACTAAGGCTTCCGTAGCATGTCCATCCTTATGAAGCCACCCTTTTTAACCTATCAAATCATGAAGCAAACAGTACATACGTTTGTTTAGAACCAAGAGGGTACTAACTCCAGTTTCCCTACCACCTTTCCACCATATGTCTTCTCAGAGTTGAACATGAACAACTCAAAGGACTGCAGTACTCCAGGAGACGGGAGCTGAGTAGCAACCTAATGAGATCCTTTTGATGTTCCTTCTTAGCAGCCTCCCTTAGGCTGCTTTCTCCAATACCCAGCTGGGAGCTGGACACAGGGGTGCTCTGGAAAAATCCATGAAAGAGAAAATTTTAAAAAGGGAATAAGAGTATAGGATGGAATGAGGGTAAGCCAGTAATGCAGAGAGGCAGGAATTGTGGTTCTGCTTCAGGCATCAAAGACAACCCAGAGTATCTTTATGGGTCTTTTAACTTTATTCCTGTATTATTACTAAGATGATTGGTCCATTCACCTTAAGGGCAGTGTACTTAGATGTTGAGATATATATAGGTTGCTGATTATTGATACACCTTGAGTTCATTTTTGCATGTAACATGAGATAAAAGTCCAAGTTCATTTTATGGCATGTTAATATTCAGTTGTCTGAAGCATTTGTTGGTCAGAGTGCTGTTTGATTCATATCCCAAAGCAATTTCTGAAGACAAACATTACAAGGCCAAGTATTTATCTTGTGACATCCCTACGAAGCTCTTTACCCACCAAGCGGGCTGTGTTGACAGAATCACATTTCAGGCAATAACTAGTTTAATAGCCATTTTACTCACACAGGTTTATTTATTTCTCCCTGGGAAGCATCAGAGAGCTTTGTAGTTTTAGAACCACAAAAAGGAATTTCCATAGTCACACATTATTAATGATTAAAAAAATAGAAAATGGAAGACATATATAAGGAGAAGAAAAAATAATTTGACCTTGACCATGCAGAGATACGGCCATCTGTGGGGGTCTGTCTGGAATTTCAGCATCGGAGCAAGAGACACAGAAGAAGATCTAGGGAGGACTTTTGGTAGGAAAAGCCCCTCACCCCCTCAGTTCTCAACAGGCTCCAATTCTCAGTTTGTAGACATAGTGCATCAAGCTGGGCTTGCCTTGAACTGGGGGAAAGTTGAACTGTTCACTGGAGAAAGATGCCCAAGAAAAGATGTCATGAGTTTCAAATAACCCACCAATGTCGGAGTCAAAATGAAGAGAGAAGCCTAACCCCACCTTAGAGGGAGCAGAAGTGAAAGGCTAGACCCCATGTCAGCAAAACCATTCATGTCATAGCTGCAGTTACAATGTTGAACTGAAGAGTCAAAGGAAGAAACTGAGGCAGGAATGAACTCACAGATGGGAAAAGCAGTGTCCAGGGATGTGACCAGCACTCAGATACTGAATGATCAAAGTCAACCAGATCATAGCTGAACTTTTCTTTCACCAATGTCAGAATTGTATGCTCCTTTGGCTGCACATGGAGAGTGATCCAGCAGCCATGGGAATGGGAAGGTTGGAGCCTCAGAGGACAGGAAGCACGGAGCTCTCTGTAGACACGCCTTAGCTCATCTTTCTACAGAAAGAGCAACCAGGTAAAAGACTTTGTTCAAGAAATCAGTTTGACAACGTATTCATAGGTTTTATTTTCCCTGACTTAAGGGTATCAAAAATCTCAGGACAAGTGTGAAAACAAAAAAAATAGTGAATTGCGGTGGAATTTGATGACAGTTTAAGAGACAAACTTCCTTGCCAGCTTCAGAGTTTGACCACCTCTTTCCAATGCCTGGGGAGCTGCACTTGGTAAAGCAATGCGATGACGTACATTGATGCTTCAAGATCCACTTGAACAAACCGCCAGAATACCCTCTGCAAGTAGCAGGATTTCATCCCTCCAGACAATACTCCTGGACATCACAAAACCAAATAGCAGGGTCAGCAGTGAAGTCGTCTATGTCCCATGTTGGATTGCCTCAGTCCTAGTCATGGCCCTGGCTCGTGATTCCAGCTTTTTAATCTTTCATCTACTGGTTTACTCCCCCAAATGGTTGCAATAGCAGGGTCTGGGGTCAACAGAAGTCAGGAGCCAGGAGCTTCCTCTGGTTTTCCCACATGTATGAGAGGACCCAAGCTCTTGGCAGCAGTCTTCTGCTTCTTTCCCAGGCACATTAGCAGGGAGCTGAGCCAGGAGTGGAACAGCCAAGAATTGAAGAATTGTACTAGTGGCCATATGGGATGTTGGTATAGCAGATATTGACTGAACTTGCTTTACCACAATGCTGGCATTTGAGCAATGAAGCTGCCTATCAAAACTCTCTAGCTCTCCTTCTTCCTCTCTCTCTCTCTCTCTCTCTCTCTCTCTGTGTGTGTGTTTGTGTGTGTTTCAGATAAGCAAGCAAATATGAGCAAGTTGTTTTCAACTTTAAAATTTTATTTGATTTTCTAAAATTGCTAAGAGAAAGAGAAAGTGATATCTCTTCTGTTTGTTTGCTCCTCTAATACACGCAATAGCTAGGGTTTAATGAGACTGAAGCTAGAAACTTAATTTAGGCCTCCTGTGTGGATGACCAGGGTCCAATTATTTGATGCTACACTACTGCCTCCTGGGGCATAAAACAGTAGAAATCTGGAATCAGAAACAGAGCTGCAACTCAAACTAGGCTATATAATATGTGATTCCAAGCAGCAGTTTAACCACTGCACCTTATACCTGATCCCAAATTAAAATAATAATAATAATAATAACCCACTATCTCCTACCCACCCCCAAGAAAAACAAAAATGAAAGAGAAAATATGAATGAGACTTGGCTGTTGTCATCTACTCAGCCTCAAATCTGACGGGAAGTAACATTAGGAAATATTTCAATGCCCTCATTCCCAGTGTCTGCAAAATCAAATACAGTTGGGAAAATAATTGAATACTCAATTATTAACCCTTTGCACAACAATATCTTTGTTATGTCCAGTATCGGACAACAAGAATATTGTTTTTATCTCATCACTTCTCAATCCAAAACTTTCAAACATCTCTCTATTGGTTAATGGAGATTGGCATTAAACAACGTATATTCAGCCTACAGGTCTTTTACAAGTTCACAGAAATGTTATTAAAAAGAAAGTCAATTTGAGCTACAATTTGAAATTCAGATATATATGGGGTCTTCATAAAATTCCCTGATAATGTGAATCATTAAAGAAAATTTTGAGCTAATTTCAAAATTGTTTGGACCATAATAAAACTTTTAATTCCATTTCCAATGGTGTTTTGAATGTCCTCACTGTCTAATACTTTCACTTTGATGGAAAGGAGTTACTAATGACCACAGAGACCAAACTGACAGTTTGAAGTCACAGACACCGAGGGATGCAGAATTGTTTCTTTCAGTCTCAAGCTCTAAAGAGAATGGGGTAATTGGCGGAGATGCAGAGACCCACCAGGAGCATCTCTCTTTGTTTCCCAATGCTGTTTCTTCTACACTGTCTTGCTTGCTATTCCTTAGACACTTTATAGTCCTAAAATACGCCTTATTTTTTTTTCTATTCAAAGATATCCCCACGTAAACACAAGCTTTTGTTTCCTAGGAATTCTTCCTAAGAGACTTAATTCCTAGGAACACTATATTTTAATTACATTCGTCACATACCCTTGTCATTTTTGTCTATATTTACAAATACAGTAAACATAAAGCTCTAAGCATTTATGATATCTTATGTCTTAAATATCTCTGCATCTACAAACAACTGTGTCCAATTATTGAAACATTTAGAATATATGTCTAGATTTTAAAAAATTAAAAGTTTGTAGACAATACTGTGGGTCCCTTGTGTTATAGACACGCAAAAACGGTTCAGAGTTCCAAGCAATGAAACATTTTAGAATGAGTAGTATCATTCTAAGTCCTTGGGAGTAATATTAGAATGATTATATGAACATACCCTTTCTAAAATGTTTAGATGGATCTAAGTTGGAGGGCCTTTGAGAGAAAACATCTCCTGTTGAAATTTTAAGAGACTCAGTCAAGATCAAGTCTGATGGGGAGCTTGATGAAAAGAGAAGCCCAGGGCCCCTGCGTCTTTCCTCTCTCTTCTTACCAGCCACATTACTTTAGTTTCATAGGTTTTTCTTCTTCACAAAAGGAGGATTCCAATATTCTTGTGGAATCCACTGAGTAAGAGGCAACCAGCTCACCCTCGGTGTGTTTCCTGTTAATGTCTCGCTGGTGTCCTCTATTTGAACTTTGGTTGTGAACACAGATTCCAAATAGAAGGAGATTTCACCAGTTTTACTGATTTGGCCAAAGTTCTTAGCACCAGTCTTTCACTTTATGGCATTATGGTTCAGTTCCCATAGTAACCAAAGATGAAAATCCCATCATTACTTAAGATGAAAATCAGCTGTACACAGAGCCTGGGTTTTCAGCACGCTATGCAGATGAATCAGAGCCAAGGTACACACCAGAATCTTCTTACAAGTTACCCTTTACCTTAAGCAGTAAAGTGGATTCGTCTCCAGGAGAGAGTAAACACGTCTTACAGAATAGGAAAGGTTAATGATTGAATTCATTCTACCAGAGAACAACTTAAGGGACAAAGTCTATAAAATGATTTTTAAATGAATCTCATTAATGGAAGGAATGATAAAGCATTATTTCTTCATCATAAAATTGAAGGAATACACAGAGCATTGCAATTCCTGGATAATTTAAGAAAAAAAAAAAACCCTGTGTTTAACTCATTTACTACATCTACATCTGTACTGATAAGTGCATTTAACTCTTTAGATAGAAAAATAAAGACTATTTCAGTAAGGTTTCATCAAGTTTTAACTGAGAATGCTTTACTAATATTTTTTCCATGCGCCATGATCTTCATAATGTTAGTCTATGAGTATGTGGGAATTGACTGAATTTTCAAGACAAAGGTCTAATGGAGTTAGACAGATTTAATAACCATCGGGTTTTTCTTCACTTGCTGCTTGGATCTGACCAACACAAACTTAACTGCTGGATATTGTCCTCCAATGCCACAAAGTTAAAAAAAAAAAAAAGGCAGCAACAGCTACTTTGTAAATTAATTGGGTTTCTAGCAGGAATAGGATAAGATTATGTTTAAAACATCATGTTTAGAAGAAATTACTGTGTCCCTATAAATATATGACTTTAGCATATGATACTCTAATAACCAACAAAGTCTTTGGATGAAAGACCAATATGCAAAAATTAACTGCAAACCAGAAGCAACAAACAGCAAATCAATTTTTGAAAGATACAGTCACACCAAAGACTTGCCTTTGGGGGCAAATCTAATGAAATAACAGTATGATGTCTACTGTCAAAACTCGGAAATATTGACATGCTATTGCATATCTACTCATGAATATTGTTGACATGACGCTGAATATCTGAATAAGTTAAAGGATATATTCATAAATTGGCTCAGGATCATAAAGATGTCAGTCCCCTCACATTTGTAGGCAAATTCAATGCAATTCAGATAAAAATCTAGATTTTTGATGGAATTATTACCTGATAGCAAATTTTATATAGAAAGGCCTAATGTGGTACAGGAGATGATTCAAGACATCATTGAAGATAAGTGAAGCTGGGATATTTACATGAACAGATAAGTAGATACACATATATGGGTAATACATAAATGTATAGATGGAAGCATAAACGATACATAGATTATATATGTGTGTTGATGGGGTGACAGTACAAGCGAATAAAGAGCATGCTTCAGTAAATGACATCGAATCAACTATGTGGGAACAGCAAACTCTCCCTCACATCTGATATAAAGATCAATTTGGAATTATTGTAAAAGTAAACAAATTGTGACACTCTTACACAAGGAAATGTGGCATAAACAACTCACGGTTTGGGGGAAGACCTAAGAGGACAGTAAATCACTATGTGTAAAGAGAATCATACATGAGCTAGCGTTTCTTTAAAGAATGTATGCTCTGTTCATCGAAATAGAATTGAAGAACTGGCCAATAAAAGTTAAATGCGGAGTTATTCTGATGCATTTAATTTAGAGTAAGTTTAGATCCAGGAAGTATCAAATATTTTCATAAATCATTTTTAAAAAGCCAGCAATCCATCATAGTAAACAGGGAAAAAATATTTCATGAAACAAAATATTCAAATGAGGCTGTTACTGTGATGCAGCAACTTAAACTGCCACTTAGAACGCAGGAATTCCGTACTCGTCCTGGTTTAAACCCCAAATCATCTGCTCTGCTCCAGTCCGTTTTTCCTGACAGCGTGCCTGCAAATGCAGCATAAAATGGCTTAAGCCTTTGAGTGCGTGCCATCCAAGTAAGAGCCCTGTTGGCATTCCTGGCTCCGAGCTTCAGCCTGGCTGAACTCTGGCTACGGGGGAGTGAACCAGTAAGTCAACGTTCTCTCTGTCTCTCTTTCTTTTGTTGCTGTTCTCTTTCCAATAAGTAAATAAATCCTTACAAAATGAAAGAAACAGCACTGTTGTGTCATGAGCAAAGTTGACACATGTGACACCAGCACCCATCTGGACTCAGATGTGTGGCCTCAAGCTCCATTTCCTATCTAGCCCCTGCTAATGACCTGGGAAAGCCAATGAATGATGGCTCAAGTGTTTGTACCCATCGCCTGCAAAGGAAACCCACAGGAAACTTCTGGATCCTGGCTTTGTTCTGGGCCAGCCCTAGATTGTTGGACGATTTGGACAATCAATCAACAGATAGAGGATCTTTCCCTCTCTCTCTCTCCCTCTGCCATGCTGCCTTTAACTCTTCCAAAGAAATAAACAAATTAATTTTTAAATAACTAAATAAAAGAATTCAACTATCTATTTATATGAAAAATGTTCAATATTAATCATCTTCATTGACAGCTCTATCTACCATACAATTTCCAGAAAGATGAAATATAAAAGGAAGACATGATAAATTTTACGGGCTTGTGCAGGGGCACAGTAAGCTAATCCGCCACTTGCAATGCCAGCATCCCATATGGGTGCCAGTTTTTGTCCCAACTGCACCACTTCAGATCCAGCTCTCTGCTTAAAGCCTGGAAAAGCATTAGAAGATGGCTGAGGCTTTTGGGCCCCTGCACCCATGAGGAAGACCCAGAGGAAACGCTTGTCTACTGGCTTTGCACCAACTCAGCTGTACTCACTGTGATTCCCCATTTGGGGAGTGAACCTGATAAAAAAAATCTCTCCTTATCTCTCTTTCTGTGTGTGTATGTGTGTGTGTGTGTGTGTGTGTGGCCTGCTTCTCCAGGCCACAAACAGTGAGCTGGATGGGAAGTGGAACTGCTAAGATTAGAATCAGTGCCCATATGGAATTTCAGCACGTTCAAGGCGAGGAGCTTAGCTGCTAGACTACCATGCCAGGTTCTTGTTTTGTTTTTCAAGATACCTTGTGGTTAATGCACTTAGGAAGGGAGTGAAAGATGGCCCAAGTGTTTGGGCCTCAACCACCTATGTGGTAGACCTAGAAGAAGCTCTTGATTCCAGGTTTCCATTTTCCCTGACAATTGTGGTCATTTGGCCAATGGATAAGTGGTTAGAAGATCTCTTTCTCTCCATTCTTATCTGCAACTCTGCATCCCAAATGCTCAAATACATCTTTAAATGTAATGTTAAAAGAAGTGGACATTTGGTCAAGGAGTTCCAATATGGATTAAGATGACTGTGTCTCATGTCAGAGTACCTGGATTTGATTCCCAGCTGTGACTCTTTACTGCAATTTCCTAATAATTCAAACTCTGGGAGGTGGCACACGACGGCTCAGGTGGTTGGGTCCCTGCTATCTACATGGAGATTAGATGGAGATGCCTGGCCAGCCTCAGCCATTAATACACATTTGGAGAGTGAACCAACAGATGTGTTCTTGCTCTGTCCTTTGCTTTGCCACTTAGGAAAGCAGAACAGAGCTCACAGCTCCTGTTATGTGCAGAGATGTAGATCCTAGAAGCCAGAGCCAGTTGAAAAACACTAACAGATCCAAACGATATTGGCATTGGTGGCAACTGATGGTTTCTGCAACTATCAAGTGTTCTCTTCCAGATGCAAGATCTGTCTGGAGGATTTACAGCATCTTCTGAAGCCTGAACTCTCACAATACAGATGTCAATGACTTAGCTTTCCTCAGAATTGTAATAGCTGCTAAAACTTAACGTCTTACTTCCATCTACTCTACAAAAGTAACAGTGTTTTGGAAAAGTATTCTAACACATTTACTATAGAGATGTGTGGCATAAGGACTGCTTAACAGCAAGCTAGCCTCAGAAGTCATAACCTAGAAATCTATTGTGAGTTGCTTTGACAAATTGACAAAAGTTAACAAGGCAAATGAACAGGTGCGCATACAAACACATTGTGAAAGGAAGTCCAGGGCATGCTGTTAGATGAGCAATTCTGGTGCCACTTCTGTAATGTGAAGCTTAGTTACTAACCTTATATAGAATCTTCCTCCTCTAACTCTATTGAAATATAATTGATAAGCATAGGACTTTTTTTTAACTGGGTTATTCTAAGAGGTAGCCTTTATTTTCTCCACTTAATTAGCCATCTCATCTCCAACCCACTATGAGAGAAATTTCCATCATCTAGCAAGAATGTTGCTCTTAAAATAGCCCTGGGTTATTCACAAGAAAAATTTCCAGATCTTGCTTTGAAGCAGTGTGTCATGAAAACCTTTTTCTTTTCATACACACTCAACTATCACTTCTGACACCAGATTCTCCAGTGAATGCTGAGTGTTCAATAATAAACTCAATTCTGACAACACCTGCAGAGCATCAAATCTTAGAGTGAGGGCATCTTCCCTTCAAATGGCCTCCCACTTCACCTGCTAATTGTAAACGCCAGTGGGGACTTAGCCTAGCCAGAAACCATGAAGCCCAAAAGAGTGAGAACATTGACTAGCTTCAAATCGAGACTCTCACATCCCTTTCCTTGAGTTCCATGTATTTGCTAGAGTATCCTGTGAAATTCAGAAAAACATTCTACTCATGTTTCCCCCTTTTTAACATAGGCCATTATAGATGATATTTGGGACAGAAGAGGAGGACGTGTCAAGGAGGGATTCAGGTCGTCGGAGCTCCTGTGCACCTGGGGGCTCCAGCGAGGCTTCAATGCATAGACCTACCAGATTGCATTAACCACTGTTGCACATCTCAACCTTCATAATGTCACTGAAACTAAACTGTCCGTCATGCACCAGGTACCACAACACTTCTGCTACTTCCTAAAAGGAGCAAGGAAAATGGATGATGCTTGTCCCCGCCCCCTTTGAATATCTGATTGGACTTCACTCTGGAAATGGCCACCTATGCCATTGGAGCATTTAATCGGATGCCTAACCTTGTTGAGGGGACTCGTCTTGGTTGAGTAATTTTTTTTCTTTGTTTAAGAGTGTTCATTGTTGGACATTTCACTGCTGGATATGTTTCCTTTGTGAAGGGTTTTACTTTGAGATCTTTGTGCACTTGAGCGATGCTGTTGTTTGTAAAGATGTATTTATTTGAAAGGCAGTAACAGAGATCTTATGCTCAATGATTCACTGTCCACATGATCTACTGTCAAGGCTGGGTCAGGCTGAAGCCAGGAGCACAGGGCAGCAGAGACCAGAGTAATTGTTCCATCTTCCCTGCCCTCCCAGGCACATTGGCAGAACAGCCAAGACTTCAAGTACGCTGTGGAAGGCTACAGTCTGGCTTCACCTAACACACCAGAACACTTCCTCACTTCCCGGCCCCCGCTGCCCCATTTGCCTTTCTGATGGTCCACGCCCTACTTGGTTTGGTTTGTATTTGCATTACTTTGAATTAATCTGGCTTTTCAGTACAGCTTTATAGCTCTATCTCTGATTTCCTGCTTGTGTGAATGGAAGATTGCACAGTTAGTATTCCAGAACGTACACTTAGCTTAGCCAGAAATCATGAAGCCCAAAACAGTTCTAGATACCTGAGAAACCCAAAGGCTGCAATATTTCTCAAGGAAAAGGTTTCCAGAAGAAAAAAAAAATCCTTCACTTGACATTGAGCAAGATGTTGTCTTCATTTGCAGCTCTGTCTGATTGACATCCACAGACCAAGCTGAGATTCCCGAGGTAATGGTTCGATTCAGAAGGCAGCAGCTGCTGGTCACTTGGGGTTTGCCACAGCAGAGCTGCCATCTTGCATTCAATCCCAGCGGCACAGTTTCTGGTGGGCCTCCATTCGGACAGAGGAAATGCTCCGACTTTAACTCTGTATCTTGTGTGGGTGAGGGCTGAAGCAAAACATTTTGAATTCAAAGTGAAGCCCGTTAGTCACTCACTTCAACCTGACTCGAGCCCTTCAAAACTCTGTATTAATTTGAAACACATTTCTGAACGTTACTGCCTTTGTGTTCATGGTTTGAATTCTGTATAGAGTTATGAAAGCTAAGACTGCTGCGAAGCATCGCTTCGTCGGAGGGACACATCTGAAAGGCAGGCAGGGGTCAAGGGAATGGATTTCACGGATTCCTTCTGCAAGATCTCAAGAAAGATTGTTTTTTCATGTATCTTAGAAGTTGGAGGATATTTCAGCCTGAATGGCATCAACACGCATGTCATAAAATAATAGCCAAGCTTTCTATAAAATCCTGATGAGAAAAAGATGGCATAGTCTCCTTTGTAAACGTTCATAAAAATCACCTTAGAGATAGGTTTGCTATGTATCTGATATCATGAATAACAGTGGGATTTTACAACTGACTTTTTTTGAGGACCTAGTCTTGGGGTTGGACATGATGGTGGGAGTTTGGATTATAAAAAGTAACAGAAGTTGGTGTGGTTTATAGATTCCTACAATTATACCAAGACATTAGCATTATTGTAGATCAATAACGGGGGATGACGAATGTGGGATGTATGAGAATCTTTGTGCAGCCATGATTTTTTGTGAATTCAAATCTATTCTGAATCTAAAAGATCTGTTTAGCACTTTATGGGTCTAGGGTACGGAGATTGCAAATTCAAGTTTAGAGTAGAATAAGCAATTCTAATTGCAAGCACATTGTGGCTTTCACTAATAAAATAATCTGTGCACCCATACACTTATTAAGATGTCAGCATCTTTTCAATTATCTTAGCTGAGAATGTAAAGGATACTTCTTCCTTTTCTTTGGTCCTGCTGCCAAAGGAAATCATAGTCCCGCAAGCCCAGCTAATGTTCACTCCCATAATATATTTTTCTCATTTCCTCTGTGACTACCATAAGAACATGGGCATTGGCTGTCTCCTAAAAATTATACTGATGTTCATATTATAAGTACAATTCCATAAATACTTATTTATATTCATGACTTGGAGTCTTTTACCTAAACAAACAAGCTATAGAGATACCTGGGAAAACATTCAAGAAAAGGCTTAGGACTAGGCCCGGCGTGGTGGCACAGTGGTTAAGGTCCTCGCCTTGCACGCCCCGGATGCCATATGGGCGCCGGTTCTATCCCAGCAGACCCGCTTCCCTTCCAGCTCCCTGCCTGTGGCCCAGAAAAGCAGTCGAGGACAGCCCAGGGCTTTGGGACCCTGCACCTTCGGGGGAGACCCAGAGAAGGCTCCTGGTTTCGGATCAGCATAGCATTGGGGAGTGAATCATCGGATGGAAGATCTTCCTCTCTGTCTCTCCTCTCTGTATCTCCGCCTTTCCAATTAAAAAAAAAAAAAAAAAGAAAGGCTTAGGACTGAAAATTCCATTGGCTACCAAGCACAGATAATAAATATGTGACTAGATGGAATATAAGATAAAAGGCGTAAGGGAAGAAATGAAGACTGCGTACCCTTCTGAAATGAAGCTGCCAATCAGCTCCACCCAAAAACTCAGGGTTTTTTTTTTTTTTTAAGATTTATTTTAGTTTCATTGGAAAGGCAGATTTACAGAGAGGAGGAGAGACAAAGGAAGGTCTTGTGTCCACTGATTCACTCCCCAAGTGGCCGCAATGGCTGGAGCTAAGCTGAGCTGAAGCCAGGAGCCATGAGTCTCCTCCAGGTCTCCCATGCAGGTGCAGGGTCCCAAGGCTTTGGGCCAGGCTTGACTGTTTTCCCAGGTCACAAGCAGGGAGCTGGATGGAAAGCAGGGCCACCAGGATTAGAATTGGCAACCAATGGGATCCTGGCATGTGCAAAGTGACGACTAGCCACTAGGCCATCATGGGGGGCCCAATAACTCAGTTATTAATATGTGACCTTGATATGTGTTTAAAATTCAGTCCTTGCAAGTTTATGTGAAAAATTCTGAGTTGTAAAAAGCCAAATAATAGAGCCTGGCACTGTTGAGAAGGTTATCAATCACTGAGTTTCCTTGTGTGATATTTGTTAAATGTCTTTGTTAAGAACTTGGCCCGTTTCATGTAAATGATCAAACTGGTGGCCACGTGGATGTTCATAAATGTCGTTACGGTTCTGTCTCTGTGCATGGCATCTGTAAAGACACCCCCTTCCGCTTCTCTTGTGGGTAATCTGTCTCCTCTGCTTTTTGTTCTTGTTGATACTGGTAGTGATTTATCAATTGTGTTGATCTTTCCAAAGAACAACCCTTCGGCTTTGTTCATTTTTCTCTACTGTTTTTCTGGTTTCAATTTCACCAATTTTTGCTTTCCTTTCATTTTCATTCTGTGTTTTCTTTGGCTTGTGTTATCTTTATGTTATTTTTCTCATTTCCATTTCTAAAACAGGAAATGTGGACTAATAGCTTTAGAGTCTTTTACTTTTCGAGTGTATTTGTTGAATGCTGTGCGTTTCCCCCATGTCACCACTTTGACTAAATGCCACAAATTTTGACAGGTTGTGTTTCCATTCTTATTTGATTCAAAATATTTCTAAATTTTCTTGAGACTTACTCTCTCACCCATGTGCTACTTACAAATACACTGCTTAATTTCCTAGACTTTTAAGGATTTACAAACTACATTTTTGCTGCTGATTTTGGTTTTAAATCTGCAATGATTTTATGGAATATGTATGTGATTTTTATTTTTTTAAAAATGGGAAGTGTGTTTATGGTATAAACTGTGGTCTCTTTTGGGCCAATAAAGCATACATTATTTGTTTGATAAAATATTCTACAAATATTCATTATGCATATACATATATATTTAAAATGAAATAATATATATATATAGAAACAGTATTTATAGTCTATTAAGAAATACAGCAGATGATGATGGATATATAACATGCAATAAAAAGGAACTTAGGGTAAGAAGGAATATTCATAGATCGTATATTCTGAGTACTTTAACAAAGTATTAAGACTTCAGGCAATTCATTTTCTGTAATACCATTATTATGAAAGCACAACATGATTATAATCTGAAGACCCCATGACACTTCCAATAAGACCTACAATGCAAATACTAAATAATCAGTAAAAGAGAGTGAAAGAAACATATCACCCAAGGCAGCAAAAGTCTTATAAAACTCCAAGCCAATAGCAAGAGTCCTAACACATGAAGCCTAAGAGAAAGCAGAGAAACCCCTGTGCCTCTACTTGGAAGGCATTGCATGAAGATCTGGAGCTGTGTTATTCTGCACTATGAAAAAACTACATATGGATTAAAACGTGGAGCTTACACATTCAGCTGTATGTACAAGAGAATGATCTTCAACTCTGAGTAAATGAAATTTGAAGAAAAAAAAAAGTGGGGTTGTGAGTGAGGATGGACAAGGGTTAAGGAAATCAGCTAAGTGGTTATTTCAACAGTTCAGGAAAGACATTGTAGTGACATTGAGCAGGTGGCAGTAGCTTCTTGCTTTCTACAATTCTCTTTGATTGTGAAAGCTTCTAGTTTCCAGAGATGGTTGCAACTAAATACACCATGTCTTTATAAAGATTTGTTTATTTATTTGAAAGAAAGAGTTGCTCAGAGAGAGGAAGAGGCAGAGAGAGAGAGGGAGAAGAGAGAGAGAAAGAGAGAGATCGAGAACTTCCATCTAGGGGTTTATTTCTAACATGGCTGTCTTGAGTAAATATGTGGCAGGCTGATACCACAGGATGGCCATCCTCCGCTGTTTTTCCAAGCACATTAACCTGAAACTGAACCAGAAGAGTAGCAGTCAGATATTTAACACATGTCGATATGGGATGCTAGCACCAAAGACAGTGGCTTTATCCACTACACCGCAACAATAGTCCCAACAGGGTTGGCTTTTTTTGTTTTATTTTGTTTTTTAATACGACTTCATCCCTCCCTATTCAAGTGTCAGAGCCCATTCCTCCCCCTTTAATCAAATCCAGGTTGGCCTTAATGTCTTGTTTTGGTGAACACACCATAACAGAAATCACTTCTTGACTTTACATGATTTGCACTTCAGGAGATTCACAGCTTCTGGCTGAGCCTTGGGAACACTTGGCTATTGAAACACTCCTTCTCAAAACCTGGTCCTTGCTGTAAGAATCCCAATGTACATGGAGAGACTGTACTGGGCAACATTTAAGATGGCTGCAGCTGTTCCCTAGTCAGTAGTCAGTAACGAGGTGTTAGCCGTGTTGAGTGTGGAGTCTGAGTGCATGCTGACATTTGACTCTATTGCATTAAAGACCCGGTGAAAGGTCCAGCAAAACCCAATTTGCCCACAGAATATTGAATGACAATTATTGCTGAAGGCTTAGGACTTGGGACACTGTTTCACACCAATGGACAACCAAGAATGCCTTCAGAGTCAAGGATAATCAGATCCTGCCTGTTTTATTCACATGTATTTCCCATATGTCTTTGCTGTGTATTTCTCATCAGTCCACAGCTGTTCAACCACAGTTGGCTTAATCAGGCCAAGTAATTCTGAAGTTTAAATGAAAAGACCAAAGTCCGCAGATCTCCCAAAGGTGATTTGTTTTTAAAGATTCTTTTGCAGTTGAAAGAGTTAGACAGGAAGAAAAAGACAGAGAGAAGCGGAAAGGGAGGTGGGATCTTCCATCTGCTGGTTCACTCCTCAAATGGCATTATGGTCAGAGCTGGCTGGTCATAAATCAGGATCTTTTTCCAGTCTCCTCTGTGTGGGTACAGGGGCCCAAGGACTTGGGCTCTTCTCTGCTGCTGGATTGGAAATGGAGCATTTGGGACACAAATCGGCACCATATGGGATATTGGCACTTGCAGGTTGGAGGATTAGCATGCAATGCCACTGCACTGACCCACTAAAGATGCATTTTTTCACCCACTAGAGTAGGAAAAAAAATTCAAACTGCAAAAAGCCTAAAAGGAGTGAATTGATTAATTATGTGTTCCTGCTGTACATTTCAGCTCTCAGAATAAAAGTGTTTGGTTACTTTATCTTGATTTATTTGTAAAGTTCATTACAAAGCAAGAGTCAGCTAAATTAGAGATACAAAGATAAGTATAAGAAATCTTACCAGGAATGAACTAAATTACAATGAAAACAAAACCTTTGAAGCTTAATATTTCATATGTTATGGCCAGGTTTTTTATTTACTTGACTTTCCATTTCAGGTTCCAACTGAAAGAAATGCTGAATTATACCCAACACAGATTACATATTCTTGATCTAATTATACCTTGATATCTAACATGACTGTCAAATTTCAATACAAGTATGGAGTTGCATTGCTAGTATTGTTCAATGAAAAAAGTATATAATTTATTTAAGTAAGTGACATGGTTATAAAATTTAACCACAAATTTGCATAACCAATTGGGACATGAATGAAACTAGTTAAGCAATTGTTGCACTGGTCTAGGTCAGTCATGCATGTGGTAAGAACACTTTCCCTATACTTGGAAAACATTCAGTCTAGGAGGAGATAAACATATTCAGCAAGAACAAATAAAGCTAATAGTGGAGTATGTGTTGTATTTTCTGAGGCGGGGAGGAAGATGCAGAGGAATTCAAGAAAAGGAAATTGCCCAAGCAAAGACAGAGTGATCTTTCATGAACTGGCTCACTCCCCAGACAGCTATTATGACTAGAACTGATCTGATCTGAGGCCAGAAACCAGGAGCTTCCTGCAGGTCTGCCACATTGATGCAGGGGTCCAAGTATCTGAGCCATCGTTCACTGCTTTTCCAGGCCACAAGCAGGGAGCTGGATCAGAAGTTGCACATGAAATGCTGGTGCTTGCGGGTGGGGATTAACCAGTTGAGTCATCGTCGTGCCAAGCTCCAATTTCTCTATTTTTAATATATAAATCCTTTGGCCTTCTTCTTTGTTTGCTGTTTCCCCCTTATAAGACTAATCTCACAAGAATTACTTATACTCACTGCCCCCAACTTCTCTTCTTTCTCATAAATTTGATCAATCAGATTTCTTAAGCCCTGTGTAGCACTTAAATGAAACTCTCTCGGTACTGCCATTTTGCCACAAAACGTTGCTTTGTTCACGAGTCGATGATTTACCCTCAATCTACTTATCAGCATCAGATCACTTCGTCATTCATAGATAATTGAATCATTTTCTAAGTGTGGATTTCCATTTTTCTTACTTTTACTTGTCAATCACTGGCCGTTTATTGCCAGTCTTATTGGTAACTCTACTTCATCACAATGACTCCAGAAATTTGAAGGCTTTGCTAAGTTAGTCCTTGAGTATTTTGGGGTCTTTTCCCCATTTGTACTTATTCCCTAAGTGCAATCATTCAGTATCATGGTATCATGGTGATAAATATTATCTAAATGCTAATGAGTACTAAGTTCAAAACCCTAAACAACCACAGAATCACACATCCAACCACATGCAATAACTCCAGCCTGACAGAAATCGACAACTTACCATATACAATATTGTATCCTTTAGCCATTCCCCTAAAATCTGTTGTAGACACAACTTACCCCAAGTTACCTAAAGGCCACTCAAGTAAGGTAATTGAAGATGTCAGGAAATTTATCCTAAGTAATAATTCTATTCAACTACAGTAAAGATCAAATAAGATAACAGTTGATTAAGTAATTGCTTCCACTTGAATGTAATGAACAATAAGAGAACAAGAAAAATTACTTAAATGCATTCATTTTTATTCTACTTGAAATGCAGGGAGAAGTGAGGAGGGAAAGTGTGACAAGAACGAAAGATGTAGTCTGCATAGCAGGCTAAACCTCTTCCTGTGGAGGCTCAGGCATTCTCTGTAGTTGTCAGTTCCTGTCCCAGCTGCTCCACTTCTTATTGTGCTCCCTCCTAGCAGCTGGGAAGCCAGCAGAGGATAGCCTGAGCCCTTGAGCCCCTACTTCACTGACTGTTCAGTTTTGGATCAGCCCAGGTCATTTGTGAAGTGAACTAGTGGATGGAAGAGCACTCTGTGTATCTCTTTGTCTCTCTGCAATTCTTACTTGGAGCTAAAAATAAATAAATCTTAAAAAAAAAAAAAACTGAAAGGAAATGGGTCTTCCATGCATTAGCTTGTTCTCCAAATGCCTAAAACAGTCAGAGCTGGGCCTGGGTAAAGCCCCAAATCAGCACTCTGTCCACTTTTTCCACAGATGTGTCAGGGACCCAAGTACTCGAGCCATCGCCTGTGATTTTTTGCAGCATGCAACAGCAGAAAGTTGGCCTCAAGAAGCCAAACTAGGCCATGAGCTCGGATAAGGGACACACATGCCCCAAGTGGCCTTCCATTTGCTATGTCAAGCGTTTACCCCCAGAAGGAGTTATTTGTTGACAAGAACTATATTGTTATTATGGGTTAGGTACACAAAGAATTATGTGCATTTAGAAATTAAGTTTATATTGTAGAAATATTGATTGCCTATGCTTAGATACACAATATAAAAGATTATTACAAAGTAATTTAAAGTAAGGATGATATTTTTATCAAGACAGAAACAGCAAGATGTCTAGAGTTTATGGTTAAGTATGAAATGCAAGCTTCTGGAGTTCATATACAATTCGGTTTACTTAATTTTAATTAATTTATTTTTGTTCCATACACCTTCCATGCTCCTTAAGTTCCTAGGTGCATCTCTCATCATTCCCCCCCACTTCCTCTTCTTTTTTTTTTTTTTAATGACTGTTCTCAAACATTGTCAAGGAAGTAAAACAAGCAGATCTCTTTTAATGAAAATTTCATCATCAGTGAAAGTGTAATTATTGGTTATCTTGGAAAAGTCATTAACAATGTTAATTAAATTACTACATATACAACCCTGGAAACCACCAATTTTACTCCTACATAAATACAGAACTGAAATATATCCATAGGCTTCACGAAATTATGACATAATAATAACGTTTCTAGTAACCTCAGACTTCAAGCGTCAGATAGCAAAATGGTTAAAGTGCAGTGCACTTAACAAAAGCAATTGAGTACACTGATGAGACAATAAAATCTATGAAACACAACAAAATAAATGCATTCTAAACTCCTAACATTGTGTGAAATATACCAAGATAAAATGTATATAAAGTGTGGTGCCATTCACAAAAAAATGACACAGAAAAACCATCCTATTGTGTCAAACATCAAGGATATATTTGTTGTGGATAAAGTGCCAAAGATGCTAGCTGACACTCCTGTGAAGGAACCTGCCTTCTATGTTGGATGCGTGGACTGGGGACCGACTTCCGGTGTCGACTGCAGCTTCTTGGCAAGTGGCTTCATGGCTTGCCACCCGTGTGGAATACCTGGGCTGAATTCCTGACTCTCAGCTTCAGCTAGGAACAGTACATTTGGAATGAACCAGAAAATGATAGTATGTTTTCATCACCTATCCTTTCCACACACTCATCTCTAATAAATTAGAAAATGCATCTTTTTTTAAAGTTGAGGGAGTTTACTGTTGATGGGAGGGGTGGTTGCAGAAGATTTCAAAGATTCTACAGATGATCTGTCTGTACAGTAATTACTTTTTATTGCCTTCCTATGTATACTTTATACTTTAATAGTAATTACATGAAAATAATTTTCACACATAGGAAAAATGTTTAAAGAGAAGATATAAATGAGAAGAGATATAAATATGTTAATAGTTACAATATCTATATGTTAAGTCTACTGGTAATTTCTATTTTTTTAGTCTATGCTTTATTACATGTGGTTTTTATATGGTAAATATATTATTCTTATAGACAAAAAGAGAATTGCTTTTCTTTCTTCAAAAAAGCAAAATCTGGTTTTAAGAATAACAACTGCAAAACATTGGAGTTCACTTTCCATCTTCAGGAACAAAAAAAACACAAACACAAAAATGAAACCATCTACATCTTCAAATACTTCTGGTAAGTGGAAAATTTTCTTCACAACAATTCTTGTTATTTCAGTCATTTGTCAGCTTTGACCTTCATAATTTACATTCTAACATTTTAAAAGTTGAGCCGAATACTAAAACAAATTGCCACTTTCTGGCATTAGCTCTTCGATGGAGCAGAGACCATCTAGTAGAACTCAAGCTAATCTTGAATTCTTTGCTGTGAACTTGTTTTCTTAAACACCTACTTATATTTCACTGCTAATGGAATGGGAGAGGATACTACAGAAAAACCTCAATTATGGCTAATCCTCTCTTTTCCCATGCAAGTCGTATCAATCTTGTTAAGTGTTTTCTCATTTTTTCTCCTTCATAGTGCAATGGTCTATTTAACAAAATGCATGTGGTTAAGTTTGTTGCTCTAATAAAGCTCAAGAGGATGGAATTAAATTAGTTTAGGGTAATTATTTATAATTACATATTCTTAATGGAAACTGAATAGGTCCTAAGTTATTCTAAAAAGTTACTTACTTAAATACATCACTCTACCCATGATGCTCCATTTCCCTTACCACATGGAAACAAGAAACTAATCTCTGGCTCCCAGGGCTGTGTTCCATCTGCTCAGAAAATAACCCAAGGCCCACTTAGAAACAGTTTGTAAACACACTGGGGTCATTCAACTAAAGCACCACTCACAAAACGCTGGAAATTTAGTTGATGCAAAGATAATTAGTCCTTAAGCTTCCAAGAGAAGGGTAGAGGGGAACTCAACGTTGAAGTATATGTGACTTACGCTGAGAAAGCACAGGGAAGTGGTAAAGAACCGTGCAGGACCGAACCCTCTTAGCATACCAAGTGTGGTTGCTTACTTACTCCGTTAAACACCTGCACATGATCACATCTTCAAACTCCATTAGGTGTCCATCCATACACGTTGCTGGACAGAAATGCTACCCCCAGTTACGGGCTCACGCTGCAAGGGTACCTTGGGAACCAGATCATCGAATGGGCCATGCAAAGAAGAATCCATCTGTTTTAGATTAAATGAATCTTCACACCGAGAGGGTGGGAGAGATAGCCGAAGCCATGCGCAACCCACACGCCTATAAAATCACCAGGACTTTGATCTGTATCTTTCTCTCCTTGGCATAGAGGAGAGGGTAACTTCTCCAATGGACAGATGTGTAAGATGTTAGTGTGAGAAGATACCTGACGTACTTTACGGTGCTCCATGGCAGAGGGCTGTTTTCATCTCTCCGTGTGAAGAACGTCCGTTGAAATGACTTCCACATGGGGGATTTTTGTTGTTGTTATTGTTACACCCCATGAGTGCCTGGCTTTTGCTTTCTTTATGCCGTTGCTCCCTGAAGTAGGTTGAGTCTTTTGCATTAACTCTGGCTGCAAGTTTCAAGTCACAGATTCCTCTTGATCCCAATACAGCAGAAATTTTTTTATCAAAAAGCTTTCACTCGGAACAACGAATAGAATGTTCTAGAATCTAGGCATTTTGCATGGACCTGAGAGGTTCTGAATGCATTTGTATAAATATCTTATTATCTGCACACTAAGCAAGAGGCACAAGAGAGGAACAAAAAAGAGATTTGAGAATGCTAACATACCATAGATTTGCTTGTTCATTGAGCCATGACTCATTTTCTTTTTGACTTAATACATCAAATTTGTCACAGAACCACTCTCTCTAAAGAACAAATCAGATTATAAGCTAGGACAGACATGATATAATCTTCACTTTCAAAGTGTATATCAGCCAACTATTGACTGATGGATTTACAATTATTTATGAAGGACTATACTATTACAATAATATAAGGGAAATCAATGTGGGAGGGGATTTGGGGACTAGGGAATGAGAATCCCAGAGCTTATGGAACTGTATCATAAAACAATAATAAATCAAACTTTTTTTGTACATTTGAGATGTCTTCAGAGAGCTCATGTGAAGCATATATTATAAAAATATATGCATGTATTTAAAACTTACACCAAATACTACTGTATTTTGTTTCAGTTTTCCAAAAGCTTTTTCAAATATACTCTAATATTGACATAGTCATTATAGAAAACAGTATGAAAATTACTCAAAAAACAACAGCAAATTTACCTATGGTCATGCAATCCAATTCCACTCTTGGAGATATGCACCAAGGAAATGAAACTAGTGTCTCCAAGAGACAGCCTTATTTCTGAGTTCATTGCAGAATTACTCACAAAAACAAAATATGGAATTAAGCATCCATCAACAAATAAACGGGCAAGAAAAACATGTCACAGGTGTGTGTGCAAATATTATTCAGCCTTAAAATTAAAGGAAGTCTCATCATTTGGGACAGTTTGGTTGAATCTGTAGGACATTATTCTAAGTGAAATAAAACTCACACAGAAAGAAAAATGATTAACGATTTTACATATGGATAAGATTTTAAAAAATCCATACCCAGTGTTGCCAGTGGCTGTGAAGCAAGGGAAACTGAGAGCTATTGAGAGCAGACACACAATGGGGGACTGGTTTTGTGACAGTGAGTTAATCTGCAGCTGGCAATGTTGGCATCCCACTCGGAGCCACTGGGATTGAGTCCTGACTGCTCTGGTCCTCTCCAGCTGCCAGCTTATTCAGTGGGGATGGCAGCACACCCAGACAGGTGAGTCTCTGCCACCCATATAGCAGACCTGAGTAGGGGTTCAGGCTCCTGGCTTCTGCCATTAAGACCATTTGGGGAGTGAAACAGAAGATGAAACATCTCTTAGTTTCCACCTCTTTGTCTCTGTCACCTTGCCTTTTAAATACATCCATACTTTAAAAATATTCATAATGAAAACTTGGTGTGGTAAAACAGGTATGTTAATCAGATGGAATCAGGTAACCATTTCACAATGCAAACATATAGAAAAGCAGAATGCATGAGACAGCATATTTTAAAGTTCATAAGAAAATCAAGTCATCAGTATTTATTGTAAAATAATTGAAATCTATTTATAACTTTGCCCTAGCTCCAATGTTCTATGAACTTGTTGAAGAATTTTTGTATACCTACCTGAAATATAGATATGCTTTGTCAATTACACCTAAAACATTTGTGGAAGGTGACCATCAAAAGTCTGTAGCTTGCATTAATCATCTTAAGCTATACCTAACCCCCAAGTACATAAATTGTGGCTGTGAGACATGCTGAGCAACGTACCTGATGTTGAGACAACATGGCATCTGCTTGGAGAACACACTCCCAGGTCAGCCATGGTGTTTCTGCAGCTGATACTGTAATAGTTTTCCAAATAACATTCCACAGTTCTGTTAAGGCAACCTTTTAAGGATGGTGAGCATGGTAAAAGCTAGTGAAGACTATGAGATGGATCACGGCCACATGACATTTGCTGTGAGTCTAAGCTCTGAGCAGAAGACTTGCTGTGTGAAATAGCTTGCCAGTGAATATGAGTTTTTGGCAGGGAATGCCTGGTGCACCTTGGATATACACCCCCTAACAGAATGTCTGCATTTGGGAGATCTGGATCTTCCACTTCCATCAGTTCCAGCTTCCTGTTTGTGCACAACCTGGAGGCAACAGCAGTTAAAGGTTCAGTTACTTGGATCCCTGTCCTGTCCTCCAGGAGGAACATCAGATGGAGTTCTCCATTCCAGGTTTTGGATTGACTCACTCCAGTCAAGTAGGAAATGGGAAAACTCCTTGTTTCTTCTCTCTCCATCTCTCCAACTAATATGAAGACATACACTGTACAAATCCATAGATGATATATTTGGTGAAAATATTATACCCAGGAAAAACAGATCTTGACTAGAAAGTCTATTCTGGTAAAGGCATCACACTTTCCCCTCCATGATGAAACCATTCCAGCTAATCAACGGCCACTGGGTGGCTGGTTAACCACTCTGGGGAGTCATGTAAAAGATATTTCTGATCACCATTGTTGGCAGCTGTAACACTCAGCCATGTCCACATCCACATGAGACCAGGTTGTCATGTCCTTATATCACCATCTCTGCCACCAAGGACAACTATTTTATTCTGCAAGATCTAACTCGATTTTTCATAGGCAAACTAGGTGGGAATGTGGTGTGGATTACCAGCCCTGAATTTTTCGGATGCCTGTTGATGCTATAGCTTCCACAAATGAAACATGACTATCTGTTGAGCATTCTCCTGGGTTTTGGGCAGTCCTTGTGGTTTTCTCTTCAGGGCCCTCACTTCAGAGTTGGGGAACCAATGTGGTCTGAGATTTTAGCTCCCAAAATTAGTGTTACTGCAGAGAATATCCTATTATCCCTAAAGATGAGCATATTTCCTTTTCTCTAAATGTACATTTACCTTAACAGAAAATTACTTTGCAGAAGCCCAAAAGAAAGATTGGCAGCATGAATTTTGGCAAAGTTTCAAGGGCTTTTCACAAGTGGACCTGACTTTCCATAATCTCAGGAAATTTTCAGTCTGTGTATTGGCTCAAGTCTGGCAAGAGTGAGGGTCCAAGACTATTATCATGATTAAACTTTGACTTTTATCCACCTGACCTAGAACTCTTTTTTTTATTTTTACCAATAAAATAAAAACTTAATAACCTCCATAACTATTTCATTCTAGAAGCACCGTGATCAACTATACTGTGCTTGTGTGAGTCAGTCTAGTTTGATTTCCGGTTGCTGAATTCATTGCAGAATCAATACCACCTCGCTTTTGGCAGTTGAATGCCTCTCCTCAATCCCTGTCACCAAGGGGTTCAATTACAGTCATGTGTTTTGTAATAACATTTTACCCAACGATGGCTCACATATGCAATGATGGTCCCATGAGATTATAATAGTGGCAAAAAGTCCTTATTGCTGAGTCACATTTAGCCCTCGTATCCTCATAGCACAATGCATTCTGTACTCACCAGTTAGCGAGCATGTGTGTAAATAAGCATGCTAGGCTTCCAGTTGTGTAAAAGTATAGCCTATATAACTTTATATAAAATATAATCATTGGTGATGCTCATGGGAGGCGATTGTTCTGATCTGTGCAGTTACTTTTTATCCTTATTTTAGAATACTCTGCTCCAAAATCATTTACTGTGAAAGGTATGCCATGTTGTACCGACAGAGCAGCTGCATACCCCTAATGCTGACTGCATGCCTTGATTGCGTCAAGAAGTCACACACAGTAATTGAAGGATACCATCTCGGCTTGTGTAAGTACGCCCTCTGATCTTTGTACAACAATGAAATTATCAGGAGAGGCATTTCTCCAAAGCATCCCTGTCATTAAAAGCACATGGCTGTATTCACATTGCCTTTAGGTTTCCAAATTCAGAGACAGCAATTACCACTGTAAGGTGATACCTACAGGGAAGCAATTACAAAACTCTTCAAGGATACCAGGTTATTCTCTCACAAACTTATTACCATAATATACGCAAGCAATCTGCCTTTTTGATCAAAGGTGTGTGAGAGTTGATTTTACTTTAGTTTTTTTAGAAGCAGAGAGACTGACGGAGCTCCTATCCACCGATTTATTTCCCCGACAGCCCACAATGGCAAAGTCCAAATGAGGAGAAACTGGAGAGCAGGAAGTGGGTTGCTTGAAACTATTACCTGCTTGCTCCAGGAGTCTGCATTGGAGTGAAGCTAAAATTAAGAACCAAATTTGACATCCAAGCAGTCTGATAGCAAATGCAGTATCTTAACCAGTGTCCTAACTTAGGGGTCAAATGAGCAACAAATGGGTTTATTTTAAATAAAAAATACAGCGTAGCATTCTAATCTCCCCATATCTATCAACCTCTTCCTCCATGGTAAGTCAAGTCAGCTCTTAAAATACTGTCAGCCACTTTAATCCACACATCAACCAGCTAACCAAAAATCTAGAGGCTTTTATTTCTCCATGCAAGCATTAAATGGTAAGTTTCTCTTTTGTAGACCTTTATCAACCAATTTGGTCTGATTTGGTTAGTGATCCATCTGCGATTACTGCATATTCCCCCAGATTTCTCTCTGTGCATTTAGAATGTAAAGTATCTCTCTTAAGTGCAGCATGATTCTTCATGGGTCACATTTTGTATTTCACATTATGGACCTCCTAGGAGCAAAGTCAGGCAGTGAGAGTGTATTTATTTGTAGCGCAACTTCTAATCAAGAAACTCTTACCATTTCCTTGGGCAATTTTGGGTTAATAATACAAGAGTGGAGATACTACTCCCAATGGGGTAATGGAGGTCTATTCTGCAGACAAGTGTCATCAGAATTTAGAGATAAGTAGCTCCGGATCCATGAGGGTCCTCCCACATTTCTATGCATGTCTTCTTATAAGCTGATTCTTATAAGCTGACTAGCAATATTCAATCATGAAAACATTAATATATTGTACTGCTACATCACATTATGAACTATGAGTACTTTCTGTACTCTTAGAAATAGTATTAATGAAATCTTCAAACCAAATCATAGAAGAGGCTAAATTCTAGAAAGGACAGACTCAGAAAAATCATCTTTAAAAATTCTGCTTTTCTAGATGAAAATCAGTTTTTCCAGAAACATAAAAACTACTCACGCATCTGTGTTACTCAAAATGCTGATTCAAATGTTAATAACATCCAAAACATTCTCGTAAGTACATCAACGATAATGCTTGATCAAATTGTGACTCCAGTGTCAGTTGACATGGCACATAAAATTAACCTCATATATACCCACCTCGAGAGCTTATGGAAAAGGTAAAGACGGTAACAGACATAAGTACCTAGCTAATTCCAGTTATAAAATATATCTGCAAATGTTAATTATCGTCAGAATTAGTTATTCCTAGAAATGTAACATAGAAAGTATGACTACTGGCCCAGGTATTGTGATATTGAACCAAGAGCTAAACCACTATTCAATCCAATTATTGGAAACACAAGGTCAAAATGTGACATTTTAAAACAAGCTATGTTGATATCCCTCCTGGAAGTCTACCATTTGGATTTGAGAATTAATTAAAGGCAAATAGTGAACTCATACTTTTAATGGAACAAAAGAGATAATGAAGAAATGGGTAGGATAAAATTAGAACCCATGCCAATTATTAAGACCAAATTACCCAATTTTGCCTATTCCTTAATGGAGCTGACCCCTAACTTAGAGTGAATAGCTTGTCATTTTAAAATTATGATCATAGAAATATGAAATTCAATGGGAACTATATTTTGTGTTCTGTGTTTTAGCCATTTCCCATGCTGCATACTACTGCCTCCTAATGCTGGAAGCAGGAGTGAGCAACAGATGCCAGCTTGCCATAAAACATATTTATGCTATATTTGTATTGGTCAACAACAGATATTCTATGATGTTCTATATTGCCAACCACTAGGTTCCAGTATGCTTGGCATCCAAAAGGAATTTTTGACTCAGGATACTGTGTCTTACTTAGGGAGAGTCTTTCAGGACATCAGTCCAAAGGCATCTGTACAATTAATGTCAACGCTCTTGTTTCTCCCTTGTTAGAATGATGTCACGGTTTCCATGTGAAACACGGACACTAACAGATTTCCCAACATTCGAGGTCTCCACAGTGACATCATTGGTAAGGAATGCTTATGTCACCAAACTTGATTGCAGCGTTCTTTTTCTTCCAAAGCATTGCCATCATCACACGTGCACACAGAGTATCCTCTATTGCCACATGCTTTCTCCTGTAATTACTTTTCTGTTTTAAAAGGTGTCTTGAATGCATATATACACATGCTCTTACCATAAATAAACAGCTCATTGAATTGACATAAACAACATCCAAACAGAGAAACTCTCATGTGATGGCAATTGTTATGTTCCTGCTCCTTCAATAACAGATTATTGACGCCTATAACTAAAGCAAACAGCTATTCTGTGTTTAACAGTGCAGGATCCAGGCACAGAATCTGGTCCATGCTCTTCCCCACCACTGGCTAACCCTTCTCTAACTGAACATTCTCATTTATAAAATAGGCATATTAGGTTATCTAACTCATAGAAACATTTGATGGATTGACCCAGGTAAAGAGCTTAGAAACAGTCAGATAATAGTATTCTCCTAGTAACTCTAAGCCATTGTTGTTATCCGTTTCATGTCCCCTAATACAACCTGCTACCAGATGGTCCCTGAAGGGATGTGGAGCACTTGCTGAATGACCGGGAAGGAAAAATAAGAGTCCTTTACATAACAGAACATAATGTTTTCATGAAATTATACTGTTGACAGGTTGCAATCTATCTTGTTTATACAGAAGAGAAACAAAAAATGTGGGGGTTGAATTCACACTGTATGAGTAGAAGACAGATTTTGCTCCTGTGGCCCCCCATTCGTAATTCAGAATAAGACCAGATATCACCAACCTTTAGGAACTCAATGGGAATATCACCTAAAATTCTCACCAGCCACCCACGTTTTTGTTTTATGCAACCATTCCTTACACCATTTCAGCTCTTTGGCATGTAGCCCTCCTGAGACTGAGGACAGGTATGACATATCCCATGGATCTTTGACATAACAGAGGAATGGTGGCCACAGAACCCCAGAAAGGTGCTTTCACTGGTCTGGAACATTCTGATTCCAGCACAGGGAAGAATATTCCTACAACCAAAATGTGTAGTTGTGAATGGCAAGCATAGTGTTGTGCAAGTTGGAATCAGGTATATACCCAGGCAGAGTCCAATTCAATTAAACAGGAAAAAGTCATGAGCAGGGCCACCACAAAGAATATACCAAAATGAGTGCCAGCGTGGTTTCATTAAGTGCCAACCAAACACAGAATGCCCATATTCTTATCAATCTGAGCAAATCTGAGCGACTATTTCAGTTTCCAACTAGAGAAATCTAAAATTAGTTAGGCTATGTTGAACTGAAAATGGCTCAATTTTAAGTCTCTGGAGTTAGGAATACCACTAACAAGTGTCAGCAGCCAGATTCTTGTGAACGGTGAAGTGTACACAAAGGATCATTTCCTGCTGTAATGACAAGACCTGGTTATTTCCTCATCCAGGGGTCCTGCTACTGCCTTTTAATTATTATTCAAGGAATCCTTTTTCATAGGTAAATTCGATGATGAACACTTAAGAAATTATTTGGTTTCATGTTCTGTGGACTACAGAGATTATTCCGAAAAATAAGCACACAAAACATTCATTATTGATTTTTTTTTTCTCCCACTGAACAGGTGTTCATTCCTAGAGACTACAACATGGAAATCTTGATACATATTACATCATCATGTAGTGTCGAATATTAGTCAGAGGGCGTTGTAGACATTTGTATGGTTCTTCAAGCACATGTGATACAAATTACCCATCATGCCACTAGAGAATTAAAATGTAAAGAAAGAAGAATGCTAGCATTTGGTGCAAATATCTCTACATTTTAACAATTGTTATGGTTATTTTTCCAACTATATTTGCTCTCAGGTTCTCTTGAATTAGATTTGACACTAGAGTGTTCTTGTTTACTACATCAAGTTCATTTTTTTAAACATTTAGACAGTTTTCATCTCTCAATAGCTAACAACATCATTTTTGGCAGAAAGCACAGCTTAGGAACTGAAGCAATATAGATTTTATGTAAGGTACATTCCATACTTTTTCCCCTAATTGGAATAGCTTCCATTCCAAACTCTGAAATCTTCCATTATGTGATACAGTGGTAGCAAAATGAAGAGAGAGACGAGAGACTTCACGTACACCAAAATGAGCAACAAGAAACCTCAAGTTTATTTACAAAGCTCTAACTGTCTTAATTCTCAGTCTGAGAAATTTCTATAAAAGCAAGGGCAGTGTACTTGATTTTGCCTTCATTCTTCTCAGCTGAGTTCTCTTTTAGAAGTGTCATTGCAACAGATAAGACAGTAGAAACAGAAAAGAATGCTGATAGACTATATTTTGTGAGTGTATATAGATACAAGTATGAGTATTGTGTGTGTATACATGTGCTTATGCACATAACCAAACTGCTTCCTACTCTCCTGTTTGCAGCTCTAACACCTGCTGCGTGGCTCATGTGGCTGGCATGAGTCACAACTCCTCCTGCTACCACTGAGTGTTCTAGTTCAGGTTTTCCAAGTTACAAGTCAGACCAACACACTGGCTCAAGTCCTAGCCCTTCCACTTCCAATACAGCACCCTGCTAAGGCACCAAGGAAGGCAGCAGAAGATGGCCCAAGTATTCAGACCCATAATATAAGCTTTAAGGGAGCTCCTGGATCCAGGCTTCCATCTGGATCAGCTCTTTTGACAGTGAGCCACCAGATGGAAGATCCGGTGAGGGGTTGGGTGGGGGTGGGGAGGAGGACAGTGGGTCCAACTCTTCCTCTCTCCCTTCTTCCCCATCTGTTTCCCTCTCCATATCTGTCACATTGTCTTTCAAAATAAATCTTTTGTTTTTAATCTGATAACGGTCATTTTTTCCCTAGCATTCTGTAGATATACTGTCCTTCATAAATTTACACTAGGGAAAAATTGGAGACTACAAATCAGAAAACAAATTCAGGTAGAACAGTCTAGTCCATGAAATATCACATTGACCAAATGCGCTTATTATATATTTAAAATCTTCCATCTAATAATATTTTATAGAAGTATTGCATACTCCAGACATATTTTGAAAATAAATTATACACTGAAACATACAAAAAAAATCTGGCAGTTAAGCAATATGTTAAAATCATGCAATCAATTGCTTCCATATTAAGCTTCCATCTTCTTTGAACCCTAGATGATAGATATATTAAAATAAAAAAGCAATGTCTTCTTCACTAGATAACATAATGAAACACTGACTGTAAGCCTTCCAAGTTTTTTAAAAAGTGGATACAGATATGAATCCCCGTCATCTTGGAGAACTTCATAAGGACTATAGATTCTGTACAGGGAATACGACAAGAAGTATTTAGGTTAAAAAAATAGATTAACATATTGGAAATCATGTATGACGCAATTGAGTAGGATTTATCACATGGGAGGAAAAATGCTAATTCCTGGTGAAGAATTGAGTAGAGGGTCATATTTCAGATGGCTTTGAATCCCACACCAAGGTAGTTAAGTTTTAACTGATAGGAAGTAGAAACAGTTACAGACTTTTAAATCATTAAATGTTGTGAGAAGCATGTATTTTTCCATAGCACCATTTTGTAGCAGAAGACAGACTTTGGGTTCAAACTCAGGAACTCAGTTTCAAAAGCCTGTTATTTTAGATTCTACTGAGTTTCCAAACAGGTCCTCCGATGATAAGCACATTTGGTCAAAATAAATGTATCAATCATCAGAATTTGGATGATGTGTTTCTTCACAGGGACTTACACCTGTGGGAACATGGAAGCTGGTGCATCAGTATTTTGGAAATGATCCATAGAGAAAGTTACAAATCTGTATCTTGGTCATATTTGACTGGAGTTCCATGAGCTCACCAAGGTCATAGACCTGACATTGAAGGAATTCATCCAGCTGAAACAAAAAACAGAAACTACGGAATTAGCACCAACAGCCTGAAATATAACCAAACCCGGAGATTTCCTGGCAAGAACAAAAGGTTATGGAAAATTCATCTCTGCTTGTCTGGTGGAGTAAAACTTGACTAAATTACTAGAGAAAGTTAAAAAATTAAAATAAAAAAGCTCACTTTGCAGGAAACCTGGCAAGGGAGTATTTGTAGGTTGCACCCAAAAGCAAATATGAGAAGTACATCTGATTCCAAAACCTTAGATAAGTTATGAAACCACTTGGAGAATTACAGCTGGCCATTGGAACTCTGTTTGGATCATAAACCAAGATATCCAGTTTGCCCAGTGCACACTGAGTTCTCTGGCCCTCTAGTGCATGCCCAAAGGTCTGTGTCAGAGAAGGGGCAGAAAAAGCTAGACTGAGCACCTTGCCATTGCTTTACCTTTGGTTAATTTTCTAATTCTTTCCACCATTTGTCTTATTTCTTTATTAAAAAAAAAAACAAGCTTATTATGCTCAAGTAAATGGAATAGGTCAGAATGAGTATAAATGCCAGCCTACCAAATTCAACCGTGCCATTTGTGTGTGAAACAAATAAATGACAAGGAGGAAATTAGCTTGAGAACTGCTAGCTGGAATTCACATATACTTTGAATAACATGTTTTTCCCCTGTTGGATCAGCAAATCTACATTTGTTAAATGAAAAATGAATGAGAATATGTTCCATTAACTTGATGTCAAAAACTGTGAAATGACTATTTTTATTTACTACCTTTCTGGCTAAAATTCTAGCACACATGTGGGTAACCTCAAAATAAACTGATAAAAAGTCTTAAAAACAAGAAAAGTTACCCTTGTGAGATCAAAAATACTCAGCAATATCTAGTATTCTCTCACAGATAATATGTTAAGAGTGGCTGATATTAATTTCTCACCCCAAACTGAAGTCTTAAGTGTATGTTCATTAAAAGGCAACATTTACGTGGAAGGTGTTGCTAGAGCGAGGAGTGGAACTTTTATTACAGAACAGATCAGAGGATGAGTCAAGAATGAAAAAAGAGAATAGATAAGACTTCAGAAAAAAAGATCAAGTTCCACAAAATGAAGGTAAGGAGATGACGTTCTAGTCACAAGAGAGAAGGTGCAACAGACTAGAAGATGTATACACCAAATACTGTATTCCCCTGGTGTGAGTTCAAGGTGGTAAAACAGCAAGAAAACAATAGAAGGCAGGGAAGATGGTAAACATTGGCTCTCACCCTATGTTGAAACTAAGAAGTTCGATTGACAGACTTTTAAGAATGCTTACCAGAGCTACAGGAGTTCTGGATCCCAGGTAGAAACCCTGGGTACTCACAGCAGAGCAATCACATGACCATCGCTGTGGTTCTGCCAGTATCCCTTTCTGCTAAGTACAGGAGCATCTCAAACGTCGGTCCAGATGGAAGGCTAATCATAAATCTTAGTGTGCAGTAATAATTATCTTATTTAATTGTTTTTGTTAAGTAATCCATTATCAGATGTTCAATGCTATTACCTTAAAAATCAAATGTTTATCAGTATTCATGAAATACTATTAATCATTTTAAAAGCCCTTGCCAGGGAAGGTGCTGTCACACAGCACAATAAGCCACTGTTTGCAACATTCACATTCCACATCAGACTGCCTTGCTGTAAATCTTGGCCGCTCCACTTCCAATCCAATTCCCTGCTAATGCAATTGGAAAGGCAGGAAACAATGGTTCAAGTACTCGAGTCGCTGCTAACCCATCTGGGAAACCTGTGTGGGGTTCCTGACTCAGATGTGGCTAATATGGCCACTTAGAGACTGAACCAGTGGATGGAAGATTTCTCTCCACCATAAACGGTTCTTTAAATGTTGACAGTCTATGCTATATAGCGTCCTAACAGTCCACACACTGTGTAGGTGTTTTAGTTCCCATCGTCTCAATGAGCGAAACTGAAGCTCAGGCAGGTTAACCTGGACTCTGAGGTTATGCTGGAATTAACAGCATCTCACTGAAAAAACATGTCACGGCTTCATGGGACACTGCACACACTCCTTTATAAAGATGTCATACTACCATGCTGCTATTGTCAAAAGATTTTGCACAGTGTAAGCGTGTAATTCATACATTCACATAAAGATTGATATGTTTAATTTCCAAGTGGACTTGTATGTTTAGAAATGATAAAGCAGCTAATGTTGCAAATAAATGTTACCCCATTCCATCATGGTCCCTCGTTTTACAATAACTAATAGATACAGATCATAAAGCATTAATTTTCATTCTGATCTGCAAGGAATATCTGACAGATGCCCTGCTCCTCTAGATTTGCAGCAGAAATTCAATGAAAAACTGTTATTATATTATTACTCATTCAATGGTTGCAATAAAATTAATATCAAGTAGTCTTCATCTCATCCAATGTGCATGATGATAAAAATCATGTAACTACACACTAAGAAAACTATTTGTAAACTGATGTGATTATTATTGATTATTCTGGGTGCTCAAGTTGCTGAACTGAGACCAATGTTTCATTGCCAGAGTCATATTGTGATGTGTTCATATCTAGAACTATTTATCCTATTCTTTAATCTTTCAATGTAGAACTTAATGACACTAAATATTGATAGGCATAAAACTCTTTTATCATGCAATAGCCCATGGTATTGAGGTTTACTCCTAGCTCAGCTACTATCAACAATTAGCTTTGGAAAATGGGACAAATTTATCCAATTGTATATTATATTTTTCCGAAATATGAACATGTTGGAATACACACCTGTTCATCGAGAACTTTTCTCTTTCAAAAGAAGAAAATTTTGCTTACACGGAATCCCAACAGAAAACATATTAGTCTAAATAATGAGGAGTAAATAAATTGATTGTGACTAGACCAGAAGTTCAATGACCAGATATGATCATTCTCATTTATTTTCCTTTCTTCATCTACAGGTCATACCTCCTCCATGTAGGAATAAAGATGGGACCTTAATTTACCCACAGGATATTATTCTCAGCATCTATGGTTTTTTAAGTGAAAAAAAAAAATCTTTTCAAAAGAAACACATCAAACGTCCTGAACTCATTGGATCTTACGCCATGGCTCTGATTGGCCAGGTCTGTCTCAATGATAAGATGTGTTGTAAGTTCCCTATGAACCCCATAGCAAGACAGTGAAGGAAGAATGGCATCTCTAAAGGAAGAACTTGGAACCACGTTTGTAAGAGACATGGCAATTAAAAAAAATACACAGTGTTTGTACAAGATACGATCTCATATGCCTTCTCCAGCAGCCAATATTAATAGTGTATGCATTTATAGGATACTGTATTTGATACCATTTATAGTATCTGAAATGCAAAGGTATATATTAAATAAATGAAATGTTCACTGTGGGAAGACAATGTATTAGAAGATCAGCACTGGGGACTGTGTTGTGACACAACAGGTTAGGTAATTGCCTGTCACGGTCAATCCCATATCAGAGCTTTGGTTAATGTCCCAGCTGCTTCACTTTGGATACAATTCTCTGGTAATGTGCATGGGAAGGCAGCAGAGGAAGACCCAAGGACCTGGACCACTGCCAGCTTGTGTCAGACCTACTTGAGATACTGTCTCCTGGCCCAGATTGAACCATCACATCCAGCTGAATGAATCCAGCATAAGGCAGATGTTTCTCTCTCTTCCACTCTCTTATAATGTGTCTTTCAGATAAATAAAATGAAAATCAGTGCTTGCTTCATATCACTCAGTTTACATGGATCTTTATTCTTACACAAACTGAACTTTATTTATGTAGAAATCTGTTTTTGTGAAGTGTGTGCTGTGGATAGCTGTAAGACGAAAGTGCATGACAACCCCTTCAACTGACTGCAGGGTGTTTTAAGGAGCAAGTTTCATGTGTTTTTACAAGTAAACAGAACAATTTTGTATGCCCTAGAGACCAAAAGAAAACTCGCCAGACTGATGTTGTCTAAGCAGGGCCTGGTTTCAAATTTCAATCGCATTTAAATAACCTTTGTCAAGTGTTTCCATTTTTAGAAAGCTGAGAATCAATAAGAGAAAATAAAACCTTCGCTGGTGGCTCTTGTAGATTGATTCCTCAACTTTTTTTGGTGCCCTGGCCGTGGTGCTGAATACCAGAGGGCCACAACTTGGGCAGGTCCAGGTTGGCCGAAAAGTACAGGTTCACATTGTGATTTAAGATCATGATGGATTTTTTTTTTTGAGAGAGAGACAAAGAGCCAAGTGGTATGTCCTGTGACTTTATGAAAAGCAGTTGTGAGGTGGGATGGAGACTGAGTGGAAGGAATTCCACTTCACTGACTACATCAGGAGGAAGCATTGTTTATGCCTTTGTGTAAAATTATTTCTATTGCGTCGCACTAGCCATTATTTAAGAACATTAAGTTAGTTATAGGACTAACTTGCAACATCAGAGGAAAACATCTGTTTACTATCTTAAAAAACCAAAAAAAAAAAAATTCTATTCTAAAAATGTAAGCTGTTCAAAGACGATATTTGCTTTTTGTTATTGATTTACTTTTGTATGTCTTTACGATACCCTAGTTGAAATTTTACTTCACAAAAACAAAAGTGCCATTTTTTTGTTTGAAAGGATTTTTCTAATTATTTTCTATGATAGTGAAGAACTCAATATCTTCTCATTTCTTCAGTCATTTGATTTGTAACTTGTATCTGGGTGTAGGGTGATGCAATGACTAAATAAGAAATCTTAAAATGTCGTTGCTAGCATTTAATGGAAAAGTCACTAAAGAAGAAATAGTACTTATTATCCATCAGAATAGGAAGTATATACTTACATCAGCTTATAAAATGAGAATGTGCTCCTGTTTTATTGCATTTCATTTTATGATATCATTTCATAGGCTCTGAGGTTCCCCCAACCCCTCCCCATACCATGTCCCAATGGTGGATTACTACACCTTATTGCAGTATTGCAGTTCAAATCCAGTCATGCTTCTTTCATTGCAAGCATGTACCATACATAGAGTCCAGCATCTTATTGTCCAGATAAATTCAACAGTTTCTTGGGGAGACCATCTCTAGTCTAAAAGCAGAGCTGGCAGAATAGCGCCCCGACCAATTAAAAGCCATAACATAGCATCAACAACAGTTTACAACATTATGGAATTAACTGACATGGTGTTGAGTGGCTGATATGTTAGAAAATGCCCCTGGGCCCAATTTTTAGAAATCATTTCAAGTATGCTAAAACTCTCCCCCATAAATGGCTATTTTGTGGTGTCAACCATATCTTACAGATGTTTCACTTTGATAAGAGACTATAGCTTACTTGTGAAGATTTTTTTCACTGTCTCTCTCTCTCTCCTGAGGATAAAGTTTGACTCTCCTTCCTAAGCTCCCTTGGAGTTTGGGATTGCCAAAGATGTCCTGGTGAGATGTAGCAGAAGAGAAGGCTGGTCTAAGAACTGAGGCTTCCTGCAGGCTCCTTCCTTGTCTTCCTGCACGTCCCAGGGCTGTGTCTGCAGAGAAGTCTCCTTCTGCAGCTCCTGGAGGCAGAGTTCGCTCTGAAGACCAAGAAGAAAGTGATGCGTCTTTAGAGACAAGTGCTGGGCTTCCTACAAAACAGAATGTGAGATTGCATCAGCAGGATCATGTCCACAAGCCTGGGACTTAATTGTACTAATTTATTGTCACACTGAGTTCGTCTTTCTACTGATATTATGCCTTATCAACGCATGTACTTTTCTTTCTCGTTTCCTTTCTTTCTTTCTCATTTCATTTCTTTCTCATTCCTTCAGTGATCAATCTTCTTTTCGAATTTTATTTTAAGTTTTTTAAGATTTATTTTATTTTTATTGCAAAGTCAGATATACAGAGAGGAGAACAGAGGGGAAGATCTTCCATCCGATGGTTTACTCCCCAAGTGGCCGCAATAGCCAGTGCTACATCGATCTAAAGCCAGAAGCCAGGAACTTCCTCCAGGTCTCCCACACGGGTGCAGGTTCCCAAGGCTTTGGGCTGTCCTCAACTGCCTTCCCAGGCCACAAGCAGGGAGCTGGATGGGAAGTGGAGCTGCTGGCGCCCATTTGGGATCCTGCCACGTTCAAGGTGAGAACTTTAGCTGCAGGGCCACAGTGCCGGGCCCTTATTTTAATTCTTAGAAGAGAAATGATGATAGAGATCTGAGCATTGTGCCAATTTGCAATTCTTTGTTCTTGAAAGATTAAGTAGCATTTCTGGTACCGCTGGCATTTGGTTTTTTCCTTCTTTGCCTTGTTCATTCATCTCCTGACCTTTTTCTATCGAATTATGTATTGTTTCTCCTTGTTTCAGAGGAATGCATGATGTATTTTGACTACTAAACCTTTCACAGCTATATTCATTGTTAATATCTTCTATCAGTCTGTGCATTTTAACTTTGTTCGCTATGCTCCTTTCTTTCGCCCCATGGAATTTTATTCTTTTTATTGTGATTGATTTGTCATTCGTTTCCTTTAAGTCTTGTACATTTTGTCTTGTTCATGAAATTGTCATTCTGGACAGTATTCAGGCTTTCGCCTCTTAGCCTATTTCCTCGCAGTGGTCATTAAAGACATACTCTGGGCTCCAGGTTTCAATCAGTTACCCTGACACGAGGCAGTTCAGCTCATTTCCAGATCCTCACAAATTGTAGCATGCATACTGAACCCACACTATCATAGGTTAACTAATGAATGCATGTTTGTCATTCTCGCCAGTTTTTTTCTCTGCATTTTAAGGACATAGAAACACAAGGATGGAGATAGAGATGTTTTATCTGCCGGCTCACTTGTCACATACCCACATCAGTGGTGGCCTAGACTAAAGCCAGGAGTCCACCAACTCAACCCAGATCTCCTGTACTCAGTCTTTCGGCCATCACTCTGCCCATCAAAATACAGCTTTGCAGGAGGCTGTGCTGGAGGCACAGTAGTTGGGAGTCTGAACCAGGCATTCTGCTGTGTGTCACAGGTGGCCCATGTGGCAAGTTAGGAGCGTCATTAAATGCCTATCTCTAGTCTACCTTTAATTCCTTCTGTGTTTCTAGAGTCTTCCTTCTGTTTCTGAATGCCATGCTCATGCACCAATGCATTTCAGCTAAAATAGTTGTGAGTTCTGTCTTTACAGTAGAGATCTAAATCCACATTTCACTTCTGGAAAAAAGAAAAGAGGGAGAATCAGGTAAAGGAAACGGTGTAGTTCAGTAATTTCTCATACACACGAGGCAAAAGAAGGAAAGGAAATTGAAACGGGGTGACATGCAATTGCATGAGATTACAGGGAAGAATTCGCAGACTGTGAAAACAATTTTTGGAGTGAGCTAGTCCATAAATCTCCCGCCCTCTCCTCAAAGGCTGTTAACTGCGCCCAAAAACCTACTTGTGAGGAAGCCCTAAGCTTCTTCCCAACCATGTGTTTTCATAAAGCCAACTTTTCAACGTTTTTTATGAATGACTTTGTAGCTCACAAATTTTAAAATACAAAATGTAACTCTAACAATAGACTATCATAGGTTGTTTTTTTTTTTTAATTTCCCATTTCAGGAAATTAAGTGAATGACTTTGGCTCTACAGAATATTCAGGCATCAGTGTATTGCGTGAAAAGTCATTTTATGTATTTCTTTGTTAGACATAATGTCTTTCTCTTTTCTCAGCTGTGCCTCTGTACCTGGGGTTGGATGCCATGCCCATTGTGAATCCATGGTGACTAGCAATGAGAATCCATTTTTTTTTTCAACTTAAGATTTTTAGAAGACTCTATCAAATCCTGATTATGTTTGGGTGTGCATGCGTGAGTACATTAACATGATTTACTGAGGGCATGCTGTCAGGGAAACATCTGTAACTGCATAAGAAAAATAAAGGCATGAAGAAGGTATGCAGATGGGTGTGCCAGCTGAAGCCCACTCTCAGCCTAATGCCATGGGGCATTTTTTACTAGGTGCACAGCACTCCAAGACTGTTTGTAACCAAAAGCAAAATTTTATTTCTTTCCACCCTCCAGACATCTTTCTCAATGACAATGCAACTACTTAGGCATTGCTCAGCAGAACTGCTTTAGTTGGCCATGGGGAAAGTGTGGAAAGAGAAGACAGCCATGAGTCATGAGCACCTGGAAGATAAGCTTCATGGAAGTTACATGTAGTCTTGATAATGTATTCTCAGCACCCACTGAGGACCACTTCATCTTTGTGTCACTGCACAAATAAAAAAAAATGGATCTATGTGTTTGGTTTCTGGCTTTGTTCTTTTCTTTAAGTGGACTACTCAGAATTAACAACATCTACCAACATTCTTAAGGGTATTGAATTACGTGTGATCATTCGATCACTGCTTCATCTCTGTTTCTTTGCCTTTCCTATAGTTCATATTTACTGAAAACAGTTGCGAGGGTGACTCTGAAGGTAGAAGGGGTAACTACAGGAGTAACTCTGACTTACCTTCTTGCCAGATCAAAACAGGCCCATGTTGAGGCCCCGCCTCAGCTCAGGACCCACAGGCCTGAGCTCTGGTCCTCCATTGAGAGGAAGCTGAGCTCCATCTGTGGACAGCATCACGTCTGAGAATATCTTTCCTATATGTAATGAAGAGAGTTACGGCAGGTATTTGGAGCTGGGCAGAGTCAAATGTTGCTTTAATTCGTTTGTGCTGCTGTAACACAGAAACTGAGACTGGTCAATTTATAAAGAACAGAGATTTCTTAAGAGTTCTATAGTCTGGGCAATCCGTGCTGCAGCATGCCGTGGCAAAGGGGAAATGGGGGAGAAAGCAGAGACAAACACACAAGACCAAACTCACTTGTATAACAAACCACTCTCAGAAAACTACTCCCGAATGCTTACAATAATTCATTTGATAATTAAATTCGATTAGCAATCCAGCCACCTCTTAAAAATTCCACCTTGCAATATTATTGCATTGGGAGTTAAATAACCAATACATGAAATAGGGGAAACACAGCTATACTGTAAAATGTTTGAATTCCTCTCACTGGGTCTCAGTTGTATGATTTAAAATTGCCAGCTGGATGAGCTGCAGGTTCTCGAAAGTATTTGAACATTAACTTCAAAAGAAGGGTTCATCAGATAATCCTTTACAACTAGCCCCTCATTAAGAGCTCACTAAATTACAGCTTTCCCGTGTTTCTTCGCAGCAAGTCGTATCAGCCGTGAGAATTCCCCTTCTGCCTGTGACTGCTAAGTCAACAATTTACATTCACAAGAAGACCATAAGGAATGGTAAAATGGCAAGCCTGTGGTTCCACATGCAGAAAAATGAAAACTAGGGAGAGAGGACACACGTTTGCTCATTTCCTTACTCGAGCTGTACCACTCTAGCCTCCTGAAATTCCTAAAACATCATGCACAAGCAAAGATCTTCTAAGTTTCCACATTCCACAGACAATGAGGGCAAGGATCCAATATTCCACACACAAGTGCTGTAACATGAAATAATGTGCGGAAATTACTACCATTGCTGATGAACACTCCCTAAGTGCCCAAAGCATTTTACATTAATTTTCAGGTAATTTTTCAAGTTCGTTTTATTCAGTCTACATTGTGGTACAACACTTGAGTAAGTTCATGTTAGATTTGTAGTTGACACGCTGCTAACAAAAATCCCTTCGCACCATCTAGAAGAAGTGGAAAATATAAAGGACAAGCTTTATGCATTTTACAAAATTTTGATTAACCTGTTCCACATTTTTTTTTTGAATTGTCATTTCATATAGATTCTTCGATGCCAGTTTAATATGTTTGTTCTCAAAAGAATCAGGTGTTTCTGGGGCTTGCTGTTGAGGATAAATGTGCAATTCCTACACGAAGAAAATCATCTCTTATGTAGAAAAGAGGGATACAAAAATGTATCGAGAACCACAAACATTAATACTTCATTTGCGATATCAGAATTCACATCCAAATTTCCTAAATTCAACTTTTCTTTCCACCACCTGCTAGCTAAATGGTATGAAATGTAGTCAGTCTCTCCACTCTTCAGTATTTGGGTTTAAAAATAGGATTCAGTTTAGCATCTAACTCAACAGTCATGAAGATTCAGAAATACACCACACTCAGAACAATGCCTGAAAAAATAAGGAGTAAGTGTTATTTATGTGTTATTGGATGCATTACATTACCGGACCTTCAAACCTTGTTTTGTGATATTTTCCTTATAATCAGAAATCAAAGACATCAGGCTTAAATATTTCCATATGCATTTTGCGATAGATTTATAATCAAAGAAAACAAAGTAGCATTTTATTGCTATTTCTTTATTCTATTTCCCAGCTCATTAGGCAAATAGAGAGTGATAGTCTGCTCTTGTTAATTCTGGTGGAAGCTGTATTCTGATCTTTTGATATCAAAGATAAAAACAAAAAAAAAAACATAATGGCAAGGCAATTGCTAAATAAATCTAATAATAAATAACTTCTCTTTTGCTTCCTACAAGCCATGTAATCTTTATGACCCTCTCAGCTGTTCACCACAAATGCTCAGGAGATACGCCAGAAAATTGCTCACCAAAGTTAAAAATAAAAAAAAATAAGTTACAAGATCTACTCTGAAAAAGATGCTGATTTTTGTGTTAGCAAACTCTCTGAAGGGTGGTCTTATTCTCATTTTACTTTCATTTATTTGTTTGTTTGTTTTATTTGAAAGGCAGGGAGATCCCATTGCTGAATCCCTTCCTTTCTTTTATTATAATGATCAGTGTTTTGTAACTTGCAGCAGGCAGAGTCTAAGAAGGTTTTCATTGTTTGAATGACAAACATAATAACCTGCAATACTCATAACAGGTGCTTTGTTATTTTTGTAGTTAAGTGCTTTCTTTCTTCTGAAATGATTGCAAATGGTATGGTACCTTCTTTCTGGGTATCCTCAGGCTCCTGTTCTTTTGTTTTTAAGATTTATTTATTTTTAATGCAAAGTCAGATATACAGAGAGGAGGAGAGACAGAGAGGAAGATCTTCTCTCCAATGGTTCACTTCCCAAGTAACCGCAATAGCTGGTGCTGCACCGATCTGAAGCCAGGAGCCAAGAACTTCCTCCAGGTCTCCCATGCGGTTGCAGGAACCCAAGGCTTTGGGCCGTCCTCTACTGCTTTCCCAGACCACAAGCGGAGAGCTGGATGGGAAGTGGAGCTGCTGGCGCCGGGATGAGAACCGGCGCCCATAGGGGATCCCGGCACGTTCAAGGTGAGAACTTTAGCTCCAAGGCCACGGCACTGGGCCCTAGGATCCTGTTCTTTAGTATCACACAGACTTGTAGTTTAGAGATATGTGTGTGATCTTGAATCCTCTAATCTTCCTTAAATCACTTCTTAGTCCCCAATTTGTTTTGTATGTCTGCAGGAATTTTCTTAATGGATAGAAAGAAATATATTTGCACATAAGGACACCTTCACTGTCTCTTAGTAATCCAATCTATATATCTACCCTTCGTGATTTTTCTTTATTTTTTCCCACCTGCTGAGCCTACTGTTTGCAACACAATTTATATAAGGGTGGTGATTTATTTTCATCGTTGGCAGGAGGATTTACTTTTTCAACTATAACATAAGGTTATTTGTCAACTTTTTTCATAAGTCTGCCTTATAAAATGAAAGAACTCTTTTCCATAATGCATTGACAGTTTTGGATATGAGGCATTTGGGGGGGGAATATATTCAAATATTCTTCTGCGTCTATTGTTATGTTCCTGTGGCAATTAAAACATTCATCTGTTGACTTGGTGAGTTATAGTGATTCCGTTTGAAATGTCAATGCTTTTTCCCAGGTTGTTAGAAGAAACTGTTTCAGAAATGAAGTGGCTGGAACGTTGTGGGGCAGCTTTATCCAATAGTCCTCCATACCAGCTCCTAGAACATATCCCACACTCTCCAGTGAAACTCCCTAGGCCAGGAAATTTTGAGGATTTTTGAATGTCCAATTTAATTCCTTAAGTGAGTACGCACTCATTCCGATTATTGCTTTCTTCTTAGGCGTTTTTTTTAGGAGTTTATCCATTTCATCTAAGTTGTTCACTGTAAGCATGAAGCTGTTCAACACTTTAGCAACCAGATACTGGATATAGAATCTGTAGTAATTTTAGTCAATGTAGCAAATATAGTGTGGCTATAGTGTTACCAATTGCATGCATATTCTTTTCAGAGACTGCCTTTTTCTGATGTTCTCTGCTTTCTTGTCACCATCTTCACTGTCTTGTGATCCTGCTGACTTCTTGTTCCATGCCTGCTCTGAGCTTATCTTTTTGCTGATTTTCTAGTTTCCAGGTCATATTATAATACGATTTGCAACCTCCCATTGCTCTAAAGTGCATCTTACGTTGTGGAAACACAAGAACGTCTGTTGTTTTATTACTAATAGCATGATGGTACAACATTCTCATCCCTCTACATGAAATCCACCCGTGTTTGCTGAAGCCTAAGTGATACTTCAAAGACCCCATATTGTGGCATCGTGTTAGGCAGACCACACCACCCAATTCTACTTTGTCATTTCTGTATTTAAATGCTCTACAATTAATTCTAAACTTAAATCTTTAGTTTTATTATTTATTTTCCTTTTATTTCCCACGTATTGCATTTCTGTGTCGTGTCTCTTATCATGACTTTTTGATAAACTAGACTTTTAGTGCATCACATATTTTCTCAGTGATTTCTATGACTTACCACAGGCTACTAGGACTAATTATCCACCACTGTCTGTGAAATATTGGAATCTCTTTTTATCTGGATCTTGTTGCCTTCCCTGTTTTTAAGCACAGTTGTCTCAAGTATCAGATGATGTTATAAAAATTTTTGTTTCAATTCTTCATAAACAATTAATTTACACATGCCACCCCTGGGTGCCATGTATACCTATTGAAGGCTGCCATGGGGATGTAAGTTGCTAAAGCTCCTTCTCTTTCCAGAGAAATCCAACTTGCATAATGTGGACATGCCTACTGCATTATGATATGTCTTAATATTTAAGTGAGATAACATATGCACAGGGCCTTTGAGATTTTAAGAACTCATGAAATAACAGTTGTATTCATGAGACACTCGTTGGTCATAAACGAATGCCCCAAATATATAGACAGCAGGTTTTGTTGATCTTATTGACACAGTATGCATAGACAAGGCAGAATGAACCCATCTGTGAGCATGCCAAGATCATTTTGCGGTGAGTGCTTTGCCAAAGCTGAGCTAACCCTACACAACTGGATGCTCAGCTCTCATTCAAGAACACAGGTTGGATGTGAGGATGATCTGGCTGCGATATCTGTGACCCATTCCTCGCCAGGGCTGACTCGGCTGATCTGGCTGGCTAGGTGAGTGCCTCCTTTCTCCCTCACGGCTCCATGTGTGTCCCTCCCACGCACTGGGCAGAAGACGCCGGGTCTTCCTTCAAGGGCATGCGAGCAGCTGTGCTTCCCCATGAGAGCCTCCATAAATCAAAATATTTGTGTGAGTTAAGATAGAAGAAAAATCAGGTTGTAAATAAGAAATAGAATAAATAGATCATGATTTCTTGTCTGGTGCATCTGGAAAGGACAATTTTTTTTCATTTAGAGTTGGTCATGATAATCATAACCCTCATTTCAGCAGACTAGTCTTACATAGTGCTAGAATGTTGCTTCCGTTTTAAGTAAGCCGAGAAAATACGTGAGTATAATAATTAAAAATTTTATTCTAGTGATGGAACTAATGTAATGCTTCCATCAGATGACCCCAATTCGATCACCAACCCTATCAAATGTGAAAAAGAAACATAAAGTTGATTACACGTTAAAGAGAATGGACTACTTTAGGAAAGAAGTCTACAAGAACAGAGCCTGATCTGGGGGAGTCAGGTGGTTTCCAAGAAAGGGGAACAAGGAAAGCAGATGGAGCAAGCAAAGTCACGGAGCGCAAGTATGATCTTAGCTGGGATTGGGCTTCAGCCTGATCCCTAAGGAAGCAGTGAAGTGTGACGTCAACCGATGTGAAGCTCCCCATAGCATTGAGACAGGCCTTGGGTGGCCTATGTCAGAGATCGGAGGTGAGCAGTCTCCTGCATGGAGAGTGATTCTTCCATTTTTTAAAAAATACATATTCACTTTTACTGGAAAGGCAGATTTCAAAAAGAAAGATTTTTTAAATGCTTATTTATTGTTTTCATTTTTATTATTGTTTTTATTTTTTATCTATTTCATTTTTTTATTATTATCATTATTTTATGATACAGTTCCATAGGCTTTGGCCCATATATTATTACAGAAGTATAATTCTTCATAAACAGTCCTAAGTCCATCATTGCCGGCATGGACACTGGCAGAGAGTCCAGCATCCTGTTATCAAGATATATTTAATAGTTCCATTGGGAGTCCATCTTTGATCTGGAATTATAGATGCATACTACATTGTATCCTCACATCTAGATATGTTAGTATCCATTGCACAGTTACAATACACCCCCTTAAATGAAAAACCACAAAACAAAATCAAATACAGGAAGAAAAGTAGAAATTTACAATTCCATGAAGTTAAATAACAAGCTACGTAATGACTAATGTGTCAGTGAAGAAATGAAAAAGCTACTTAACGGCTAATGTGTCAAAGAAGAAATGAAAAAGAAAATCAAGTACTTTTTGAAGAAAATTATGTTACTGTATGACCTATGATTCAGTGAAGAAAAGCCAGTTTTGAAAAAATGCCTGCCACTGGGGTGTCTGGTCACTGCAGCACCACACCGCTGCTTTCCTGTGAGTCAGAAAGATAACCACACCACTGGTTCACTCCCTAAAATTTAAAAAATCAAAATCCATTAGTTCACTTATCTTTGTTAGTGAGATATGTCTCCTATAGGAAACAAATAGATGAGTTTGCATTTTTGTTTGTTTGTTTGTTTTTTGGGTTTTTTTAAATCCAGTCTACTAATCTTTTTTGGGTGATAACTTTAAACCATTTACATTCAGGGTTAATATGATTAGGTGATAATTTGATCCTGTCATTTTAGCAATGGGTTGTTCATTGTTCGCTTTAGTCTTCTATTAATATTTTATTAGCATGTTCACATTTGCCTTTGGTTTTGATGGGTGCTATTCCTTTTCTCTATCAAGAGAACATCTTGAAGTTTCATTTGTACAGCAAATTGAAACAGGCATATTCTTTGAGCTTTTTATTGGTAAAAAATTTTATTTCACTTTCAATACAAAGGACAGCTTTGGTGGGTATGTTATTCTGGGCTGACACTGTTTTGCTTTTAGAATCTTGAATATGTTACTCCATTCTCTTTTGGTCTGTTGAGTTTTCTGTGAGAGGTCTCCTGTGAATTTAACTGCCATTCCTTTATATGTCAGTTGATTTGTTTCATGTGCACATTTAAGGATTTTTTCCTTATGTTCGATTGAAGAGAGCTTGATTATCGTGTGTGGTGATGAAGAACGATTTTGGTCAACCCTATTGGTAATTCTGTGACACTCCTGGATGTATTCTGGTACCCAATTCTTTTCCCATATTAGGGAAAATTTTCTCTAGTATTTCATCAAATACATTTTTAAACCCAGCTTCTTTTTCTGCGCCTTCTGGAACTCCCAAAGCTCTTTTATTGGACCTATTAGTAGTGTCTCTTAATTCTTGAATACTTTTCTTAGTTTAACTCAGTTCCTCTTCAGTCAAACTATTATTTCACCAATGTTGCAAGAAATATCTTCCAAATCCGAGATTATTTTTCTGCCTCATTCATTCTATTATGAAAACTTTCCACTGAATTTTTAATTTGCACTACTGTGTCCTTCATTTCTAATAATTCTGCTTGATTTTGTTTCAGTGTTGTTATGTCCTATGTGACATATTCCTTAAATTCTTGTATGCACTTCTTATTGCTAATAAGAAGCTTAATAACAAGTGTTTTGAATGCTGTATCCTCCATTTTCTTGATGTCTCCCTCTGTTAACTCTAAGGTCGTGAAAGGTCTTTGCTGCTTTGCAATAGGATCTTCAGTAATATTCACTGTGCCTCTGTCTCTTCTTTTGCTTTTGGTCATTGTACTTTTGGTTAGCAGATTCTTCTCCTTGGGGCAGGTTGCTAAGCTGTGTCACCCACAGGTCAGCAATTCAATTTTACTTATTTTGGTTTTTACATGGTTCTTTGCTTGCCATCACTAGTGCCACTTCCTCCAGTGAGTTTCATGTCTTGGATCTTGTGTTAGACTTCTACCATGGTCTCTGTAGCCCTAGTTCCTAGCTTAGCACTCTTCACATCCTGTGATACCATGCTGAGGCTTCACCGTTGTCTGTACAACCTTTCTCCCACTTCCAGTTTGAGCGGCTCCCAGGACTAAAGAGACACCAGGTGTCCTAAATAGCTAGGTTGCTGGCAGTGCTGAACTTGTTGGAACCTGTTGGCTGTTAGGTCTGAGTGCTACCCGGAACTATTTGACTCATAGGATGACAAAGCTGGTATTATTTTCCCTGCAGGACCAGTGGAATGCACTATGTCAGAAGTGAGCTAGCTCTCAGCCCAGTTCAGGTGCAGCTCACTGTTGTCCCTACAGTCTCAAAGCCTGTGCCACACTGCATAAAATGGCACCTGTTCTATTGATGGAGTTTTGCTGGTCATTAGGTCCAGGGGTTACTCAGCCCTGTTTTGGGTAGAACATGTAAGATGCCACAATGGTGCAATGCACTAAGCCAGAAATTAGTTCACACCCAGCTCAGTGCACGTGCAGTTCCATTCCACAGCTTTTGCCTCCCTGCACCAAATGGCACCTGATGCAGCTCTGATAGACGACTGGGCTGTGAAATCCATCTTGTTCTCACACCGCACATCTGGAACCTGCCACTAAGTCTCTGCTCCTGGTCAAATCAAATAACTCAGCAAGACAGGCAGTTCTTTGCCTGGGTTCACCTGCTGAGCTCCCAGTGAGCTCTCCTTCCCACCTGGCTGCTAGTGGAGCTCCAGCCTCCACTGCAGCCCAGATCACCAATTGCTGACACCCAGTGGGTGTCTGGTCACTGCCGCACCACACCGCTGCTTTCCTGTGAGTCAGAAAGCTATCCACACTACTCCCTAAAAGGCCACAACGGCTGGAGCTGAGGGTCGTTCTCTGGAACTGGAAAAACTCACAATTTAGCTCCTCATGGCAGCCCATAATGATATCTCCGGTAGGTGGGGTTAGCTACACTTGCTTCCAAAGGAATTGAGGCAAGTGAAGAAGGACAATATTCGTACATACAGTCACAAAGCAGTACTCCTTATCAAGAAGTGTTGACTTTCAAGAAAGATAACAATAAAGTAAAATAATATCCAAATCCTGGCCAAGAGAATTTGTGTTTGTAATTCTCAAGTTGTGTGGAAAGAGGGTTGGGGAGCTGGGGGTTATAAAGTTCACAAGACAAGGCGTGCTAGAGACACCCAGCACCACTGTGTCCATGCCCCATGTCTGCACAGAACTTTCCAGGCTCATGGATCTCCTGATGAAGCCTACACACGGAGTTTGAATTGTGAGTTTTTTTTTTTTGCTCTGGACCACTTGGCCTCGATTTGGTCTTTACACTAGTAATGGTAATCAGAAGAAGAAGGAAAATAGCGAGGCAAGATACAGATCTACACTACCAGAACAATTGACAGACAATAGTTGAAAGAAAACAGTCATAATTCATAATTAAAATCTCCCAGACAAGTTATCTCTAGGGACATATTGGGTGGGAAAAGGGTTTGACCAGCAATGAAAAAAAAATGGGGGAGAGGGCTGTTTTTAGATCTTATCTCTTGATGTGCGTTGTTCTGCAGCTGTCCTCACCCTGCGCTTAAATAATAGTGGATTCCCACCCTTTAGTGAACATGATAGTCTCAGCTGTAACAGAGCTGCAAGCTGTCACTTCAAACAATAGGTAGTAGTTTTGTACTTATTTTATTAGATGCCACCTTCATCATTGTTTAACCTCTCAATATGCAGGAACAATGGAGACTAACAATGTCTCAGAACTTTTGTTCTCCCTTTAGCCCATCATCCTTGCAAAATGTCGCCAGATTTTTAAGAATGGATCCTCTGCAGTGGATGTTCCAAAACCCAATTTTAGGGGAAAAAAATACCAAAGGTCATCACACGGGTGTGAGCTTTAATTGGGATCTGAAATGGGCTACTAATTTCAGACATTTACTGATCATTTCCTTCCTAAGTGTAAAGAGGAAGCAGGCTTTTCTTTTTATTTTCTTGCTAGCATAATATTCATCCATCATCATACAGGTGTCATAACGATGAATTTTCTCTGAGTGTATTTTGGATAACCTCTTCCAGGTTTAGAAATTAAACTTGTCTTTCATTTTATAAACGGCCTTGAAATCCATGTTCAGGACCACAGTTGTATCAAATACCTTTTATACTTTTTTTTTTTTTTGGAAGCAAAGCACAAGTCACACTGAAATTAATTCCAGAAGGCATTGCCTCTTGTAGCTAAGCTGTTCTGATAGGATCCCTGTTGCCTCTGAATGTTTTTTCCTGATGTCCCCTTTCCACTCCAGAGACGTGCCAGTCCCGGCAACAAATACCTCGCGATTAGAGAGCTCTCACCTTCGTTTCCAAGCCATGCCCTGTGTTGTTTTAGCTTCTTGGCATCTGGAACGCTGGCCATTAAAATGGGAAGCAGCAAGGATGCCCATTCATCCTGACCTTTATTTAAGGATCAGTGAAGGGGTCCTTGTCTGGGTAGGAAGCCGTCTATCTGAAAACAGGATGGGGAGGACTGATCTCACACTGATACCCACTCCCTTGGACGGGCCAAGTGCAAATCTGCGAAATATTAGTGACTTGGGCAAGAGAGCAAACTGAGACGTTCACTGGATCTTCTTCACCGACTTAGAACCCAAGAGTAGATGTTCTTTCATTGCTGTGAAATGTAATGACAGGGCGTCAGATAACCGTGCCCAAATCCGGATGCTTATCTAAACTAAACCTGCCTGACTGGAATCCTTTTGACTTTCAAAAATAGAGGCTGAATTCATGCAGAGCCCTGCTTCCCAGGCAAAGTAGGGCAGTTCCTGTGTTTAGTAAGGAATATTTCTTAAGAAAAGACTTCATTTCCTCCCCCTCCCCTTTCCTCCCGGTTAAACTCAGACCACAAAGACAAATAGAGGTCTAACTTTAACTCACAAGAAAAAATTATATGGGAAATAACGAGTGGAGATGTTGCAAAAAGGAAGAAGTTGACATTCTGGGTTTCACTGATGAATCTTTTATTATTTTGCATATCTGCTTTTTATATCAATTTATCTGTTTTATTTGGAGGGAAGGGAGAATTTTTCATCTGCTGGTTCCATCTGCTGCAAAGACTGACCCTGGATTCACTGAAGCTCAATGTGGATTTCCCAGGTGGGAGGCAGGGAGCTAAGTATTTGAATAATCATTTGCTGACCTTCAAGGCATACATCAGCAGACAGCTTGGGCCGGAAGAGCTATGGAACCCACACCCAGTCACTCCTGTATGGCCCGCTCTCATCCCATTTGGCATACTTCTGTTATTTGTTGAATAGAAGTATCCTCAAACAACTGGACAAGTCTGCAAATTTGTGGCAAGTTAATATTTTAAGATCAGAATGTTATCATTTGTCTCTCAAAGGCAAGCGGTGCCCCGTGTTTCATGCCTTCCTTTTCATTAATTCTGCTGTTGTCTTCGTTCATTCCTTTCTGCTGAATACCCACTTAACCGCCGTTAGCTAAATATCTTCATGTCTTTCATAAAGATGTTTGGCAGACCTGTATGAACCCACTCTTCCGAAGGAGATCTCTGTGTTACTTTAATACTCATGAGATAAGAAACTTTAAACTCATCATAAATTTCTAAGTTACATCTGAAGACGATCACAGCTCAGCATTGTTAACTACGAGAGGTGAATTTAAGGTGCAGGCTCCCAGAATCCCACCTGTTCAGCACATAATAGTAGAGCAGTGGGCCCAGCTAGATAGCCTAGTGGCTACAGTCCTCGCCTTGAACATACGGGGAACCCGTATGCCCGGGATCCCATAAGGACACTGGTTCTAATCCCAGCAGCAACACTTCCCATCCAGCTCCTGATTGTGGCCTGGGAAAGCAGTCAAGGATGGCCCAAAGCCTTGAGACCCTGCACCTGTGTGGGAGACCTGGAGGAAGTTCTTGGCTCCTGGCTTCAGAATGGCTCAGCTCCAGCGTTGCTGCCACTTGGGGAGTGAACCATTGAACGGAAGCCGTTTCTCTCTGTCTCTCCTCCTCTCTGTATATGTGACTTTGCATTAAAAATAAGAAACCTAAAAAAACAAAGAAAATCGCAGAGCTGTCCCTTGCCTGTTCAATGAAAGTGATGCTGAGTGAGAGATCATTTAAATACACACAAATGGTAATTGTTGACTTCCTCTTATTTCTTCTCATTTTCTGCATTACAACCAAATCCCACATTCCCATCAACAGTGATGTGTCATTGAAACCTAACGGCAGTCACTTTGTTAAGAATCTGTTAGTAGTGCATGAGCCTAGTAATAATTTTAAACTTCAGGATGAATTATTGATAATAACCAATAGTGTAGAAAGAGTGGATTAAATAGATCTTTTATCGTTAATATCTGAATCTGTGATATTCTCCCTGGGGAAAAGAGTTTAAGGCCAAAAAGACTCATTTATAAATAGAAATAGGGGTTTGCAACTTGAAATACTTTGAGGATATTTTTTTATGAGGTAGCTGGAAACCAGCTGCCTTTGTATCTTGTGAAACCTCAAATCTAAATGAGGCCCCGTTTGATGATTCTGCTCTATTAGTTTGAAATGAGCTTGTTCTCACATTGTATGTTTTGGGCTCATTATTTTTCACTCCATGTACATCAGAAACTTTTATATTTTGCATGTCTTATTGAGATGCTATGTTAATTGCTTCGATTGCTTTCTAATTGCAGGCCATTTATATTTCCTCTCTGTAGCATGTGTGTTAATGGACAAATACAGTCCATAGTTTGGACTGTCCTAAAGTATTCCTACCCTCTTCCCCCCTCCCCCGTTTTTTTTTTTTTTTCCAAATCTGCTGAATTGAGAATTGGTAGTGTAGCCTACCTAGGTGATAAAATGACTGTTTCCCTTGGTACAATAAACCTCAGGCAGCTTCCACTCTTTAAAACAAAAAAAGAATCTGTTGGGAACAAGTTCAGACTCTTCAGGTGATGTTGAAGAGCCTTTGGTTTCTAACCTTTGCAGTCTTACTTCTCGCTCTTTGCTCCATACTTCTGTCATTGATACCGGTTGACACAGAGAACATAATCTTGGGCCTGTGGAACTCTATGATGAAAAATGTATACATTTTTAAAGTACAGTGCTGAAAATTAACTGAGGCGGGGAAGCTCCACTGGGAGATGACCAAACAGTGCTGGACTCTGGAACGAAGATAAATGCAACAGAGGTTAAAAAAACAAAAACAAAAAGGAAAAACCTGTGTTGTCCACTGATCCTTTAAACCGGAATTTAGAGAAATAAAATATTAACTCCCAATAAATACATCTTGAGTTCCTATAAGGATTTACTGTTTCTCCTGACATAATGGTAAAATTTTTGTTTAACCATTCTGCAGCAAAATGGAATAAGTAGATTTGTAAAAATGTCAATGATTAATACATTATTTCTGAAAGAAATCATCTATCAGAATGTTTATGATGTAAAAATGATGACGCATTATAATCTAATAATTTTTTTTTATGCTACAGTGAACATTAGTATGTCGTAGTAGAGAGTAACTGAACCAAGGAACTGAGGAAATTCCTCTCCGTCCATTCTCAAAAAAGCAACCTACTCCTGGGTTATTTCTCTATATTTTTGTATTTTCAATCATATACACAAAAGCAAAACCCACATGACTCCTTGATTAGCACTGTTATAGAAAACCTCCTGATTGAAAATATTTCTAGTAGAAATCTTTACCTTTACTTGGTAAATTCATTTGAAAATGTAATAGGCTTAACAGTGATTTAAATAGTCTAATATTACCAAAAAATAATATTAGATGATATTATATTACTCTATCAGCATTGTAAATACATTGTCTGCGATTTCCTCCATATCCACAATGCGATATTGCCAGTTCTCACTATCTTAAGTGGATAACATAAATGTAATCTGGAAGCTTCTTTTTTCTGTAAAATCTTACAGAGTTTAATGATAAAGTTCTGCTGTGAGAGGCATAAGAGAATATATATTTAAAAATAGAATCATAAGTTCAGTGCTTTTGAGGGATAGACAAAGCATGGCAGATGGCAAATTTCATCAATTGCATCAGTTTCTTCTACGGAAATTCACTATTCTCTGAAATCATCTTTTTCTCTTCTAGACAATCAGGGTTTTAGCCAGGCTTTTGCGTGTATTTGCGTGGAGTGGACAAAAGCATTCTCTGTAACACTTGTGATTTTTGTCTTTTTAAAAATTTTCACATTTACATTTATTTTTACTAGTACTTTTAGTTAGTGCTTTACCCATTTTCTTAGCTTTGTTTCTTTCTTTTGAAGAATCAGCTCTTGCATTTCTCATTTTATTAAATCTGTCTTAATTCTTGACTCCGATTTCTCCGAGCCAGTGCCCACAATTTAAGAAAAAAGAAATTCCTTGCACTGAATGATGACACTTTAAGTAATTCCATTTCCACTCTCTGATTTACTGAACAAAATAAGTACTGCGTTACTTCTCGTAATTAAGACTAAATATTTTCCTCTGTGAACCGTTGTAATCATGACTGCTTCTTACTTTTACAATAAACATCATTATTTTTAAGCACATTTCATTTCTGAATTTTTTTTTAAAAATTAGTTATTTATTTTTATTGGACATGCAGATAATACAGAAAGAGATACAGAGAGAAAGATCCTCTGTCTGCTGGTTCATACACCAAGTGGCCACAATGGCCAGAACTGAGCTGATCCCTGATTCCGGGAGCCAGGAACTTCTTTCTTCTAGGTCCCCTCTGTGGGTTCCAGAGTTCCAAGGCTCTGGGCTGTCCTCGACTGTTTTCCCAGGCCACAAGCTGAATGGGAAGTGGAGCAGCCGGGACACAAGCCGGAGCTTGTATGAAATTCTGGCACAAAAAGTTCACAAATTTTTTTGCTAAACGTTTTTTGTGTTGAGTTCTTTTTACTATTATAAATTTTTGGATTTACTACATTTTGAGACTAACTACATTATTGATTTTCTGGACTTAATATACTATTCATGGAATATCACAGAGATATTTGCATGGTTAATTAGCATAACACACAACTTTGTAAAATCCATGGGTACATGACAAAAAGGCACATTTAATATTTTTGGATCTGAATGAGGTGAGTAAAATTCTCTCTTATGACTTTTTTTAATAAACCTTGTATGTGTACCTTTTGCTTTCAAATTTTTGAGACGATATTATTTGGCTTCAGAATTTCATGATGCATATTCACTGTGATTCATGCCTTTTTAAATTTTCAAAATCCACCCTTGTCATCTGACTTTAACCAAGCCTAGCACTATTCTACCAGGATTTTCTCTTTGTCTTTTTCTCTGTGACTTTGAGCATCTTTATGATTTTACGTTTTACCACAATTTTATGTGTATTTCCTATAAAGAGATTCAGCTGGGTTCTGAGTTTTTATTTGATTTGCAAATACTTTTATGAGAGTGTTTATGTTATATTTATTCATCACTAAGATGAATGCATTGTCATAGTTGTATCATATCTATCAAATCATACGACCTCATTTCTATTTTGAATGGTACATTTGTTTTCTAAACTACTTGGGCTGTTAATTTTTCTGTAATCTGAGTTGTTTTTGCTCTTTTATAGTTTCAAAGATTCATAAGCTTCAGTTTTGTGCTTCTTAGCATTTTCAGAGAACACAGAGGCACACCTGCTATAATTAAAATTGAATCAGAGTAGCAATACTTATCACCCTCCCCCCGTGTGATAAATTGTTGAAAGTTCCTTAAAATGCATGGTTTGAAAGTTGCTTTTCAAAACCAGCAGAATAACCCCCACAAGCCTGAGGAGCAGCTACGACCACTGAAGACTCAAATTTTGCATCATACAGAGTATTTCTGCTTTAATTTTTTATATGTTGGTTAAATGTCCACTTAACATAAGAGGCATATGACTAAAATCATTTTCACAAGAGGCAATGAAGGGAATCTAAAGCTCCTCTTTTCTGTTCAGAGAGAAGCACAGACAAATGGAATATCGCTTTAGGAAGATGACACAGCTCTGTTTTCCATTGTCTAATACGTTCTGCACCTTCATGATTCCAAGTCTGTAAATCCAGGAAATCATAAGGTAAATGATTGGTGATTTTAAGGTTCAATGATTTCAGTTCCGTCTTGTGGATGCAAGTTATATTTATTAAATATGGTTCACTTAGAAAAAAAACCAATTATTTTGAAGATGGAAAAGAAAATATCAGTTATTGTAAACTTAGTGTACCTTTTTCCGGGTGTTTTTCAGACTTCATCGAAGGCTGAACATTCCAGCAAGTATTTTCTCAAGAAAAATGACCATTTTTTTATGATTATGCAGACAGGAACTTCAGTATTTAATCATTCATTCATTTACATATACCAAAGACTTGCTATGTACCAGGAACAGGACAAGGGGAAGCCAAAAGATGAACAAAAGGAATATGCTGCCAGTAATTCAAGATTATTTGTTAATTTTTTGAAAAAGATTTATTTACTTTTTATTGGAAAGGCAGATACGCAGAGAGGAGAGACAGAGAGGAAGATCTTCCTTCTGATGATTCACTCCACAAGTGGTTGCAACAGCTGGAGCTGAACCCATCCAAAGTCTTGGGCTGTCCCTGACTGCTTTCCCAGGCCATGAACAGGGAGCTGGATGGGATTAGAACTGGTGCCCATATGGGATCCCGTATGTTCAAGGCGAGGACTTTAACTGCTACGCTATCACGCCGGGCCCTATTTGTTAATTTTTTTTACTGGGAGAAACAGCATTGATGAAGACAATACAGACTGTATCAAATGTAGAGATAAATGCGTCATTGGCGGAGACAAAAACCTGAGGTTTCTCTCTTTAGCACCAAGCCCAATATCTGGCTCATGGTGGCAAAGTTCCCAACCAAGGGGAAAGAAGGAAGCAAGTTTTGAGTCAAGATTCACCAATTATTTCCTTAAACATCAAGTAAGATTGCATGACAGTCTCAAAGTGAGAACAAAAACATGTTGTAAAACACACATACTAGAAGGTTCATTAGAGATACTGTATGATACCAGCACAGAGTTAGGAAAGATTCAGAGTTCCTGGAACCCCAGCCAAAGAAACCATGACCCAGAGTGGCTGTCTCCTGGCACATTCACGGGCTGGCTGAAGGCATGGTGCAGCATGATCATCGAGTCAGGTGCACGACCACTCAAAGACAGCCCAGCTGTGTCATGAGCCGCACTCTGCCACTCTGACATGGACGTGGTGCTCTAATGACCTTGTCTAGCCCACAAACTCAATAGGAAGAATCACAGTAGGAAAAAAAAAAATTCAGTCACGTATTTCACATTCCTACAACCAGTAAGAATGAAAATAGGAAATAGTGATATTGAAAGGGTGATAAAAAGCAAATACATATACATGGAGTTAAGTCATTTCATAATTTTTAAAATAGATTTATGTTCACAGATGAAATATGAAAAGTCTTGCCTGTTTTCACTGAGTCCCTTCTTTTGAGAAATTGGCTTTCTAGTGTTCCGCCATTTCCCTTCCCCACCGCTGCTCCACTCTGGCAGCTGGCTAAGCCCATGCTGTTGTGTTAGAATCTATCCGACTGCTTAGGTATGCAACCGGAGTCTGTGAGATCTGCAAGAGCGGCAACCTGGTTATTTTAGTTTTTGTCTCATCAGTGATAGGAGTCCATAGTCATTAATAGATGGCAAAGTTGTGGATCAGAATTAAATTTAAATTTAAATTTACACCCAGATCCAACTGAACAAGTGCGCAATCTTCAACAACTCTCTCTCTCTAATTAAACTTCCCTTGTCTGGCAGCTTTTTACTGGAATTTTATCCCAGAAAATTTACAGTCTTCGCCATTCTGACTTTATAGAGTTGGTCACCTAAGAAAATGTCATCAGTTGTCCATGCTGTTGTAAAGTACTACAATTGAAATGCTGTAAGTAATCAATGGAAATTTATTTTGTACCTTTTCTGGAGTTCAGAGCCTGGTGTTGTGGCAGATGGCATAAGCTGCCTTTTCCCCTGGCATCCATATCTGAGGGATAATTTGAGGCCCAGCTGCTCTGTTTCTCTTCCAGTTTTCTGCTTTTGTGTCTGGGAAAGCATAAACAATGGCCCAAGTACTGTTATGCTCCCCATAGAATAGAACAGGATGAAGTTCTAGGTTGCTGTCTCAGGTCTCTCCCAGCCCAAACAGTGGTTCCATTTGGGGAGTGAACCAACAGATTGAAGGGCTAAAAGATTTCTTGCTTGTTTGCGCATTTTCTCTTTGTCTTTCCCTCTGCCCTCCCTGCCTTTACAATCAATAATCGAATTTTTAAACAAAAATGAAGTTCAAAACTCAAGGTGTCACTGGAGTCACACTCCCTTGGGAGCTGCTGGGAAGGTTTTGGTCCTTGCCTCTTGCAGGCACATCACTCCAAGTCTCTGCTTCTATGCTCACATCGCCTCCTCCATTCTTACCTGCTTCCCCCACACCTGTTTGCTTTGAAATCCCAAGCATGGATTTTGAAATGATGTCATAAAACATATGAAGTGACAGATTATTTCTTAGCAGAGGGTTAATTTGCTTAAAGAGGATTAGATAATAGTTAGTGATTATATCATGCAAAGATACGTAAAGAATTTGGTTTCAGAAACTGAGGAATGAGCACTCTGCAAGATGCTTTTGTCAAACTTGGACGTAGTAATTGTCTGAAATGGTAAATGGATATTTTAATTGGAAGACAAGTTGCCATGAGAACATTTGGGGGAAAAAAAGCCTCAAAGCTCGTTGGCTACTGGAATAGCAAATATAACCTAAAGAAGAATTCATGAGTGCCTATTAATCTATGCCAGGCATAAGAAGTATAGTAAGACCATTTGACAGAGAGCAGAAAAGTAGTCTACAATTACGAAACACACTCACCTCGGCCAATTTTAAGCTTTCAAAACATCACTCAGGCAGCAAAGACAATGTGCCCAAATATTCCTTTGAGGTTTCATAAAACTGGACCGTGGATACACAATATCCTTCTCTGCTCAAAGCCCACATTCCGAATGTAAACTCTCTTGGTACAAGATCTGCTGCTGTGACGTGGAAAGCGCCATGTTTACTTGTGTGTTTATTTATAGCAATAACTGTTACATAGTCTGACATCGACTCCTCAGAGTCTTACTGACCTGTGTGTTGGACGTGTGTGCACGGTGTGCACACAACACACCTACAGGTGAGCCTCGGACTGCACTCCTAATTTGTTTGTGTGTTAAAATGAATAGCAGTTCTGGAAAATGACCTTTCCTTCATTCTGAGTCCAAATTAGAAGTCATTTGCCTTTCTCGTCAGACAACAACTGAAGAACCTCCCCCTAGCCTGGATTTTGTTGCAAATGTGGTTTGCCCGATTTAAGTTGAAACTACCTCCCCTTACGCTTAAGAATCTCAATTCAAGGAACAGGCATGGGGCTGGAACAATGTTGCTCAGTGTTGACTCTCTCAAATTGTGGTAAGGATGAAAGGGTCTGGAGGTCCTTTTTCATTTTTTTTTTTTTTGTGACAGTTGAGCCCTGTTTTGCTTTGCTCTAACATAGATTTATCCTGGGGCCTGTTCTTTTTCAATGCAATCCACTTGACCGCACCCACTTGGAAGAGCCTATTCCACTGGTCAGGGTTGGTTTGGCTTGCTGCGTGCTGGTTGCTACATTCTTTTTTTAGAGCTTGCCAAATGTGGGACAATGGGTGTGTCTTGTTGACATCCTGTGGTTCATCAGATATGCAGGATCAGTGCAGGGCAACCTCTGTAGCAGCTTGCAGCTGTGCTGGGAGGACCAGGTCGGCATGCCTAGGAGGAAGCTTGAACTCTGATTCACACGGAAGATGCCTTCACCAGAAAGCCTGACACCAAGGCAGAACAGAACGCACCTTGCTGTATGAACTGCAAGGAACCCTCCCTATCCGGTTCAGTGATGGATTGTCGTGGGTGTTTGCCAGTCTCTGCATATTCTAATCTATTTCAAAGATAATGCCTATGCTACTTAGACATTCAGATAGCAAAAAAAAAAAAAAAGGGGTTTCTCTCAGGCATACAGGGAATATTAGTGTGTAGTAATGTGTCTCATGGGAGATATGAGGACATAATTACATCCCAGAGGACATAATTTTGGACTGAAGCAGGTGAGATTCACCAGAATTTTGTTACACAAATGTATCATCAGCCACACTCACACATGTCATATCCCCGTTACAGATTTAAGGGAATTAATAAGTTCAGTGTGTACATAAATGTTCTTGCTCTCAGATGGTGAGAGTTCCTTCACATTTTATTATGAAGTATCTCAGCGGTTGCACAATCTTTCTCTCCGTGTGCCTGGGCCTCCTGGAAGATCTGTGTGTGCCCACGTGCATGTTCCTGTGTGTGTGAGCCTTTTGTTTCCAGCGACACTGCAGACAGCATCACCTCCTCTAAACTGAACAAACGCAAATCCTAGGGTATGCTGTTGATGCTATGCTACATTCTGGGGTTTTTTGTTTATTGTTACTGTTTTATTTTCTATGATATGGTTTTGTAGGTTACAGGGATTGTCCCTTCCCCTTTTTCTTTCTCCGTTCCCTTCCCCCACTCCCCTCTATATTATTACAACAGTATATGTCTTCAGCAACCGTCACAAGTTCAACGTTCTGCTATTTACGCATACCACGGCATTTTAGACATGGGGAACGGCGCAAAATCCAGTGTCATATTGTGAATGTATATTTAGCAGTTTTCTTGAGAGTCCTCATTTTATTCACGAGTACAGATGCATACTGCAATGTATCTTTACTTCCCAATATGCTAGTCTCCATGATCCAGTTCATCTGGCAGGCCTTCAACATAAAGGAAACATACGGAAATACAAATATAAATGTTACTTTCAAGCTAATGTTGCTTTGAGTCATGGATATAGGTTAAAATGGTGCTTGACACCTTGTAAAATGAGCAAGTATTTATTCCAAATATAGAGATTAAAAATACTTGAGGGCCCTTCGAAAATTTCATGGGGAATAAAACTAAAAGATCAGTTTACTCTGATGCAAAAAAAATTTTTTTGAAAGCCACATATGGCTTTTTTATAATATCAACATTGAGAAGGCAGCTCATATAATTAAATTTTATCCATGATCTGGAAACACTGAATGCTTTTCACATGAAGCATGTACTGTGGGAGAAACAGGGAGATGAGTAAGTCAAATATGATGAAAGCCTACAAATGTATTCATCTTGGTGCCAGGTTCAGCAATGTGTTTTACCACTTGTGTAAACTTTGTGTGGGTTTAATTTTTTTCAAAATGTAAATTTAAAATCTGTTATCTCAAGGAGGAAGGGAGGAAAGAAGGAAGGAAGGAACGAAGGCAGGAAGGGAGGGAGAAAGGAATGGAGGAAGGAAGGAATGAAGGAAAGAAAGAGAAACGGAAGAAAGGGTGTTAGGAGGCAGAGAGAAAGAGGAGGAAATACATTGACTCTTAAAAGCGAATTAAAATTTTAAAGAGAAAGAATGCAGTAAGCAAAACTCACTCAGTGGTTCTACAATTTGTGTGGTTATGACGGGGTTGGATTAAAGGCTTGGCTCATTTATGACCACTGCTTCCACTCAAGGAGAATGCAACACTCCAAAGGGATCCCGAGAACCAGGACCAAATGAGCATGAATGGAAAAGTTGCAACAGGAAAGTGTTAGGTTTTAAATGCCCTTACATTTCCTAAAGTTCTTATGTGATTGCACGCAACTAATTCCCGCAGCAAACTCCTCCATTCACAATGTTTATCCCAGGCCAAAATCCCAGACGCAGCAAGGTGCTTAGTAGGTCCTTTATTCCCGCAGGGTAGGAAGGGGAACAGGGGTGGAGGGGGAGAAAACTGGAAGGGACGCATCTCCTGCCGTGGTGGCAGGATGGGGGTTGCCAGGGCAGGGGAAGAGACAAGATGGAGGAGGATGGGGAAGAGCCAGACAGAAGGGAAGGAAAGAGAGGAGGAAGGAGAAGGGAGGGGCTGGACCTCCAGGACAGGTGACTGGATCATCAAAGCCACAGGCAGGTGGGTGGAGACTAGGGGAGGGGACGGAGTTGGGGAGCGGGAGTCTCAGGTAAGGCGCCAGGTTACATCTGATTGGTGGATAACCAGAATGGCGGGAATTTCGTGAGCTGTGGGGAAGGGGAAGCCGGAAGGGTCATCTAAAAGTAGAAGGGGATCAAGGGTTTGGAGAGTTGGGAATGCAACACTTAGTCTTGTGGATTTAAATAAAATATCAGGCGCTTAAGCATCAAGGCGAATTGAAGCATTTCTCATCACAGCAGAACAAGCAGCACACCCAGGAAGCACTCTGCAGGAAATCCACGAACCTACTTGGAAGACCTACCATACCATTCAAACTTGTGCAAACCTTATATGACTCTGTTTTTTTTTTTTCAAAAACGATTTAAAAATCACTCACAGACAATACCTATTTGAAACAACAAAACGCCGTGACAAATAGTTATGACCTAGTTCACCACTATTAGCTGATCTCTTAGAACACATAAAATGAAAATACTACTAATGGAAGGGGAAACTGTATTACTGTATTAGATAACTAAAAAAATAAAATTGTCTGAAAGCCCACAGAAAAGAAAGAAAATATACAGGAAGTTGGAGAGGAAATTTAGGTTGCAAAGGAGACAGGGGGCAGGAGACACATTCACGATTGGTTTTGCTACCGTCTCTGTTCGCTCCTGCCGTGGGCTAAAGTGCTCAGAAGCCCAAGGCAACAGATGAATATTTCATTCTGCAGTTGAATTGGTCCCCTTTCCCGACATTTTTTTCTTCAAGTTTTTTTTTCCTCCTGATGCTCAGTTTCTTCAAGGTAAATGATTATTTTCTCCAGTTGACACATTTTCCTCAATTTAAGCCCAAAGAACATTCCATTTGTCTCTTCACTGCCTCTCCTATACTTCTGAAGTTTCCCTGCTTTGATATTAATTATGTTAATGACAGTGATGATAATGGAAGTCACATTTGTGGAGCAATTTAGAGCAGGCAGGTTGCCTGCTAAACATTTTTTCGGTTCCTTGAAATCCTATATATGAAACAACTTCAGTAATTGATCCAAGGTCATATATAGTAAATTCCAAGGTTCTGATCATAATCCGTGGTTTACCATTCCAAATTCACCTTTTCGAAGATAACATCGTATTTTTGTGGAAGAAGTTTAAAATGAAAGAATCAAAGACTGCAAATGCATGTTGTCTGTTCAATAGTAAAATGTAAGCCCTCTATTAATTTCTACGACAAAATTAATGGTAGTATCTTGATAACAATGGAAAGAGACTCAGGGATTTCAGTAGAGCAACATCTGGCATTTTCCCACTGGTCACTGGTCTCTACTGTTCATGTCATTGAATTAATGAAAGTGTCACAAGGGGCTTTCAATATTCTTCTCAACTGCCCCAGCCTCGACTTTCCCTTTGTGTAAAGTGGGTTTAAAACTTCTAACCGTGTCTGAGCAGCTGATGAGAGCATTAAGGCAATGGTTGTAAGATCTTCTTCTGACCTTCTAGAAAACTAATATAGAATCAATTATAGCATTACTTTGTACTATACATTTAGAAAATGGCAGCATTTTATACCATTTGCATAGTACTCAAATGCCTTGTTCTTTATTTTGATAGCATAGAAGTTTCAAAATCATTAACATTTCTCTGATGTTTGTGGCTTCTCAATTCCATAATTATAAAATCTGCATTTAAATCCATTCCTTATATTTCAATTCAGTTATTTTACCAATGCAAGTGAAGCAGAAATTATTGATATATTAATCAATTTTCTAAGTGCTAGCATTCTCATATAGCTGCAGATTGTTAAAAATAATGAAAGGAATTATGTCTAATTCTTTTAAACACACCTTGCCATTGGTCAAATACGACAAGGTTTCTCGGAAAATTGGAATTGCATGGACCACAGATTTTTTTTAAATTTAAATAAAGTATATTTGTGTATTAATGTGTGTGATATCCTACTTGGAAACAACATACAAGCACAAACACACACTCTTCCAACTGTCAGTAGTAAAAGCCATCCTCTAAAAGCTAAAGGTAATTTAAGCCATAAAATATTCCTAGAATAAAGGAAGAAATTTCTTAAATTGAAATTAATCTGATATTATGAAAGTCCACTTAGTCATTTAATTTTGCTTGTTATCATCATTGTTGATTGGAAGCTTTCCTACACAACCTAGCCCATAGATCTTTTAGAAACCATAGAATGGGGCCCAGTGTGATAGTCTAGTGGTTAAAACCCTCACCTTAACTGCACCTGGATCCTACTTGGATGCCAGTTCTAATCCCAGGGGCCCAACTTTCCCATCCAGCTCCTGACTGTGGCCTGGAAAAGCAGTGGAGGATGGCCCTTGGGACCCTGCACCCACGTAGGAGACCCTGAAGAAGCTCCAGGCTCCTGGCTTTGGATTGGCTCAGCTCCAGCCATTGCAGCACTTAGGGAGTGAATTATTGGATGGATGTCTTTCCTCTTCTCTGTAAATCTGCCTTTCCAATAAAAAAGAATAAATATTAAAAAGAAAGAAAGAAAGAAAGAGAGAGAAAGAGAGAGAAAGAAAGAAAGAAAGAAAGAAAGAAAGAAAGAAAAGAAAGAAAGAAAAGAAAGAAAGAAAGAAAGAAAGAAAGAAAGAAAGAAAGAAAGAAAGAAAGAAAGAAAGAAAGAAAGAAAGAAAGAAAGAAAGAAAGAACTTTGTGGCTCAGAAAGAATGAGCTGTGCCCTTCAATGTGACTGTTTGAACACTATCCACTCTTGGGTTGAGTACCATTTTAACTTCCCTCCCTTGAGTCCTCCTCACTGAATGAGCGTTAGTCTGACCCGGGTGTGACTGTTTCTGGAGAGATTTTGTTCAATACCATCACACTCTGTCACAGGTAAGCGAATGTGCAGTGGTCTCGTGTCCACAGATAAAAAGAGCAAAGAGATGCTTTCCGGATCGCACCTTTCTGTTTGCTTTTGTAATGCCTTTCCTTCTATTTAATAAAACTGATAGATAATAAAACTAAAGAAAGAAAAGCATGGAAAAAGAAACAGCTTCAAAGTATCACTTTTTCTCTCCTTTGGAAAGATGTGTTTAAAAGGTGATATTCTCATCACCTTATTTCTCTTCTCATACTTACTCATACACGTTTTGGAAACACATTCTCTAGGAATGTGATCTGAGCTATTCCTGAAGTTACACAAGTCTACAGCTTTGTACTATTTCAAACTTGAAATTGAAAAGAATGAAAAAATAAAACAACAAGCATAAACTTTGGAGGAAATCTAGTGTTCACTTGTAGACAAAATTTAAAGAAGCAAGAGGGAGATTAGGAGAGAGAAAGGGAGATGAAAAGATGGAGGGAGGAAAGAAATATCAGCAAGTTCTTACAATTTTATGTGTAAACTCTACTGGACCTGTTAAAAGCGACAAAAACTAAAACAAAAATAAATTTAAAAATGAATAAAGTCTACAGACTGCAAATGCCCTTCCAAATACAATACCAATACAAAAAAAAAAGGTAAAGAATAGTTCCAAAAATATGACTGCCCCACCCTGCAGTAACTCCCCAATCCTAAAGTGCGATCTTTCTGTTCATCTGTGCACACTCATAAGCATCCCACATCAGGGCAGTTCTTATCACAGCCGTGCACTCTTCAAGGTCATGCCCCTAACCATTCCTCCCAGTCTCTGTAGTAATTTGCAGAATTGGGTGTAGTCAACTGTATGCTTGCTCTTTGTTATTCTCCACTGCGAAAGGTCAAAGTATCATAGGGACAGTTTTAACTGAGGCTGGACCGCATTGAAATTAAAGCCACCTAAAGTTGCACGTATTCTTCCAGCAACAAAGGCAGATACTAAGCCCAGGGGAACAGGCATATCCCCCGATAAGAGGCAGAAACTACTGCGGCTTAGCGACTTGGTGTTCCACGTTTCAACAAGCTTCTCTGAGACTGGAGAGCAAAACGCATGGTCCTGTGAACTTCCTCAAGGTCAGCAATAAATAAAAGCATCTTTCAAAAAGTTACGGAACATAGAATCCAAAGATGTTTATTTGAATGCATTTCAAATCTCTTCCTGATTTTTCAAAATCTACACATTCCAGAAATATGAGAAGATTCCTCGTATGTGTAGATTTCAAAGTTATTTCTCACCAAATTTCCCACTGAATTGCATTTGTTATTCATTGTTTTGACGTACACTTGTGTCTCCAGCTCAGTAGTTTCTGATTTCTGTCTGACATGGGGCCTCTTGAGGGAACTCTGAGCGTATTAAATATACCCAGAGACAGAAGAGAGTTTTTCCCCCTTGATTGGACTCCTCTGGGGAATGGCACCGGGGCTGAGGAAGTCCTGGAGCTGCGTACTACCCAGCTTTCTGCGAACGTGCATCCAAAGAGGCAGCAGATGATGCAGACGTCCTCAAGCAAAAATCAAATGGAGTTCCTGAATTTGCCTGGCACTGTTGCCTGCAAATGAGGTTTAAATCAAGGGGTGAGAGAGCTCTCCTTGTCTGTTTCTGCCTCTCCTTGTGCATGCCTTATTTTATCCTTTAGGTGTTTAAGCCATTTTGAGCACGCACTGCTTTTACTGTCAAATGTTTGCAAGACCGGTGTGAAGTTTTTGGATGACACAAGCCTGTAATTTCTTCAATTCTTGATTGTTTGCAAAGAGCGATCAACACGTTAAGATTTTAATACTGGATGTATATATGTTTAGACTGATTTTTTTAAAAAAGCAATGCAGGACATGTATTTTAGAAGTTCAATGGAAACATGAGTGAGCTGAGTAGAAACACCATCTGAGCTGCCTCACTGAGTCGAGAGAGAATTCTTCATTACTGCGCCCTTGAAGCACAGCTGTCTCTCGACAGGGTCATGCTAGTTATCCAGGTGCACCTGTGGGTTGCAGCCCACCAGCTCCCACAAAGGAAGAGTGAGATCCCAAGGCGAGACCCAAGATCCTTGATATAGAAGAACAGGTGCAGTGCTGCCTGAGCATCTGGTTACCCAACATTGTATTCAAAGGTCGGATTCTGACTCCAATCTACCCGGTCACACAGTGAAGATGTCAGAAGCTGAGGCAAACAGGCTTTATTCAAAGTGTTCTGGTCACACCCTGTCTCCCAATTCCTACACCTGAACCAGCCGGCCAGTAATCATATCCAGCAAAGGAACATCTTGGAGATGGAGGCTCATGAATTGAGCGAGCAGGAAACACGAGTGGTATCAGCCTGACTCTCGGTGGTCCTGATGCAGCTCAGCAGACACCTGAGCCACCGAGAGTTCAGAGCGTTTGGCTGAGAAAGTCCGTAATAAAAACAAATTGACTTTCAAATTAAAGATCCAGGTTGAGATCAAAACTTTCAGAAATAATGAAGCCGTTCCAAAGGAATAGAGGTTATTCTGGGGTTTTGTTTTTTGGTTTTGTTTGTTTGTTCGTTTTGTTTTGTTTTCCTTGCTGGTGAGATATTACGGAGTTAGGTCAGTGCAATAAGCATTGACCATCAAATCCTTAACTGAGTGGCTAAAACCTCGATTCTCTCCAACGTTATTCAACATCGCAGAAGCTTCTGCTGATGGGCTGGAGGTGATAAATCACTGAGAATTCACACTAGATAAAACCCTGCTCTTATTATATCGCTCTCCAAGATCTACTTGGAGATCATCCACAAGATGATCACGCTGATACCTTACAATCACAAGCAATATAGACGAGGTAACATCTCAAAGGCCTATCTACTTGGACTTGCAGACTTGCTCCTGAAATAGCACGTAAACTCTCTAGGTGGTGCGATTTCTGAGAGATTAATTAAATTTAGTATTAGTTTGAAATGAATTTATTCACTGAAGCATTTTGCAGGGTAGTTAGCCAGTACTTAACGTTTAATAATGATGCAGGCTTATTTATTTGTGTTTCACTGCAACTGAATCAATGCCATCTGTTCTGTGAAACAGCAGTGAGAAAATAGAACCAAATTTCAGTGAGTTCACTTCTGCCTGTGTTATCCTAGAATTGCCAGATAAGCAGCAAAGAAATACACAAAAGCCCCTTTTGTGTTTTTTTTTTCTAGATGAAATAAGTTTCGACATTCACTGCAATCAGCAAGGCAAATTAAACCTTGAATTATGCCCAAAGAAGAGAAAGCATCCACCATAACTATTCATTGAAAATGTTAGTGTCTTCTCAAAAAATCCTTTTAAATCTTTTACTCCACAGTCAAGTTAAGAAACAGAGAGAGAGAGAGAGAGTAGTTTACACTGACTGTGGAGCCAAGAATACATCAACAAATTGTGATTGCTGACAACCTTGGCTCGCCTGCTCACAGCACCCATGACCAAGTGACCCTGCCAGGGAACTCCTACAGCCTCAAAAAGAAAAGTGTTAAAGCAAGATTTACTGTGACCAGATTATCTGAAATACTTCCTTTCCCTTCTTTCTCTTACAGCCCTTCTTTTTTCCCCACTAATAATAGTTTCTTAACTATTTATTCTTATGGTTATATCTACAAACAGAATATCCACTGAAGTTGTCTGAGTTATTCTTTGGTGTGAACCCTGGAACATTTAAGCACCTTTCCTATGTCAGGGCTATTTGAAGCCAGCCAGTCATATTTATACGAGATCATCTCCTTTGTAAAAGACCTGAAGTATAAGTGGCCACAATTGGAGTGTGAACGGAACTCCGAGTCAAGAGAAAATGACAGCCAGCCTTGGCACTGAAGTCACAAAGCCATTACAAAGATCCCTTTGATGTTCTTTTCAGGAAGCTTGTGCAAATACAAGTATTTCTATGTCAAATGAATTGTTTTTAACATAGCCAAGGTGAAAATGCTTCCTGTCATGTGTGACCCTGAAGGAGTCAGAAGGAGCCACTGTGATAGGAAGCTGGGCAGTGGAGGGTGTAGACAAACAGCAGGAGGGGTGTAAGGAGAGTTCTCTGCCACCTGAGGGTTTCTGAAGACCTCCATCCTTCCATGCTGCAGCCTTTTTTTTTTTAAATTGAGAATGAACTTGCTGCATGCTGCTTCCAAAACCCTCCTTTGATATCGGACCTTCCAGAGTGCCATGACTCATCCAGACTCACATCATACAGGAGCAACAACCTCCACTGGATCCGAAGTCTAACATGTGCCTGATACATATTTATGGATAATCAAAATGGAAGGCCTATGCCCAGTGGCCTTCCAATTAATGTAGTAACTCTTCCCATATTTCCTCTAATATAAACAAAGATAAGTAAGCAGGTATGTGACAAAATCCACATGATGCAAAAGTTATTCTTTCCAAATGGAAAATAGTTTTGAATTTCTGCTAGTTATTTTTTCCATTCCCTATATATGCCAGTTATTCCTTCTATCTGCCTACACTGTCATAGTAAACTCTGAACATATGTTAAGAAACATTCCACAAAATACAGAATTACCAAGGTGCTTTTGGGTTATTACAGGAGTAAAAAGCAACATGGTCTTAAGACTGAGAAATTAGCAATAGTGTATGCCTTCATCTCTATTCACAAGTCTGAGTGCAAGGAATAAAAAAAAATCTTATCCGGGTAATGATTAATGCCTGTTGTCAAGTGATAACACAAATTCTCATTGATTCTTTACTTTGCCATTCTTCAACAAAAACTCCAGTCCTTTAAAATATGCTCCAATCATTACCTAAATAAATTCATCAGAACAATCAAGGTCTTTTAAAATATTTGTTTACATTTTTAAAAGAGTATACGCAGAGAAAGAGAGAGGAAGAGAGAGGGACACAGCTATTTTACTTGCTTGTTTTCACCTCAGATGGCTGCAACAAACAGGACTGGCTCAGTCAAGAGCCAGGAGTCAGGAGCTTCTTACAGGTCTCCCAGGAGGTCAGCATGGACCCAACTATTTGGGTATCTTTCATTGTTTTTCCATAGCCATTAATTTGAAGCTGAATTTGGAAGTAGAGCAAGTGGGACTCAAACCAGAACCTATGTGGATGGCAGCATCAGAGGCTGCAGCTTAATCCACCTCACCACATTGACCTTAGCACTGAAGATTTTCTGAAAGTGTGTTGCATTTAGTGATTAAGCAAATCCAATGAATTGAGGACAGAGTAAGCAGTGGACTCCTGGGTCTAGAATCTGTTCCTCTATGAGACTCTTCATCGGTCTCCAGTAATATTTCTCAGCCTCCTGAGAACTGATCAACCCAGATTCTGGGAGAACTTCTAGGTGATAGGCTATTCATAAGCGTGTTAGTTTCTTCTCTTTTCAGCCTATAGGTCTACGTTACATTGAAACATCTCTTCATTCTGGAAAACTCAGGTTGCCCTTGCCCTTTAGGTCACTGGCAACTTGTGCCATCCTGTGCTTTAGAGGATGGTGAGCATTTTACCGTCAGCTTTAAAATTTACAGAAATAACTACAAACGAAACTAGCATGCTTCCAAACAGCAGCCCGATTTACATGAGGTGCGTTGAAGCTGGAATGCATCTTCTGTAGAGAAATTCTGATATCTAAAACACGGTATCTCCAGAAAGCAATTTTAAAAGCCATGGAAAACGACTAACTGAATTTTCATGAAGACATGAGGAACTCAACCCATTGCGTGTTAAATTCCCTGCAATTCTCTGACTACACATTCAATGTGTGATAAGGGGCTTGTGGGTGAGGCATAAAGCCTTCAAGGGCTTTTACCATAATCATAGCTATATTGCCACAGCCATCTGAGAGTTAGGGGTAGTAAGACAATCACAGCAGGTTATGCACACACACACACACACACACACACACACACACACACACAGGCGGATGTCTCTGGCTCCTTGGAAAGATCTAGTAACACTGGACTCAAAGTCTAGAAAGCTACTGATTCGTACTGTGCTTGTTTTAGAAAAGTGAAGCTTCTGAGTACCCTACATCATCAACACAGCTCTCAACAATCTAACCCACTGGTTTTGTAGCCTGCCTCATCCATGCAATAACCTGAACTTGGGCTGCTATTATTACATAAACCTGTATACCCATGAATTCAGTATCACGAATTCAAGAAAATGAAAACCAAAAGCTTTTTTTTTTTTACAAAATTGCATTTGAGGACCAGTATTGTACTTGAAAGATTTAAGCTGCTGAGCATCCAATATGACCACAGATTGGAGTCCCGACTGCTCTACTCTATTCTAGCTTCCTGCAAATGTACCTGCAAATCTGTGGAGGATGGTCTAAATGTCAGGACACACATGAAATTCTCGGATCCTTGTTAGGCTGAACAGCAGTGGCTCCTGAAGGAGTTATGTGCGCCAGAAGACAAAAGAACTTATCACAAGCCGGGAACACCTGGTATCCGTGGAACACCAAGCGGCAGCCCGAGTCTCAATGCTTTCTCTCCTTCCTGCCTCCCTCCGGCCACCAACAACAGGAGAGTGCCTCACTAGTCTCGATGCTATCTTTGCTGGGGTCAAACAGACGCTCTCATCCAGAAATGTTTCCAATGCCAAGGCTGCACCGAAAATCAACACCCCCCATGACCATATGTCAGGGTCACAAGCATGTGCAAACTGAGAAGCTGCCACCTTCTCGTATCTCCCCACCTTCCCCTATCTCCCATACCTAAAATATACAAAAGCCCCAGTGCTGTACACACCCTGGGCAGCCATTGCTCTCACATGGTCACTGCCATCTGGAAGTGGTCCCAGGGAACAGTTTGTCAAACTCTCTCTGCTCTCTCCTTCCAATGGCCACCTCCCTTGTTGAAATAAAAACCTCTTGTGCGACTTACTGAGTCTGACCTTTGGGTTTGTGGTTCAAAAAGCTAACAATCCTGAATTCAAGTAAAGCAGTAGAAGAAAGAACTGTGTGTGTGTGTGTGTGTGTGTGTGTGTGTGCACATGCATGTCTGTTTCCTTATTGTTAGCTCCTAACAATGCAGAATATTAATAATTTGCATAACATTCATGTTGCATTATTTGTTACAAGGAACCTGGTGATCTTTTTAAAGAATGGAGCAGAAAATTGTGTAGGATATGTTTAAATATTGAGTCATTTTATGGAATGGACTTGGATATCTACATTTTGGTATCCAGCATGGACGGGGGACTTCCATATACACTGAGAAGCAAGCTTTCCATGTGTGAATTTGTGTGTGTGTGTGTGTGTGTGTGTGTCTGTGTGTGTGTAATTTAAATATGGAAGTAAGCATCACCATTTTTAAATTTGTATACCTGAATATTAGAAGGAACCCTCTTTTGCACTCAATGGTCCACTTTTCGACTTTACACAAAACCTGCAGACCAGCAAAATAGATGCAGAAAACAAGAACTGCAAACAGGTCAGCTGTGCCTGAGGCAGCCCATGACTCCACGCTGGCGTCATTACAGCCTGAAGAGTTTTCCTACACCTATCTGGAAGCATTCGAATGCCAAGTGTTTTCCTGGTTTTCATTCACATGCTTGTCTAACCACCTGTGCATGCAATTGATTTGGTTTTAGCTTTGAGCCTCATCCTTGAACCAGAACTGGCACCTGCAGAAGAAAATACCAGGGGTGAAAATAGACCATGCAGGACCACAAAATAGGGTAATATCCTTCCAGTGTGGTTCATATGGGATGCTGTTTCAAGGTGTGTGTTTCGTCTCATGAGACTTCAGACAACAGAAGAGCTAGACAAAAGGAAACCATGTGAGGGAGCTGTATTTATATTGCAATCTTTCCAACATTTCAGATGAGAATGGTTTACAGATGTATGCCCACCAATGACATTTGCACATCTATTGTATTCTTAACCCCACTCCACATCTTATTACAAGATTCATTTTGTGAAAAAGATTACAAACTGCCTCATGATTTTCTGTGACAAAGAGCACATGCCCTTCTGATTACAAGGAAAGCAAGACAAGCGATAGGCAGGGCCAAGTGTTAATTTCAGGGAAAAAAAAACGAAATATCTTCATGATTACTTAAGCATTTGTATTTTCATGCCATAAATTCTTGCTGTCTGAAGCAGACCACTTAACCCAGCCTTCAGACATCAAGCTGCTAACTTACACAGTTTTCTCACAGGAAACCCTCTGCAGCAAGAGAGGAACAGTAAGGGATTCCAACGGAAGCCCATCTGGACTTGTGGCCATGGAAGGCAATTTCTTCTTAATCATCGAATAATGAGCGACACCATAAACATGAGCTACCTTCTCTTGGTTATAAATTTCTAAGAGGATTTACCAATAGTTTCTTATTTTCTCAACTTTCACACCTGTTTCCAGTGACTTCAATTATCAACATTTAACTTGTTGTCTCTACCCTGTGATTGTCTCTCCAAGGGTTGAAAGTGTTTTTAAACTTGTAGTCAGTGCTTTTGGGAATGTGAATCTGTCTTGGAAACCTGCCTTGTGTTAACGTAGGCTTCTGGGTTCCTAGTGATAAAATGTCATTTTTAGAGTGTGTTGGAGGAGTGGCTTTTCTGGTTATTTTAAATCACTTACCACGCATGTGAAATATTTGAAGGCTTTTCTCTTTCTCTGTCATTTTGCTCTCTTAGTTCCCTTGTCTGGGCTCCCGTCATACCTTCCCAGAGAACCTTTAGTATATCTGATGTCATGGGACCATCTTGCCCCAACTTCAGTTTTAATAATCAATCCCCCTCTCCCATTTTTTTTTCATTTTAATATGAATTATCATCGTACAATGTTTGGACTATGTTTAATTATTTTAATTAACGTTTTTACTTAGCACCTTTAATCATGTATGGTACTGAGCACGTGTCTGAATGTGAGCTCCAGAGGAGCTGGGTTGCCCACTAATTTGTCCACTTCTGTGTTCCTAGAACTTAGAATGGCACCTGTCTCAAAGTAGATGTTAAAGAAATGTTTGTAGAATGAAGGGTTAGATAAGAGGAGAAAACAAAACAAGACAAGTGTGTCGGATCAGCAACCAGGAGCAGTGTGGCCTGCTTAGTGCTCAAATACATTTTTGCTTAATGAGCAGCAATGTGGACACAAGCCTAATAAAATTTTTAAAAACTAAGTCAAATAAAGAAAAAAGAAATGAGGTAAATTTCTTATACATGAAACAAAGTCATTAGAGGTAACTAAATTGGGGTTCTGAACACCAGCTTTTCCTTTCAGAACAAATCAGCTAAAGAAGAGAATAGATGGTTAGCTCTCAGTTAAGTAACCATATCCCATATTGGCAGAGAACCTCCATTCAAGTCCTGGCTTCTTCTCCCCACTTCAAGCCAACGCAGATCCTGGGAAGCAGCAGGAATACATTTCTGATCCCCACACGACAAACTTGGATCAAGTTTCTGGCTCTTGATTTCAGCTAGACAGAGACCTGCCATGGTGATTGCAGAGTGAGCCAGCAAACGAGCACTTGGTACAGGTAACGCTCTCTCTTTCAAATATATGTATTATAAAAGGGAAAAGTAGAAAATGAAATGAGAAAAGCATTTGATGACAAACTAATATTTCAAAAACACAAAGAAACATGGTTAACTGTACTTGCTACGCAAGTTTTCTCATTAAAAGTGATTGAGACTAGATACAAAAAGGAAACAGAAGAAAATCACTCATTTTGTCATCTTACATCATAGCTTGTGAATATTTATATTACATATACTTATTGCATAGCCATAGGATCACTGCAGAATAAAAACATAATGTACATGATTCATAAATTTTTAAAGTACCCTTTGAATCACTCAGTCCTCCATATCTTTAGGCCCCACGTTTATAAAGTCAACTGACTATTAATAGAAAATCATGTTTTGTTTTGTTGTTCATTTATGCTTGCAATTGACCATGTCCAGATATTTTTGTGGTCATTGTTCCCTAGGCAACTAGAAAACGAACTGTTTATATGGCATTTACATTGCATTCATTATTATAAGTAATCTAAAGCTGCTTTCTAATATGCAGAAAGCTGAGTGTGACTTATATGCAAACACTACAGCATGTTGTAGAGTTCCAGATCATCCTAGGATGTTGGTATCCGCAGGGTCCTGGGAGTATTCTCCAATGGATGCAAAAGAACAATGAAACATATGGACCCAGACACACACATATACACAAAAAGAGAGATGAACCTCTATGGGAAAATATGAATACGCAAATCTATTATATGTACAAAAAAGTCTACATATTAAAAGGTAAGGGGCAAAGGGCATTCAATTGTTAAGATGCCGGTCAAGGCGCGGTAGCCTAGTGGCTACAGTCCTCAACTTACATGCACTGGGATCCCATACAGGTGCTAATTCTAACACCAGTGGCCCTGCTTCCCATCCAGCTTCATGCTTGTGGCTTGGGAAAGCAGTCTAGGATGGCCCAAAACTTTCAGACCGTGCACCTGCATGGGAGACCTGGAAGAGGCTTCTGACTTTGGATGGTTCGGCTCCAGCCATTAGGCTGCTTGGGATGTGAATCAGTGGATGGAAGGTCTTGCTCTCCGTCTCTCCTCCTCTCTCTGTATCTGACTTTCCAATTAAAAAGAATGAATAAATCTTTAACCAGTACCTGGCTCCATCTCCTGACTCCAGGTTCTGCTAATCCAGGTTCCGGGAGGCAGCAGATCACTCAGGTCCTTTAGTTTCTGCTACTTTTCAAGATCCCAGCTTCAGCCTGCCTCACTCTCAGCCGAGGTGGGCATAGGGGCAATGGGCCAGATGATGGAACTGCACTCCACTTTCCTCTGTGGCTCTCACAAACACACAAAGATGTTGCAAAGATGATAAAACCAGTGTGGTGCAATTAGTAAGTTCATGTGATGCTTTTTTAAGAAGATAAATTTGAACACACACACATATACACATTTTCTTCCACACAGAGGGCTTCTGCAAGTCCCCACGTTGCTCACAGGATCACTGATCCTAATTCCACCAAGCGCCTTTTTCAAGCTGTAACTTGTTAAAAGGCTGATTAACTTTTGACCACTCCTATTGGCACTAATGAGCCAAGTCAGCAACTACATTACCATGAACCCCCTAATATTATTAAACCCTATATTATTAACCCCCTAATATTCGTATGAAGATACTGGCACTGTGGCATTCTAAGTTCAACTGTGCCTAAAGTGAATGTACACCCGTTGGGCACCAATTTGAGTACTAGCTGATCATTTCCAAAGCAGATACCCTCTAATGTTCCTGGGAAAACTGGAAAGGATGACCCAAGTGCTTGTAGCCCCGAATCCACGTGAGAGACTCCAAAGAAGCTCTGGTGCCCTGGCCCAACCTCATCAATTGCAGAGTTGGGGAGTTGAGCAAGCAGATAGAAAATCTCGTTCTTTCTCCTGTTCGCTCTCTCTCTCTCTCCCTGATTTTTCAAAACAAATAAGATTTTGAAAAGATATGGCATAATAAATTATCATCACAACAAGCTACTATTATTACAATTCTTTATGCAGAAGATATAGTCAGAATCTTTTTGATAATATATGGGAAATGAAGCTGCTGAAGTATTTATGCCTCAGTCACAGAGGAAAGAGCACACAGAGAGCAAGAATAACTATAATTAACACTTTTTAAAGATTATTTCTTGTGGCAAAATAACCTCAACATTGAGCCTGCTTTCATTTGGAAGTTCAAAACGAGAACCATTAAATTTCCCACTCGCTCTTCTCTGGCACATCCTGAATCCACAGATGGGACAGCGTCCTGGGCATTCTAAACTACAGCATCTCTATTTATGATTTTGTCTTGGAAGTCTCTTTCGTGGTTAGACCACATTTTGTATACTTCCGATGGCAGACCTAGAAACGGAGTTAAGCCAAGGCAAGGGCAGGCCACATGAAATATCTTGAAGCCTGGAACAGACAACTGCCAAGAAGTGGGAAAAGACAATTTTATAGCTCATGGAGAAAATTGGGGCCTCAATCAAACAACAAAGCATTAAGGGACCATAAAAGTCAGTATGGGATACTCACACCGAGCCAATACGGACCTCAAAGGAAACTTATTTACATGTAACGGAGGACTCGGAATTCCATGTTTAAACTAGTCTTCCTCAATAGGGGATGAACAAAAGCTGGTGAAGAATTAACTTATTTTTAATTCAAAAAATTACATTTTAATAAACTTTGTAATTTTGTTATGTAGCAAAGTATTTACAGAGCATTACTGAAAAATAAGTTCTTTATTCTTTTAAAGAAATTTTCCGTGGGCCCAGCACAGTAGCCTGGTGGCTCTAGTCCTCACCTTGCTCATGCCGGGATCCCATGTGGTCACTGGTACATATCTCGGCTGTCCTACTTCCCAACCAGCTCCCTGCTTGTGGCCTGGGAAAGCAGTTGAGAATGGTCCAAAACCTTGGCACCCTGCACCTGTGTAGGTGATAAGAAGAAACCTTGGCTCCTGGCTTAGGATAGACTCGGTTACAGTCACTTGGGGAGTGAGGCAACAAGTGGAAGATCTTTCTCTCTGTCTTGCCTTCTTTCTGTAAATCCGACTTTCCAATAAAATATATATATATGTATATATATACATACTTTTAAATTCCCTTGCATCAGCCATAGTCTTGTGCTTGGACATGGTATTTAAAAATAAAATAAAATAAAAACTCTCAGGCATTAAAAAGAATGAAATCATCCCATTTGCAACTAGATGGCCCCGACTAGAGACCTTTATGCTCAGCGAAATGAGTCAACCCAAAAGGAGTAATACAGTATGTTCTCTCTGATGTAAAACAGCCTTCATGTAAATTGCAAGATCAATAACCCTTTCCCTACTGTTTTTGCTGCAACCCGTGGGTTTTGATAGTTTTGCTTTTATGTTCGTTTCTTCCAAATAGTTTCCTTTCTTTTATCAAATCCTTCACTGACTCACAAATCACTGGCATTGTCTGTACCAGACATATCAGGACAACTTAAATACCAGGCTGATGGACGTATGACTGCTGAGGAGGGGCTGTGCTATTGTAATCACATGGCGAAAATCAGCCGTGGAGAAGGGAATTTGGGGGAGGCGTCAGGAGATCCCAGACCCTGTGGAATTGTACTGTCAAATTCAAACTAATTTTTAAAAGGCTCACGGAACACATACATTATTTTTTTATAAAACTATTTTTCATTTTCAAGTATGTAGGTTGTAAGTCAATGGTGTTAGTGAAAAGTCTAGCACCGAAGATGGAAATTATTCGTCAAGAGGTGTTCATATTTGGGGCTGTTTGTTTTGCTTCAAAAGTGTTTTGCTTCAAAAAAAGTATTGAGTCAGATGGTGATATCAAGTCCAATAGAAAAAAAATGGAAATGGTAAGCATGATCTTTTCTCTTTTTGTTTTAAAGAAAAGAGAATTGATTATTTAAGACAAGATCAGAAAACTATGACTGATAGTCTAAGGTGGTTTATTGAAATACAACTCACATCATTGGTTTAAGTGCGGCCTCTGACTGCTGGCACAATACGTTGGTAAAGTTGAATAATTTGAAAAAAAAAAAAAAAAGCCAGGATGGTTGAAAGATTTAATATCCTCCTCTCTATTCCCCACTCTTTATTGAGGAACACATAATTTATTTAAAGAAAAATACAAAGAACCCATTGAGTTGACAACAACTGTAGAAATAAAATATATAACAATTCACTCAGGGAATAGGAAACCACAATCTAGATTGACCATTTGCAAAATCCTGACATTATATTGAATTGGCCTGATATGTCTAGATATACTGAATAAAGACACATACTCTATACCTTAGAAAACATTACTCTAAAATTGAACTTAAACCTATAGCCAATAGTGGAGACAAAATTAAAGTTAAAATTTATTCGATAAACAAAACTAAGGAAGGACTAAAGAAAACAGAAAAAAAAAAAAAGACTATTGACATTAAAACAAGGCTTCGGAGTCCAGGCTGGTAGCGTAGTGGTTAAGGTCCTCATCTTGCACGCGCTGGGATCCCATATGGGCACCGCTTCCCATCCACCTCCCTGCTTGTGGCCTGGGAAAGCAGTCAAGGACGGCCCAAAGCCTTAGGATCCTGCACCCGTGTGGGAGACCCAGAAGAGCTCCTGGCTTCAGATTGGCTCAGCTCCAGCCATTGTGGTCACTTAGGGAGTGAACCATCAGATGGAAGATCTTCCTCTCTGTCTCTCCTCCTCTCCTTTTTACTTTTCAATAAAAATAAATAAATCTTTTTTTAAAAAATCAAGACTTTGGGTTTAAGCCCAGGCAGATCAATAATGATTCTTTTTTTTTTTTTTTATTGTTGCTTACATTGTATTATGTAGTACAGTTTTATAGGCGCTGGGGATTCCCCCTACCCCTCTCATACCCCTCCCCCCATGGTGGATTCCTCCACCTTGTTGCATAACCATAGTTCAAGTTCAGTTGAGATTCATTCCTTGCAAACACATACCTAGCATAAAGTTCAGCGTCTTATTGTCCAGATAAGTTCAGTGGCCTCTTGGGGAGACCTTCTATGGTCTGAAGATAGGTCTAACAGAGTAAAGATCCGGTCAGTTAAAAGCCCCAACAAGGCCTCAGTATCAATATACAACATTATGGAATTAATTGACATAGTATTGGGTAAACAATATGTTAAAAATAATGCAAGTTCCATTCTTCGAAACATCTGGGTTGAGACAGTATCAATGACAGGTTCAGATGGTGGAATAATCTTTTTAAAGGCACCTGTTTTCAGACTAGAAGCATGAACCTTCTCTCTACTATAAGTCCACCTTAGATAAAAGGATATAAGTAGACTAAAAGGAATAAATAATACACCATACAAACATATATCATAAGGCTGGAATGGCTGTATAGAGGATGCTAAGGTGCATATGAATACAATTTCTAGGTAGATGACTGACACGTGACATGAAATGAATTTTATCACATGTTTCTCTTTCTCTCCCTGTGTGTACACGTGCGTGCACTTAATTTCACAGGAACAAAAACACACAGAAGAAAGAGAAAGCCAGCGTCCATTACTCTCAGGCATGTTAGGCTAGGGCTTCAGAATTTAAAGATAGTAGAACAGAGTCTGTACTTTTAAAAATACACTAGAGGAAAATATTTATGGGAAATTCTAATATTTGTAATCCACAGTATAGATAGGTTTACAAATTTGAGGAAGGGAAGTTGAGTGCCAAGCCAAAATCTGAACACACTACTCTGGCATCGGTTTAAAAACCACTAAGGTTAGAATTAATATTAATGAAGCATCTTACCCACCCCCTGCTTCCAGGAATAGCTACATGCAATACTAACAGAAAAACAGCTATCCACCCTTCACAATAACCCTCATTTTCAGGAAATGTTAATTCGAACATCGGAAGAAATCGTTTACTAGAATTTTGAATTCTTCAGCTTTTACTACACTTTCTTAGTTACACAAATTTCCTAAGAGAAGTGGTGGCTCCCTCTCTGAGTGTGGTTCATGCTAACCAATGTGATGCCTGGATTTTGTGTGTGTGTGAGAGAGAGAGGAGAGACAGGGAGAAAATTGTGATTCCCTGCCAGTCCAGCATAGTCTAAGGATGGATGGAGGGTGCAGGCTGGCAGGCTGTGGGATAAGAATTCCAGTTCTGGCATTTTCTAGCCTGTGTGATCCTGAGTAAGATACTACATCCCTCTATGTCTCAGGGCCATTTCAATCTAAATGAGGATGCCTTACTGATATTTTTAGTAACAAATGGCACTATATTTTTAAAGTACTTAATATAGTATCTGACACACTATAAATTCAATAAAATTATTGTAAAAAATTACAAAGATCTATGCAATGTATGTAGATTTTCTTTTTTAAAACTTGTGGAATGAGCTTCTTTCTCTTCAAAAAAAAATCAGTTTAAAGGGGGATTTAAAATAGGAAACTCAAATAATGGGGTTGACAATGGAGGTGCAGTCTTGTAAATCATGGCAAGATTATTACAGAGGATAATCCAGGGAAAGACACATGCGTGTTTAGTTCCACCTCCCCCAACCAGTGGGAGCTGCTACCCACAGGACTCCTAGCCCACGAGCTGGTCAAATCCACGCTCTTCAGGATGTCAGCTCTGCATCTCACCAGGGACAATCCTGAGTACTTACATTTAGGCAGGAGACCAAAAGGAAGAACAGACTCCATTTGCAATGGCTGCTAACATTTGTGTATAACACTAAAAAATTAGAAAATACACATGTCAGAGGAGGAGGGCATATTGACTATGCCATCTCATCCAAAAGTGACTGACTTTAGGGTGAAGTTCATGTGGTCATTGTGTGGAAACTTCACCTTGTAAGTAATCTTACCGCCAAAAATGTATAAAGATATTTTTGGCTTTGAGGAAGAATAATATAAATGCAATTGGCACCATACATTTTTCTGACAATGCCAAGATCAACTATCAGAAAACATCTTAAACCATATGAATAGATTTCTGGTTCATTTTAATTGATTAAAATAAAATTGAAAAAGAAATACAGGGAGATTCAAAATTCTGATGTGAAAATAAACTTCACATCATGGAAACCTTTGGCACACTCAATTGTCCTACTTCACTAACCACATAGCTGTAACTTTTGGAGAGAATATTCCTGACTCTCTCTTTTTACCAAAACAAAATTTATACTAGGGAATTTTATGCTATCACTGAAATCAACAGAGGAAGAAAGCAACATTCAATTTCAAGCGTCTTCTATTTGCTAACATTATATTAGTTGCCTTTTACATCTGTACTCTCTAGAAATAGGGCTCATGAAATTGTAGAATGAATAACAAAATAACTGTGAAAGCATCTAAAAGTCATGCCAGGTAAAGAACTAGGAAATTAACCATCCTGGTCAACTGTTGAGTTTAGCCACTTGGTTCAATGAACCTAGATTCAAAAACCTGAAAATGCCCCCAAAAGATTATTTTTTATGATAGCTACTTCCATCATCCCCCCCAAATATGTCAAAAAATTATCTCTGGAGGGCATTTACACTAGTAATAAAGCAAAGACAAACAATTGCCTACTTACCAGCATTAAATAGACTCCTCAAATGTTTTGAAAAATGCAGTCTTTGAGCTACCATGAAGTCTGTTGATTTACATCAAGGTGGAATCGTATAAAAGATCAACTTATGAAGTTTTCAAAAACTTCATGTTGGTCAAAATGAGAAATTCGCTTTATTTAGGAGTCTTAGGAATCATACGGTAGCAATGAGATTGATACAATGATACTTCAAAAAGTTTCTGAGAAACAAAATTACCTTATGCAGATTTTTTGAAACCTGCACATCTTTGCCAATAATACAAATTTTCCATGAACTTTTGGAGAGACACTCACAAATGTTCCTGCCGTGTAGCTCTTGTATATACTGTGCCCCATCACCTAAAATCCCAGTAAATTGCAATGGACAAGTCTAAACACATTTTTTCTCAAAGTCAGAATCATATATATTTGTTAAATTATGAGAAAGGCTTACGTGAGGCTCCAACTGAAACCATAGCTGACTCAGATATTTGCATTCCTTCACCCTTCCCTGTAACATTCTGTCTAGATACAAATGATAGCAGGCTGCATCTTTTACGTTCTTATAATTCAACAATCTGTATTATCCTAACCCTTTGTTTGCATTAGGAAACAATGTCTTCATGAAGACTTTGAAATAAAAGAAAGATAACTGAGAAGGGGCAAGCGGTTAGATCTTTTAGAGGAGATGATTGAGACTATCCAGGTTTGAATGAATGCTCCGATGGGTGAGTGCAAACATTTCATTACATACATAAGGATACGTGCAACAGAAAGATCAAGTGAATTCGTCATGGTCACACAATAGATCTTGTAGACCCATGGCCAGCAAACATAGCACAGGATGAAATACAAGATATTTTCTGCTGAGTCTGCTACTATAAAAAGATCATTTAAACTCCTTAAGCAGATCAGCTAATACCGGAGTAATATAAACAAAGTACGTCATTCATAAAATGTGTTCACTTTTAAGTGACACAAACAAAAATACGTGGCTACATTTTATAAAATCTAATTATTCAGTAAAGATCCCAAGAAAACACACACATCGCTGAAGAAGAGCAGTTATGTATCTGGGCTTTGCATTTGCTTCTATATATTTCCCAGTTTCAAATGTTATGCTGGAAATACCACTGAGAAAAGAGTTGCTCAAACTGCCGTCTTCCAGATGACAAACATGCATTCAGCCATTCCGAGATATTTCCCTGTTACGTGTGGAGGGACTGGCCAAGTACACAGGAGTTCCCATAAAATCACACCCAAAGTGCAGGAGCAGAGAGCCAAATGGTGGAGAAAAAACCCAGGGAGTGACATCTCCAGATAGCGGTTGAACTCAGCGCTGCCTGGCCAAATCTGAGGTTGTAAAAAATGACACCTCCTCAAGAGGTTTTCCCCAATGTACAGCAAGAAGAGAAGAGGAAATAGTTCTGCTTTGCCTTCAAAACTGTTTGAAATGAATTTCTAGTTCTTCTCTTGCAGCCAGTTACCTAATGCTGTGTGACAATCTACCATACACGGAGAGCTGCAAAGCCACAACCACTGCATTATGCATTAGGCAAGATTAACAGCTGTGGCACATCCCTGTTGCATCATGTATCTCCATACAGCAACGCAGGTGACTATAGCCGAAGTGTACTCTTCCAACACCATGTCTTCATGCACGTACCTGCATTGGAATTGTGGTAGCTGAGGAATGAACTCAGCAGGAATGCCTGGATATGGCTTCCACTGCCTTGTGGTTTTAGGTCAGCCAGACTTTGAACATGGTACCTCAAGGCAACGGGATGAATCTGATGAGTAGAGAAGGGCAGAGCTACATCGGTTTTTACAACACACCATTGGGAGCGAGTGTATTTTTTTTTTAGCACCACATCACTTCTACTAAACTTCACTCTGTTGTTTGAGGCAAACACAAGCCCACCCAAATCCCCTGCAAAAAAGCATGGAGCCTGCTTCCACATAAACATAAAAAGAATGGATAGACCTTTTTTTTTTTTTTAACAAACACTCCTGGGCACAGAGTAAACCAAAGTAAATAAAGTAGAAGAAAATTCAAACAGGATGTAAGGAATAGGAAGCAATACTGGACAGCAGGGTAACACTTCAGCATCGTGCATTCTGAATCATTGCCAAGAGAAAAGCACTGAATGTCTCACAAGGTCTGTAGAGCAAAGCAATCATGGCTCCAACAAGATGTTCCAGCTTCCCAAGACAAAGCAGGGATTAGTAGGGTAACCCTTTGCCTCCCTCAACCATTAAAGAAGATCAGATACAAATCAGGTACAAATCTAGGTGAATTTGAATTTTTGGAGGTCAGCCTCTGGTGTGTCTCACACCTACACAATATCCAGGAGCAGCAATCCGCAGTGATGGCTGACTTGCATTTTCCAGCTGGAATGCTGTCTCCTCTCTCCAGGTACGACGTACACAAACTGTTATCCAATCAAAAATCTCTCTTGCTTCCTGCTGGCCCATCCCCTGTACTCTGCATATTGTTTCCTTTTGTTCTTCTTTCAATCAACTCACCCCCTGGCTTACAGACCTTTCCATTTTTTTTTTTTTTTTGGCTTGCTTCATGTTGCTCGCCTCAAATTCCAGTGAAACCTTTCAGCCTAAAGCAGCTATTACAGTTTGTGTGGGATGTGGTGCGTGGAGCAGTGTTCAGTTACCGCTTGTAGACCTCCAGACCTCTCTGTGGCGAAGGGAGGAGGACCCTGGCCACTCTCTCGCTGGGACAGATGACTAAAGGGAGGCACATGACCCAAATTAGCAAAGGAAGGAGCAGGGACACATGGAAAAAATTTCCTTCAAACAAATAAAAGTTTTTTTGGACTCCTCTTTTATGATTCAACCCGTCTGTTATTCAGCTACAAGTTGGAGTCATAGAAAATAGAGAATTGCTGATGAGTGGATGACCAAAATAATCTAAAACTGAAATTTATCACCTTTTGGTGAAGAGCAAATAATAGGAATGCATATTCAAGGAGTATCCACACACATTTATCACATAATGACATACAATTACACAGTCCCTGTGCTGTCCTCTATTTGGGGTTCTCTTTGGGTTAGCATTAAAGTTTTCATAACCGCAAGGCTTGTATTTTATGTGCAAACAGAAGGCTCTGGTGGCTGTCCATTTGTCCTCTGATTAACAACCACACAAAAATGTAGCAATAAGCTTTGCTAGGAAACAGCTTTCCATTCGATTATACACTGCAGGAAAACTGCAGCTCTTAGCCCGCCGCTGACCACCATAGCAAATTAGAAGTGTGTGGAAGCTGGCATAAAGAGATTCCTTTAAATTCACGAGTATTTAACAGGTTTTGATTTTAGGGAATAACTGTTCATCAAATTATTGGGAGAAAAGAAAGAAGTTAATGATTTCCAAATGATCACGTGTTTCAAAAAGTTTTTTTTTGGCGAAAGTACGTTGTACATCCTGCCCTCTGAAACACCACGTCCCTGCACAAAATAAAGTATGCGAATTCTAATCTTGATGAGTTGCGCCCTCTGCTTCTGATCCAAACCCTAAGCCTCGATGGTGTGTGGCTAGCGTCAAAGGTAGCAACTACGGTGGCCCCTTGTTTCACAAGGCCGGGTGGAATAAAGGGGGGAGGGTGCCACCGTCTTCAACACCTTATTTTTTGCCTTTGGCTATATTGCTTTTTTACTTCAAAAAAAATAATACTTTCTCTTAAAAGTGATTGCTTCACTTACTCAGATGTCCATTTGTTTTGAATATGAGCGTTCTAGTGTAAGAATCACCTGTTTCAATTACGCTGAGGATGTAAAATATTTCGTGCATGTCCCTGCTCTTTAGGTTGATATCAAAAAGTCACGAACTTCAAGCGTAACTGGGGAAATTGAATGTGTGCATGTCCCAATCAAACTGAACAAAAGAGGAAAACGCTAATGGGGTGCTATAAATGTCATGAGAAGAGTTATCTGTAGAGGGGCTTTCACGATACATAAATTCAGGCAGCTGAGGACATTTGGCAGTGTTGGACCAGTCCCCGGTGACAGATGAGCCTCATAAATTCTGAGTGTTCCGCAAGCACGTGATTCTCTTCTGCCACAAGCACACTTCACTGTTCTCTCAAACGTGCATGGGCAGAGCAGTATGTGCAGTATCACCTGTTTGGAAATACTCACATGGGACTGAACTCTAGCGAGGTTTTCAGAAGATTGTGTGTGTGTGTGTGTGTGTGTGTGTGTGTGTGTGTGTGTGTGTGTGTGTGTGTGTGGTGTGTGTAGGCTCAAGCTGGGGAAGCCCTGAAACGAGAACTCCCTTTCACACCTGCTGTCTAGAGGAAACGTGTAAGACATCTCACACCTGCTGACTAAACAAAGGGTCCTCTCACCTGCAAACTGAGACAGACAATATTGTATAAACCAAGCCCCTCCGTTAACGGTACTTTGGAAATTCCTGAGCTGTGAGAAGGATTAGTCCAGAAGCTGTGGTTACCAGGCAAGCTGAAGGCCCAAACCACGTCGGAAAGATTCCAAAAACACACTCTGCATCGCAGTTTCAAAACGAAGCTGGTAATAATTTAATCTGCTTGATACAAGAGCATGTCTAATACATTATCATGAGGCCAGTGACTTAGAGAAAGGAATCTGGGCTTTCCAATTTCTATCAGCTTTTGATATTGAAAAAAAAATAAACTGAAATTGATATGAGAATCAGTAGCCAATAGGAGCAGCCTGTGGGCGAACACCCAGCACCGATGATGACGCAAGACCACTCTACGGCTTCTTAATGTCAGGCTTCCCAGATCATGTACTTCATGATATTCCCACAATACTTAGAAAATCCCTTCTTAAATTACCATAACATTCATGGGAAAAAAATCAACAGAGCTGATCATTATCCCCAATGGAGCTGAGGATTTTGGAATCCTGATTGCAGGTTCCGAAGTCATCACTGCTTTCCTTCGGGATGGGAACTATCAACCTTCCTCTTAGGAGACAGCTCCTTTTTCGTCTGGATTAGTTGTATGCAAAGACGTTCATGTGTGCAGCAAGGCCCGATAAAGCGATGGGAAATAAAGACAGATACATTTTAAAAAGTCATTCTGATTGTGAGGGTAGGACTGACTAATTCTTTCCACAGCTGAACCAGTCATTAGCACCACACCACCTCTGTTGTCATCAAATGCATCTGCCCCACTGGTAACGGGTGCTTGAGGTTAATGCAAAAATGAGATTGTGACTTGAAACTGACTCTGATGTCTCAACTCTTTCCTATTCCCACATAGTTATTCTTATTCTTAGGTAGGGGTAGCTCTTGTGCTATAGCTGGCAAGAGTCCCTCTGTTCATCTGAGGTCCCCTTCAATGGAAAATTATTTTGGCTGGTTTTCTTAAGGAGTTCACCAAATTCACCGACACAGTAGCTTGGCAGCTAAAATGCTTGCCTTGCAACAGCCAGGATCCCATATGGGCTCCAGTTCGTGTCCTAGTAGTCCCGCTTCCCATTCAACCTCCTGCTTGTGGCCTGGGAAAACAGTCAAGGACAGCCCAAAGCCTTGGGGCCCTGCACCCATGTGGGAGACCTGGAGGAGCCTCTAGGCTCCTGGCTTTAGATCAGCTCAGCTCTGGCCATTGCAACCACTTGAGGAGTGAACCAACAGACAGAAGATCTTGCTCTCTGTCTCTCCTCCTCTCTGTATATCTGACTTTCCTATAAAAATAAATAGATCTTTCGAGAACTCACCAATTTTTTTTTTCCTTTGAGTGTTAAGAAATGTTTTAGCAACAAGTGGTTGGAGTGTTTGAATCTGTTCGCCAAAGCAACTAGCTCACTGTCTTCTGATTTCTTTTTATTGAATTTGGCCTACTGTATTCCCATCCTACCCAAAGTGGCCAACATGTTGTCCTTAGCACTGAATGCCCTTTGTTCTCAGAAACCTTTAGGCCCAGGCAAGCCAGGACACTTAATCACCCTAAATATCCTTTCTCTTCTGTTACTGTATCCCCACTTCGGTCCCTTACCTCCATCTGCAAACACACTCTCTCCACTCGTGATTAGCCTGGCTGACCTCTATATGTAACATTTTGAGTGACATTCCCCATGATTGGTTTCATATTTTTACATGAAATTGATGCAGTATAAGGAATATTTCCTTTACCTGTAGCTGTATGGCTGCTCCTACCCACTGCTCTATCTCCTTCCTCTATTCATATCAGGGGAGTTCCAGCTGTCCTATGGGGAAATAACAGAAGGGACAGTGTATTGGAAAGGACAGTGTTGCTCTAACAAGATACTTGATACTGAGTGTTTCATCAGGAAAGTTTTCTCTAGTTCAGAGACAGCATGGCCTGCTCTTTCTGAACTTGGCCAAGGAATGATATCCATTCCTGCTATATTAGGATCTATCATGACCTATGCTAGAAATTCATTCTCTTCCTCAACAAGATGTCTGCTGATGCATTCCACTTAGTCCCAGCTAGCTTACTTAGGCCTCTCTGCTTACATCATGAAATTCCTCCTTTCCTTTCCCCCTTTCCCTCCTTCCCACCCTTTCCTTTCCTTTCCTTTCCTTTCCTTTCCTTTCCTTTCCTTTCCTTTCCTTTCCTTTCCTTTCCTTTCCTTTCCTTTCCTTTCCTTTCCTTCCCCTTTCTCCATTCCCTTCCATCATTCCTCCCCACCCCTTCTCTTCCTTCATTCCCTTTCCTTCCAGTCTCCCCTCTTTACTCCTCTAGCCAGCGATTCAGTGCTTGTCCACACAGTAAGCTCAACCCAGGAAGCCTTCAACATAAATATTTTACTTGTGATAATGCAAGAGCAATATTAGGAGAATTGCAAGCCTCAAAATTTGACCTGCATTCAATGCTTTAGCTTCCCTGCCTTTGTGGTTAAGGAGAAATATTACTCAGATTTCTACAAAGCTGAATGCTTTCTCACCAATTGTCTGAAAGGCCCAGAGAATGATATTTACATCAAAGCCAGGTTTAATGACAGAGGACACCTGGCCATGGCAAACATAAGCATCTCTCAGCTCCTCACTTCATTTGGCAAAAAGCTATTTCCATCTCAGCTGCAATATAACAAAGGACTAATTGATGGGAAAAATTTTTTTTTCCATCTTTCAAAAAATAAATTGAGCCAACCCCACATGCTCCTCCAGAGGAATTAATTAGGGAATAGGAAATCTCCAAAGCCATTCTTAAACTGAGATTGAACAAAGCCCAAGGAGCAGATGGCTTTTCATCTGCATTCTTTAAAACCTTTAGCACTCTGCTAATTCCCCTACAGGAATGGGGGAAAAAAATGCTAAATGAATTGGAGCAAAACATTTCACCAGGTGTTCAGTTCCCCTAAGATTCCTATAGCTCTATGAAAAAAAAAAGGCAAAAAGCAACAGGTATCCTCTCTACTGATATTACAATTTCAATTGTACATGTGAACTCTTCCCCAAGGGCTCATACAAACCCTATGCAGCATTGCTGACCACCACATGGGGTGAAGGGCTCTTTCTAATTGGCGCAGCTGATCATGGATAACTGCTCAGAGCACAAGGACTATGTCAACACACTCAAAGTCAAGTCGAGAATGAGGTCATTGCTCAAGCAAAATAGCAAAATAGGCAGCAATTTTGTTGTTTTGTTTCATAGATCTGGAAATTTCTGGGCAAGGGCTGAGAAGGAAGGGCTGCATTATCCCAATAGCTGAGTCGACTGGTTTTCCATGCAGATTTGGCATACAGAAACATGGTGAAGAAGAGTCTTTGCCTTTGCACATGTCACATAACTCTGTCCTACTGGGGTCACTACAGGGTGGGTTACCAGGACTGATCTGTCCAAGTATACCTAAATATTACGTCCCATGAGAAGTTGGTAGATTTTTTGAATCCACACTTCTTTTTATTTACCTTATTTTCAATCAAAAAATGAATTGTGGTATTTATCATGTGCATAAAAAGATTTTATATACAAATATAATTGCAATGTCAAATAGCAAAACCAAACTCATTCGTTTGTGCTGACAAAATGGCCGTGTGTGATGAGAACTCTGAAGAACTACTTTTTTCATATATTTTAATGCTAAAATACTGATCTCCATTTTAAACCATAGATTTTTTTTTAATCTTATTTCTTCTGTCTGCTTGAAACTTTGCAACTCTTGCCTGGTATTTACCCCACCTCCCTCATCAAAGCCCCCGCCCTGCGTATGCACCATTGTGTCCTATATTCTAAGAGTGCTACACTCCCAGATTCCAATGTGCATGAGCTCATTTTCTCTTTGTCTTTCTGCGCCTGGCTGAATTCACGTAGCATAACATCCTTCCGGTTCATCCATGTTGCCACAAATGACAGCATTTTCCTCTTTATGGCTAAATCATTTTCCAGTGTCCATATTTAACTCATTTTCTTGACCTATTCACCTATTTGTGGAAGTACATTGCTTCTTAGTAATTGTAATCCTAGTGATTATGGATAGTGCTGCAATACATTAATGTACAGATTTGTGTTGGATATACTGGTTTTATTTCCTTTGAACCCATCAGGATATTTTAGAAGTTCATGGACAATAAAATTGAAAAGCATATTTATTTTGGTGTGAAAATTTTAAATAATGCACATTTTCGTAATATACAATTTCTTTATAGATAGATGATGATCGAAGATAGATAGATAGATAGATAGATAGATAGATAGACACGATCTCCCACTCATTGGTTCATACCCCATGTTGTTGCTACAACCAGAGCTGAACCAATCTGAAACCAGAAGCCAAGAGCTTCTTCCAGGTGTTCCACTCAGGTGCAGGGTCTCAAGGCTGTGGGCCATTCTTCACTGCTTTTCCAGGCCACAAGCAAGGAGCCGAATGGGAAGTGTAGCAGCCGGGACAGGCACTGTCACCCATATGGGGTGCCAGCACTTACAGGTTCAGGATTAACCAGGTAAGCCACCATGCCTGCCGGATAATATGCACTTTCTATGACATTTTTAAAGATCTTTCAAAAACCTGCCTTCCAATGACTTTGTTACATCTTATGGTAGACATTTTTAGTTCTTCTGAAGAATCCCCCATATTGGTTTTCCACAGTGGGTGTACATATTTACAATCCCACTTATGTTACACAAGGATTCTCTTGTCCACATCCTTGCCAACACTTGGATCTTTTTTGTTTTTGATAACAGCCTTGTAAACAAGAATGAAGCAATCTCTCAATGTGATTGCATTTTACATTTCCCTGCTGGGTAGTATCATTAAACATTTTCAAATGCTTCAATGATTTTTATTAGTAATACATCCTGTTCATAGATTAAGCATATTAATTTTATTTTAAAATTGTAATAGCACTAGACTATTTGAACATGTGTGCATGACTTTTTTTTTAACAGTCATGATTAAGCAGAAAGCTATATATACAGACTGAATTATACAAGGGAGGGTCCAACAGACTAAGAGAGCTCCAGGATAACACAGCTCTCATAGAGGAAAATGATGATGTATGGATTAAAATACATGCAGAGTAATTCTGGGATAGAGGTACAAAAGGAAAGTGGATGTCCAAAGCAAAACATCCGAAGCCATCAGACGCATGAATAAGGGGACTCGCCTTTGCATCACTCACCTCTAGCCCCAAGCCGCTCCCAAAGCAGACCTGAGACCTGAAGGCCCCGTGAGCCGCCTTCTCGCTTGCCAGACACCTGCCCATCAGAGTTGCTTGGCCTTGTTCCATGACACCCAGCCTCCCCAGCTGGCTCTACCCTGAACAAAGTTTTGGCAATAAAGTGGTTCACATTTATTATAATGTAGATAAGAGGATTTAAGACTGAGCAGTTGTTTTGTTCCAGAAAGGAGCGCTCAACATGAAACTTTCAGGAGCAGAAGTTATATTAGTATTAAATAAATCAATGTAGTTTCACACACACAAGCCCAACCTACTGGCTCTGGTACTTATTCATTCAGTGAACAGGTGATGAATAGTTCTGCCAGCCACTAGGGGAGACTTAATGAATTTGAAATGATCTTGTCCCTTTAAGGGTTTTATTCTCCTTTGAAGGAAACAGTCAAAATTTCATTGTGAGTCAGAGGAAAAGATGGAAGTAAAAACCAGCATAGACTAAAATGCCAATTGAAGCTTTCCTGAAGTATGGGTTTGGAAATTGGTACTAGAAGAATAAATGGATGCTCACTGCAAAAGAAACGACAAAGGGTAGAACTCTGTCTAGTGAAGCGAAATGGTGTGAGCAAAGACCCAAAGAGAGGAACAAACTCAACATACGCTGGCAATTGAAATAAACCTGTGTAGCTGGAAGTAAGTCAGCAAAGAATGACCAAGGAGGCACAAAAGGCAGGAGGGACTCGAGAGGTAATGAATGAGTCTTGTCTTGGTGTTTACCAAAATTAGGCATTGAGACCCCAGCGCGAGCTGATCCCAGAAATCACCAGCAGAGCAAGTATAACACAAAGAGGGGAAGACATTAATCAAGAATGGGACATCAGGGGTCACTGCTATGCCATAAGTGACATGAGGACATGACTGCATGGTCTACAGCCTTGGTTAAAAACTGAATCGTAATTGACATCATAATCCTTGGGTGGAAACAGCCCCTTTTTATTTAACTTAGTCCAACTAACTGTTAAGTATAACAGAATGAAGTTTGAGTGTTAATAAAAAAAAAAAATGGCGGGCCCAGCACGGTGGCCTAGCGGCTAAGGTTCTCTGCTTGAATGTGCCAGGATCCCATTTGGATGCTAGTTTGTGTCCCGGCGCCCCAGTTTCCATCCAGCTCCCTGTTTGTGGCCTGGGAAAGCAGTTGAAGATGGCTCAACGCCTTGGGAACCTGCACCCATGCAGGAGACCTGGAGGAGGTTCCTGGCTCCTGGCTTCAGATTGGCTCAGCTCCAGCTGTTGCGGCTGCTTGGGGAGTGAATCATCAGCTGGAAGATCTTCCTCTCTGTCTCTCCTCCTCTCCGTATCTGACTTTGCAATAAAAATAAATAAATCTTTTTTAAAAAGGCATTAAAGAGTGCAAAGTTACTGAATTCAGTACTGTCAATTATGTAAGCATTCCCTCTTATGAAAATAAACACATATTTGAACAATCGAAAATAACTTCTCACACACCAGTATCACAGATCAAATGTCACTTTGGCACAGAAGAGCATACTTTAGTGTGACCTTCATTCTCTGATTTGCATATTGCCTTTTGACAGGGAATCCGCTCCATTTGGGTGGCCAGAGCGCTGCTTTTCCTGTTCACTAGGCCTTGAACAACATCAAATCATCTTGACCACTGAAAAGTGAACGCCTCCAGGCCTTTTTGCTATGCAATGAGACGAAGAGGTGAGGAATAACCCGGTCTTCAAAAATCTGGTATTATACAAAGGAAAAGGAGAAGCTGAAAGCCGGAAAGCAGACTTCTGAGTGTCTATTTTCTGGGAGGCTTTGATGGGCCTAGCAACCCTGCTCTGTAGCTCCCGGCACGCCTGGCCCCATTTCCTGCCCTGTGCCATTCCCCAGCAATTGTTTCCCAGAACAACGAGAAGGTATTTTTTTTTTCTCATGATGACTAAATACTGCTTTCAGAGAAGCTATGGCAATAACAAGGATCAGTATAAGTTCTTAACAAGAAAAAAGTGTATGGAACTTGGAGAACGATTTTTGCCGTGATTTATTTGAATCCATTTTAAATTTGGAAGCAAGAGTACATTAAAATTAAAGTCAATATGAGGGACAGGTTTTTTTTTTTTCAGAATTCATTTCTATTTTTGAAAGGCAGAGTTACAAAGATGCTGGGTGGGGAGCGGAGAAAGAGAGATCTTGCCTCCACTGATTCACTCAACAAATGACCCCAACATCTGAGACCAGGCCAGACCAGAGCTCAGAGGAGGGAAACTTTTCCTGGGTCTCCCAGTTGGGTGCAAGAACCCAAACAATACTTAGTACCCAGTCCGTTTTCCACTGATCTTCCAGCTGCATTAGCAGAGAGTTCTGTAAAAAGTGCATCAGTTAGGATTCAAGCAGAACCCACGTGGGGATGCTGGTGCCACAGGTAGTACTTGTATCTGGCTGCACCACAATGCCAGTCCCAGTGGACAAGATTTTGTACCACTGATGAATTTCAAAAGTCTATCTCACAGCCTTGGTAACGGCCAATACCAGTATTAGAAATCTTAACTTTGTTTTAAGCAAGTTTACTCTGACTTCAAGAAAACTTATGCAATGTAATAAAATGCCCACTAATGATGGAATCCAAATTTTTGTTTGAGCATTTCGCAACTTGTGCTCTATGAGAAACTCAAAAAGAGCTACTTAACTTAAAATTCAAGAGATTATATATTTATCTTGTCCAGCATGAAGTGCTTTCCTTTCCTGATGTTTTTTACACATTTAAGGTTATTTGATGAAAAATATCTCAGTTGGGATTGGTGTGGTGCTGTGTGTTAGACCACAGCTAGTTTGCATCCTGGCTATTCTGTCTCTGATCCAGGTCTTGTTAAAAACACCCTGTAAAGCAGTGCAAGATGGCCCGAATGCTTGGGACTCTGCCATCCATGTAGAAAAACAGGGTGAACAGCTAGGCTCCTGGCTTCAGCGTGGTCCAGCCCCAGCCAATGTGGCCAACTGGAAGAGTGAACCAGCAAACGGAAAGATGGAAATTCTCTTTTTACTTCCCTCTCCTTCCCTCCCCTTCCTTTTCCTTCCCTTTCCTGTTTCCCAATCTTTCAAGAAAATAAAGCATATCTTCATTTTAAAAAATAGTGTTTCACTTTCCCCATAACGATGCATTGCAATTTCACATTTGCTTTCTCCGCACTTTGTAGTAGTTGCGCTCTTGGAAGCTGCTTTGCTTCTAACAGAACATACGTCTGTTGCACTTAGTTAAATTATGAAAGTAAAGAATACTTGGAATGCTGCCAATTACTTATTTAACAAATTCTCTCCCAGGATGTTATTTGATCTTAGGTTCTTCTCCTCCAGAGGCCTAATGCGTTTCCCCAAGAGGCCATGTCTTAGGTCTCTGCCATCCTCTGCATCAGAGAGGCCCTCTGCTCTCCACGCCAGCGTGTGGTCATGGATCACGGAAGTGGCTCTAACACACAGAAACTCATGGCGCTAAGTAAACAAGATGATGGGTGCTCCCGTTTTGAAAATAAATGGCCACCTGCTGTTTTTCAAATGTGCTTTATCTGTTTTGTGGGCAGATTATTTTTTAAAGAAACAATTGCTGTTCTAGACATTTGTGGATATTGTGTGGTTTTTGTGACTGACCACAAACCACATTTCTTACAAACTCTTGAGAGTTTTTACTGTCACTCATTTGGCGAGACTTTCAACAAACAAATTGTTTCAGAACATTGACGTCAGTGAAGTGTGGTGTGCTGGGTGATGAGATATTTATTTTACAAAGAGTACCCGACATATTGCTCACTTTTCTGCCAGAGCCGATAACCATTCTTACTGTAGTAGCTAACGAAAGGATATGCGAGAAAAATCTTTCAAGAGGATTTTAAATTTCTCATGCATTCCAAATGTTGAACAGAACCTATAAAACATTTGAATATGAAGAATGTGAAGCTCAGACCTCAGTTAAGATCTTCAGATCCTGTATATTGTCCATTGAAACAAGATTGAGATGCTGAAGTTAAAATGCTTTTCATCAGGCCTGTAGTTACAACATACTCAGAAATGTCTTGGCTTATGTCTGATTTCATCGTTATGTCCACTTGCCCGAGGATACATCATGACTTCCATAGAAGAGCCTTTACACACTTGGAATCATCTGGAGGGTTTAAAGATTCTGATGCTTTGGATCAAAAAGATATTTTGGATTATTTGGTTTAGAACTTACCCAGGCTTTGAAACAGTCTGATATTTATTCGTTTATTAATTTATCTCTTTCTTTGGCTGGAAGCACACCAGAAACACGAGATCTTCCTTCTACCTGTTCACGCCCCAGATGTTGGCAACACCTGGAGCTGGACCAGGCTGCAGCCAGAACCCAGGAATTTGATTTAGTTGGCAGGACTTGACCACTTGAGCCATCATCCACTGCTCCCAGATGATGTTAGCAGGCAGCTGAGTGGGATGTGGAGTCCCTGTGACCCGGACCCCCACTCTTTTGAGACATGCAGATCTCCCCAGCTGTGGGTTAACATCCTGCACCACAACACGCTCTCTGTAGCTGGACCGTTTAAAAGAGCACACAGCAGTCCTAATGAAGACACATCTAGAGACCACAGCCTCTTAGGTGCGAGTTCTCAGAAGTAATCGATAGTGTACCTTTCATCAAATATAGCTTGAGGCATGAACTAGAACCTTCTAGAATTTCAGCATCTGTGATTATTGTTCTCAGTGCCAAATTTTCATCAGCAGGACATTCTTTTCATTTCAGCTTAGAAACTACACAAATATTTATTTCGTGCAGTAGTGCTCTCATGATACACGATGACAGTAATCTTCAAAAGTAATTAGCCCTGACCGTGGGTGCATTTTAGTGCTTCCATAACCTTATATGAGCATCTATTTACAATGCAAGGGGAAGGATGTGTCTGAGGCAGAAAATGGTGATATAATTTGCAGAAGGCATCAAAGATAGGTTTCAGACCTAAATCTGCCTGAACCTATGACCTATATTCTGGATCACCATATGCAATATGGCTTACGTTTCTGTGGATGGCAAAACAATTCCAAACAGGGCTGAGTGGCACAGCTAATAGTCAAGTGTCTTTGCCAAATTAATCATTTGGTTGTAAACATCTTTATTGAGGCCCCAGGCCTTCCATCTCAAAATTGCCTGATCCTGTTTCCTGCCTTTCAAAATACATCATTTTTTCAAAGCTGACCACAAATTCATTCAAAATGAAAGAGAAATAAAATGGATTCCCTGAAGTGACAGCCATTTGGGATCTCTGTCACATACAGTTGAAATAATTTTTTAAATATTGTTTTCAATTTCTGTGATATAGAAAGACATAGATAGAGAGACAAAGAGGAAGTGTCCATGTGCCCGATTCCCCGCGATGGTGCAGTGTTACAGGCTACAACTATGAGTGAAGGACATAATCTCCACTTCTCACATGAGTGAGAACCCAATTTGCTGAATCATGATTACTCTCTCCCAGGGTCTGCATCACCATGAGTCAGGAGGATGGCCAGGAAGTGAGTGTATGCACTCTGGTGTAGGATGTGGGCCTTTTAACCAGTAGGCACAAAACTTCACGTAAAACTTGGGATGGCTACGTTCCACATCAGAGGGTCCGGTAGCTCAGTGCTGCTGATCCAGCCTCCTGCACATGCGCCTGAAGGAAGCAGGTGGCAGCTCAGATCATTTGAGTTCTTCACAGCCACCTGGAAGCCGCCTGGGGGTTCTGGATTTAGTTTCCCGCCTCTTGGTTTCCCGCCTCAGGTTTTCCCGCTGCTGATCCAGCCCCAGCTGTTGTAAGTGTTTAGAAAATCAAGTAGTAGTTGAAAATTTCATTCTCTTTTTCTCCCACTCTCTCCCACCACATCACTCTTTAAAAAAAAATGCAATGCATTCATTTATGCATTATTTTATTTATTTGTTTATTTTTGTTTGAAAGGCAGATTTTTACAGAGAAGGAGATACAGTTATCTTCCTGCCACTGGTTCGCTTCTCAAATGGCCACAATGACCAGAGCTGAGCCAATCCAAGGCTACCAGCTTCTCCCAGATATCTCATGCAGATGCAGGGGTCCAAGGACCTAAGCCATCTTCAGCCACTTTCCCAGGCCACAAACAAGGAGCAGGATGGGAAGTGGAGTTCCCAGGGCATAAACCAGCACCCATATTCATGTCAGTACTTGTGGGCAGAAGTCAAGCCTCATATACCACCACACCAGCCCCCACAGTGCATTTATTTTTATACCAAGATATTCTGAAATCCATTCAAACTAACACAAAGAGTTTTCAAAAAATTAATGAGAAATATTATGAAAAACATGCATGAACTGCAAAAAAGTTTACAAACCCCTCCCCCCAAAATCGTAGTAACTGAGAACACATCTGCTCAGCATCTGGTACGAAGTACTAAGCAAGATAAGATATCAATGTGAAAAGTACTTGAGTTTTCCTAAAATTGCAGTAAGTATAATCCTCAAATCCAAAGTGAAGCATTGGCAGAACAGCCTAAGAGAAACTTAGAGGTCTAATACCTCTAGGGGAATCAGCAGTTTTCAGGTGGATCATCCATTTTAAGATGTTTTTAAGATGATGACAACAAAACCCTCAAGAGAAGACCATCTATATTAACTTTCAAGAAAAAAAAAAACAATTGCATTCATACACTAAATGTAAAGGACCAAGGATCAACACAGAGAAAATGGTCAATCCTATACTTGGTACAACTGCAGAATTATGAATTTAAAATGCAGAGCAGACTTTCTGTGTTTTGGCACTGTACTGTTCACACCCAACTCAGTTCAACATGAACAAGGAAATCAATGAAAATTCTAAACAAGGGATGTCAAAATCCAGAAGCACCTCCGTAAAGAATTACAGCAGGACATGAAACACACCCTCAGCAGTATGGTACCACCCTCAGCAGTATGGTACCACAGGCAAAGCACGGAGGAAGGGTTCAGCCAAAGCGAAGGTGGATGGTCAAGAGCAAATGCCTTGCCAGCAGGTGTTTGGGATGCTCGGGGCATTTTGCTTGATGACTTTCTGAAAATCCAGAGAGCAATCACATCAGCTGATAATGAAGTTTTGAGAAAATCACCTAAATTAGTTTTCAGAATGCCTAGAAAACATTAACATGAGAGTCTTTCATCATCAAAGCAATCATTTCATAAAACAAGGACAATTTTGTGAGAATTTGCATGGAAAATTATGATGCATCTGTCTTGATTCCTTATGGATTCTTTTGGTTTCCTTTAAAAGTTTCTCAAGGACACCCACTTTTTCTTTAGTTATTAATGTAGAAGGGCTACACTGATGTGGTTAAATTCCCAGAACTCCCAGTTTCTGTAGTGACGAATGAAATCACTGATTTTATTGCTTACAAGTGTGTTTTGTACTTGACAGTATTGAGAAATAAATATTATATTTTGTTTGATCACTTCATTTGTTCCGGAAACTATTTGAAGATTCCTGTATTCCCCCAGAAAACTTACAGAGGTTTTTGAAAGATAGACTCTAAAAGTCATAGAAACTCAAAGATAAAATAATACTAGGAAAAACAATACTCAGAGAAGTAAGAAACAAAGACATTTACTCAATGGAAAAGATCGAATAAAAAAGTGGATCACTAGCAAGCAGATGTGTAATGAATTTGTTTCTACAATTCTTATTTCTTTAGTGTTTATTGGAAGGATAGAGGGAAACAGAGAACACCCTCTGCTTCTTCATGCCCCAAATGTGTGCAGTAGCCAGGACTGGGGCAGGCAAAAGCCAAAAGCCTTGAACCCAATCCCGGTCTCCCACACGTATGGCAAGAATTCAAGTACTCAAGCCGTCTTCTCCCGCCTCCCAGGAGGTACAGAACCAGAAAGTTGGATCAGAAGTGGAAGTAGCCAGATTTCAAATCAGGCATTCTGATACAGGATTTGGACATTCAAATCAGCAATGTAACCCCTGGGCCCCTCACCTGCCCGAGCTAAAATAAAGAGATTTAGAACATTTAGTTGAAGAGCATGAGGGCACTAGATGTTAATAACAACAATAATATATTTTGCATAACAACAATAATATATTTTGCATTGTTTTTACCATAAAGATAGCTTTATGAAGAAAAAAAAAAGATAAGGAGAACTCGCAAAAGCCTACCAGAATATTCTTTCACGTTAGTGCATGATTGGAAGCGTCTCAATTTCAGGGTGAAAGCTTATGACTCAAGAATTTGTTTTCACTGCAGCCACATCAACATTCACTAATAAGGGCGGAAGGAAGTTTCTGGTCAATAAGCAACTGAGGAACTATGCAGCTCATTTATGTGTCTTGAAAAAAAAGTACCCAAGGAAGTGCTTTATTCAACCAAGAAATGAATCAAAACCAAGAGCTTACTTCAATTTGAGGGTACATAGAAACAAAAAGAAAAGGAATGGAGTAGTGATATTAATGTAAAATTTGTGTCTGAGTAACTGTTATAATCTTGAAATGTGAATAATAGCAAAGAGTAATTCTTAGATGGGAAAGAACATACTGTTGGCTAGGTAATTAATGGTAATGCCGATTTTTATTTACATTTAAGATTTGTTTATTTTTATAGGAAAGTCAGATATAGAGAGAGGAGGAGAGGCAGAGAGAAAGATTTTCCATCTACTGATTCACTCCCTAAGTGGCTGCAATGGCCAGAGCTGAGCTGATCCTAAGTTAGGAGCCAGAAGCTTCTTCTGGGTGCCCCAAGTGGGTACAGGCTCCCAAGGCTTTTTGCCACCCTCGACTGCTTTGCCAAGCCACAAGCAGGGAGCTGAATGGGAAGCAGGGCTTCTGGAATATGAACCAGCAACCATATGGGATCCCAGTGCATGCAAGGCGAGGACGTTAGCTGCTAGGCTACCACACCGGGCCAAGTATATTTTAATGTTCATTGTTTTCAAGGCAGTGGAGGAGGAGAGAGAGACAGAGCCAGTGAGCTCAACTCTGGGTTCCCAGTGGGGAAAACAGTGAGCCAAGTACTGGATCCCTTACTTACTGGCCTCCAAATCCACTCTCGCAGAAGCTGGAATGAGATATGGAGCAAAGACAGGACCCCAGGTTCTGTTGTGGGACTCTGGCATCACAAGCTGTGTCTCAATGCACGTGCCAGAAGCCAACCCCATACTGAAAAAGAGGAAAGAAGGAAAGTATTCTACATTTCCTTCTGATCTGATACTCTAAGCCAACTCTGCTCCATCAGTGTTTATTGATTCGGTTCTCCATTTGGCAAGTAGTTGGGAAACTGGAGCAATTGGCTCTGTTAAAAGACCTAGCTCAAGGCAGAGGTAGAGATCAGTGAGTAGAATGACCTTGCAATCTCATGTTAGTGCGGAAATAATCAAAAGTACTACATGCATGTGCGTGTATACACAAATATACACATAGATACCTATATACACATGTATGCCTATACACACATTTGTGAACTTAAAAGAATTCAGAGGAAAAAATAAAACATAAGCAATATGATAAAATTTGAAGTGATCATAGGAATATGAAGTAATAAACATTAAAAATCATATAACTAATCATGATAATGTTCAGTAAACACATAGATTTAATATCTGCTAAAAGAAAATAACTTACAAGTTGGCAGAGCAGGTTAAGCTGCAATGCTGGCATCTCCTATCTGTAGTGGTTCAAGTTCTGGATGCTGCATTTCTGATCCAGTTCCCTGCTCATGTGTCTGGGAAAACATCAGAGAATGGCTCGAATGCGAGGGCCCAATACCCATGTGGGAAACCCACATCCCACGTGGCAAACCCAGGTAAAGCTCCTGGCGCCTGGCTTCCTGGTCCAGTCCTGCCATTACATCTATTTAGGAAGTGAACAAGCAGATGAAAGATTTCTCTCCCTGACTCTGTCTCTACCCTACCCTACTTAACTATGACCCTTAAATAAGTAAAATTTTTAAAAAGAGAGTGACTTATAGCTTATAATAATAGAACAGAATAGAATGACACAATTTTAGGAAAATTGTAGAATATGCAATTTATGACAGGACACTACAGACAAATAAACAGCAAAGGCCATGAGAATTGTAAAAAAAAAAAAAAATGCAGAATTGCAAGGCAAAATAAATCAACTTTCTCCAAGATGGAAATTTGATATTTAAAAAAGCATCCTTCACTGTGAAGAAATTATAGTCAAACTGCTAAATATCAGGTAACATCCAAAACAAATTTCAAATTAAGGAATATTAAAGTGAAGGAGACCTCTCAGGGTGCCCATTCAGAGGGCACACAGCTGAGATTGGTGGTGTTGTCATGGGTGAGTTCTGTTTTGAGATGACATGTTACTGGCCAGTGGCCTTCAGTTATCTACAATGTTGCCCTTCAATGGAACTAGACACTTGGCTCCAGGAAAAGATCAGCAGGTTGATAAGGCTGTGAGTGGTGCATTCGTTTGGGACATTTGTCTTCTTTTTAAATATCTTTTATCCCCTGTCTCAGAAATCAGAAAACACAATTGAACTATCGCGGGGCTCATGGTATTTGAAGCCTGTTTCTCTGAAGTGGAAATTGGAGGTCATGAAGTTATATCTCAGTTCTAACCAGATAACTTTCAAAATACTCTTTGAGAACATAAACAATGAACCAAAAGTCCTTATTAAACAAAAACAATTGTGTCACATTTCCTAAAAGTGATATTATCTCTCTCTTTCTATATATATATATATGCATACCTTTCACTGATAATAGCAGAAGGGTGGATTATTTCAACGTGCTTTAAGGCAAAGGGTGGTCAACCGGACTTAATGTGGAGCTCATTCAATACGAGCCTGAATCATGCTATCCTTTGTCATGCCGCTGCGCCTGTCTCCAGAACGCTGCCAACGGAAGTAATGTCGGTTACTCCCAATGTTCTGGAATTTCCCAAACATGTTTTACAGAGTTCTATTTCCTTTCCCTGACTCACTAGTTCATTCATTCATTTTGCAGACCCGTGCCGAATACTTGCTGTATACGAGCAGCTGCTGTACACAGTGGGGATCTAGTTGAGAACTAAAGCAGTGAAACTGTCCTTACGGAGCTGATATTGTGCTGAGACCAACACAAACCAGTCACTAAGCACCTGCTCTGGGTAACACAAATACCTGAAATGGGCCTCAATTTCTGGAATTAGGGAAAGAATATAATTTTGAACTGATATGAGGTGGGTAGGCATCGCTCGGAAGGTGACATACGGACAAAGACTTGCAGACAGTAAAGCAAGGAGGCATGGAGGAGGAGGGCAGATCTTCCTAGCTATGGCAGGTGGCAAGCAGAGAGAGTGTGAGAAGAAGTGAGAGGAGGATGTTTACGTGCTTGTGTGATACTTCAAGTCCTTTGAGTCAACTTTTGAGTAACAAAGAAAACTACTGGAAAGCTAACAACAAATTTTTTAAGAACTGACTTAATTTTTAACAAGATATAACTATCTCATATTGATCATCAACTGCAGGAATAAAGATTAAAGTAATTGGATGCATTAAGATTATTACAACAAATCTACAAGATACACATTATGATAGGTTATGGTGTTAACAGAGAAACTACTAAAATGTAACACACAGTCTATACGCAGAATCAGAATGATTTACAAACTAATTGAATGTTAAAGTCTAAGAAAAAGGGTAGGATGGAGGTTAATCCAATAATTTTAGCCTGAGCATTTGAAAGGTAAGTTTCATATTCACTTTCATGGTAAAGACTAAGGGACAGAGAGAGGTGTAAGAGAGTTCTCCCCACTACTGGTTCACTCCCCCAGACACCTGCCATAGCAAAGGCTGGGCCAGGACAAAGCTAGCAGCCAGAATTTCAATGCAGGTCTCCCAATTGGGTAGCAGACACCCTGCTGCTTGAAGCTTAGCCTGCTGCCTCTCAGAGTGCACAATAGCAGGAAGAAGGATTTGCGAGCAGAGGATTTGGAACTAAAACCTAGAGATCAAGCCCTTGACCTTTGTACCAAAATCCAGCCCCAGAGGCACATACATTGGAGAGAAAATGGAGTTCAGTTTGGTCCCTTTATGTTTGTTTTTTCATAGAGATTCATAATGAGCAACCTTTATTTTGTTAAATATGTAAAGAGAAATGTCATGTAGCAAATTGGTTTAGGAGGACGTACAGACTGGAAATGTTCCATATGAGAGTTAGACAAGAGATGGTGCTTTTGCTGAAGGTTGGATGAAATCTCTTAGGGAGGGGTTGGTATCAAGTTTAAAGTTCAAAAACTGAGCTCCAGATTATTTACCACTAAAAGTTCAGGGAGCTAAGACAGACAAGTCAAAGGCCGACTGAGAGGAGAAGCCAACGTGTTAGGAGGAACCCAAGGGAGATGATTCCTGCTCCAGCCAAGTGAAGGAGCATTTCAAGACAGTGCCAGAACAGTCCATAGGTCAAACCAGTTGGAGGACAAGCATCAAAAGTTGAGTTTTGCAAGCTTAGAAGTCATCGTGACCTGGAAAGGATAATTTCAGTGGAGTGGTGAAAGGATCGTCTTGCTTGGAGGGAATCCAAAACAGAATGGGAGAAAAATTGAGACCAGGGAGAGATAACCATTTCCAGAAATGTTGCTGTAATGAGGGTCAGAATTGTGTTACAGAAGCCAGAAGGTGTATGCAGTCAGTAGGGCATTTTTAAATACTGGAAATGGGAGTATGCATTTTTTTTTAAAGGAAAGATCTAGGAGAGAGTGAAAAATGATGCAAGAGAAGATGGAAGACACACTGGAATTTTACATTTAGAGGTTTAATCAACTTTCAAAAGTAGAAACACTTGCTTCACAAACACAGAAAGGAAGTCATCAGAAAGAAGGGAAAATGTGTTGAGACTGGCATGTTGGTAATTGTGAAGTTGAGAAATTCTGTGATTTTCTACCTGCTTGCTTTTAATTTGTTGATGAAATAGAAACCAAAGGTTATAAACTGATTTTAAGTTTAGAGACTAAGAATAAAGAAAAAGTTGTGAATAGAGGTCTAACTATTAAGCCCAGTAATGGCCAATTTAGAGGTAGTGTTTACACATTTAAAGTGAAACCCATCAGTGTGGCTTTGGTATTCCTTTTTCAGTATTCATTGGCATAGGTGTAGTACATACTATGAGAAAAGATGGATGAGGTTTTGAATAACAAAGCAGTCAATTCAAAAAAGTTAAAGTTGTGCAAAAACATGTTATGATTGGCTATGGATTTTGTCTGGATAGGAGAGCAGTGAGTGAATTTGTAAAATTATAAGATTGATGAACTGTAATGCCTAGTAATGATTACAGGATGATCAGAGCTTGGCCATTTTGCACCAGTAAGCTAGGAAGAAATAGTAAGATTAGAGAGTAATATGCACTGTGAATTCATTATGTGTGACAAACTACCCCCACAAATTAGTTGTTTAAAACAGCTATTTAATTGACATAGTATTGAGTGAACATGTTAAAAAAAAAATGCAAGTTCAATTCTTCAAAACTTCTGGGTTGAGACAGTATCAATGACAGGTTCAAAAAGTAACAAACAACCAAGCATAAATTACAGGTTAAATCAAGGCAAACATGTGATATCTGACATAGTATTGAGTAGACAACATGTTAAAATTACATGTAAGTTCTTGACTACCTCCTGCAACTATTTCGATGACACCTCATGAATTGAGGTGTGCAACGAGTTTGGGGGATGTTGCAGAGAAATTTCTCATACCTTGCTGATGGGTACTTGTTCTTTGTGTTCCATCTAATAGGACATGTGTGAGTCCTTGATGACCTATCTTTCTTTATTGTTCTTTGCTTATCTCATCCTATTAGTGTGTGTATATGAGTGTGTGTGTGTGTGTGTGTGTGTGTGTGTGTGTGTGTGTGTGTGTGTGTGTGTGTGAAGGTCTCCCCAAGAGGCCACTGAACTTAACTGGGCAATAAGATGCTGGACTTTATGCTGGGTATATGCTTGCAATGAAGGAATTTCAACTGAACTTGAACCGTGGTTATGCAGCAAGGTGGAGCAATCCACTATGGGAGGAGGGGTGTGGGAGGGGGGGGGGAATCCCCAGTGCCTATAAAACTGTATCACATAATACAATGTTAATAACAAATAAAAAAAAAACAGCCATTTAAAGATTCTGTTTTGTAAATCTGTGGGCAGCCTTTAGCTCAGAGATTTTTCTACTCCATATGGTGTTGCCTGTGTCTTAGTGGTATTGGCTATTCTGGCTTCACCAATCCAACTTAGCTCAGCTCAGTTGGTGGAGTGGGCCGAATGGCTCTGCACACTGGGACATTCTCTCTCAAGTAGTCACAGGTCATCTGGTGTATTCTGCAGAATGGGTGTTGGCCTTCTTATATGGTAGATGGTAGCTCAGTGCTCCAAAGAAGATGTTTTGTGGAGCATGAAGTGGAGCCTGCCAGGCTCTCCAGGCAGGTCAGGCGTAGGAAATGGATACAATTTCACTTCTGCCATATGCCCATGGTGAAAGCAGTCATAGGGCTTCCTGAGACACAAGGGAAGAGTCGAAATTCTTGGTGCAATTAATTTATATGGTCCAAGGCACTAAATTCAGGCAACTCTATGAATTTTCCAAGCCATGAAAGTATTGAATTTCCTGCCAGTAGGCTATGTCAGTCTTGCTAACTCATTTTAGGAAAGCACAACATTTGAGAAAGATGTAGTCTTTGTCTAAAAAAGCAGTGAGCTCACATTCCTTTTCCAAGGGTTGTGTACCTGCAGATTTAGCCAACTGGAGATGAAGCTGTATATTATAAAAAGGATCGTAGTAAACATATACAAACTTTTATTTTTGTCCTTATTTGCTAAACAATACAGTGTAATGAATATTTACATAGGGCTTAACTTTCGTTGGGTGTTACATGTAATGTAGAGATGATTTAAAGTATACAAGAGTACATGACTGGATTATAAGCCACCAGAAGACAATTTGATATAAGGGACATGAACATTCACGGATTTTGGTATTGATAAACTTGCTAGAGGCAATGTCCCACGGATACTATGAGGTAATTTTGGTCCATCTCATAAAATTGCTATTAAAGCTCATAAGTAACACTACATGTGTTTAAAATATTCTCATGTTTCTATATTCATTCATCAATTGTTTCTCCACACATTAATATTTTGTTGCTGTTATATTTTTGATTCATTTGTCCTAAAATATAGTTTAAATCATCAGTTTTTCCATGTATGCACGGTAATATCTAGTATTTGAATTTTTACCTACTCAGAGAAGTTGCTAAATTAGACTTTCTTCTGGTATTTGATAGTTTACTTTTAAATGTCAACATAGAAATTTGACCTAAATTAAGATAAGTAATTCGAGTATCTCAAATAAGACTTCAGGATTAGAATATTCTGTTCTGCAGAAACCATCCGACAGTCCTCCACCAAGCACTAACCCTTCCCAATTACCCACGCTCCCCTTCTGATGTCAGTCATTTCTTTTCTTCTTGTAGCTTTGACGCCTAAGCATCTCCAAAAGTTATTACTGTTTCCCATATGTTCACAAGTGCAGATGCATTTAATTTCATATAATAATTTGCTTTGTATTTCTTCTGACCTGCTAGCTTCAAACAAAATTGTGAAAAGCCTCTGTAATTTTTTTTAAGATTTATTTTTATTATTTCTTTTTTATTGGAAAGGCGGATATACAGAGAGGAGAGACAGAGAGGAAGATCCTCCGGCCGATGATTCACTCCCCAAGTGAGCGCAACGGCCGATGCTATGCCGATCCGAAGCCAAGAGCCTCTTCCAGGTCTCCCACGCAGGTGCAGGGTCCCAAAGCTTTGTGCCGTCCTCGACTGCTTTCCTGGGCCACAGGCCCCCGGGGCCGCCTGGATAGAACCCGTGCCCATATGGGATCCCGGACGTGCAAGGCGAGGACCTTAACCACTTGCACCATCGCGCCAGGCTCAAGCCTCTGTAATTTTAAGCGTAGCTTTGGTTCATACTTGGTCACAGTTGCATGTCTAACTTTAAATGAGCATATCAAAATGCACTTATTCAGTTGTTACCATCCATTGGGCTGTGTTCATTTTGGGATTGTTATGAATAATACTATGAACTGTCTTGGCGCATGGGCTTTTGAAGTGGTATGAAAACGGAAGTAGGTTAGGCATCTTTAATGTGGTAGCTGAATATCGAATGCTGTCCAAATGTGGTTGTACTGACCAACAGGCTCACCACCGCAGAGTGAAAGTGCCTTCAGGCCTCCTGCAGGAGCCAACAGGACGATGAGTCACTGCCATTTCATCCTCCTTTAGGTGGGTCACAGTGTCTCACTGTGGTTTTAGGTTAAATTTTCTCTGATGGCGAAAGCCGTTAAGCACATTTTCACATAAACCAATGAGACACCACAGATCATTCTAATTCATCTTGTACACATTGTGGCTCTTTTTCCTACAGATGGGTACGATTTTCTCTACAAATATTGAGGAAACAAAAGCTTCCTTGAACACATACTCTTTTTTTTTTCATGGCTAAATAAATGTATCTTGCCTGTTTGTTTTAACACCACATGTTCATTTTGCAAAACTATGTATACATTCCCCTGTATCATCTTCCAGTTGATATTTTCCTTTCACAATCCTTATGAATGTGACTATTCCTAGTACAACAGCTGTGAGTTAAAATAAGTGATTTCTCCAACACCTTTAATTGAAAAATCACCTTTTACATTCTCTTCTACAATAGCATAGATTATAATATAGGGCTTATAACTGTAGGTGTGTTTCTGGATTTTGTGACATTTGCGTGTCTGTCAATCATGTTGCTTTAGAGTAAATGGTAGAACACTTACAGCAAGTCTCTACGTCTTGTAAAGAAGACCTCCCTACCATCTTTTTCTCTAAGAGGGTACACTAATTGATACTTCATCATTTCACATAAATGTTGTAATCAGTAAAAGCAATTCTTATTTTTAATTGTCCATTTTGTTTTGGATTCTACTGGAGCTCTTGACTGATTTGAGAATAGTTGATCCATGTATACACAGAATCTTCTAAATGTGAGCTTAAATTATTCTTTCATCTTTGATTCCTATCAGCACTGGTGTACAGTTTTGCATGAAGAATTCTTGTGTTATCTTTCTCAGCTGCTTTCCAGGGAGTTTGGCATTTTTAAATTTTGTAAGTAGCAAGTTTTCTATTTCATTTTTCCATTTGTGTCTGATATAAAATATGAGTTTATAGTGTAGAAATAGTAACCTTAGATGTAGGAATCTGAACTTGCTCAACTATCCAACTGATCAATCTTAGAATTCTGTTGATTTTATACACTAAAAAATTATGCTATTTCCAAATACAGATATTTTTATGTAGTTCTTTCAAATCTACCTTATTTATTCCTGTTAGTTACTTTCAGTATTTCATGTTGAAGAAAACTCATGCAGGTAGAATAACCATCTTCTTCCAGGTCCATTCTTCCATCAGTTCTTTTTCTTTCTCTTTTCTTTTCCTTCCCTTTCTTGCCCTTGTGTTTCCATTCCTTTCCTTTCCTTATCTTTCTTCTTTTTTCTCCCTTCCTTTCTTTTTTATTTCTCTCTTTCTTTTTCATTTGCAGCCCATATTACACAAAATACAGTTCAAAGGTGTAACAATTTTTCATGATAGATGTGAAAGATGTCTTCGTATTTTAGGCGAGTTTTTGTTTCAACAGCATTTTTTGTAAGATTTTCTGATTTCAACATAATACACTAGCAACTATAGTCTACCCTTTTTCACTTTTTCCATTTCAGCTTCTCCAGAATCTTTAGTTGTCTATTCTTAGTTTTGTTTTATCATCTTAACTCTAGTTTGACTATCTGTTTCTTTGAATCAGAGCAGGTTTGCTTAACTCTCGCATTCACTGTTAGTGTTGATATTCTTGACTTTTCATTTAATTCCATTACAATGGTAACTCCTTATCTTACTTTTCACTTTTTATTCTGTATTTAATATAGATGAGACTTTAAATATGCATATGAAAGATGTGGACAATGGCAGGGAAATTTAATCTATGCGTGATCTCTTATTATTCATGTAATTTCCCTACCTCTTCTATGACATTATACATTCAGTGATTTGATATTTTAAAGTGACACAGATACTAAAACCAGGATGCAGTCTCCTTGAACTCACCTTGATTTTGAACCATGTTGATCTAATATTTAAATAACATTGTATAGCCAAATTGTCAACAAGGAAATAATGTAAGTATAAGCTCTTTGATTGAACATGAGGAGACACAATGGCAGCACGAAGGTGACACTGATGTAACGACCTAACATCGTACAAAAATCCTTCTATATTGTGACTCAAGAGTTTGCTTTTAACATCTGCCGTTGCAGCTAAGGCCCAGGTGGGACCCAGGCTTCACAAAACAGATACATCAATATAACTACAAGTCATAAAAGAACAAAATGTAGAAGGAGACTCCAGAAAGAATCCATCATTCAAAGAAAGAGCTGGTAATTTTTCTTTAGGAAACTTCTAGTATGATCTCCCAGCATCCATGATACCAGTTAGTTTCTGGATCCCAGCAGTGGGTTCTTTGCTGTAGCAACACCCAGAGTATTATGCAGATTCCACAGATATGCATGACGCAAGTATCTAACCACCTAGCTCTCTTCTACGTTGTCTGATTTATCAAATAAGTTTTAGTCGATATCATTGTTGTTTAGACACCGAGAATGGGCAATGATTCTGCTACTAATGTAAAGAGGAAGACAATCAGCCTCTGGCATTTATACAGACTAGGTAGGAAATTATCAAGGTAAAACGCAGAGGTTGCCAGAGGACTGCTGATGCACCACCTCTGCATTTTACCTGTGCATAATGAAAGACTCTATATTTTTTTTTAAAGATTTTTTTTTTTTATTATTGGAAAGGCAGATATACAGAGAGGAGAGACAGAGAGGAAGATCTTCCGTCCCATGATTCACTCCCCAAGTGAGCACAATGGCCGATGCTATGCCAGTCCGAAGCCAGGAGCCTCTTCCGGGTCTCCCATGCGGGTGCAGGGTCCCAAAGCTTTGGGTTGTCCTCGACTGCTTTTCTGGGCCACAGGCAGGGAGCTGGATGGGAAGCGGGGCTGCCGGGATTAAAACCGGCGCCCATATGGGATCCCGGGTATGCAAGGCGAGGACCTTAACCACTGCGCCATCACGCCAGGCCCGACTCTATACTGTTATACTCTGATTCAGTACCCACTCGTGCCTATGATAACTCTCAGCCATCATGTAGAAGATGTCATAATGAACATGAGTATGTTGAGTTCCATATGCAATCAAACCTTCCCAGATATCAACGCATGTACTGAACTCTACCCTAAAATACTCCATTTGTACATGCAGCTATGGCACAACCCTTTCATCTTTCATCTGTAACTTAACTCCCCCAAAATCTACAACAGCAAGGGAGGGACGAGGCTGAAGCCAGAGAGCTAGAATTCCATCCAGATCTCCCGATTTGGTAGAAGGGAACTAATCGAGCCTTTGCTTGCTGCCTCCCAGTGTACACATGGGCAGGAAACAAAATTCAACGTGGAACACCTCAAACACAAATCAGGCATTTGAACTTGGAAGTCTAGTTGTTCCAAGCAGTCATTTAAGCTGCTGTGCCAAAAGTCTAAACCCTGAGTTTTTTAGTTCAGCTAAGAATTTAGATCATCCTTACTCCCATTATTTTAATTAAAAAACAAACACTGCTTTTCAAACTATTACTCCTAGTTTTACACAGAAGACAAAGCAATTTAAAACGTGGGCAAGAGAATACGAAAATAAGGTGGTGTAACTATGTTTGGCACTAAAACCTGTTGAGATGAAGATTTATCAACCTTGGTACACTCAATTTTTTTTTTTTTTTTATTGCTAGTGGTTGTCCTGTGTAGGGTAGGTTGAACAGCCTCCCTAGAGTGTACCATAGAAACAACTAAATCTGTATCCTACTTGTACCAACTAGCAGCATCTCCACACACCACTAAGTGTCTATTTTCTGCAGGGGTGGGAAAACTTTCTCTGATGTAGGAACAAAGAACAGTGAATCTTTCTACAAGAACTCCTCCCCACTGCCTTAACCACACACATTAGAGTTGCTGATACTGTTTCACATAACAGTTTCCTGGCATGTCAAACAAAATCCTACCTGTTACTCTACTACAGTGAGGGCCTGAATTTCTTAAGCCAGATTACGTCTCGGACACAAATTTTTACATCAAGCTCAGATTTATAGATTCTGCAGTGGTTTGTTCATTGCCCATTCTGCTTCTCTTATGTATCTAGACAATAGATTGGACTTTGTAGAAAACCTGTAGGTCAGTATCAAAGGGCAGGGTAGTTGATGCTATAGAGCAATGACCTCAATAACAGGGAGGGATACTTTCCTGCAAAGTGGTGGAAGAGTTAACCACCACTAGAGGATAACCCAGAGGGTTTCAAGCAGTAGTGAAGGTGAATGTACGACTTGGTTCAGAATCTCGTTCTGCATTAGAATGAGACTCAAATCTCATGGACAGTTGAAACAGCCTCTGACAGTACCTCCTGGTTTCTCACTAATTACAGATTCCCCTCCAAACCCTGCAAAAAAGTAGCCCTACCAAAAGTGCAACTTTGCTGTAGCTACAGGGGATGAGAAGGAAAACTGACAGGAGAGATGGAGAAATGCCATGACTGACAAGCAACACCCTTGAGTGCTGACATGGATATGTTTTTTCAAAGTTCAAATAAATGAATACTCTTATCTATTCCACACAAATATACTGAATACTCACGCACACACATACATTTTTAATTAAATTTTTCCACATATGTATTTTCTTGAAAAAAAAAAATCCATACACTTGGCATGGTCGCCCGGTGGATGGGGTCCTCACCTTACACATACCAGGATCCAATATGAATGCTCATTCGAATCCCAGCAGCCCTGCTTTTCACCCAGCTCCCTGCTTGTGGCCTAGGAGGGCAGTTGAGGATGGCCAAAAGCCTTGAGATGTACACCCACATGACAGGCACAGGACAGGCTCCTGGCTTCTAGCTTTGAACCAGCTCAGCACCAGCCATTGCAGCCACTTGGGGAATGAATCAGTGGATAGAAGATCTTCCTCTCTGTCTCCCCTTCTCTCTGTATATCTGCCTTTCCAATGAGAATAAATCTTTTTAAAAATTCCATATGCTTATGAGTGAAAATCTTGTTCATGATATTTGGTTGCATGGGAACACTGTTGTATAAAATTATGAGTGGAAAGATCATTATTCATGTTATTTCAAGTGTGAGAATGCTCAGGAGACAAAGACAAATGTCTGAATCCATTGTCCATTCCCAGAGAAGAATTTTCAAGCGCTTGTACAACTGTGTTCTTTAGCGTATCGTTGGACTGCTGAGGAGGGCTTCTATTGCATCCACTTTTCTGACGTGGTAGCAGGAGGAAAGGGGTTGAGCCCTTGGCTTTAGAAAAATGAGAATTACTTGAAGAAATAAAATAAATAAATAAGAAAACAAAATGAAATATAATATAAATGCAATCCAAAAAGCATGCCAAAGTTGGAGAATATAGCGATGTGACAACGTGAGGAGGATTAAAGGATAGTCTAAGTAATCAATAAACTAAGCAGAGAATACTGTTAAATGTGTTCCTGAATCTTCCTTGGAATAAAGTAGGAGTTTTCAAACAATATGCTGTCCATTGAAGGAATGGCAGACCTCCTAAATGACGCCCTCCATTCGAATCTGTGTACAACTTAAAGATTGGCTGATTTTTAACTTCTACAATCTTCAACATCTAAATTATACTATTACAATAAAATTTAAAGGAAAGATAAGGAAGACTGAGTAAAGTCAGATAAAATGTGGGAAAGTTCACTATTTCCCTTGCGGAGGAAAAATTTCTAGGTTTTTACCTTAATAGAAAATGAGTCTTAAACCGCATCCACTTATTGGTATCAAAATCACGAAGATGGATGGTCAGTATTAGAGGGTTCCCTGGAGTCAGTTTACTTAACTAATCTGAATCTGTTCCCTTGCGTGGAAAATGTCCGTCTACCAAAAAATGCACAGATTTGTGTTATAATTAATATATGAGAAAAATGGAAAGTGATTAAGGCAATAAATGTGACTAGAATATGAGGCATCTCATTAATCATAGCCCAGCCAGATCTCAACGTTAGCAAAATGCATCATCTTTAATTTCATAGTTACCTTCCAATCCAAATAGAACAAAACATACAATTAAGCCATTTAAAATAGTTGGATTAGGTCATTGGGTTTTTGGTCAAACCCTTTCCTTTAAAAGACAATGAATTTCTTCATGGGAAACTCCTGTTGGCAGGCCTACTTTTGAATACTGCCCACTAGTTCTTGGATCTTCCGTAAATGGGAAAAATTCCCAGTTGCCCCCTAAATAGTCATTTCTTCTTGAAGTAACATTATTAGAATATAAAATATATGATTTTCCATGGTTCCTGACCTTAGAAAGTTTCAACATTTCATTACAGTGTGTTTACCTTTGTTTTGTTTTGAGACACAATTTATCAGATAAGGACATCCATTTAACTCCTCATTAGCCAACAGTTTCTTCCATATAAGCATTTAAATTGAATCAAACATGATTTCTCACAATCATCTGGTTATTCTGTTGATGTGATGAATTGTATTGATGTCCAAATCTTAAACCATCTCAGGCTTAATTGTTGAGCGACCGCTTTGGTCATTATATGGTTTCATATAAATCACTGGGCACTAGTCTTTTAACAATCTGTTTACAATATCCGAGACAGGGAAATTGGCCTGCACTTACCTTATGCGTATTCTCCTTATCTGATACCGATCCTAAGTGTATCGACTACAGGGTAAAATTGAGAAATAGCATCTCTTCTCTTCTTTGCAAGTTTATCTGACACATTTAGGACTTTTTCCTGAAACATTCTTTAAAATTCACTGGTGAAACCCTTCTATTTGAGAAAACTGAATAAATAACACATGTGACGCTACAACATATTTATAGCCTCCTAGATGTCCATAATGAATTTCAACAGTTTAGGTTCGCTGAAGGAATCATGGAATTCACTGAGAGCCATAGAGTTTCCCTCTATGTTTACAGCACACTTGAACTACAGACTCCGTTTATAAATGGGCATGAGACTGTTCAAGCTTTTTTTCTCTAAGCACTTTTTGAACAGTGTTTTCTATAAATGTTTGTATTTTACATATGCTTTCATATGTATTAGCATAAAGTTGCTCATAATGCTGTGTTGGTATTTCTACAGTGTCTCAAGAATCTGGAAGGATACGCTCCTTCATCTGCTATACTGTATCTTTGTTTCTGCTCTCTCCTCTACTGGGCTTTCCAGTTTAACTTGATTTTAATCTGAGAATCATATTTATGTTTTTCTGTTACTTTAGGTATTTATTCCATAGCCTGCAGATTTTTCTATAATTATTGTTATTTTCCTTGCTCGTTTATTAGTTGAAAAAGCAGACTGACAGAGAGAAGGGAATGACAGAATCTTCCATTCACTGTTTACTGCACACAGGCTTGCAACAGCCAGGCCTGGGCCAGACTGAACCAGGACCAGCAACTCCAGCCAGGGCTCCTTGGCCATCATCATCTGTTGGCTCTCTGGCACCTCAGCATGAAGATGGATTGGAAGCAGAGGCAGACAAATCAATCCCACTCAGATCAAGTAGGAAGAATCATTCCTTTGGAAGCACAGCCTACTGAACCACATGATCATTCCTATTTGTTTTTTCCGGTTCGAGCTTAATGGCTGAATGGTTTTTTTTGTACTATCATCTTTTGTGGGTTCACATCAAGTGGTTCAACTTATCAAAGAAATATAATTTTCCTTTAACTATATTTGTATCTGGACCGAATTTGTTACATCATGTGGTCATTTTCATGCATCTAAAAATAATGTTCAAATTTCCCTCGGGATTATTTTTAACATCTGGATTTTTAAAGGAATGTTTCTTAATTTTTGAATGATGATTAATTTTGAGTTTAGTTCCACTTTGGTAAGGAAATATACTCTGAATTGTTATATTATTTTAAGTGTATTGATATCTGTTTGATGGCATGATGTTTGGCTTATTCGGTGATTTTTCAATGTCCAAGGGAAACATGCACACGTATCAGTTGCTGATTTACTCTGTATTTATTACTTTGACTATCAGTTTGTGTTGACCAATTGTGCCCCATAAAAACATCATATCCTTGCTGAAGGAGAGGTGGCAAGGTCTCTAACCATGATCACAAGTCATTTCATCACTCCCGGTCTATAAATCCTTACATCAATTCCTTTAAAGCATTTTGTTTTGTCTCATGCCTCATACAATATTAACTTTATTTTTATTCAATGTATACCTGAAACACATTTTCCATATTTTCTTTCACCCTTGCTGCAAATATTATATTTACTTCCTATCCTTTTTCAGTTTTTATTTTCTTGAAAGTAGACACAGATAGTCCATCTGCTATCTGATTCACCAAATGACTGCAGCAATCAACACTAAGAGAGACCACAGCCAGGAGCTCAGAATTCCAGCTGCATCTTCCACAAGGTTGGAAGAACTCGAAAGCTTGAACCATCTCCTGCTCCATCTCAGCGTGTGCATTAGCACGAGGCTGGACTGGAGGCAGAGAGACTAGTGCCCAAACCACTCACTTCACTGGGATACAGCCTCCCACACAGCAAAGTTAACCCTGAATCAAATCCCTGGTCTGAAAATGTATCCTTTGAAAGCAGCATCTTTGTGTGAATCAGAGAACTTAAGAACACTCACACTTCACATGCCTGACATACTTGGATTTAAATCCTTTTGCTAGCATCATATATAGTTTCTCCAGTTCTGTACATCTGCACACGATTACCTTAATTTCTCAGTTTTTTTAAAGAGGGGTATGGTATAAATGAGTTTTAGGATTGTTGCATTTCTATGAAAAACTGTGCTGCAATTTGGATGGAGATTGCATTGAAACGATATGTTCCTTTGTGCATCGTGGATATTTTCAACAACATCAATTCTTCCAATCCAATGATTTTTTCATTGACTCTTCCACTTACTTGTATTTTCAGTTACTTTAATCCATGGTCTATCGTTTTAAATGTACAAACCTCTCTTTTGTTTGGTTAAATGTACTTTTGCTTTTGCAGCTTTGCAAATGGAATGGTTTTCATTTCTTTTTTGATAGTTTGGTGTTAGAGAGCAGAAAAGGAGCTGTTACATATTTAGACAGGTTTAAGAAGCATTTTAACAAAATGCAACAGACTTTCTTTAATCTCAACAGAAAATGAAATCTAAAATCATATTTCTGATGCAATTGGGATAGATTAAGTAGTCAGAACATGAAAAGGCATCAAAATCTACCATTAATTCTTAGGTACGGAAATGATACGGTGACTATGCTTTTGTTAATGATTTCAGCTCTTATTGATCAGAAAAACAAAAACTGGCATATCCATAGGTAAAATCACAAGATGTTTGGGTTTTGATCAGAAATACTATAATCCAGGAAGAAAAATTTGCACATGCACATATGCATGAACTTTTGAACAAAGAGTAGAAGGATGATAAAATTTTGAGATGTTGTAGCACCCAAGTCAAGACTCAAGGCAGAACACTGGGCCTTTTTACCTATCAAAATCTTCCCAATTGCCTTATCAACCTGCAGATAATAAGTGGTTGTGGCTAAAGATTGGTCCACCTTTGCATTATAAAAATGTAACAGCTTCTTATGAATGCCCAACAAACAGTTTTTATACTTCAAGAAAAAATTTAAGCCCAATTTAGATTTTTTTTCTTTGCATGGGGAGCCTCTATTAAGATTCTTCGGGCCCGGAGCAAAGCATAGTGGTTAAGGTCCTCACCTTACATGCAACAGGATCCCATATGCGCGCCAGTTGTAATCGCAGGGGCCCTGCTTGTGGCCTGGGAAAGCAGTGGAGGACGGCCCAAAGCCTTGGGACCCTGCACCAGCGTAGGAGACGAGCTCCTGGCTCCTGGCTTCAGACTGACTCAGCTCCAGCCGTTGCAGCCGCTTGGGGAGTGAACCATCGGAAGGAAGATCTTCCTCTGTCTCTCCTCCTCTCTGTATATCTGCCTTTCCAATAAAAAGTAATTTTTCCAATAAAAAACTCTTTGTTAAAAAAGTTTCTTCTGACACTATGAACTTGTGAACAGAAGTGAAGTGCATAGTCATTCATCTGAGAGACATTAGAACAATTTGTATATATGCCATGACAAATGCTGTTGCAAAACTTCAGCAACTGTACAACCTTGGACTTAGAATACATGGCAAATACCAAAGAATGGAGAAAGAAACATGAGTAACAGAAAGTAAAAACATGAAAAAGTAAACCATTACAAAATGACACTAATAGCATCACCTGTGTTCAGTGCGGCTCATAAACAATGCCAACAGTAACAGAAGCAATTGTCAACTATCAACAGATGAGAGTGGAAGCTCTTGTCGCCTAACTCTACTCTTAGGTAGGGCATGCTACACTTTTATTCTCTTGTGTTAACTTCCAAAATTTGCAAGACAAATGGGAGCTTTTGGAAAGGGTCCTGTGGGGTATAATTTTTAGATGTGGAAAAGATGGGTTGGAAGTTTATTTTGTGTTAAGCAACATAAAATTTGCTAATGCTAAACTTCAAGGATCTAGTTTGCAAGTTATTTCATGTTTAGCTCGAAAATCCTGTTGTACATCAAACATTAGATAATTATTTCAGGGGACCTTCACATAATACTGTTTTCCTTTAAAAACCTGTTTAAAATATTAAATGTTTACTGTTTCAAATATTTAGTTTCTGAATTTAATTTTAAATATTATAATTACTCACAAAACATTAAAGATTATAAAACATTATATAAAGACAGAAATATACACAAAAAAATTTTCCATGTTCATGGATTGTGAGAACTAATATTAAGACATTCACACTACCCTAAACAATTTACCGATTCCGTGTGGTTCTACTTAAAACCGCAAGGACATTCTTCTCAAAACTAGAAAAGAATAGCTAAAACAAACTTAAGCAACAAAACTAGAGGCCTCACTATACCAGATTTCAAGCAATGCCAAATTTCAAAATATAATGAGGACAAGTTGGATTCAAAACAGCTTTGCATTGTCACAAAATGGGCATATAGACCCATGCAGGAGAATAAAAATCTCAGAAATTAATTCACATGACGACTAATCTTTGAAAAAAGAATTAAAATCAATCTTTGGACAGAGGATAATCTTTTCAAGTATCAGTGTGTTCTGAACAATACAGGTATGAAATGCATAAACTCTGTTGATTTTATACTATTCAACTACAATGAATCAGTATATAAAATAGACTGTGGAAAGATAGAACAAACAGTGAGAATTTGTCGCTAACTTTCCCTGATACAGTTTTATGTATTTTTCCCAAACACTTCCTAAGAAAATTGACAGATATATAAAAATGGATCTGAACCAGATCATTGGAAAAAACATTTTCAAAGGTATTTTACATAAAGGAAAGAATTAGAATAATATACTACCAGTGAAAGCCATAGTAATCAACATGATGCTAGCTGTTGACTAAAAATGCCAAACTCAGATTAGGGAAAAACAAGAGCAGGGTTTCTATGATGTTGGATTTGGGTCAAGTTCATGCTGTCCTCTCCCAGAAGGATGGAAACGGTAAGTCCATCTTGCTGGAGAGCAGTTTCCTTTTTCTACTGAAAATGCGGTTCATCTCCATGACCGTTTCTGAGAAAGGAAGGGCTGGGTGTTTGAGGAGCTGAAAACACAAGCCATTCTGGACCCAAACTAAATACAAACCCTAAAACAATGAGCCACTGTCTGAACGCAGGTCTTTTGGCTGCGTTAGTCAGAGTGGCACCTTCGCCCTTTTTTATTATTTTGTGGCTGTCCTGAGCTGCCATGTCTGAGGCCAAGAAATAACATCCACATCCCTTTTAGAGGGCTAGGTGCTGGTGAAAACAACAGAAAATTCTTTGTCTCTCTCTCTCCCCATCAGAATAGGTACAAGAACCTGGACCATGACTGGGAGTCATCATATGAATCCCCTCTTGCAGGTCATACAGTATCTCCAATCATCTTCCTCTGTTGCCATACCGACTGTACAAACAGACCAAAGGATTTTTTGCATGCTCATTGCTTAGTAGTCCACTCAAGGATTCTTTCAGGCTCCAGGTCTGTGGTCATGAGCATCGGTAAGGGCTAGAGACAGTGCAGGTAAGGCCTTAAACAAAACATGTGATCTTTGCCACAAACAACACATGAACAAGTGAGTGTAACTTTGTTTCAAATAAACTTTCCTGGCACAAACAGCAGTCAGTGGATTTTTGGATCACACTAAGAAGCTGAACTTACTTCAAATGTAGGAGGCTGGACTTGATCAGATTTGCTCTTTCAGTTGACTGGGACCCAGCCTCTTTGTGTTTCTAGTAAGAATGATTCAAATGTTGAGCCTACATAATTGTAAGTTTATTTGAAGACAGAAGAAGGGACAATCCAAAACTTTAGAATATTATTGCTTGGTATGTCTTTCAAACATTGTGGCTCTAACTTTACATGTAAAATCTTATTCCTATATTCCTTCCCTGATGAAAAAAAATATATATATATATATTCATTAGTCATTATATATAGAGTCATTTATATATATAGTCATTTTTGATAAATCATCTAAATAACATTAATCCTTGATATATTCCATGTATTGTTTTACATATAAATATTTATAAATCTACATTTATATGATATATTTATATTTAATGTGTTAATAACCTTCTGAATTTAAATTTTTTTCTTTTGATAGATCACCGGAAAGCAAAGAGACAGAGACAGAAAGCAACAAAGCGCTCCCACCCACTGGTTCCCTTGCCAAATGCCCAAAATATCCGTGGCTGAGCCAGTCCACAGCCTGGAGCCAGGACCTCAATCCAAGCCTCCCACAGAGCTGAGCCAGTCCACAGCCCAGGGCCAGGACCTCCATCCAAGCCTCCCACGTGGGTGACAGGGACCCGGTGACTTGAGTCTTCGCTGCCATCTCCCAGGGTACACGTTAGCAGGAATAGAGAAATGAGAGCAGAACCAGGACTTGGACCCAGATACTATAATATGTACAATGGGTATCTAAGAGCAAGTTAAATTCTAGGCCAACAGAGCTGGCTATTATAGTCAACTGGGGAGTGAAGCAGTGGATGAAATACCTCTCTCTCTCTCTCTCTACTTTTGCTCTCTTTTAAATCGATCAATAAATGCTAGGCCGAATACTGCTTTTTCTGAAAGTTAACTACTGGACATGTAACACAAACACCTGGAAAGATGCATGGAAATCCTAATGCTTGATTCTCCAGATTAAATGTTCATTTGTCAGAAAAGCTCACCTCTTCCCCAGAGTTTGTTGGGCTTTTCTAGGTCCCTGGGTTCATCTCTAGATACTGTTTTGATATTCAGTCAGTTGACTGAAACACACCGTTTTCTGTCTATAACATGAGGCAAGTCAACAACACAAAGCCCTGAGATAGTCCCTACTTGGGGACAGCAAACAGCCTGGCTCAAAATCTGCTCTTGCCATGCACACATTAGACTTTTCAATTAAGTGAAGAAATGATGGATTCAATTGTTAAAATGTGTAATGTAATCAACTATGGTTTAACGCTTGAAACATCAAATGTTATTGTAGTGTTGTAGTGATTGCTTAAAAACCAGGGAATTGATTATAGAGTGTTGACTTGCACTAATATTAGGGAATATTTCAGAGCAACAATAATGTACTTCATTTTTTTTTTTTTTTTTTGGCTAACTCATTTCCTCTGGTTTCTTCCACATGCCACATGCCATCAGGGAATGCTGGAACACAGCTAAGTTCCCATGTCTATTCCCATGCTGTATCGGTCTGCTTAAGCACCAGTTCCTTCATAACAGAGGTCTTTAAACATCTCCATCCTCCCTAAGCCTGTTCCTCTTCCAACCTTGCCCACAGCGTGGTACTGCCATTAGCTTCCTCCCCTGGTTCAAAACCTTAGAAGCTGGGGCCCGGCGCGGTGGCACAGTGGTTAAGGGTCCTCGCCTTGCACGCCCGGGATCCCATATGGGCGCCGGTTCTAATCCCAGCAGCCCCACATCCCATCCAGCTCCCTGCCTGTGGCTCAGGAAAGCAGTCGAGGACGGCCCAAAGCTTTGGGACCCTGCACCCGCGTGGGAGACCCGGAAGAGGCTCCTGGCTTCAGATCGGCATAGCATCGGCCGTTGCGCTCACTTGGGGAGTGAATCATCGGAGGGAGGATCTTCCTCTCTGTCTCTCCTCTGTGTATATCCGCCTTTCCAATTAAAAAAAATAATAAAAATAAATCTTAAAAAAAAAACCCTTAGAAGCTTCTTCGACATTTCCCTTAGCACCACCCCTACAATCCAACCAGCAGCTGATTCTCTCCAGAGCTGCTGACAGCTGTTTGTTACTGGGCTCCACTGTCTTCAGTTGCCTCACCTCTGTAGTTCTCTCACCTGGCCCCCACTTACCCCTTGAACATTGCACTCAGCCACAGATGATTTTTCTTAGATGCATTTCCTTATTTCTGATCTAAAAATACAGATGACTTTCTATTCGTGGGGAAATAAGAACCCAAGCCAAGAAATCACCTAAATTACATATGAATACTCCCATCACTGATGCATCCCTACATCTATAAATCACTCATTTTGCACAGCCTCCTGTTAGACTTCTGTATTTCCACTGGTTCCAACTCAGATTCAAGTCTTTCCAATATATTCACAGAAGTCTGTTCTTTTATCGGTCACTGTTTCTTTTTCAAATTAACATGCTTACACTTCTTAGGAACTAGTCAACAGCAGTGCATCTGGTGATTAAATCTGACAGGCTTGATTTTTGCACGCAAAGATGGACATACATCACTTCTGTGACTTTTGCCAATTGACTACATGAATCTGCTCTGTGTACTAAGCACAACACTATTTATTCTCCAGGTTTTGTAGGTTTAAAAATGGGTGAAATTGGTCTGAGACTCATTTGCAAAAATCTTGTAACATCATTTCAATATGTACGAGTTTGCCTTCCGATTAAAATCATTTCATGAAGGTTTGCTTTTGGCCTTCCAGAATCCTTCTTTCAGGAACAGCTTTGTGAAGAATTATCTTCCCTCCCCATTTCCAGTCTTGGTTAGGCTCTAAATCAAAGCCCATGACATACCGGGCTGTGATGGGTAAATTGGATTTTGTTGTGGGGCTTTGTACCTCATATTTAGTAATCGAATGGTGATTGACAGACATGATCATTGAAGTGTGTTCATTCCAACACTGGAGCGTAGTCAGTCACTGGGATCCAAGACCTGACTTATTTCTTATTCTAGCATTTTCCTTTGTTTTTCCTTCACTTCCACATCTTCCCATCCTGCTTTCCCAAGACCCTCTCTGATTTTCCTTTGTGCTTGAAACAACAGAATTAAGTTCTATTACTTATAAACAAATAACCCTAACATAGCATTATGTCATCTATCTTTTAACTTTCAATAACCAAAATGCGATGTCTAATACTTAAAGATATTACACTTTCAAGTATAAAAAATAAATAAATAAACTTACATGGCCTTTTTACATTTGCTTTTTTTTTAGATTTACTTAGTTTTATAGAAATGTCAAATTTACAGAGAGAAGGAGATAGAACGATCTTCCATCTGCTGATTCATTCCTCAGGATGCCACAATGACCAGAGCTGAACTGATTCGAACTGGCAAGGAGCTTATTCCAGGTTTCCCAAGTGGCTACAGGATTCCCAGGCTTTGGGCTGTGTCCAACTGCTTTCCCAGGCCACAGGCTGGAGGCTGGATGGGAAGTAGAACATCCTGGGCACAAACAAGTCCCCATAGGGGATCTCGGTGCATGCAAGGCAAGGACTTTAGCCACCAGGCTACCACACTGCCCTCCACATTAACTTTTTAAGGTTATATACTCAATTCCTTCATAAACCACAATTCATGCACACTGTGAAAACTAAATATTTATTCCTAACATAAGACAATTTAAAATTATGCAATATACTGTAGAAATACACAGAAATCTGAAGCAACAAAGGAAAAGTTAAGAAGACTTTATTCACATAGTAATAAAGCCAACTGAAAAACACATTGCTTAATTATAAGATTAATTCATTTGGACCATGTGATTTCTGGTCTAAAGTTTTCTACCCAAATTTTTCTTTAGATCTACCAGGGAAGGCTGGGTTTGTTTCCTTTCAATGAACCACAGCTCTCATCAAAGATTAATTTGATCTGAAGTTCCGGATATAAAATTAAAAATGCAATCTTTTTGTGTGATCCAGTTAATTCTGATAAACAATTGCGGAAAAAGTCTTGAGAACAATTATTATGCATGATACTTTGAACACAATGTTCCAATAACAGCTGTCAAGTACAGAAGTGCTCTAGACCTGAGAATAAATCCATGGAGTGTGAAGCCCTGTTAAAACAAACTCTCTTGAAAAACACTAGCACTCTACAATTATATTTCCATCAAAATGCAACAGTGCCAAGAACACACCTCTTCCAGGTAACAAAGCTTAAATGCCCAAAGTGAAATTGTCAGGCTATTCCTTCAAATAGCTTCTGTCCGGTAGGCAGCTGGATGTTTGAGTTTGTTTCCCGTTTCTACTTGGTTAGAGCTCATGGGTATTTTGAGAATCAATGTGTAATTAGGAATTGGGTGCCAATTTAGTTATTTGATTTGGAAATCAAATCTTTGAAACCCCCAATTCCAAATATAGGGCAAGGCCCTCCTATTATTGTATCCCAGAAACTGGTAATAAGAACACTGTGAAAATATTTATAAAAGTTCGAGCCAAAGTCTCTGGGCTACAGGTGGAGGATACACAAGTGCCAGGAAAAGACAGGCACCTGCTGTGTCCTTGAGCACACGTTGATGCATCAGGAAAGTGCAGAATAGAGTCTGTAGTAACATAAATCCAGGAATAGATGATTATAAATAAATGATCATTTTTGGGAAACCTTATTGAAAAGGCACACACAATGTCCCTGACATTTAAGGAATCAAATCTGCAGGTCCAATGTAAGTTTTGTGAAATGAAAAGAACTTCTAGAAATGCTACATTCCTGCCCCAAATTGGGCATTAACACCTCATGAGACATTACTTCATCAGACACATAGTTAGTTGCTCATCTTGGTCAGTTCAGCAGATCTTTCCAGAAGTCTATAGGTGAGCTGACATTGTGCTGGCTTGAGAGTCATCAATCACCAACCTAGGAACGAAAGAGGATGCGTGAAAATTCCATGAAATGGTAACTCAGTTCTAACTATTCTTACTAAACAGAATTGTGGAGGGAATCTGCATTTCTGCTGGCATTCTGGAACACTTTTCATGCAGGCGATCTCAAGACAACACTTAGAGAAAGTCATGAAGAGTGACATCATGTCTCCATTGAGGGAAAAACAGGAGCAGAGAATTGTACCTAGAAAAAGAAAATGTGAAGAAAATTTGCCTCTAGATGGGCTGGGGTGATAGTATAGCTGAAGTGAGGCAGCCTCAAAAAAAAACAGGGAGCGATGGGGTGAGTTCTGAAAGCAAGCATATTACAGAAAGGAAAGAAAGCCAAAGGGAAGAGAAGGCAAGAATACGCAAAGAAAAAACCTCAGCATCCCAAAACTTAGCCTACCATCATTTCTGGGAGAACAGCAATTTGGGAAGCATGAGAAAATTCCACTGACCAAGTGTACCTTCCTGGCAGCATCCCATCAGGTGTTTTGGAATCATTGTCTTTACTAGACAAGAGCTGCAGCCTGCTAGTCCACGGTTCTATTGCGGAAGTTATCAACACACCTGAGACCAGTTTGGACCTTTGATCGATACTGATACCAAGGGTTTCTTATACAACCGAAGAGGGTGGGGAAGGACCTGGACTTTGGACTTTGGGTTTGTTCAAGACTTCCAGCAAGAGTTAAAGGCAATACTATGGAACTTCAATTTTTTTTCTTCTAACGTGTGGACATGTCAGGATTGTCCAGAGAACTAATTGCAAGCATAAGTCATTGGGCTTTAAAGTAGGGTGACCACTTTTTAACCTCTGAATGTTTTGTTACTCTAACCCAACCCACCAGCAGAGAACTGGCCCATTCCTTTACACCTCAACTTTCCAAGTTACTGTGACTCTGTACCTAGCTATGCCCCACAAGCAAAGCATTCTTCAGCAAAGGAAACTTGGGTTTTATTGCTGGAGTCTTGGTTTAAGTGGGAAATTTGATAGCAGCCTTGTAGCCTGGTTTCACCTTGAAGAATGAGATGTAGTAATAGTACTGAGAGCATCATTCCTTATAGACAGCCTACAACTAATATGATACGAAATCTACTCTGCTTTCTGACTGAAGCTCCTCTTCGTGCCCCAGCAGCCCTTCGGCAATAGTCTGTTCATAAACACCCCTGACAATCTCTTTGTGCCTTCATAGTGGAGGAAATAAATAATAAACTGGATCAGGACCTCCACTCCCACCAACAGCCCCTGGCTTGATGGAGGCCATTTTCTAACTTACATTAAAAAAAAGGAACTGCATCAAAAATCTTCCTTAAAAAGGCAAAGGGTCATTTCAAGTCCTTGTCTTGTGATCAGTAATTAGCAGTTCTGGAATGCTTTTTTCTCATGGTCCTATTAAATATGTCTGAACCACAGCCACATATTCAAATCATCTTAAGACATTTCAAAAATGCCAATATCAGACCATTCAAATAAAAATCCTGGAGGCTACATTCAGCCTCATTATTTTCTGAGTCTCACTGGTGTCTCTCATGCACAGCCAGGTTTAAAAAATACCAGTGTCTTAATGAGCTGTTTATCAAAGTCTTGCATGCATTACAATCAGCCAGAATACAAACTAGAATACAGACGGCTAGAACAACCCCAAAGTTTTTGATTCTGTAGTTCTTGAGTCAGGCTCCAAAGTCTGCATTTCTGACAAGTTCCAGATTAATACTAAAGCCAGCACTTTTAGTAAAGGGGTCTCACTTTGAGGCACAAATGACTATAGAAGAAATACAGCACTCTACATTTTATGTGTTTACAATTCAGAGAATTTGGGTTAATACAACCAGCCATCCGTAATAGCATTATAGAGGCTTTAATTTAACAAACTAATGGAAATACCAATTGCAGTGCCAAAGAGCACGCATAAATGGCTTCATTTCCCTCCCAATTACACAAGAAATCCAACTCATAAACTATAACTCAGATGTTTAAATAAACCACTTATGGGTACTTAGGTAAAACTGATTCTTGTAAAATGGTACAGACTGTACTCAGTTTCATCAAGTATCCAGTTCATTCCACACAGTTCACTTGAACATTCAGCTGGAACATCAGACAGAAACTGCGCAACTACACAAGAAGGCCAAAGTGGAAATATTTATCATTCCTTAGGAAGGCATTTTCATCCAAATCATTGCAAATCCCCATTATGTCAGCTGGGAGGCATCACACTGATTTCCTTATTTGATGATCATATATCTTAACATTATTGTACCAAATCTCTACCTCCCTTGTTGTGGCTTCATTTTTTGCTAAGTATGTATATGCAAATGCCTATATTAAATAATACTTTAAACTTGTCATAGGTGGATGTTGCATATCCTCATGTTTAAGGTCCCAATAAAATAAGAGGGAGGTTAAAAAGAGAGAGAGGAGAGAGAGAATTAATCTAGGATGAAGAGAACAGGAGAGAAGAGATCTTTTGTCAACGCACAAGAGCTCCACAATTTTGACTGGCAGAAAACAAAGGATAACTTAACAGACTTAGAGAAATTCAATGAAAGATCACCATAGAAGACACAGGAAAAGCTGTAAGGATAGTTTTCTCTGAAAGGCCCTGGAAAGGCACGGCATCCAGAGAGAGCAAAAGTAAAGGCTAAAGTGGACAAAAGAGGCAAAAAAAAAAAAAAAAGTCAAGAAGCAAAAGTCTTCCATGAACTACAAATGTGTTTGGGAATGATGGAGATATTTCCAACTCACATGCTTGAGGTAAGTAATAAGTTTTGTCTCTGAATGGAATGCAGGCTCTTGAAGAGAAACATTTTACCCTAAATCCTAATAATGCAAAGACCCCAGGAGACCCACTGAAGGAGATAAGTCATCAGTATATTTTAGTGCCTCGTACTTAATATGAAATTAACAAATAAGGACATTGTAGTATGTTCTCAACTTAAACGAGAAGAATCAAAATAAACAAGGTGGGAAAAAAAAACCTCCAGAAGATCTGGAAAATAGCAAAAGTTCCTAACAAATGCTAAATTGATTTGTGCATTTAAAAATAGTGTTGTATTCATGTCTCAAAAATAGCGTGTGGTTTTAAAAACTAAAGAAGAATCATTTTTATAAATTAATCACCAAAAATAAAATTAATCAAAGGTAATTTGGAAAAATAATATCTCAGAAAACACATACAAACAAAAAAGAAAAAAGTATGAAGCAGACAGTAAAAACATGATGAAACTCACCTGAGAAATTGAGTTTTTAGGTTGAGAACAAAGAGCAAGAGGCAAAATACTAATGCATGCACACCTACATATTGTGTATGTCTGTGTCATATTTAACAAAGATATAGGACACATATTTCTATTCATTTATTTATTTATGTAGGAGAGAGTGCGAGAATACACTTCCATCTCCCCATCTTCTAGCTCATGAACAGATGCCTGGGATGTTCAGAACGACCCTCCAGGAGGTAGTCAGTGGTGCAGTGTTGAACTTGAAACTGTTTCCCATCATGCCAATCACCAGGTCAACATAGCCATGAACTTCAGCAGCAACACAGCAGAGTTCATGGCTCATGTGGAGTGCCATTAAACAACACAGTCGGCATCTTGTCCAAACCAGCAGCCCTCAGAAAAATTCACTCCCAGCTCTGTGGGGCTATTTTATTTGACTTAGAAGTTACTCGGGGTGGAATGTGGTGTAAGGAAGCAATCCTCAGGCATTAGTGCAAACAGAAAGCAGAATAAGTATCTGCAAGGAGCGTTTTAGATGGTTTACCGCTAAATCGTACCAACAAAGTGATAATCTCTTAAAACCGTGCCTAAAAAACAAAAATAAAAGCGAGAATTTTTTTAAAAAATAAGCCTAGAAGAGTCCATGTTCTCACAGCACAGATGGCCACAGAATCTACAGGACGTGCCCAGGAAAGCAGCAAAAGAAAACAAGAACAGCGGTAGCATACTGGCAATTCCCAATAAAATGTAGAGTTGGCGTCTAGTTGCAACCATGGACACCAGGGAATAAATGGACTGATGGCCTCAAGAAGGTATTAAAGAAAAAGATAGTTTACAGAGAATTATATACTAATGATGAATTCCTCTCCGACAGTGAAGGAAGACTTGAGAACACTTTAAGGTAACTAAAATAAATAATAAAAGCCGAGAGAATTTGTTGGTAAATCTGGCCTAATAGAGACACGTGGGCATTGAGGGTAGAGTCAGCATCTGCAGTGTCAGCAGCGCATGTCGGTGCTAGTTGGAGTCCTGGCTGCTCCACCAGTCTGGCTGCTCCAGATCCAGCGCTCTGCTAATACACCAAGGAGTGCAGCAGAAGATAGCTGAAGGGCTTAGGCTCCTGCCACCCCTATGAGAGACCTGGTAGAAGATCTTTGTTCCTGGCTTCAGACAGCCCGGTTCCAGCCATCATGGCCAACTACAGAATGGGCCAGGAGATGGAACGTTTCCCCAGTGACACAGTGATCATTTAATAGTGTGTTATTTAACTTCATGTGGTTGTAAATTTTCCATTTTTCTCCCTGTTGCTGATTTTCTCTTATGGCTTTTCATTTAAGAGATAGTAACTGTGTAATAGAGACTATCATATCCAGATGTGAAGATACAATGCACCGTGCATCTCTACTTCCAAATCAAAAACGGACTCCTGAAGAAACTTAACGTATCTTGACAATAGGATGTTGGACTCTGCCATTTTCTGTACCTACAATGTCAAGATATACTTAAATATCAGAATGATGGACTTATGACTGCTTGAGAAATACTATACTATTGCAATGATTTAGGGGAAATCAGTGGGGGAAGTGGATTTGAGTAGGGGTAAGGAGAAATCCCAGAGCCTGTGAAACTGTGTCACAGAGGAAAAAAAAGCTCAATACCTGAAAAAAATAATAAACTGAAAAACTTAGCAATGGGCAAGAAAATATACCATAATGTTTTAGTTTGTATTTCATTGAAAGAACATGGGAACAATTTCTACTTTATAAATATTTATGGGTCATTGAATGAATGGATGGACATTTGTGTACTTGCGTTTTGTCTAATTAAAATAGTTAAGTCCTTTGTTCTGTCCTGCTTGATAATATATTAGTATTTTAAAACAGTAAGAGGGCACACAGCTACCATATAACAAAAGGGAGATTGGCAAGAAAAAAAGGTGCAATAGGTTAATTAACAGGTTAATTTGATCAGATGTTTACATGAAGTGAAAAACATCAGAAGTGAAAGACCCAACAAACTGAAGGGAATGATGCATTTGCATCCTTAGACTCGATGAAGAAAGGACAGCCATGTAGACATGTGAATGAGCATAGAGGATAAATGATTTTGGACCCAGAGAACAAACACTCCGGAGCCCCTTCTGGAATAAGAATCACAAGAATAAACGAAGTGGGTCAGTAAACAGAAATGCTGGGGAAAGCTCATACGATATTTTTAAGTTATATAGTTTGCGTGGGCGATAAGGGGTTCTAATTTCTTGGGCCTGCCTTAGCAAAAATAAATTCTGATTTTTCTACAGCCTACTTTGAAAGATGAACTGTGGCAAAGGAAAGAATGAAAAGAATGTCGCATAGAGATGTTGCTTCTGAGTATCCCCTATACCCATCAATCAACACACGCAGCACAGGTCTGAGTTGGTAATTGGGATATCAGAGTGTATGATTCAACTCTGGCTTTTCCACACATGCATTCCAGCTTCTGCTAATGCACCTCAGAGGTTGCAAATGATGGAACAACTATTTGGATTTCTGCCATCCACATGGGAGGCCTATATGGAGCTCATGACTCTTGGCCTTGCAGTGGCAGTTGCAGGCATTTGGGAAGTGATCCAGTAGATGAAAGACAAAAAAATCCCTATACCTTCTTTCTCTCTCTCTCTCTCCACCCCTACCCCTTTCAAATAAGATAATTAACCTTCAAAAAGTAAAAAGCCAAACAAACAAGAAAACGAAGGCAGCAATATGTTGCAGAAAGTCAAGGCACTGACTGCAATGCCATCATTCCACATGGGGTAGCTATTACTTAGAGGTAAACACAGACCCATAACATTGGAAAAGGTTCAAGCTTTTCCAAAGAAGGTACAGAACAAATATATAAACTTTAAAATGCTCTATTTTAGCACCAATACCTTGATTAACAAAGCAATGATTTTGTGAACTTCAAAAAGATAGTCTTCATTGTGTTCAAGAAATTCCTCCAATACCTTCCACATTTTCTAAATTCAATAAACTCATGAACACTCATTTAACGTAAACTCATAATCCTGAATCAATATAAGCTTGTGAAAATAAAAAGGCAAACATTTATGAATCTGACACTTTTCAGTATTGCTGAGTGAGATAGAAGTGACAGAAGCAATCTTCACGGATTTCAAACTCCAGTGGTAAGAGAAAAATAAAGTGGCAAGACTGGATGAAGGTGCCCAGATTCCCTTGCAGGTGTCAAGGATAACATGGGGTGCCAAGCTCTCCTTTCCAGGGTTAACAAATTACCTGTCCATCTCTGGGAGCCAATCCCAATGCTACGTTCTATTGCCAGGCTTTCTCAAGTCCTGCATCAGCTGACAAAACCACCTTGTCCAACAATGTGCCTTCTTCTTGGGCAGCTGCTCCAACAGCTTATCAATAGGTGATTATAAAAGCAAAGCCTCCTCACCCTCGTTGAATGAGCAGAAAGGGCCCTCTTAGACTCAGTTCTCTGCTGCTTCATTGGAGTAGCACCCTCCCATTGCCCATTTCCACAGATGTTCATCCCACCAGCACTCCTGGTCAATGGAATCTACCTGTATATTTCTGTCTCAGGGAACTAGCTGTCCAATATCCTACCAATGCTCCCACTTTGCCAAGCTGTGGCATGTGTGAGCCCACATAAGGCACTTCTGGTTTTCAGTCCAGTAGAAATAGCTCTGCTAGCATTATAATTAATTTTTCCTATTTTTTTCAAGGTTGGGGCTCATTTACTTAAATGAATACTTCTTTGCTTCTGTCAAGCCAAGATGCGGATTTAATCCATTCTTATAAACTATGAAGAACTGGTTTCTTATAGATTTACTGTGTCTCTAACTTTATTATGTGTTTCATAGATCGGTAAGCCCAGTCGTGATAACACACGTGAATAAATAATTCCTCAACTTCTCTGGCATATTTCAGAGTAATTTTGCTTGGAAAATGCCTGGTAAAACATACGTCCATTCAACTTCAAGCATTCCAAAGCGGCTGAAAGTCACTGCAGTGAAAACCCGACTGTGATGCTGCTTTTCAAATCAAAAGAAAGATTTCAGCTGCACAGGATGTGGCAGCTTGCCAGTTGTTTAATATCTGAGGGACAAGTCCACTGTCGGGAGCTTCTCAGTGTAATTGACAAACCAAAGCCCAAAGCTGCAAGGTTAACAAGCCACTTCTTTTTGGACGCACAACTGTTATTGTGATAGTCTCCTTCTGCAATAAATCACTCTCTGACCCATTAGAGGGCTGCCAGGCTTTCCAGAAGACTAGCTACAACCCTCCACACAGCTGAGCTGTTAAGAACAAGGTGCAGGATGGGTTAATGGTCACACTGGTGCCATAATCATCTTTCTTCCTCCTTGCTTCTGAATCTGCCCAATTCGGACAGCGTCAGGGCAGAGCGTTTGAATTCTATGCAGACGATACCGCAGACTCGTGGATTGGATCAGGAGATCTAACATCAGTCTATCTTTGGAAGGCGCAGAAAGTTTGCAGAAGTTGTCATGTTATGTTTTGCCAATCGTACGGTCTGTGAGATCAATCATTGCAGAAACTGGCCAGCATTGCTACAAACCTCCAGCATTCAGAGGTGGAGGCTCCTTACTGTGGACATCATCTGTGCCACAAGACACTCCAATGTTCTTTATCAAAGGAGTGACGGAAAAGACAACCAGTTCAGAAGTGAGAAACGCTGATTTAAAAAGAAAAAGATTCCTAAAGGGAAAATTATTGGTTGTTTTATTTTGTATTCTTAAATAAAAAGAAGAAATTCTAAGCTGGCATTTATCATGCCTATGTCTGAATTCTTCATATATATATATTATATATATATATATATATACGTGTGTGTGCGCACGCGTGGATGCACACACGCACATGCAATTTTAAATAATGCAATATTTTGTATATAATTCAATGCCTTGTTTATCTCATGAAAGATGCATAAAAACATTTTGGTGGAAATCATTTGAAATTTCGTAATCTGCCTAAGTTTATACTATGAACAAAGTGAAATTACTAGGATTTAATGCGTGTTGCAATGACTTCGGATGGGGCTGGGGAGGAGGTGGCGAAGCTGCCATCTGAAGTGTGCTGACAATATATAAGGACACCGGGTGGAGTACAAGCTGCTCCCCACTGAGGCGGCCTCTTGCCTGTGGCCCTGCCACCCACGTGTGAGATCCAGAGAATCCTGGTTCCTGGCTTCAGCCTGGACCTGAGGTAGCCACTGTGGACATTGAGAGAATCAACCAGCGGCTGGAAGAATGTGTCTCTCTTTCTGTAACCCTTTTAAAATAAATAATAACTCTTCAAAAAAAAGTATGATATTCCCACCCAGGCCCTAATTCAATAATCTGTCCCATCTTGCTAGTTTTCTTCTTTCCTTTTAATTCATGAAATGACTCATCCTGTTTTTATTTTTAACACTTCTTTTCACATGCTCACAGAGAGACACAGGAAGAGGTTTTTCCATAAACAGTGGCCAGGGCTGGGTGAGAGCTACAACCAGGAGCAAGGACCATTATCAAGGTCTTCTACATGGGTGGCAGGAATCCGATGTCTGAGCCACCACTCCTGTCCCCAGGAATCTGCATGAGCAGGAAGCTGGAGTCAAGAACTGCAGCTGGAACTTCAGTGTGGGATGCAAGTATATCAGCAGCTAAGTTAAACACCTGCTCTCAATTTTCACTTCTTTCCTCAATGGTAAACTTATTGACAGAGCTGTCTGTGTATAAACTGAGTCATGCTATGTTCAAGATTCTAACAATGGGATACACAGAGGTTATCCTACTTTTATTATTTCACTCAAGGCATTACACACAAAGAATTATGGCACACAAATATGCATATGTCTCATACATGCCATTATTTAAGTTGTTTTTTAAGGATTAATTAGTAAAAACCAAAGAGCACCTTTAAAATGTCAATAGCATTTACAACCATTTATAAAGTATGTATTTGTGTGTGTGTGTCTATATGCAGAAATGGAAAATAACTCAAGATCACCAGGATGCTGCTTGCATGAAATTAATTGTAAATAAAAATGAAAATCATGACCATATCAAACTGCTTCATCATGATTAAAATCAAGAATTTGGGGGAGTATTGAAAATCACATGTATTATTCCAATTCTCTTTTACCCCTCGGCATGTAACTGCTCAGCCCTCACCTAGGATTGACTGATTTGTGCAATCCCCCACCTCCGGCTCTGTCTGTTGACTTACTTAGGCCATTCTCATGTCACTAAGCATGACTAGCAGAAGGTTGAAATGAGTTTCTTCCTGGGATCATTGCCACTGCTACCAGATGATTGTTGAGAAAGTCTATGGCGCTTTGAATATAGATGAAACAGACCAACTTGCTCTGGCTGCCGCGGGATACATCAGCGGGCAATATTTTCCTAGCAAATGTCCAATTCCCAAGACTCCATACAGAAGATCATTACCAAGCATTATCTTCAGCTTTTAAATGAGATCAAACCAGGATAAATAAGTTAACCATGAAGTTTGGAACACACAGGCAATCCTAGACAATGAAGTCCCCAGCCTAATTTTGCAGAGCCACACAGCCAGCTCTAGTGGATTTAACTCTACAAACAAAAAACTAAAACATTCATTTCATATGATATATGATACTAAACTCATGTTACTATTGTAACATAGCAGAACATAAAAAATTCATCTAGCATGGGAAGTGATGAGAAAGCAGACAGTGACACCATGAATGATAGGAAACAGGCAATACAGGAAGTGTTCGGAATTTTTTAATAAGTTGAATATCAAAGCTGCAGAATGCAAAAAAAAAAATCATCTAAAAGCCCTGACCCTGAAATCAGTAAAGAGCTTTAGAACAACTAAAAACGTGAGAAGAACACTGGCAGCAGATCCTCCGCAGCAGAGCAGCTCTCTAAGCCAGTCCTGCTGCTGGAAGCCTGGCTCAGCCCGCAGTCTGGCAACCTCCTTCGTCTGTATGCTCCTTGTGCATGGTTCCTGACAAGATTGTTCCAGGTGTGCGTTTTTTCCTAAGAAAATGGATATCTTTCTAAATGTGCATTTATTTGAAAGGCAGAGAGAAAGATTGAGATGTTCCACTGGTCCATTCCTCAAACGCCCACAGCATCTAGATTAAGCCAAAGCCAGCACCTGGGAATTTCATTCAGCTCTACTTGCATCACATCACAGAGAGAGAGAGAGGTACCATTGCATCTGAACAATGGATGTTGTCCATATATAATGCATTCAACATATCCAGTACTTACATGTATGGTTAATGCCTACGATTTCCATGAAATGCTTCAGATTTGGCCTTGAACTTTTCCGTTTTCCCATTTCATAAAATGAAATATTTTCCTAGCAAATGTCCAATTCCCAAGACTCCATACAGAAGATCATTACCAAGCATTATCTTCAGCTTTTAAATGAGATCAAACCAGGATAAATAAATTAACCATGAAGTTTGGAACATATCAAGCAATTTTTAAAAGTATAAAACGATTGGCTTATTGTTCCATCCAAGTCTTTGTTATGAGACACATTAGTCAAAGCTTGTTAAAATCATCCAGAGTATTTTGGCGATCTATTTTTTTTCCTGCCAAAGTTTTCTTTGTCCATAAATGATGTGTTGCTCCCTGCTGATTTTCTTTCTTTGCTTTCTCTGAAAATCCATATGGCAAACAGTTGAGAAGAAGTTCTAGAGCCAGCCCAACTGAGATCAAGAACATTTGTTCTTTTTAAAAAGTTTCTGTTTTGTTTTTTGCATATTTGAAACGCAGAAGGACAGTTCTTTCGTCTGCTGTTTCACTCCTCAGATACTTCCAATGGTTGAGGTTGGATCGAATCAAAGCTAATGACAAGAAACTCAGTCCTTTTCTGCCAATGGATAGCAGAGACTCCAGTATTTAGACAATCACTTCTGTATACCTACAGTAAGAAACAGGATTCTAAACAGATATGTAACTTGACTCCGAGTGCTTCCAGCCGGGATGCGGGCATGCCACTGCACCAAGCACCTCTATCAGCAAGAACCCTGCTCCAACTCCCATATGCGTACACTACAGCTTTTAGAGCAAACACAACGCTTCACCCTACAGTGATGAAACAGATTTGACTCTTCAGCGCTTTCAAATGACTCTTGTAGTTTAACATTTTTACTTATAAAATATTCATAAAGAAGAATGTGCTTTTAAATAAGGAGCAATGGGAGAGAAAAAATATTGACCTTAGCTACTAATTATCACAGGTCTTATTTTGAAATTTCTGTTTCATATACATTGTGCAAACTTCAAGGAAATAAGCAAATTATATAACCAATGTTTAAAAAATAAAGTTCAAAAATAATCTAGTCCCAATCCTTGAAGCTAAAACATTTCAAATTATTATAAAGAAGTTCAATGTTAAGTGAATGCACTTTACATGTCTTAGAAACTCCATATTGGTAAATAACATATATTTAATCAGGTTTTTATTAGAATAACAGAGGTTTGTTAGTTTTTCTTTTTTTCTGCAGCAAAATGAAATATAAAACTAAAGTCAGAATTTCTAAAATGCTGATTGAGATCAGTAATTTTGCTATAATCACTTTTATTGGTGAAGACTAAATTAGGGACATTTTTTACACATTTCATAGCCCTTCCTATAAACCAACAGCTACAACAAAGCTCTCAGATTTTAGCCAACTCTACTATTTTGTCAAGTATTGCTCTTGGACTGTGCTGGGATCTCATACGGGCACCAGTTCTAATCCCGGCAGCTCCACTTCCCATCCAGCTCCCCGCTTGTGGCCTGGGAAAGCAGTCGAGGACGGCCCAAAGCCTTGGGACCCTGCACCCGCGTGGGAGACCTGGAGAAAGTTTCTAGATCCTGGCTTTAGATCGGCACAGAACTGGCCGGCCATGGCAGTCACTTGGGGAGTGAATCATCAGATGGAAGATCTTTCTCACTGTCTCTCCTCCTCTCTGTATATCTGACTTTGCAATAAAATAAGTCTTTTTTAAAAAGAAATTAAAAGACCAGAAGTTATGGTTAACAAGCCAACAATAAATATAACCTAATCACAATTATGATTTTGAATGCTGGAGAGAAAAAACTCAGTCTGTATCAAAAATGTGCAGAAGAAAAAGCTATTGAAATAAGCGAGTTCCTCCATTTCACCACAGCCTGGAAGTGGTTTCACAACCACGGAACAATACTGAAAGTCCTAAATCTCCACTTGACCTCTTCCTGATACCTCATCACAGCCACATGAGTGTGGAAACCCCAGCTTGTGTGGTCCCCATTCCCATTAAAGCTCTGGTGTGAAGGTGTGGAAAGTGTCTCGTCCGTTGATGAGGATGAAAGGTCTCAAGCCCTTTCTGGCCTTCTTCAGTCTTCATTGTGGCTTGAGAGTAGAATCAGTTATTCTTGTGGTGTATGGCTAGAAGTCCTTGCAACTTTTTCTAGGTCCTTTTTATTACTATTAGTTCATTATGTTTATTTTAATAGCCAGGGCTACGACAGGCTCATGCCACAAGCCCAGAGCACAGTTTAAATCTCCTGCACAAAGATCCAAGTGCTAGAGGGTCACGTACTTCCTCCCGTGGTACACTTTATCAGGAAGTGCAGCCACTGCAAATCTGGCACCCTGACACAGGATGTGCTCATTCCCAGGGTAGCTAAGCTGCTGCAGCCAAGCAACCAGAACCCTTTTCTTGGTCTTTTGAACAGAGAGGAAAGTTTTATGAGTGAGAGCATCTTGTGTCTGCACGTAATGTAATTTCATTTTGTCTTCTTCGTCACTACGTCTCGCACAAGGGAAGCAAAAATAAACACCAGGAAGCTCACCACCAATTTTCCTGCACTCTGACATGGCAGCCTTGTTTGCACTGTTCAGAGTCCTATTATTTTGGTTTCTGTATAATATCAAAAATCAACATAAAATATTGCTTTCTTAAAAGTTCTCTTTCAAGGAGAAATTAATCATCTTGAAAGCATTCAAATATATCCTTCCACTGCTCTAAAGAGCAGAGTGCATTGCTAATATATTTAAACAGGGAAATAAAATGTGCAGACTATGGCTTATTAGTATCTGAAAATTTGGGGCACTTGTTGCTTAAATACTTCAGAGTTGCTATGATTAATCTGAAAATTAAGGAAGCTATTTACTTTTGATGTTTCTTCTTAGTACAACGTTTGAAACAGCAAAAGGTGCTTGAAATGCCATACAGATGAAAATATATAATGGAATCTTTCTGAGAAACTTTATCCTTTTCCCTGCAAGTGTCATTTACTTATGATTGAATTACTCTCATATCAAAATAGGTTGAAAGGTATTCTGCAGCAGTACTGGCCCCTTTTCTGCCCTATTAATAATATCAGAAATTAAGTAGGTAGAGAAGAATAGCTAGCTACAACCTCGCGGCCATCACTCTGAAGAAGATATCAGAACAGCCAACTAGGAACTGAATGGATGCTTTGTAATGTATCAAAAGTGAAAAGATAAAATCTACGCTGCACAACACCAAAGCAATAGCACCTAGAAGCCCCATACTTTTGATTTCTCCCCAAGTTCCCCAAATTGAAAATGCTTTTTCTTTTTTTCACTTTTGAAAGCCGTTTCCTGATAGGTGCTTCAACTGGCATCTTTAACCCTGCTTGTGGTTCCAATGAGTCTTATGCCGTGTATTCATGTGTACTCTCTGATTGCTTTTAAGTTTCTTACACCTAATACAAACTTAGAAAACAGTCTGTTTCTCAAATTCTATTCTCTGCCGGACTTGTACCTTTTGAAAACATACACCCCGCATGGAAATTTCTCCCACAGGAAATGGTCCTCTACGATGCTACACTTCGATCCCAATTTGATAATATTTCATGTGTTTTAAAATTACATGTCTAAGTCCTCATTGATTTACTTATGTTTGTCCATAAACTATCCATTAAACTTTTTATGGTGAATATAATATTCATAAGAAAAACACATTAATTCAAAGAGCAACAGATGAGAACGTGTATTTGATTTCGATACACAGCAAAAGACACTAAATACATCTTGGCAATAGAATGATGGACTCTCTGCCGTTGTCCGTATCGACAACGTCAGGATTCAATTAAAGAGCAGAATGACAGACTTGGGATGGTTTATTCTTAAAAATAAGATTCTGTTCATTCCCTAATCAGAAACTGCTCGTACACAGGAATCATGCATGTACATGTTCAATGTAATTTCCCTTTTCTTGGAAACTGTGATCTGTTGCATAATTCTAAATATGTCTGAGTCTGTGTAAGACTTTCATGATTCTAGACAATGAAATGGGCTTCAAACAGTGCCAGAAACCAGTGTGTTTTAGCTAACCTTCATCTCCTCGACAAACCAGAGCCCAGGGCTTTTACCCCCCAAAATACAGTAATAACTTTCTCCCAAAATATAGCAATAACTTTCTGTTCGTCATTGATTTTTAAGCCATCCAATCTCATTTAGTTTTCATGTGTTTAATCAGTCGCATACAGATTTAAATACTTTCTAGGTTTTATGTTTTAATTCAAATCGACCTGTCACCAAGAGAAGACTTGCCCTTGGCTGTAGGAAAGACAGAAAGAGAAGCGTGGAGGAGACACCAGCACCTTTCAACAATGATTTTAACAAGTGTCTCTGAAAGTGAAATCACAGACATAGAATGGAATCCATAAAGTCTGTGTGAAAAACAAGTTACTGGTTCGGAAAAGCACTTTACAAAGTGTAAAAGAGCTGGACTTTCTGTAGCCTATAATGTCAGGACACATTTAACCAGCAGCGTGATGGACTTATGACTATTTGTGAAGGAGTATGCTATTGTAATATATAGGAGAAATCAGAAGGTTTGGGGAGGGGGGAAATCCCTGAACCTATGGAACTATATCATAAGATAAATTATTTAAAAAGTGAGAGATTTTTAGGTACAAGTGCAGTGACATCAAAATCTTACTGATTAATCAGCATTATATAATTGCTTCTTCCTTCTTAGTTTGTAAAAATCAAAAGTACACATGTTGTATTTAACAATAAGCACAGAAATTTTTAAAGTGAATTTGTGGTGGCGGAATGGAGACGTAGTAGATTAATCCTCCATCCAGAATCCCATGTGGACACCAGTTCCAGTCATTGGCTCCTCCACTTCTGGTCCAGCTCCCTTTCCCTGGCTTGGGAATGCAGCAGAGGATGGCTTAAGTCCTTGACCCCTCTGCCCATGTGCGAAATCCAGAAAAAACTCTTGGCTCCTGGCTTCCAATGGCTCATCCTCAGCCATTGTGGCCATCTGGGGAGTGAAACAAGACATGAAAGATCTCTCTCTCTCTCTCTCTCATTTCTCTATCTCTCCTTCTCTGTAAAAACCTACATTTCAAATAAAAATAAGAAATATCTCTTTTAAAGGTGACTATTATGTGACTACTCTGTCTTACCCCATTTGTTTAGTAACAGTGTTTTATCATTCTGTCCATCACTCCAACTCGTTCACAATTAAAATGAAGAAAGTCAAAAGTTGGTAGATTATTCAGAAAAGTGAGAAGGCATGAGACCATCTCTTCCCAAAGTAGAGACAGGAAAATGCAAAGAATCACAAATTATTAGACAGAAAAATCACAAGCAAGACCTGTGTAGGAAGCAGCGTTGGGTTAAACAAAAATTAACATTAATTGACCGACTTCTTCAAGATCAGAGAGGAGCAGTCGGAATTCAAAAGCTCCAGCGTGATCCAGTCATACAGTGTCTCCACATTTTTTTTTATTCTTTAAAATTTTGTTTTGTTTATTAGAAAGTAGTAGAGATCCAGAGAGACATCTACCCATCTGGGAGCTCACTTTTCAAAAGGGTGCAACGACCAAGTGTGGGAGTGCAGGGGTTAAGCTGCCACTTGGGACCCACGTGGAGCCTGTTTCAGTCCTGGCTGCCCCACTTTGAGTCTAGCTTTCTTTCATGGCATATCCGGGGTGGAAACAATAATACTTTAACAAGTCCATCCTCCGCTCACAAGGAATATACTTTCTGGCTACTGGTACTGACTGAGACCTGTTGATCTGCCTTTGAAATAAATAAAACAAATAAGTTTACAAAACAAGTCAATGGATGGAGAAAGATATGACATACTAACAATAACATAGAAATTGCTATACCATTCAAGCCAGTTTCAGAACAAGAGACGTTAAGGATAGAGGAGCACTGGCAATCATACTAAAGTCAATTCTCTGAGAAGATAAAAGAATTTGTAAAACACACAAACACATCAAGTCAGCATGAAATATATGATATAAAACTGATGTAAGTAATCTTCGACTGATAGGTGAATCTACTATTATAGCTGAAGACTCCCAATTTTCTCCCATTGTGAAAAATATAATATTAATTAATTATTATTTCTACATAGTCAGTAATTACAGAAGAAACAAGAATGAATATACATAGCAGATATAAAATAAGTGAGAGCCTAGCTGAACACAACACACCATCAACCAATGAACAGTAATGGATTTCTTTAGATGATTTCATCCAAACAATAGCACAACATGTATTCTTCTGGTGCTTGTACTGTCATTTGCCAAGATAGACCACATTCTATAACATGCAGCACACTTTAACAAACTTAAAAGAATAGGAACCATACACTGTCTATTCCCACAACAAAATGGAGTTAAGTTTAAAATCGACAGCAGGTATACGTGTGCATATGTACATGTGTTCCTTTTTAAATGTTTCTGCTGTTTCTAAAGTCTTTCCCCAACTAGGCAGGCATGGTCAGACGAAGGCTTCATCAATCATCAGTCATCAAGATTGTGGGATGATGTGGCCGGCCTGCTTACTAAGTCACCCATTCAGGAATCCCTCCAGCAGGTCCAGTCTGACTTTGTGTAGTTTTTGCCATCACCTGGCATTTCAGATTACAAGTTGTGACTCCCCTGATGCTGGAAGGAGGATTGGAAGCAACTGTGTAGCTCCTGTTAGTCATGTGTTTCTATGGTTATTTGTAAATATTATGACCAACCTTAGTCAATATATGATGATTACAAATTATTCTTTTATTTCTAATTGCCAGGAGCTGTTTTCTTCCAGGGGTCATTTAGAAGGGCTTTCAAATTCAGTTGACTGTGATGAATGCAGCTTACCAGACAGAAAATAGTACTAGGGCCAAGACCTTGGCAATGAGCTTGAGATTCAGCCTTCAGCTTTCTGTGAGGAATGAGAAAAAGTTGAATAAGAGCAAAAGGTAGCCCTATCTGACCACACGTGATAGCCAAGCATGGGAACAATAACTCTCATGAGAAAACACTCTGCACCGTGTGGAGCCAAGCCAGCCGTAACGTGTTTCTTTTTTAGGTCTAAAGGTACACAGTCTAGATTCTGGAAATTTCTTATATCAGACAACAAGAGTAAAGACCACTCCGGCACTTTCAAGGCGAAGACTTTAGCTGTTAGGCCATCTTGACTTGGGACCCTGCACATGCGTGGGAGACCTGGAGGAAGTTCCTGGGGTCTGGCTTTAGATCAACATAGCACCAGCCATTGTGGTCACTTGGGGAGTGAATCATCAGAAGGAAGATCTCCCTCTCTGTCTCTCCTCCTCTCTGTGTATCTGACTTTACAATAAAAATAAATAAATCTTAGAAACAAACAAACAAAAAAAGACCACTCTGGCTACAGGTTCACAAAACAGATTGGATGGTAAGGAAGTACTGAATGAGGAAGATAATTCAGCAGAGATTTGGGGCAGAATTTATCAATCTAGATTTGGACGACTCCCCAGACTTCAATCAGCCCAAGGCTCACAAAACACACACTGGAGCTTCAAGAATGTCAGATGAATATAGCAGAGTTAGTATGGTCATGTGCCATGAATGATATTCAGGTGGAAGACGGGCTGCATGTATGGTGATGATCCCACAAAAGGTTTCACCTGTTCACTCCCTACTTAACATAGTTGGGGTAAGTAACATCCATGACATTTGCAGATGCAGGGAAGACAGGAGGAATTCCCTGTCGTCTAAGTAAGTGGCTGTGTTCTGAGACTTTTTAAAAAGTTCTATCTGCACATTTCAAAACACAGGGCAGAACCTGGAGATGAGGAGAAAAGTAAGCAGATTATGTAGGCATCTGTAGGCCACGGATTCAAGTGTGGGCTTTATTGTCATTATCCTAAAAATATTATTTAAGCAGAGAAATGACATAACTGGATGCTAAGAATTTTTTTAGAGATATATTTGTTTCTTTGAAAGAAAGAGTAACAGAGAGAGAGAGGTTGATCCTCTATCTTCTGGTTGACTCCTTCAGTGGCTGCATCTGCCCAGGCTGTGCCTGGCCACACCAGGAGCCTGGAAATTCACGACAGCCTCCCAAGTGGGTAGACAGGCCCAAGAACATTGGTTATGTTGTATTGCTTTCCCAGCAGCATTTCATGTAAGGCCCCAACACTATTATACATTTTTATCAATTAAAATAACCACATCAGGGCTGACACTGTGGCATAGCACGTAAAGACATTACTGGCAGGGCTGACACTGTGGCATAGCACGTAAAGACATTACTGGCAGGGCTGACACTGTGGCATAGCACGTAAAGACATTACTGGCATTCCAAATGGACACTGGTCAAGTCCTGCCTGCTCCGCTTCCAGTCCAGTTCCCCATCAATGGCCTGGGAAAGTAGCAGAAGATGACCCAAGCCCTTGAAACCCTGCACCCATGTGGGAGACACAGAAGCACGTAGCTCCTGAGACCCACCTGCCTGGTTCTGGGGAGTGATACAGCAGACAGCACATTGCTTTCTCTCTCTCTCTCTCTAGCTCTACTTGCTCTTCCTCTTTCTCTCTCTGTAGATAGATAGATGATAGATAGATAGATAGATAGATAGATAGATAGATAGATGATAGATTTCCGCTCTTCAAATAAATAACAACTGTTTTTAAATAAGCTAACTTTCTGAGACTTCATTATTTTATTTCTCAGTAGGTGGAGTATTGAATCCATACACTGCCAAAGTAATCTACACACCCCCTATGGCCTAAAAGCCAGATCCTTGCCTTGTAGGTACTGAGATCCAAGTGGGCATCCTTTTGTGTCCCTGCTGCTCCACTTCCCATCCAACTCCCTGCTTGTGGCCTGGGAAAGCAATAGAGGATGGCCCAAGGCCTGGGGACCCTGTACCTGTATGGGAGACCCAGAGGAGTTTCCTGGCTCCTGGCTTCAGATCAGCTCAGCTCCAGCCACTCTGACCATTAGGAGAGCGGTCCAGCTGATGGAGGATTTTTCTGTCTCTGCTTTGCACTGTGAATCTGCCTTTCCAATAAAAATGAATATTTTTTCTTTTTTTAAAATGAGTCATCTATAAAACAATAAACTGCATTTTAACACTTCAAAAATATTATTAAAGAGCAAATTACTATAGAGAAGAATCCATTGTCATTTTAAAGATAACTTAAGGTTAGGTGAAAGATCAGATGCATCTATTAACTTGGTTAGGTAGAAAAAAACCTTCAAAATTCAATAGCATACAGCAGCAAGCATTCGTTACTAGTTTCCAATTGTAAAGGGGCAAGGATCATCTCGCATTTGTAGTCAACCATGGTCATCAGAATTCTCGGATCTGGGATGGACTTTCTCCCATTGCTTTGGCAGGCCAAGCTAAGTTGGGTTTGGATGAGAAAGAGCCCAAGATTTCGTGTATCCTAGGATTTGAACAGTCTCATTGCTGATTCTGCCACATTCCGTTGGCTAAAAACAATCAAAGAGCCAGGAAAGCAGACAAACAGATCACATCTCTAGAAGGGAGAAGTTTCAATGTAACATTACAAAGAATATGAGAAGAGTAAAAATTGAGACTACTTTTTATACTTAGAGAAAGGTTTCAATAAACATGAAAAAGAAGGCAACACATCCATATTTATGGCTGTGGAGAAAAAGAACATGGATGTGAAACTCAGTTTTGGGCTGGTGTGGTAGCCTAGTGGCTAAAGCCCTCCCCTCACATGCAACAGCATCCCATATGGGTGCTGGTTTGTGTACTGATGGCACCACTTCCCATCCAGCTCCCTGCTCGTGGTTTGGGAAAGCAGTCGAGGACAGCCCATGGAATTGGGACCCTGCACACGCTTGGGAAACCTGGTAGAAGCTCCTGGCTCCTGGCTTCGGATCAGCTCAGCTCTGGCAGTTGCAGCTGCCTGGGTAGTGAATCATGAGACAGAAGATCTTCCTCTCTGTCTCTTCTCCTCTCTGTATATCTAACCTTTCAATAATACTGATAATAATAATAATAAACTTAGCTTTACCAGATTCTAAATGTTGATCTTAGAAAACCCACGTTAGGGCCCGGAGCGGTGGCGCAAGTGGTTAAGTCCTCGCCTCGCACGCCCGGGATCCCATATGGGCGCCGGTTCTAATCCCGGCAGCCCTGCTTCCCTTCCAGCTCCCTGCCTGTGGCCCGGGAAAGCAATTGAGGATGGCCCAAGGCTTTGGGACCCTGCACCCCCGTGGGAGACCCAGAAGAGGCTCCTGGCTTCAGATCGGCATAGCATCGGCCGTTGCGCTCACTTGGGGAGTGAATCATTGGACGGAAGATCTTCCTCTCTGTCTCTCCTCTCTGTATATCCGCCTTTCCAATGAAAAAAATAATAAAAATAAATCTTAAAAAAAAAAGAAAACCCACATTGAATTTCTACATATTCATTTTCTTATCAGTAAAGTACATTAGAAAAGAGTACCCATCTGGCAGCATGGCTGAGAGAATGAAACTACAAATCTAAAATCTTTTCCAAAATACACTTTGCATTGTAAATAAGCACAGTAAGTGCTGGCTCTGTTATTTCATAAACAAAGGCACAAACTGGGCATTCAAGGAGGTGAAGAGTGTTCTTTGGCCGGGGAGGTAGGATCCATTCACAGAGAACAATTCAATGCCAGCAGACTTTATGACTCTTACAGTCCTGCATTGGAACCAGAAGCCAATGGCTCTAACCATAAGCATCTGCATCACCCAATACCTTGACACGAGACCAGCTACACTCTCACTCCTTGGAGCATGCTGTGTACAACATGCCTGCTTCCAAGAGATGGGGAACACCACAGTTGTGATTCTCACTCTTGGTCTTTTATCACACACATACACACACATAGTGTCTCCTAGCGGCTGTCCTTTTCTTTCACATAACAGCACTTCTACAAATTTTTTTTGGGGGGGGCGGTGATGAGGGTAGAGGGGAGATGCTAAATTTGTATTCCAGAACTGCTAGGCATTATTCTGGAGACCAGAGAGCAGGAGATGGCAGAAAATGGGATGAGGAAAAAAGAACATTAGCATGAGAGCAAAGAAGCTTGCTCTTCCATGTGTGTCATCTGCCTAAACTCCATTACTAATAGTAAAACTTAGGTTTATCAAAAGAAAGAAAAGGAAAATCACTAAGAATAAGATGATGGGTCAGCATCGTGGCCTAACAGGTAAAACCACTCACTGCTTGTAATGCTGGCATGCCATGTGAATGCCAGTTGAAGTTCCAGTTAACTCACTCTCAATCCAGCTCCTGGCTAATGGCCTGGGAAAAGCAATAAAAGATAGCCCAATCTGGCACCCCAACCACCCATGTGGGAGATCTGGACGAATCTTCTCATTCCTGGCTTTGGTTAGAGGCATCTGGGGAGTAAACCAACAGATTGGATGCTCTCTCTCTCTCTTTCTCATTCTCTTTCTCTCCCCTATACCCCACTCTGTAACTCTAACTTTCCAATAAAAAATTAATTTTACTAAAAGATAAATCAAAAGGATCAATCAGAAAAAGTGAAGGATCCTGCAACCCTTCAGTAAAACAAAAGGATAGAGGTTAACTGGCCTTCATTGTTGTCATTATGTGGTAATTAGATTCTACCCTTGTTCAGCCCAGCTGAGCACCACTAATTTGATTGGTATTTCTTGGAACGCACCGAACTTGTTCTCAAGAAAAGCCTTTGTTCTTAGTGTTTCCTTCATCAGGAAATCTTTTTCCAGATGTGTGCTGCTTCTGTCCCTCTTAGCCAAATACTGCTTTCTTAAGGAAACCTTCCCCAGCCATACTATTTCTAATGCCAATGCTTTCCTTTGAATTATTCCCCATCTTCATTCCGCATGTAACACCAGATAGGCACATTTATACATTCAATACCTTTTAAGCTATAGGGAAAAAAGCTTTTTACCCAATTTCATCTATTCTATATTCCTATTACCTAGAACAATGTCTAATATAATTAAGAGATGAATGAATTCAACTCTGCTGAAACTAGGCTGGGGAACCGTTACTCAATTATTTGTTTTCTTTTGACTTCTGAAATCAAAGCTCTCTTAGCTTTCCTTTTCCATGGACACCACTTCAGCTACTATTTCTAGTTTCAACAGGAAGGGGATTACATTGGTGCTAAAAGCGTAGTCAAAAAATTGTCAGTAGTCATAGTGAACAATTCAAGGTGTATTATAAATAGTCAAGGGATGAATCTGTTGCAACAGCTATGGCCACTGGAAAATGACATATATATAATGACAAAATAAAACCAGGAATTGAAATGAAGAGGGAATCCCTAGGTCAGCTGCCCAAGCTTCTGATAGAATGAGCGATGGATAGACAAAGAAATGAGTGGGAGGAGAAGATGCTATAGCAGAACGGCATGAGCACCAGGAGCATTTACATGGAAGTGTACACAGGGATTATAACCAATGGCAATGAGCAGCGAGATAGGCACCAATATTGCTTCCCAATTCTTGGGCACGTGGGTTTGGAGAAAGGAAGCAGCAGTGCTGGGAAGGGTCAGGGAAAAGTGTGTTCTCGGATGTGGCAACATTTAAGGCAAGCAAGATGAGTAAATACCTTGGGAGAATCTCCTTTTCTAAATAATGTGATTTTGAAAGTTCCTAAGAGTTCATCTTTTCCTGCCACCCAACATGCATACCTTCCTTATTTCATTCATCTCCTGCCATGTGTGTAGTCTCTGGCTTTCTCTCTAGCTTTATTTGCTATGTGCTCCCATCTCCTCCCCAACCTGGGGACAAGGTTTCCTCATAAAGCTCCCTATTATGGCTCCAACAGTGATGCCACAAATCTTGCTGTCTGATTACCCTCCACTGATGTGATAAATGGCAAAAGAAAATAGACAAGGACTCCAAACAAAGGGCCAAAAAGAAAAAAAAAAAATAGTGTACTCTGCCTCATGCAGTTATTGTGTTGTTCTGAATGATGTGCTTGAACCAAATTCTAAAACCCTAAGTGCTTTTGCACAGCTTATAAGCTAAAGTTCATGTGTGAGTGAGAGTCACATCTTCAAAAGGCTGTGAGGCTGAGGTACAACCCTTTTCGTTGTAACATTAGAATCACCATTACCCAGCGGAGGTTGAACTTGACGGGTGAGTTTTATATGATAGCATCCGGACACTTAATCCTAGCCTGATATTGATGTGTTGAATTTATTATGGCTGAGTTCTGAAATGAAAAATGACCATCTGTGGCACACGTGTGTGGTGTATAAAATGGTAATGTGTTGTGGGTCAGACCCACATGAAGCAAAGGACATGACAATGAAGACAAGGCCTGCAAGCTCAACCCCCATACCGAGACAGACAAGTCAGTCTGGAGGACACTGGGTCTGGCCCCTCAGCAGGTATCTGCTTTTTGAAACAGCACGCAACATCTGAGGCACTCGCTAATAATTTCTTCAACATACCTCTAGTACAGGTTGGGCAGCCCAAGCCTGGAAATGCAGTTAATCTCACTGAAACAGAGAAATCTGTTGAATACAACCAAATTCAGGAGAGAAGAAAAAAAACCACAGGTGTCAGACAAGAGAAGGGGTTTCCTTTAGACTGGAGAACGAGACATCGATGACGGTCAGCGTGCGCAAAGGCATTCTCATTCTGTGGGATTTCCAAGTAGATGTGTGGGTGAAATCACGGAAAGGCATATATAAATTTTGCAATCCCCCCCAAAAATAATAACACTTTCACTGAGAAATGATGCACCTGCAATTAGCATGTGTTACAAATCCAGTAATAATAAATGCCTTACAAAGCTAAAGATGCAACAGCCTACAATAAACCAATCTTCCTCTTTTTTTTTTTTAATTGTAGAAGACTGCGTTGTGAGCACGAGTAGGAAAAACAAAGCCCAGATAAATACATCTATGCTGAAGCAATTTTCTCACAATTCAAGTTGTATTTTTTCAGAGAACACAAATGATTAAAAAATTCATGGAAACTATACATAGATTTCAAAAGTGTTGGACCAAAATAAGCATGATTTTTTTTTTTCTATTTCCACAAACATTACATCTCCCCTTGTAATTCTTAGAACGCCTTGTGGTAACTTTCATAGTAGAGATTAGGTTAATATGGCCTTGATTTTGGCTTTTCCTTGGGGCTTACTGATGCTTTCACAGCCATAAAGTATAAAATGTCAAAAGCTGTGTTGTCAGTCACCGGTATCTCCCCATGGGATTCCTGAAGAGGAAACAGAAGGAACACTAGTGGAATATTGATGAGATATTACCTCATTTCCAGCTTCAAGATACCTTTTTCTATTTTTCAGGTTAGTCACCTTGTCACTCTGAGAATGTCCTGTGGAAGGTCAGAGAAGAACAGAGCAGAAGAGAGCATGCTGTGGCTGCCAGGCAGAACTCAGCAGAAATCCCTCCAAAGATGAGGGCAATCCAAGTCAAACTTAGCCAAGAATCTGAATCAAATCATTAGCAACACAAAGGGCCAGTGAAGTCATGAAACTATACCGTTTTAACGCAAACTGAAACTAAGCCGATGTGAGGCTTTTATTTGGAACATGGGTACCATGTCCATATAGTTATAATTATAAGGGGATTAAAAGGGTGCTCACCTACAGGCAATACGTAAGATGTCTGTTCCCAGAACAGTTTTTGTTAGAAAATAGCAAAGCTTAGAACTGGATCTAGGTTGTGTAGTATTCTAAGTTGATAAAAACTTTACTACCATGACAGTATGGGGGGAAATGGTGGGAGGAAGGGAAAGAAGAAGGAATCCCTTTAGATACAAAATTATATCACAGAAAATAACAGTGACAACAACAAAGAAAAGTGATAATAAAATCAGTAGTTATATGTATATATATATATCAATTTTTTAAAAAAGAAAATAGATGATAGAAAAACTAAAAAAAAAAAAAAGAATTGGATCTAGGCAGGTATTCATTCATTGGATAAAAATGTTAACAAATGTCTATTGCACACCAAGCCCTTTGAACCCTCTCAATGTAACTATGGCTTAATCAGCACACTTACTTACCAAAGTCGTGCATTCTCATTGCCTAAATGATAGAAAATCACAAATACTCTGACTCACAAGAGAGTCACTGTATATTTACAGGGACATGACAGACAGCCGATGCTGATAATGTGCTGGGAAAACGAAAGTGCTATGAAAAACAATGTGCACAACAGTGTGCAAAAGTGTGCCCCAGATACAGTACACAATGAGGTGTGCTTAATTTTTAACGGATGCATATATATTCAGTACATGTGCATAAACTTCCGAAAGCAAATATAGCTATAGGAATATTTTATCAGTAGCTATTTAATATAGGATCATGATTTAGAGTTTTCACTTTGATTTTGGCAGCTCTCTTTACTTATTATTGCTTCATTCATGTGATATTTTCCTGCGAAGAATGCATTCCCACCTGCTGTTTCCTTCCTGGAATACCTTCCACAAACAGGACTGGGCAGGACAAAGCTGGGAGCTGGACTCCCAATACCTCCCATGTGCACAGCACTCATCCTATTCTTCGGCATGGACTGCTGGAGGCAAGCACGAGAGCCAGATATTGAACCAGGTACTCTAATCTAAGCCAGCAGAATTTTGGCCGGGCCCAACAGCAGCTATTGCCACCATCTGCATAGTGAACCAGAAGACAGATGGCTGTCTGTCTCCCTCTCTCTTTCTCGCTCTCTTCTCTCTTTGTAACTCTTTCGAGTAAATATTTAGAAGTATTAAATGTGTTCCTTTTTATATAAATGTGAAGGAAGATAATGAAAGATTGAGTCATGGGGAAAATAAATGGTGGAAAAGGCAATTATTCACTTACCATTTCTATTTTCTTTCCTCGTAAGACAGAAGAAAAAGAACATGGGAAAATGTCAAGGAAAGATTAAAACCTGATTAGCTCCATCAAATATTTGGTTGCTTAGAGACTAAAGAAATAAAAATGTTCTACCCCAAGTGAAAAAAAAAATAATAAAGCAAAACCTATGGAATCGAAGTCCTTCCACTAAGCTTTCCGGAGGGTAATTTATACCAGGAGGATCTCAGACTGTGATAAAAAGGGGTAAGTATATTTAACAGTTTCATTTGGCAGTCCATTTTAGATTCGGAAGTAGAGATGCATCCTGCGATGTATCTTAATTCTCAATTAGATAGCCGCTATTGTACAGTTCCTCTAGAGGACTACATGTACATGCATGCTTGCCTCTAACTTTATTGACCTTGTATTTTGAATAAAGGTTGCCCTATATCAGAGAGAACCTATATTTGTCCTTTTGGGGTTGGCTCATCTTGACAATAGGATGCTGAATTTTCTGCCATTGTCTATACGTATAATGTCATGACAAACTTAAATAGTAGAATGATGGATTTATGATTGCTTTTGAAGGACTATACTATTGTGATAATATAGGGGAAGACAAGGGGGAAAGAGAGTTGGAGAGGGGGTTGGGGAAATCCCTGGCCCTATAGAACTATATCATAAAATAAACCACTTTTAATTTAATTAATTAAAAATAGGAAAAGAATTGGTAGATGAGATTCTACTAGGGGCACCATTGCAGATCTAAGTTGAATCACAGGGCTGAAGCCATTTAAGTAGAAACCAGACTAAAACTTAACTACAGTAGTAGAGGTAGAATTAGGATCTGTGCAGAAGCCAAGAGAACTGAAAGGGTATTCCAAACATTAGTGAACAAATATGAGCCATAGTGAGGTCTGAGCCATGGCCCTCGGGAATTAATCAGTCGCAAAGTAATGGAAACCAGCACACACACACTGTCTTCCATAGTTATTTGACTTGCCATTCCAGTAAGGGTTAGGTCTCTGTGAAGATAACTCCATATTCCTGTAAGGAACAGCACTTGGAATTTTTCTGTCACCAAATAGCTGGTAATATATATATATATATATATATATATATATATATAATATATATGTTTATTTATTTATTACATTTCCAACAGACATTTCTACCCAACAAAACAAGCACAGAAGTTTAAAATTGCCTGAGACTCCTCATTTGTATCACTTTCTCATTAAGTTTCTGCACTGATAAAAACCTGCTTCAATCTCCCAATTTATCAAATTGCTTTAAGATCCTTTATATGATCAGATTCATAATTACCAACAAATTACAAGTAATTTGTAAGCATGTATGTCAGATAATACCCAAAATGTCCACACACTAAACTAAAACAGCTGTGTGTGATAACACTCCTGCAGGATTTCAAGAAGTCCCTGGTAGCAATCCCAAACTCCAGAAGCTATCAAAATGCCCTATCACCTTTGAGAAGTTTGCTATCACTCAGTAAGGTTTATAAAATCAGAGACTTCCAGTCACAGTCCAAGTAAGAGTTCATCTATGCCAGTTTAAGTAAATACCCACAAGTTTTGGAAACTACTTCCACCAAAAGCAAGGTGCTTGTCTCTGTTTAATGCATCCCTATGGGCTTCTGAATCTTTTGCAAATGCTAGAAGGCAGGTAAAAATGATGTTAATAAGGCCTCAAGGTGCATCAGAAGGCTTAATCCTTTCTGTTGCTCTGTGCGTGGAGGCAGTTGCTTTTATAAAGTTGAGTTAGCCTGTTAAGAAGCCCAGCTCCCCTGAAGCAATATGCTGGAGGAAATGGAGAACTCACAGCACTCCAATGCACTGCTCAGCTTGACAGCTGCTGCTGAACGCTGAGCCAACGACAGGCAACGCCAGCCAACTTGGTGAGAGTCACCTCTGACTTGCAGCCCAGTAAAGTCTCCATGTGCTTGTAGCTCCAGTTGGTATAGAATTACAACCACATGACAATCCCGAGTGAGAACTGCCCAAACTCTTCAGGCTTCTAATCGAGAAATGGCTAAATAACATAAAATCGTTGTCAAATCTGACACATTTGGGGGCATACTTATGCAGTGATAGATAATTGACATACCATCTGATCAAATCCCTACTCTACGATAAATCTAGGATTGCATGAGTATTAAAAGGGATTTCCATTTTACACGTTAGTTAGATTTTGAATAACGTTCTTTTTTTTTTTTTTTTGCCATTTTGGAGCAAATCTTCATCTTAATAGTCTCAAACAAATAATGCAGGTTGATCCTCCCTGGCTTATTAAGCATCAATTCGGCCACACAGACACAGGTGCTCTGCAGGTGTCTCTTTGGTCTTTTCTCCTACAGGAGAACAACACCTTATATTTTCAGTGTTGCCTCAAAGGATATGGTTTTGGAACACTCTGCCTCCCTCTGAACACGGTCCAATAAGGAGTCTTATAATGCAAGTGATTTGACATTTTAATCCATAAATATCTCAGTAGGACAAGATCTGGGGAAATCGTATTTTCTATGACCACTATTGTGCTAGACACAGTGTTTCATTACAGCAGCTTAAGATTGTGGTAGTCTATTTTCCTAACATCATACCATTGGCTTATTTTACGGCTGTCGTCAGATGGAAATCCCAGAACTTTGCCATCTGTACAATAGCCAAGCCAACTCACTCTCAGGTAGCTGTCTGAACCTAAACAGAATTCAAAGCTTGCCTCTGCTTACTTGCATTGTTTTGACCTGATGTGTCTGCCAGCTGACATCACAGTAATTCTTGGGCCTGTATCTTAAAGTCATAGTCGTACGCATCCTCACTGCTAAGAGTCTACCAAGATTATCAATGTGCACTCAGGCAACAGGATAACAATGCATCCTGGTTAATTTCCTTTAGAAAACAGACAGCAGACATGGGATGAATCTCAACACCTCCTACTGAATCTCTTGAGTAATGATGATGTTCTTGCAATGAAATATGGCCAGCAGTATTGAAGTAATGGAAACAATTGTTACCTATAGTGTTTTCAATCCTCCAGGGATTCCAGCAAAATATGAATTTCAAATGGCTTATCTTGAATAAGAGTATGTCAACTTCTAGAGCTAATCAGAATCACCACCAAAAAGTTGTACCCACTGCAGAATGTTGTATTAAGCGAAACAAATAAATAAATAAATAAAATTAATAATGCCCTTGAAATGTCTTAGTGTTGTGTCTGAAAGCTAATAAAAATTTTTAAATTTCAAATATTTATCAGAAGATATTTTTTCTGGTATTTCTTAAAAATCTAGAGGATAGCTATGTTACATGAGAAAAATAAGTGTATATTAAATAGAGAATTAACTATTTCAGGGCCCAGCGCGGTGGCACAAGTGGTTAAGGTCCTCGCCTCGCACACCCGGGATCCCATATGGGCACCGGTTCTATCCCGGCAGCCCCGCTTCCCTTCCAGCTCCCTGCCTGTGGCCCGGGAAAGCAGCCGAGGATGGCCCAAAGCTTTGGGAACCTGCACCCGCGTGGGAGACCCGGAAGAGGCTCCTGGCTTCGGATCGGCATAGCATTGGCCGTTGCGCTCACTTGGGGAGTGAATCATCGGACGGAAGATCTTCCTCTCTGTCTCTCCTCTCTGTATATCAGCCTTTCCAATACAAAAATAATAAAAATAAATCTTTTAAAAAAAGAGAGAGAATTAACTATTTCAAAGTTAATGAAAGATATACACATTTCATTATCATGTATTTTTTTCTTCATATAGTTTATCACACTATGTAATTAATTATTCAATTTACTTACAGTTTCATGTCCACCTCAGAGCAGAATTTATCTGCATTTTCAGTCCTGTGTCCACAAAGTCAGATATACAGAGAGGAGGAGAGACACAGAGGAAGATCTTCCATCTGATGATTCACTCCCCAAATGACTATAATGGCCAGTGCTGTGCCGATCCGAAGCCAGGAGCCAGGAACTTCTTGCAAGTCTCCCACGTGGGTGCAGAGACCCAAGACTTTGGGCCATCGTTGACTGCTTACCCAGACCACAAGCAAGGAGCTAAATGGGAAGTGGAGCGCCGGGATTAGAACCGGCGTGCATATAGGATACTGGCGCATTCAAGGCAAGGACTTTAACTGCTAGGCCACCATGCCAGGCCCATAAAATCATTTTTTAAATGCAGTCACTGAAGTTCAGTTTGACAAGTGCTTTCATTTTTCCTTCTGAAGTGATTTGATAATCATAAAGTATTACCATACAGTGCATATTTTAAATAAAAGGCAGGGTTCAGGGCTTAGCCTCCCCACAGCTTTCCCACATATAGTATCTGAAAATCTTGAGTAAGAGAGAAGGCAAAGGATGTGTTAGAAATTTCTATTAGTTCATCTATGGTGCCCAAATTTGGCTATTTCCTTTGAATAAATAATAATAAAAAAACACTAGAAACTAAGTAAATACAAAAATTTAGCTTGATTAGTTATTATAACTAATACTTGATCCTCATTATTACAAGATCATCATAAATAACAGCAAAATGCCCAGGTACTAGAAATTAAAAATAGATTATATTGGTGGCAAATGATCTAAAACTCTTCCTCAGTACGTGTTCTTGTGTGTAAGCCCCGACAGTATTCAGAAAAAGAACTTGCATGGTGCCTGCAAAGCAGCTCAGGACACATGAGACAATCATTCTTGGCAATAACTCAAAATTCCTCTGCAATTCCATCACAAGATGCAATCAAGAACGTCAATTCAGTTCTACCTTTCTCCTACACCATCTTTCATGATAAGCGTGTTTGTGAGTCTCGGCATTCCTTCCAAGGCACAAATATCTGGGGATAAAATGGGATGCACTTTGAGGGCTGGACATTTGGCCTGTAGATATCCTGCTGGGGATGTCCAGATCTCAGAGTCCTGGCTCGAGTCCTCATTCTAGTTTCCAAGGAGGTAGGAGATGATGATGTAAGTGTTTGGGTCACTGCCATCCACATGGAAGGCAGGTTCAATGGCTTCAGCCGAACCCCCACGCCCATCTGTTGCATGCATTTGGACAGTGAACCAGCAGGTGGATAATCTCACCGTCTCCCTGAGATATTTTCCTCCTTTTTTCACTCCCTTCCTTTCTTACTTCCTCCCCTTTCCTTCCCTTCCCTTCCTTTCTTCCACTCTTTGTTTTCTTCTTCTTTCTCTATTTCTTCATATGTAAAATAAATCAATGATTATAAATGGAATTTTTAAACGGATTGGCCATAAATAAGCTGCTTCCAATACTGAGTTTTTCACTTCTTCTCAATTCACAATTTACAAATTAGAGCAGAATTTTTTAATCACCTGCGTATTCTTTCCAGGATCTGTACAGAACTCCTCTGTCAATATGATGACCCTGATCTAGAATTAAATAAAATTAAAAATCCAGTTCTTTACATATAGCTAGTTGTACTCAATGATCAGCTGTAGTTAGTAGGCTCAATAACCAGCTACAGTTAGTGATTAATATGTTATGCAATATAAATGCTTAATTCTATCATGGCAGCAAGTTCTATTGAGAACTATTATTTATATGTTAAATTGTATTCAATTGTTAAGATTTGTTCAATTTTTAATTAGACAATGATTTCTGCCAGAACACTGAACACTTGGCTCACAAGCCAGGCAGCATTTAGATAAACTCTCCAGTATCAATGATTGTTATGTAATAAATCCTTTTAAATCTGATTTACCTTCAAGCATTCATCAGCATTTATTTGTGATCCCTGTGGGCCAGGAATTCAGAATGAGTGAGACTAAATAGTTCTGGATTATGATGATCCATCATTAAGGATTCCTCATACAGTGGCAATCAGATACCAGGGGATCCCAGTCACCTAACGATATCCGTTGTGCTAGATGACTCATTTCAAAGCTGGCTCGCTGAAATGGCTGACAAGTGGCATCCCCTCCCCAGGACTCCTTGAGCATCTTCACAACAGCAGTAACTGACAGCTGACTTCTAGTAGAACCAACGATCCCAGAGACTCAGACAAACGCCGTAATGCCTTTCCCAACCTGGCCTTCTACCACACGCAGGGACTCGCACAAGTCAGCTCACAGAACTCCTGCATGGAGATGACAACCTAAGGGCCTATTAGGAGACACCTGCCCTTGAGGACATCTTGGGGACTAGCCACCACGCTCAACTCAGAAATGAAAAGCATTCTGTCTCTGGTGTCCAGGCACAGATTTACCTACTGAGTTTGCCAAGAAGCTCCTTGTCTCATTTACTCCACAGATTTCCTTCAAATGATAAACTTTCTTCCTGTAGCCTTTGCTACTCGAAACACATAAGCACAGGAAACCTCAGAAACTAGAACTTCTATGAATGATCTAGAAATCCTAAAAAAAAAAAAAAAATTGCTGATACCTAACTCCTCTCAGAGATTCTAATGTAACTGTTCTGGGTGCAATCTAATCATTAGAAAATCGAAAAGCATCCCAGGCAATTGAATATTCTCTTTTGAAATCTCTCTCCTTCTTTTAATTCTTTAAAATTGCCTTACAATGTTTGTCTAAATTCTGGCTCCTGGTTTCTCAGCTTAGAAAACTCTTAACTTCTCACAAGTCTCGAACAATTGATGAGCCAATAGTTCAAGATCCAACTGCCCCTGCAGACTTCCTCCTAACCCACTCTTCCCCGCAAAAATTTTCCCCAAGCCAGAGAGGAGAGCAAAACTGTACATTCACTTCTGTTCTTGACTATGTTTTAATGCAGTTACTTTACTTATTAATCGCCTCAGGAACAGCACACCTTGTCAACAGGACAACTATTATTTACCAGAAACTGTGCAATCTAATGTGACAAAACAAGTCTCTCTTATTACCACAACGTTGACCCTGTTTCTGGCATAAACAAACAAACAAAAACCAGCAGCCTGTTGGTGTTAAGGACAACAAGCTCCTCCAAAACGTGCCTAATATTATAAGAGTCATCATCACAATCAAGACCTCCTGTTTTACCCATATGGACTCGAGCCATCCATCCCATATGCCCTTTTCAAACTCATAAATGGGTTCTCGTGATGTCATCAACTAAACAGCTGTATGTGTCTAATTTCAACAGGTCTTTAAAGAAGGACAGCTCTGAGTATCCATGTGCTCAAAATCTAACATGCCTGGAAACTACCTAAGGATCGTAGTTAATTCAAATTCTGTGTCCAGTGTTGAAAATGAGATTCTGCACTTCTGAGATGCCCAGGCAGCCAATGTCCAGGCCACACTCCGAGGATCAGGCACTGAAACAGTCACAGAAAAACAAGACTCATGGCTGCAAAGTGCTTCCATGCTTGTCCACAAGATTAAAATCATATCCACCTTATTCAAATAACCTATGGCATTCAAAGAATTCAGTTGCTCTTATGTTTTCAATCTCAGTGCATTTTGTCATAGAAAACATTCTCTGGACGTTTTTAGATTACAGATGATTTTGTGAGATTGAAACAAAAGGACTTCAAGGTGCAAATTCTTAATGGAATAAAATATATGCCAACAAACATTATAAATTCAGCACACCGCTTACCACACCAATCACAAATATTAAAACCCACACAATGAAATTCAATCTACTTTAGCAACCAGGCTATCTATTGCATAAATGTTTGTTTTCTTAGCATTGTTATCACAAAACGCATGGGATATAATGCTTACAATACCCACATGACTCATGACCACTGTGTTTTGATTACATGTTAGTTGATATTTAACCTATTAGCCAATATGTTACTCGGGTCATTAGAATACAAGGGGAAAACTGGAATGTAATTCCTCCCAGTTATGAGGTGGAAAAATTGTGTGTGTAGTCTAATACATATTGTTCTATTCATTTGAGACATCCTCAGAATATCATGAGCCCTTAACCAGTCCTATAGATTCTCTTCAAACATAAAGCCAGCTAAAAGATCTTCTGGACCTGCTCCAATCAAATCATGCCAGTTTCAAGGTTAAAATTGCAGGAAGGCTTCAAATAATAATTTCTTTGAATTAATAACAAGTCAAGATGCTATCTTTTTCCTTTTATCTTTTGTAGTTACAGAGTAATATTCTGCTTTAGAAGAAGGAAAGGCAAAATAAAATATTAAAAACTCTTCTGGCCAGTCATTGCAATCAACTGAAGCTTTGAAAAAGTACACTTTGTACCACAAAGCTCTTTTAACAATTAAAAAAAAAAGGCACCAATCTTACACAATTTAAGATCAGATGAATTCTATTATTCTTGAAATCGCGTTGTGCTCGCATTATTCCAGAATGTCTCCAGCTAATATTTGTTCTGCTTGATTCACATTTGAACACAGAAAAATTTTACTCAAAAAAATCACTTTGAAAGTGGTTTTGTACACAGTGTTTCACTACAGAAGATGACTTTTTAGAAAGAAACATTATTGCTTTTGCACTGATATTAGCTAGTCTAATCATGCAAGATTTTCGAACTACCAGCCTGGAGTAAGCAAATGCATGAGATGACACTGCAACTTTCGTATACCCAGGGTTCACAGAATGTGATTCCTTCACAGAAGTCACTCTTACCACAATCTTTACCTTGGAAACTACATCTCAAGTGGAGATCAAGTCCTTCAAACAGCAGATGTTGAAATTTTAGTCCAACTCCATGGCAACAGTAGCAATGTTTATTACGCTACTTACCATTTTATAATAAACATAAGGAACTTTGGGCATAAATACTTGGCAACAATAAATTAGTTGCCCAACTGTAGTGACTGTTGTCCTTTGGGCTCCTGGGAAACCATCATGAAATATGAAGATTAAGTAAGTAGGCTCTCAGTTAGAACCTGGAATTAAACTATGTTTTAACAGGATGACTTCATTCACCTGGGAGTTGGGAGATGTGAATTCCTGACCTGTTTTGCCAATGACCAATTGTCTGGATCTGGGTGGGACAATCAACCTTCCTGAATCTCCATTCATTTATCTGTGAAATTAAAAAATAATAATAATAGTTTATTTCAACAGATCTGAAGCCCTTCTCACCAAGAAAAACATGAATTATTGGTCATGTTATGCTTTAAAAGTAAATAAAAAGCTATATTCCTTCCCCTTTTCCCTCCCTTTTTATTGTCTCATTCTTCACCAGAAGCTATTTGGAAAATTTCAGACACTAACTCTGAATTACTAAATAAATTCCTGGCTGTCCATCCCAAAGAAATAGACTACACTCTAAAAATGTAGTAGACTAATTATTAGACAGCAAATATTTACTGAGAAACCTCTACAGAGAAAGAACTAAATACACAGAACTGATTAGTATTAATGGCACATTGAAAACTAGCTACGAAACCACTGGGCAGTGCTGCTTCCTGTGTCTTGCACCAGTATCAATGATGAAGTTTGCAGGTGAGATGTTAGAGAGTATAGTGCGCTCCTAAAGAGCTACTAACCCTAAATCTCAGCCTCCATAGTTCCCAGATGGAAAGAAGAGGGACCATCCGAATTTCCCAAGGAACATTATATGAAAAACTGGGCCTCTCTCCTATCAAACTTCTATTCTTTCTCTGTCACCCTCCTAGTCCTTCTAATTCTTCTCCTCTTATCTCTTATGAAAACAATGAACTGGGACAGGCACTTGGTGCAGCAACTAAGTCACAACTTAGGATACTTGCATCCCGAAGCAGAATTCACAGTCTGAGTCCCAATACTCTGCTTCCAATCCAGCTTCCTGCTCATGTACATCTGTGGAGGGAGTAGATGACTTAAGTACTTGGATCCTTGTCACCTCAAGTGAGAGACTCAAATGGCGTTCCAGGCTCCTGACTCTGATCTAGTCTAACCCTGTCTGGGCTATTCCTAATTGTTGGGACCATCTGGGAAGTGAACCAGTGAATGGTTCACTTTGGGGGATGCACATAGAACATTCTCTCTCTTCTCTCTTCTCTCTCTCTCTCTCTCTCTCTCTCTCTCTCTCTCTCTCTCTCTCTCTTTCCCCTGTATGTATTTGTTTTCATGATGGATGAATAGATGGAATTTGACAGGTATTAAAATAGAGATTCTCAAATAAAACAGTAAGTGTTTTGGTTGGTGATTAAACAACTAAGTACAATTTTAAGAGGAATGAGACTAAAAGAAATGAAACTGGAACGGAAATGGATTCCAGATAAATTGAATTACCAAAACACATTTATTCACCTGGTCCTATACAATGGATTATGGGAGTTATTCAGATTTCTTAAAACAATGAGGTGGATAAAAGTTGAAGAAGCGTATATATGACATATATGATCACACATGAAAGAGTCACACTGTAAACTACTTAACTCAAAAGGCTACAGTGTAATACTTGCAGCTTCAATCAAAGAGGTCACAGTGCACAGAGGTAAGGCACTTGGAGGGAAATGACTAATGTTTACTCACAAAGAGCCGAGGGGAGGGATATGGGGGTATACATGAGTAATGGAAGGAGAAATAAGAATAGGGATCATTCTAATTCATCCAGTATCTTTCCAAAGGGAGAGAACTTGGCTTTCACATGACCAGCAAGTCAACACCAGCAGAACCTCGGCCATCAGAGCACTAGCCAGGAAGCTACTGGAGCCACACTGAACTTAGAAACACACATGTCTGGGTTGCTGTGTTATTCCCAAGAAGTGTCGGTAGGCTTTTCCCAACACCTCCCACTGTGAGGAGTGGAAATGATGGTGACAAGGCCAGAAGCAGTGACTGGACACAGCAGCTGAGTCATAACATCTGGTGGGGACTTTTGTGCTATCACACAACCCAAGGGATTCTTCAGAGTCGTGCTGGTTTCCAAGAGCAGCCTTTTCTACAGCACTGTGAAACAGCCTCAGAATCCCAGTTCTGGAGAAAGTGTGCCTGTGTAAGTTTGTGTGTATACACACGTGTGTGTTTTCAAAGCAGGGAATAGACATCAAATCATTTGGCCTTCTGAGCTGAATGTTTTGGTGATGCAGTTTGGCACTGGAGCCTTCAACAGAGCTGAAGTCCCCTCCTTCTCTTTCTGCTTCAGTTCAGTGTTTTGCTTGAATCTGAGTCATAAACTCCTTAAGCTGGCAGGAAGTGGATGGCCCGGCTGGCAGCTGCATCTCCCCCAAGCAGAGGGAGTGTCTTGGCTGACACCTAAGCAACCTTTTCCATCCCCAGACTCGTAACAGAACCGACGAGCACTAGTAAAACAGAAGGTTGGGCTACATTCAGAGCAGGAGAGAAGAGAAGCCATCCTGGTGCAATCCATTAGCTCAGTCATGTTTTTATTTTTTAAGTGGCTAATGGTTTGTGGAGTGACCTCAGCCACTCAACAGATCCTTCACATGCTCTATGTACATCCCCAAGGCTGGTCGACAGGCACTCGGTAACGCAGCTCCCACCCAGCCTCGGCAGATCTTGGTCATTAACTTGTGATTAATCCCTCCTATAGTCTTTATCATTCTCTCTACTTCTCTTAAACCACATCGACTCCAACAGCTACACCAATGTTCCCAGAATTGGCTCTTACTCATGGACCACAAATAATAAGGTGTAATCTGAAGGATTCAAGGAAAGATCTCTTCCCTGCCCAATTCCCCTAGAATCCCTACTTTCCTGTGCTAGGAACAGTAAACTGTGATCAAGGAGGGAGGCAACCCTGAGGCATTATCAGCCACTGACATCACAACTCCAATGGCTTGTCAAGCTGACCCCAGTAAGAGGGAACCAGATTTAGGGAAAGCAGTAGGAAAGTTAAAAAAAAAAAGTTAGGTGTGTGAAGATTGTACAGTGATTCCTACACTGTGGGTGACCATGTACGCTGTAGTTGAGGGGAAGGAAAGGAGGCTGAAGGTCTGGACACCTGGGTGGAGACAATCTGCCAAAAAGAGCTAAGAGGTGTTGACAAGCAATGGCGGGATTTTGGAAAGAAGCCCTACCTCCTTCATGGCTTTTTCTTCAACCAACCTGGTTACTTAAGTTCAGAACTGAGCCTTGGCAGGCTTCCTGCATGCAGACCCCAACAGAAAAATTCTGTCTCGCCCAGTCCAGTGCCAACATTCCACACACCTATCCCCGCTGCCTCCCATCTCCTCTTTACAGCCTCGCGCCACCACTCGTCTTTCCCCTGGCTCTTTTCCACTGCATCCCCTCACTTCTGACAGGTGGCAAGGCTCCCAAACCCAGGGCCCCATGGCCTGTTCTCCACATAGTTCTCTGCTGTCTATTCCTGTCTGCACCATTGCCTGATACCTGTTGATTCTTCAAACCAGTGCTTTCCTGCCAGTCAAGTACCTGACCTCCAGAAGGAAGTCTTCAACCATTCAAATTTAAGGAAAGTAAAACAATAAAAGACGAAAAAAAAATCCCTAAGATATTTGAAACAGGTTCTGTTTGGAAAGTCACAGCTGGTGGGTGAAGGATGCGTGTGTAAAGTAAGATCTCTTACTGTCCTAGAGAGAGCTTTGCAAAGCCAGTGTATTTCCTATATTAGAAATCTATGCAGTTTTGTTATGAATTAGGCTCTTTCTTTCCACAGACACTAGCTCTTTGTTTATTTCAGATATGAGCGCTCCACAGCTGCTCCCTGGCTCAGTGTTTGCAACTTATTAGTTATGAGAGATAACATTGAATTACTAATATAAATAATGTGTTAATACTGCCACACCTGCATGTGTAAAGGGTCTTGGAAAACAGTCTCCAGACTTGGTTTAAAATGGAAATCAGGACGAAATTTCCATCAAAGCCATGAAGGCACACACTCATAGCCTCCAGGCTCTGGTAAGTCCATTTCTCCCTCTCTAATTGGCTCCAACAACGTGTGTCCTCCTGTGTTTCTCCAGGAGTACATTCTGAACGTTTGAAGATCAGGCTACTGGACTCGATATTAATTCAATCACAAAAGAGACTCATATCCTGCTGTTTGAACATCACCAATGTCCTCTGAGAGCTTTGGTTTAAGAATCTATAAGAGTTCTAGGATTCAACCAAGAAACAAACAGCATGATCACAAACATTGATAGGAAACAGAAAATACTGCAGCAATACCTCAATTCAAAGTACTGAGGGAAAGAGCAAGCCAATGAAATGTGACTGGTAGGAGAATGGAAATAATACAGATCTGAGAAGTTGAATTTCTATTATGTCTCTAATTTGATGTACACCTAAAGCAGATTTAAGTCTTTTCTGAAGTCCCATACTATGAGATACTTTGTCCCATGAATTTCATATCCCTGAGTTCAACTTCAGAGAAGTGTTTCAGTCAAATGAGCATAGCCTGCAAAAATAAACTTTTAAAACAAATCTGTGCTAGCATTGTATTTCTAAATTTCAGACTTATATGGTTCACATCCCACAAATTTTTTAATTTTTTGCATGTTTTTTTTTTCTAAGACAGAAAGAAAAAGACAAAAAGAGACTGAGACAGAGTAAGAGGGAGAACCTGCTGGTTAACTCCCAAAATGCCACAGCAGCCAGGGTTAGGCTAGGACAAAACCAACAGTCAAAAGCTCATTTTAGATCCCCTAGACAGTGTCTGAGATCTAAGCTTTTGAGCCATCATCATCTGCTTCCGAAGCTGCATATAGCAGGAAGCTACAATAAGAAAGTGAGCCAGGTTTTGAACTTACACACTCTGATATGGGGTATGGGCCACCTAAGTGGGTCTTCAACAATGTGCCAAATACCCACCTCTCTCTGCCTCTTTGCAAATCGTGTCACACACACTTTTTAACTTTTAAGAGGCTCTTTGTGTGTGTGAGAGAGAGAGAGAGAATTTATAACCACTACTTCATTCTTCAAATGGCTAAAGTAGTCGGTGTGCTCCATTCTGATCCTGCACGAGGATGGCAGAGCCTGAAGACTTGGTCATATTGATCTTCATCCCCAAATGCATTAGTAGGAAGCAGGTGTGGAACTTGAGCTAGAATTCCAATAGGGAATGCCAGCATTGCAAGCATCAGTTTAGCTCTCTGCACAACAACAATGGATAGGACAGAGGACACTGAGCATTACTTAAAGAACAACAACAAACAAACAAAAATCTCCTTTCTACTCTCAACCAGTGACATGAATATGAAAACCACTCCCAGGGCACTTCCCTCAAGAAAGTAAGAGGATATATCCCCCCCACCTTCCTGACCTCAGAGATGTACGCCACCCTCACCCTTCACTGATTTAGCCCTTTGTATGGCAACTGATTCCATATGTTAATCCTCTCCCTCCTCCTCTCACTTCTTGAGTCACATCCTTCAGTAGCCTAGCTCTAGTTCTTTACCACCAATGCCAGCACTGGGAATATTCTGTTCAAAAGGCAAAAAGCAAAGGGCCGCAGTTCTGTTCTTCACTTCTAAGACAGACAGCTTGCATCTACTGTCTTACTTTCCAAATGCCGGTAAGGTAGGAACAAAACCAGAAACTAAAAACTCAATCCAGTGCTTCTACGCAGGTATTAGGAACCCAAATACTGAAGGCATTGTCTTCTGCCCACAAGGGTGTATATTAGCAGGAAACTGAAACCACAAGTGGAGCCATGTGCTCCAAGGTGGGCTGCAGGCAGCCAAATAGCCTTTTAAAAGTTGTGTAGGGTCCGGCACAATGGCCTAGGGACTAAAGTCCTGGCCTTGAATGTGCTGGGATCCCATACAGGCACCAGTTCTAATCCTGACAGCTCCACTTCCCATCCAGCTCCCTGCTTGTGGCCTGGGAAAGCAGTCAAGGATGGCCCAAAACCTTGAGACCCTGTACCCACATGGGAAACCTGGAGGAAGTTCCTGGCTCCTGGTTTCAGATCAGCTCAGCACTGGCTGTTGTGCTCACTTGGGGAGTGAATCATCAGACGGAAAATCTTCCTCTGTGACTCTGCTCCTCTCTGTATATCTGACTTTGCAATAAAAATAAATTAATCTTTTTAAAAAAAGAGAATAGCTGTGACAAATATCTATTTCCTTTTCCCTTATATTTTATGATTTTTTTGTGTGTGTAAACAAGCAAATATGATTCTTCCTAACTCGTTTTAGCCAAGGAAAAGCAAAAGTCTTGTCAGCTATACATTTAACAGAAACTCAGGCTGTATTTGGTGAATTCAGTTGCCAAAGATTCATAGCTTCAGATATACATCATGGCTCTTGTATTACCTAAATTGGATTTCAAAAATGATCCAGAATACTTCATTATGCTTGGTGTGTCAAACACACACACACACACACACACACACACACACACACACACACAGAGCAAAACAAAAAATAAGCAGTTGGATTAAAAAATGAGTAAACTTGAACAACGTTTCTCAAAAAGAGGACATTCTAATAGTCGATTTATGTATGAAAAAAATCATCAACATCGCTAATTATTAAGCAAAAGTAATAGCAGGTAATAATGAGCTATCACCTCATCCCAATTAGACAGGTATTAGTAAAAAAAAAAATAACAATAATAAGAATTAGAATGTGGATAAAACACTGAATTTAAAGTACTCAGTGACATACATAAGATATTCTAAAATTTACAATGAGATGAACTTTATGTTGAATGGGTTTTCCCAACACGAATTTGAAGGCCACACTTAGAGAATGCTCACAGTAGGGTGGGCTAGTATGTGGTGTCTGACAATGGCATGTAGCCTCTCCCAGAGGGTATTACTTTGTAGGAATTGTGGTTAAAAAAAACCCACAAAAGTGGTGCTTTCCAATAAGAGGAATTTGTTTTTTTCACCGTTGAAGTTCGAAATCATGGTGTCTATTTGCAAATACCATGTGATTTTTAAGCCTAATCCGAAGAACTAAGCTTCTATTTTGCTCTGAAAATAAGCTCTTAGGTGTAATATTTGATGTAACAGTATCAGCTAACAGGATTTTCTATGAACATAATTTCAAGCATTTGTTCTTAATGATTCTTAAAAATAGTGCCAGGTGTTCAATTCTAATACACCTATAAATGACACTTGGCTGAGGAACAAACAGTATTTTTGCCACCTGTGCAGAAGTCACTTGAATGCGAAAAGGGAGAGATTTTGCTATTTTATATGCAACAGAGAAAGAACAACAGGTCTACATAAAATTATAACTAGTGCCAAAAGAGCGTCAGTTATGAAAGTCTTCCCTGACTTCAGTAATGGGTAAAACATAAGTTATTAGACTTTGAATGGAGTACATCCACTGTGGATGCATGTTTAGCTTTTCAGTAAAAACAGATATATCTGTATACACTATATGCTCTCTGGGGCTTCTGTCTTCCAAACTACAATTCCCTCTGTCTAGACAATTGCACCAGCTTTCTGCACTTGTGTTGACCCACTCTTTAATTCCCACATATCCAGCTACTCCACAGGTCACAGGCCCACTCTTGTATGATCAACATATTTGAAATTTAATGGAAAAACACCAGAAACTGAATCTTTGTAGCCAAATCCCATTAATGGCATCATCTGATAACTGTCCTTTAGCCTCCCATCTCCAAAGTCTGCAGAGGTTAACGTTGCTTTAATTCTGCAGAATACTTCAGCATTCTTTCCTCTTTCTAGTCAATTTGTTTCTGTGGCTTAAGTCAGACCAAAAGTTGTTTGATTTCTTTTGGCTTTGTTGGCTTGAAACCAAGACAGTCTTAATTAACACAATTCCCTAAGAAAAGTTTCAGAAGGACAAGAAATTAACTTTAATTGCTGCTGAAAAAAAAGATGAATGGGACCCACAGTCCTGGAGCTACAGAGGGGACTTCCAGGATTACCTTACTCTGTACCTCTGAATGCTATGTTGTTTTGATACCATTTAATTTGATTTAGGATGTTATTTTTATACCATGAGCATCTATTAATTACATGTTTTTCTCTGGTAGGATTAATGTGGGGGGTTTATTGTTGTAAAGGGATCCTGTGATAATGACATGGTAGGGCTTGACAGCTCACCTCTATGCCTGCTTCAGTCTGACTCCCTCATTCAGGCATGGACAAACTAAAACTGGAATAGTTATGAAGTGAGCCTTTCGTAGTCATCCCAACCATGTGGTCACTACTTTAGACTAGCCTAGACTTAATGCTGTTTTATCGCAGAGTGAATAATGATGTTATTTTTCGGGGCAACTCGTTTATCAAGCATCTTCCTATTAAATTCCCATTGTGTCCAGTATCTGCTGCTGCTGCTGCTGCCACTGCTACTGCCATCCCAGTGCGTGCTAACATTCCAGCAAAGCTGGAAGCAAGCTGAAGGCAAGATGCTTCAACCCAGCAGTCTATAGCTCAGATGCCTCCTGTTCACAAAATGACAGGCCAGAAGGAAGCCAGTTGCTTCAGTGTCCAAACATGTAGAAGACCCCAGCTAGAAAGCACCAGTTCCAAAGATACAGGACAAGGAATGGAAGAAACAAAGATTATTTTTTAAAAAAAAAAGTTCATTTTGTCTTCTTTCCTTCTACATAATACTTCAAATTCACTCAGTTTTATAATCTTTCTTATTAGTCTATTAATTTTTTTGTAAAAATTGACATCTGATGGATTGGTACTGATCACTTCGATGTGGATTATCTCAATCAGACTGAAGTGATCTGGACATCCGAGTAGTTACTCTCACTAAAGGAGCTGGGGATTCTGATGCATCTGTAATCAATAAACTATCAGAAGTTACAAGGCAATGCTCTGCGAGCTCCTTCCTCCAGCACTGCTGCTTGAACGGAAAACAAATACAATCAGAAAACCTCTTCTGCAAGGAAATTCGCCCAAGTCAAGTAAAATGGAGCAAATTAGCCAGCTGTGGAAATAATTCATCCTGGGAGGTGACCTCTGAGTGCTTTGTCAAGGAGAGAAAAGAGTGTCCTGTCCGGGGAGGACTGAGGAAACCTGGCTGGGAGTGTCAGACTCACAAAGCAGCAAACTGTGCGGTTGTATTTACCTTGCCTAGGATGATGTCATCGCGCTTTAGCAGCTGATGTTAAAATGAGAATCAGAGTGTAGGAATGTATTCCTGCTTGTCCAGGATTGCCTTGAGAAGCAGAGCACCACCTAGGATCCCACTAATTCTACACAAGGGAACACAGAACCCAAGACAGACAACAGGTGTTTCCTCCCTCACTAAACTTCATGAAAACAAGGTCACAAGAAGAGAAAGATGGAAAAGAGGACCGACAATGGGAAAATGAGGGATAAAGAAAAAGGGGGAGGAGATGAAGAAGAAGCCTTACTAACAAGCAAGCTTGGCTCTCCAGGGAGTCCTGCCTCTTCCTCCCTGACCTTCCTCACCTGTGCTGGGACATTTTAACTAACTGCTACAGACTGAAATGGCTTCAGGTGTCATCCTAAATACTGAAGCTAATAGCTTGCTTCAAACACGGGACTGATTCTCAACCTCTTCTGGGATCCTGTGGTTTATCTGTGAAGTCTTGCCCCTCAGGAGCACTCCTGCGAGTGCCTGCTGTTTTCATACTTGCAAGTCCCCTATGCCTTGCTTTTTCACCCTGAACCGTCTCCTTCTCCTAAGTGGAATGAAAAGCATATGTTTCAGTCATCAGTCCATGTGTGCCGATGTTTTTCACTCCCTTTTAGCTAGGAAGATCTGCTGGATCTTTCTTCTAGGTGATCATGTGGCCCTTTCCATCAAAGATCAATTCAACACAGTTCTAGTCAGACGAGCAGGTGTTCTCTTAGGACACCTGTCTGCCTTGCATGAACAGTGAGCCCCTACACAGCCAGTACCTTCTCCCATTCTGTGGATGCCAATCTCACACGTGCTTGTAACACACCCTTCAACATACCTGAAGTCATGAACAAATCAATCCTACCGTCAGGAAGATTAACTCCAAGACTTGACAATAACAGCAAAAATTTGTGTCTTTGCTATTTTAATTCTGTAGATCCAGCTGTTTTGCCATGTGAGTGATTTCTGCCATAGACACACAAATGAATTCTATAAATTTCTGTAAGTCAACATCTTGTCCCGTTTTAACATCTGGCTCAGTGCGTTGTCTATTAAGGAGTTTATATACTCTTAGACATACATTCATATTATATCTGAATGAATCACAGTTTCAATGGTTTTGAAAATTATGTTTAACACCAGAATAGAACATCTTTGTACAACCTATCTCTGCATGAACTACCACATAGTATAGAGACTGTTTTCTATTAAAGCATGTGACAGTTGCAAACCAAAGTGGAAATGAAGTCAAAAAATCTGTCAAAATGGCAACACGAAATTTAAACACCAATGGGATAAAAAAGCCAGAACCCTTTAAATCAGATGGTTTCCCAGTTTGTAAACATGCTCACAGGTGCCTCCAAATTTACATCATATGTGTACATACACAAAATGCACATACATGTGTTCAATGTAACTGAGACAGTATAGTGCTATATTTTCCACTCTGTAATTCTACGTTTATAGGTTTCTGTGTCACGAGCCTACGTCACATGCTCTTAAGCATGCGGTCATAAGGGTGCAGTGTTAGCTGTGTTGCTTAACTCTTTGAATCACTGTTACTCACTCGGGCCTGTTATTTGCTTTTCCATCCTTCCCCCTACTGAAGTCCATGCATCACCGCTTGCTTCTCCTCACTGCCAGACATAGCCCCACTTAGTCAAGGGGAAACAGGGACCTCTCCCAATAAAGACAGCGAAGCAAACCACACTGAGAAAAAAAAAATTTCCAGACCTAATGACCCATTAGTCATAGTCAACAGACAAATCCCTGACATGACTGACCAGGTAACTAGGTCAGGGAGCTCAAGGGAAGGGTTTACTAAGCCAGTTTAACATCTCACTGGGCATTCATCTAGGAGTTCTTCCCTTCCATAACCCTCATGGATGCAGATCTAACAAGATATGTGCATTAGGTTGGGCTGCCACATAATCTCCTAGCATGGGAACAGTCTTCCCTTCCCCAAACCCAGGGACCACAGCCTCAGTCTCCATTCATAAAAAAAATAATAATAATAAATTAATCAAGATGAATGTGGCCCCTGGAGTCATGCAGCTATTATCTGAGACATGTGAGTTTCTCATGGAAATGCACACACTTCAGAGGACTCGGTGTATCCCTCGCCCTACGATGGAAATTTTGATTCTTACTAAGAAAAGGACACTGCAAGACCACCAAGCTAGTACTCAGGGTTTTCCAAAGCAAAACCCCATTTTTAAAGACACATATTTCATATGATTAGAAACCTATCCTAGCTTTCCTGTTCCTTGGCTGGCATTCTCTGGAAGGGACAAAGATTGAAAGCGTGCCCATATAAAAGTCCATAAAGAAGTATGTTTCAATGTCAGATTAGAGCTGACAAATGACAGGAAATGGAGTTGGATGCCTCAGCTCAGCCCTGAACTTGCCTATTGTGCCCAGGGACCAAGGAGTCAGGAAAGAACTCTGAAGGTCAGAATGGGACGTTTCTGTTTCCTTTCTCTGCTGAGATATTAAACTTCAAAAAATATTAAGTTGACAAGAAAGCCACAAGCACTAGTAGCCCACAGAAGCATTCATGTGTGCTATCTATGGCTGTCAAAAGCATGCTTCAAATTCACACTTTTTCAAAAAGAAATTCGTTGCCTTTGTTAAATTCCTTATCCAATATATCTATGTTCTGGCTACATCGAGTCCTTTTTCCTTCACAATAATTTCAAAAGCAAAAAAAAAAAAAAAGGAAATATGTCAGAAGTAATAAAAAGGAAGAACTTCTTATAACAATCACCCCACCTGTTTAACTTGTAGCTTTCTTTCACAACGAAATCACTAACCTTAGATTCAAGTTTATTTTCTTATCTAAAGTGATCTCCAACCTTTTGGTTTTCTAGTTTTTTCTTTGCAAGGCAGAGAGACACAGTTCCCATCCCTCTGGTTCTCTCCCCTCATGCCTGCAACAGTCAGGGTCAGGTTAGGATGAAGCCAAGAGTGAAACATTCAGACAGTGTCCATGTGGATAGCAGGGACCCAAATATGCAATTCATTATTTACTGCTTCCCTGGAGAGTCAGTGTTAGGAAGCTAGAATGAAGACAAAACCAGGACTTAAACCCAGTCACTTAGGAAGTCACCAGGTATGCCCTTACCATGGCACCCAACACCTGCCCCAGGCATGGTCTTAAAAACTCTACAGCAACGAGACATTTCCCCAGCTTTTCTGCAGTTAGAAAATGCAACCCTTCTGCAAGGATGGACTGCCTGTGGACATGATGCATCCCTGCCTAGAATTCTTTCTCCTCATTGCTGGGACAAACACCACATACATTTTTCTGACCAAAGTATATGTTGTATGGTGTGTAACGTGGTTGTGATCCATGATCTTGTTGAGGAAAGTGGCAAAGATGGTTAAAACTCCCAGCGCAACCTAACAGCAGACCTCCTTGTCAGCGACACGCAAGATTCTACTGACTCCACGTCTGCAAGCACTTCTCCGTGATGATCTTTATACTCCATGAATTGACACAGACGTTCCAGCTGAGTTTTTTTCTCTCCACTTATGAAAAACACAAGAGTTCTCTCCCAGTTGAATCTGCAGAGAAAGCCTGCCCCAGGCTCCTAAATGGTCCACAGACCCCATGCTTATTTCCTACATCTACCAGCTTGTCTCTTGTTTCAAATCCCAAAGGAAATCCTCCTGACTCTTCCTATGACCAAGAAACACAAGGTCCTTCTTTCTAACTAATGGAAGGAGCAACAGTGCGAGGTGAATATGAGTGGTGTTAGGACAATTGTAGAGGTTAAGCAGAAAATAAGCTAATGCCCTGTCTCCATCAGTGAACTACAAGCTTAAAACCATTTCCTGATGGCGAGGTAACCACTCACATCCGGTTTTTTTTTTTCCATTCTTAAACACGCATCCTTCATTTGCACATAGGACTTAAGAAAGGAGAGAAGGCATCAGGTAAGGTGGTTCAGATGCCTCTTGAGATGCCCTTAATCCAGGTGGATTGGGTTCACATATCCGTTCCATTTTTCTATTCCAGCTTCTTACTAAGGTGAACACTGAGTGAAAGAAGATGATAGTGTCAAGAGCATGGGCTCCTGTCTCCCAGGGAAAAGACTTCAGTTGAGTTCTGAGCTACCAGCTTCAGCTGGCCCTGTCTTGGTTGATGAGGGCATTCAGGAAGTAAAGCAACGGATGCAGAAGATGTCTCTTGGCCTCTTCCTGTGGGGACAACATCCAATGTGGGAGCAGGTTCATTTCCAAGCTGCTCCATTTCTGATCCAGTTCCCTGTTAATGGGTGGGGAAAACAGCAGTGGATGGCTCAAGTGTTTGGGTCCCTGCACACATGTAAGACACCCAGAAGAAGCTCCTGACTTCGGATTGACCCAGCTCCAGCACTGGTGGCCATTTGCAAAGTAAACCAGTAGATAGATCTTTCACTGTATCTCATTCTCTCTATATCTATGCCTTTCAAAAAATGAAATTTCTTTTTAAAAAAAATGATGTCTCATGCTTCTTTGCCTTTCAAATAAATTAGTAAAAATTGGAGAAGGAAATTTAGGCATTGAGAATAATATTCCACATAACTCCTTTACAAATAGCTAAATACTGCAGAGAATGATAAAAAAAAAAAACTACGCAAAAGCATGTCAAACTATAGAATGACCATACAAGTGATCATCAAAACTGGCTGAATCTTGAGAATAAAAAGGGCAAGACAAGTGTTAAACTGTAATGAACACAAAGACAAGAGAAGCAAGTTGGGACTACAACAGGCTCATACCAAAGCCTTATTAATGTGCACAAACAGCTGTGCTTCGATGGACTTCAGTTGTAGATTTTGAATTTTTGAAACGTGTATGTCCCTTTGTTACTCTGAATATACGCATAACCTCCCGCACGGAGTGCCTTCCCGTGTTCTCCAACTGAGAATTCCATGATCACGTTTTCTTTCCTCTTAACATAAGACAAACAAATGTCCACATTCCAAGCCTATATAATCAAGCTTTCTCTTACAACGGATATCACACCTCAGTGATACAGCATTGGTTGGCTATTGCTGAGTAACAAACAACCCCATAAATCTATCGGCCACCTGCTGATCTGAGCCAGGCTTCTCCTGGGCTCTCTAGGCATCCTGAGGCACTGAGAAGCTACTGTATCCAGGAAGGCATCAGCTGGGACAGCTGTTCTAGATTATGTTCTCGCCTGCCTTCCACTGGATCACACCTAGCTTTGCACAGAGAAGGAGCAGAGTTTTTAGAGAAAGCAGGGGTTGCAAGGTTCCACTCTGATTTTCAACAAATTGTGTTGAGCAAAACAAGTCTCTAGGTCTTCCCCAATGTAAGAGCAGGAGTGGAGAATTAGAATTACTCTACTACTTCTGTCATATAATCATAAAAGAGGAGAGTGTGACGGCTCGGACAGTGAGATCATTTGTGTCTTTTAGGAATATATAGGAAGTCTTTTGTATCTTATTTTCAGCTGTTCTCTTCTCTACATGTATCAGAAGAATGTTCATTAGACTAAGAGGGAGCCTTTGGAGATTCCAGGAAATTGATGTGCTGCTAACCTGGTTGGATCTTTGAGAGTACCATTCAGAACAAGACTTCCTCCCTTCTCCAGAAATTTTGGAAAAGAAGGAAGAGAACCAATACTTTCCCAGTTGATGTCTGAGGATGAGTTAGCACCGAGTGTTGCTTATCTTAGCCCTGAAGTAGCAGCTGAGGAAGTGGGTACTACATTGTGCTTCAACCATCCAGTTCAGATAATACTTGTGTTTGTGTTTAGAAAGAAAACTCTTCTGCCACTTGACCATCACATCGATACCCCTGCTCTGAGTTCGTAACACCATGGAGATAAAGGCTTGCTATTGCATTTTACCGAATATTTTTCCTTCTTTTTTCCCTCTCAACCCAAGAGGGACTGTACCTAAGGGAAGGTTTAATGGAAATGCAGCAGGAATAAATGTGTCCATAAGCAGAAACAGAAGTACATCCTCATACACGCAACACAAAGATGGTCTCACAATGAAACGACAGGTAAGCCCCTACAGAGCTGGGAGACAGCTCAATGGCTGCATGGTGGACTTCTGAGGGCACTCGAAAGACACTTGAAAGACTGGAGAGAAGAACAACGGAGGAGGGTGGAAACCCCAATGCCTAGTAAGCTGTGTCATAAAATAAAGAATTCTTTAAAAAAGAAAACAAAACTCAAGGAAAACTTGTAGCTACAGTGATACTTAATGAGTAAACAGAAAAAATAAAATGAAGAAAAACCTTCCCTAGGTAGTGTAAAAAAAATTATAACTAATAAGGAAAAAAGACACATAATTAAATCAGGCTGACATTGAAATGAGAATTTGTATTGAAAACATTTTTCAATCTGCATTGTGCTTCAGCACACTTTTGCCTGGTCTCAAATTATTAACCGAGGAACTGAAGAGAAAGAACAGCTGAGAATAGTAAAGAAGCCTAGTTTTCTCCCTATATCCCTTCCATTTATGTGGTTATGCATGAACCCATTATCTGAGAGAAGAGGGATTTTACAACTGGCAAAATTTGGACAGGAAAAAATGTCACAAAGCAGAAATAATCAAGGCATACTTACACAGAGCTATAATGAAAGCACTTATAGAATCCTGAAGCAGGAAAGGAAGCAACTGAAAGATAGTTTGCAAACTCTGGAACAGGAGCTCACTAAGCATCTCTTGAATGAGTAAATAAATGAACAAAATGGTAATCTGTCACTTCACAAAAACTTTGAGTTGCACAAGATTGAATCCTTAATGCGACCCTCTTGTTTGCTATTTGTACAACCGGACAGGGGTTCAGGGCTGAGCCTAAGTTTGGTTAAAAAAGGAAATGGGACAGAAGCCAGATCTCCTGGTACAAGATGAGGACCCATTTGGCCTAAGGACTTTTTCCTGAGATCAATAATTTCTGTTTCATAATTCTTCATATTATCAACTGAATTATAAGAAACTGACTTCCTGGACTGTTGGATGAATGTGTAGTGGCTGGAGTGTTTGAGATGATATGTAACTTGCTTATCTCCTTTTTTATTTTCATATTCTTTCATTTTCATCTGATTCTGAAGAGCTGCTGCTGCTTTCACAGCTGCTGTCCCTGCTGTAGTTCTTCTGTTTTTTCATTATTTCAGTGCTCTCGGGCATAGAACACATTGGCTAAAGTAAAGGATGATTTTAAAAGGCTTACTAACACAATTAACTGCTATTCATAATGCCCCTCCTTACACTGGCAGCCTCTCATTGGAGGCTAGGTTACACTATTGCTGAGCCTGTTATACTATTTACAGTTCTGTTTCTGCAAATATTCAGGCCTATATAATATAGCTCAGCCATGATAAGGAAACTGCCATTTCTACATGATTGAAATAAAAGCACCACAGTATTCATACATGGGCAAAACAAAGAGAAAGGAAACATATCTAAGATGAAAACAAAAAACTCTTGAACAGAATCAGAATTTCTTCATTTCATACTTAGAGACCACTTGTCAAGACTTAGAGATATCCTTGTGGTGTATTATTAAAATTCAATCATTTAATGATAGAAAGAAAGAAGGAATAAAAGAGAGAAAGAAAGATGGGAAGAAAAGAAAAAGAAAGAAAGAAAGAAAGAAAGAAAGAAAGAAAGAAAGAAAGAAAGAAAGAAAGAAAGAAAGAAAGAAAGAAAGAGAGAGAGAAAGAAAGAAAGAAAGAAAGAAAGAAAGAAAGAAAGAAAGAAAAACGCTTCAACCTAATCTACTCCAGATCTCCCAGGACCATGTTAAGTAAACCAACCCACCAAAGCAAAGGATAAAGCACCTTAGAAAGCTGTGAGAGTGGAGTAGACAGTTACCACTGACATTGCAGTGTGGCCTGGGACACTGGGGCACACACACCCCGTGTCAGAACATCAGCTGTGTCAGGTCACAGCTTCTCTAACCAAGCTTCCTGCTGATGCACAGCACAGCAGGTATCAGGTGACTGGTCAAGTTTTTGTGTCCCTGCTATCCAGGTGACAGACCAAACTGAAGTCTAAACTTTTGACTTTAACCTGGCTTAGAGTTGATGTTGCAGGCACTTGGTGACTGAAGCAACAAATGGAATTGCTGCTTCTATTTCTGTATCTGTCTTGGTTTCTCAGCACTTCGATAATCATAAATACTTCAACATGTCCAAAGAAACCTTGTCAGAGCCACTTCAAAACTTAAGAGATGATGTCTGGTGGGGAGCACTCTTGACCTTCAAAGAGTGGGAAATGGGACAGCTGTGTGTTCATCTGCGGTGGAAAAAAAATAACATCAGTGAAGTCTGCCCCTCACGTCTGGTCAGAGGCTAGCCAGACACTACCGGTTCCTCCTCCTGGGCACATAAATTCCAGGCCTCTGACATTCTGCTTCTAGGCAGGATATGTGGCTGATTGCTGCCAACAGAATGTGAGCAAAAGGTGTTCCTTTTGGTATAATACAGGGGTCGGAGAATCATGGCCAAATTTAGCCAATCACTTGTCTTTGTAAATAAAGTTGTATTGGAACCCAACCACCACAATGAATTTAGGTGTATATGGCTTATTTTACACAATAGTTACATAATTAGGTAGACTTTATCTGGAAATAGGGGACTCATAGAACCTAAAATAAGTGTTATCCATTGGAGAAAAAGAAATATAGACTTTTTACATCAAAGTGTGAAAGAAATGATAGTGGTTACCACTTCTTACATTATTAGGATGAATTAGAACAGAATTGCCAGAAAACAATTCCTTTTTTTTTTAAGTTTTATTTTATTTTTATTGCAAAGTCAGATATACACACAGGAGAGACAGAGAGAAAGATCTCCCGTCCAATGATTCACTCCGCAAGCGATCTCAACAGTCGATGATACATCGATCAAAGCCAGGAGCCAGGAACTTCCTCCAGGTCTCCCATGTGGGTGCAGGGTCCCAAGGCTTTGGGCTGTCCTCAACTGCCTTCCCAGGCCACAAGCAGGGGGCCTGGATGGAAAGTGGAGCTGCCAGGATTAGAACCAGAGCCCATATGGAAACCCAGTGCATTCAAGGAGAGGACTTCAGCCGCTAGGCCACTGCACCAGGCCCTGGAAACCAATTCTTCACTACTTAAAGTTTTCCTCCTACGAGAAAGGAAAACTACAATGACAACAACAACAACAAAAAAAAAAAGAAATGCATTTTCTTCTATCAAGGCAATGAGCATCCTAGACACCCTGGAATGAGTTCTGGTAAAAGTTGGGTAGATAGGTCTTAGAAAACAGGAAGGCAGCCTAGTGCTTCCCCTTTGCTTGGATTTGAAGTGTGACTTGGAGCCATTCTAAGCACACATCAGAAACAGAGTGCCCTGAATTCAGACACCAAGATAGTCCTTGCCTGTCGTGTCCTCTGTCCTTCACTACTGTGCCAGCTCCTCTTCACCACAAATTCTCTCCCCAAAATCTTTCAGCTCCATCCCTTTTTTTTTTTTTTTTGCTTGTAGGACCCATACCATTAACAGATGTTTCAAGAAAACATTTATGATTCTGCATTTCAAGTATAATTTTACATTACTACCGTCTCCTACAGGACTTCAGGCCACAGCCATTTTGCAGTACAATTTCTGCAAAAGAGGACATGTTCAATCAGTATTCTTTGAATTCATCAGATACTGTTCTCTGAGTCAGCGGGTCACCCAAATGAGATTAACATCCCAAATCACATGAGGGACATACAGATTCGTATCCCAAGACCTTGTCAATCAAAATCTTCAGGAGTAACACCATGAACTTGTACTTTTCAGGAAGTGATAGTGCAGTATTGAGTTGGCTGGACATGTTTTACTCTTAGAATCAGAACATTTTCCAATTCCAGGAGTCTAGTTGGACATCAGTCTTTTTTTCCTCGGTGGCTGTTCTGGAGTTTCAGAAGTGTAACTCAATGAGGCTGGAAAGGTTTGCTCGTTCATGATGTCAATGACTGACTGTCTGCTATGCTTTAAGCTCTTCGGTGGGTTCTGTGGATAGGTTAACAAATAACAATTATTTTTCATGGATAAAGAATACCTGTGATTCTGCATTTTGTATTCTGGGAGCTAAAGCAAGACAAATACATAAAAATTGCACTACATTTGTCATGAATGCTGAAGGGAAAAAATTAAACCAAATACAGGTTAGGAAGTGTCAGAAAGGGGTCAAATTTTCAGGTGAGTGATCAGGTTAGGCCACCATAAATAACAATAAATAAAGATGTAAAGGAAATGAGAGTGCAAATCATGCCTTGGGAAACCACTAAAGAAGAAGAGCAAATGAACTGATCCTAGCACAGCGGTATCCCTGGTAAGAAGAAAGAGGAAACAGGCCTGGTACAGCAGCCTAGACGTAATAAAGTCCTGGCCTTCCACATGCTGGGATCCCATGTGGGTGCCAGTTTGTGCCGTGATGGCTTCCCATCCAGCTCCCTGCTTGTAGCCTGGGAAAGCAGTTAAGGACAGCCCAAAACCTTGAGACCCTGTACCCGCATGGGAGATCCAGAAAAGGCTGCTGGCTCCTGGTTTTGGATTGGCGCAGCTGCAGCCATTGTGGCCACTAGAGGAGTAAATTATCAGCTAGAAGATCTTCCTCTCTGTCTCTCTCCTCTGTATATCTGACTTTCCAATAAAAATGAAAGAGGGAGAAAAGGAAAGGAAAGAAAGAAAAGAAAGAAAAGAAAGGAAGAAGAAAGAAAGAAAGAAAGAAAGAAAGAAAGAAAGAAAGAAAGAAAGAAAGAAAGAAAGAAAGAAAGAAAGAAAGAAAGAAAGAAAGAAAGAAAAAGAAAGAGAGAGAGAAAGAAAAACCAGGACTGCTGAAATGCAGTAGGTAAAGAAATGCGGGACTAAAATAGAATGCAAAGGACAGAACCAAATGCGACATTGCCAGCCATGGGGAGGGCATTGCTGTTTTCAGTGCGACATGCAAGGTCATTGAAAGATTATTGACAAAGAAATGATGAGATCTAACTTTTGTTTCGTTTTAGCAAAAAACTGAGAGCTTTCATCTCATGGTTCACTTCCCACATGCCCGCAGCAGTCAGGGCTGGGCATGAATCCGGCTGAAACTGGAAGCTTGGCACTGTAATGTAGGTCTCCCATGGGGATGGCAGGCAACCAAATTACCTGTGTCGTCATCACTGCCTTTTTGGGTCAGCGTCACAGGAAGCTAACGCAGAGACCAAACGCAGGCCTGGAATTTGACTGAATGAAATAAGTAAGGCTATGAGTATTAACACCTGCCTCTTTACTCTGTTTTACTTATTTACAGCATCATGGTGGCTGTCATGCTGAAATGAGATTAATAAAGGAATAAGTAGTTGAAGCAAGGAAATCTGAAAACTTTTGTCATAATTCCTATAAGAAATGGTGGCAGATTAGATTCAGATGTAGCAAGGGAGGTGATAAGATGTTTTAAGAATTTAAATATATTTTAAAGGCAGAACCAACAGATTTTTCTAGAAGTGACACCAAAACCAAAGTGGGGGGAATCTCATCGCCGAGCATTTGGCATTGTCATTTATCAAGATGAAAAAGGCAGGCTACCAGGTGAATTCAGTTGCTAATCAGGTCAGCTCAAGATTTGTTAAGATGAAACACCCACGCACAGATCTAAACAACAGTCGCAGAGGGCATTACCTTGAGTCCTAACTTTGTGTTCATGTTCATTTCATTGGAAGAACAGAGACAGAGAAGCAGGTAGACAGGTCCTGCTCCTTGGTTCCTCCCCACAAATGCCCACAACAAACAGGGTTGAACAATCCATCCAGATCTCTCCCACGGGCCCTTGAGATTCAAATACTTAAGCCATTACCTGCTGTTTCCAAGGTACACTTTAGCAAAAAGCTGAAATCTGAAATGGAAGGAAGACTCGAACTCCAGTATCAGATACAGGTGTCTTCCCAGCAGGCTCCTAAGAACTGTATGGTTCCTTGCCCAAACAGCAGGAGTGTGAGTTCCTCTAACTGAAATCTCCATTTGTAAGGAAAGGGGTAATTTTCTATGGGTGTAAAATCACTTTCACTCATCAGTGAACATCATTACTACTGATGCCCTGGAATCCCTGGAGGAGGCTCCAGGGATTTTTTTTGCCCCCTGAAAAGCCAAGTGAAAGGAAATGTGAATTTCCATGACCCTCAGGGTTCTTGGGGCTGTAGGAAAGAAGGCACGACTGTTTTGCAAGTGAATACAGCGGCCCTTGTGGAACTCTCCGCAGGTAGCTAAACTTTTGAGAACTCAGCACTCATTAAATCATTGCCTGAGGCTATGAAGCAACAAGTCACCCTACAAACCCACCTCTACCCTAACTACATTTTGTGAAGTTAGAGGGATGATGAGTTCAGCTGAGACTATCTGAGCTCCAGGGGGTTCCTTTCCAAAACAACCAGGGCTCCTTCTTGGGATGCATGTCCCACTTCCATCCCATCCCACAACCACCAGCTCGGCCGTCCTCAAATCTCAGTAGAGACAGCTGTCACCACAAAAGTCATACTGGACTGAACCAGGACAGCCAGCTGGCTCTGTGATTCACAGACAAATTAACCTTAGGGTTTCATTATGGAGAAAGGGGCTTCCTAGGCTGGGTTCTTCGTGACCATCTGTATTTTTGCTCTTGGGTAAACAACCACCAACTCCAATGTCCTACTGAACTATACTATGGGGATCCTGGGTCACTGCCATTGTTGTCCTCCCACCCCCACCCCAATCGCCTTCTGTTATCAAAAACCTTTATCTCTTGACAAGTTTTGTAGTGAAGACGTATGCCAGTTTAAGTGACCTGACACCTACCTGGTAATTTGCTTCTCCAAGAGCAGGAGGGTGAATAACTTGGGCCTTTCTCAAAATACTGGCTCCAACTGTGGAATTAGATGACATAATATATTTCAGGAAACCAATGAAGACATGTATTGCAGCACAGCACCATCTACTGACCAGACAGAGAAAAATGTCTTGGAAGAAGGGTAGGAAGAGAGGGTCAGAAAAGCTGGAAAGGTCAGGGACCGGGCAGGGAAGCAGGCAGGAATGGGGGACAAACAGGGTTGTAGAACTCAGTTAACACATTTCCACATTTTTATATAAACAGCTCAGAAAGTTTAGTGTAATTTCCTAAGGGGGTAAAAGACTTCCAGATCTCCTGTTAAAAAGAAAATTGCATTCACATTTTCTTCCTTAAAAGAAAAAAAAAAGTATTTATTTGGAAAATTCAGAGATGCAAAAGAGAAAGATCTTCCATCCTCTGGTTCACTTCCTGCAAGGCAACAGCCAGGGCTGGACCACAACCTAAGCCAGGAGCCAGGAACTCAACACAGATCTTCGATGTGCAATTCAGGAACAGGAGGACACAAGCCATCAACTGTTTCCTCCACGGTGCTCATTTGCAGGAAGCTGATCCACTGGCAGATCTGAGAACTAGGATGGAGTACAGGAGGGGACAAGTCGGGCCGCATCACTAGCCAATTAATATTCAAACTGAGATTGGAGGCTGACTCCACAGCTGAAGTACCCACTGGTGGATGCCAAGGAAAGATGAGCCATGTCAATCTGGAGGTGGTAGCTGTCAGGTCCGTGAGCCCCAGGGGTGGGGGTTCAGCTTGATGCTAGGTCTCCTGACCCAGATGTTAGGGCCCATCTACATGAAGGGTATCAGGCCCGTGAGCCCTGGGGGTTGGGGGATTCGGCTTGGCCCTAAGTCTCCTGGCCCAGGTTCCAGGGCCCACCTACATAGAGGGTATCAGGTCTGTGAGCTGTTGGAGCAAAAGGTCCAGCAGAGCCTGGATCTCCTGGCCCAGGTGCTTGGGTCTGCCTATGTGGTGGATGCTAGATCCATGAGCCCCAGGGGTGGGGGGGTGGGACTCCTGGTCCAGGTCCTTGGGCCTCCTGCATGGTGGGTGCTGAATATCTGAGCCCCAAGGGTAGGGGGCCTGGAGGGTTCTGGGTCTCCTGGCCCAAGTCACTGAGCCCACCTACATAGTGGGTATTGGGTCAATAAGCCCCAAGAGTAAGAGGTCCGGCAGGTCCCAGTTTGAATGGCCCGGAGCCTTAAGCCCACCTATGTGTTGAGTGCTGAACCTGTGAACCTTGGAGGTAGAAAATTTAGCTTGGCCCTGGGTCTGAGCCAGATCCTGGGCCCACCTGTGTAGTGCGTGTCAGGTCTGTGAGGCCCAGGGGTAGGAGGATCCAGCAGGGCTTAGGTCTCCTGGCCCAGGTCCTTGGGCCTGCCTGTGTGGTAGGTGCCGAATCAGTGAACCACAGGGTTTGGGGTCCTGAAGCAGCCTGTGTCTCCTGGTCCAGATCACCAAACCCACTTGAGTGTTGGGGACCAGGACAGTGAGCCTCAGGGGTAAGAGTCTGGCGGGTTCCGGGTGGCATGGCTCAGGTCCATGTACCCATGTAGGAGAACTGGTCCTTCTCAGTGTAGAGGATGGAGTGCTGGGCGACAGACCATGGTGGCACTTGGAGGTCATGGTAGCTCATTGGGTCCTTTAGAGGACCACAGCAGAGAATGGAGAACAGAACATATAGACAACTACCCCAGCCAAACAATGACAGCAAATACCTGGGCGATTGGAGACTCTAAGAGCGATGGTGTCAGTCCGTGGACATTGGAAGGGATATTTCATCCACAGATGGGCAAAATCGACAGCATTCTGAAACTAACACATCCAGCTGGGTAGAACCTGCAGAACATGAGTGTTGCGGCTCTGGGTTGATATTGGGTGGCTTTTCTCCATCCTCGGGTACCGGGATGGTTGGGAGGCTGGGTGTGGCCTATCCCCCCTTTTCCCCCACCTCTCCCCAGAAATGAGAAGAAGGAGTAGAAAACTTGGAAACAATTATCCACATCTACTTCTCCCTGCATCCTTTCCACCCTGATCAACTATGTAAACATCATCTAAATTTTTTTAAAAGAGAGAATTAAAAAAAAACAAATAAAGATCAATGACATAGAACACTGTCTAGACATGGAGACACTCATTGAGTACATATTTTTCCACAAAGCTACAAAAACAGTTCCATAGAGAGATGATGGTGTTTTCAATAGATTCTGTTGAAACAATTATGCAAAACACTTGTAACCTCATTCTATATGAAAATTAAATACCACAAATCTAAACAAAAACATTGGCATTATAAAATTGAGCAAAATCTCTGTGATCCTAAACAAAGAAATCTTAGATGTCAGAAGAAACCATAGCAATAAAGAATCTGAGAGACAGATGCAGTCAAAATATTAAGAATATTTTCTCCTGATAGATACGGTCACCAGACTGAAAATATACGCTTTAAACTGGCCTGAATATTTACAGTAATGTACCTGAAAAACTACTTTATCCAAGTATCTATTGAACTCTTAAAATATGATAAAGTAAGGCAACTTGAAAAGTGGCCAAAAGACTAAAATTAGCACTCAATATTAGAACTCAAAAGGAAAATGGAAATTAAAAAGACTATAAACCTGTAAAAATATTCACATTTTTAAAATGCAATATGAAAAGAGGCAAGCTAGTTGAAAATCATTGATATTGCCGGTGAAAACAAAGTGCCATAAGAATTTTGAAAGAGTCTTGCGATGCTTTGCTCATTTACTAAGTAGATAGCTGCTTACATTATGATAGGCAATCCTATTTCTTTGTGTTAACCAAATGAAAGGAAATGTTATGTTTTTTTTTAACTTCATATGGCTGTTCACATAGAATATTTCTTTGTGTGTGTTTTGTTTGTTTGTTTGTTTGTTTGTTTTTTGGATTTTTTTTTGTAATCCCAAAAACCTGTCCTTAGGCCCCATGTGATAGCCTAGTGGCTAAAGCCCTCGCCTTGCATGCACCGGGATCCCATATTGGTGCTGGATAGTGTTCTGGCTGTTCCACTTCCCATTCAGCTCCCTGCTTGTGGCCTAAGAAAGCAGAAGAGGACAGCCCAAAGCCTTGGGACCCTGCACCCACGTAGGGGACCCAGAGGAGGCTCCTGCCTCCTGGCTTTGGATCAACTCAGCTCTGGCTTTTGTAGCCACTTGGGGAGTGAATCAGCAGACGCAAGATCTTTCTCTTTGCCTCTCCCTCTCTCCTTTAAGACAAGAAACTGTCCTTGCAGGAAGTAATTAGATAAACTGTAGTCTATGAAATATTATGGAACAGACAAAAAGCATAAAGATGGATTCCCCTGACAACAGAGCTGAATCTGAAGTGTATTGTGTTAAATGGAAAAAGTCGGCCACGAAGGGCTATAGATTGCATCGCTCCACTGAATGACATTCTAGGCAAGAGAAAATGGAGAGGGACACGTAGCAAATCCAAGATCGCTAGGGATGAAGGAAAACTTGATAACAAAGAGACAGGAAATTTTACGGAAATGAACACACGTTTGTCTTGATTCAGATAGGGATTCTCTGACAACGCCTTTGTCAGAACTGGAAGGATGGAATAGAAAGAGTGAATGTTACTGCATTAAAGCAGTAAAATAAAAGTGTAATTTAATCAACAAAAATGACACCTTTTTTTCTAATAGGATGAAAATAATCTTTTTTCTCACACATTATTGACACCAACCAAATTGTTTTGAAAATAAAACATTTATTGAATAACATGGATGTTTACTCCTGCTTCTAGCACATGAAGCAACACATTCTTAATTGGCTTATATTCAGTGCAAGGTAAACCGTGACTTTGTGGATATCTTGAGCATCACGACTGATCATGAAGGGCGACTGGGCCTTGATGTCATGCGATCTTTGAATACTCTTCAAGTCTGAAGTTTCATGTAAAACGCCTCTAGAAATTTTATAGCTAAGATTGCAAGTTCCAATGCTGACCCTGCTTTTCACTCTCCAAATGATATTCCTATCTGCCTTCTTATGACATCTTTGGCCCCAAAAGAGTGCAAACATTGCCACCTGCAGGAAGCATATTTATTGCATGTGATTTGTCATACCAGCATCAAGGACCAACCAAACCAAAATGGGGGAGAAGCCACGGAAACCTCTACATCACCGATGGCCATCTTGCCACTGTAATATTTACGACATCAGTGATCTTATCGTTGCCTTTGTTTAGATCATTCTCCAGCTAATTTCACTCTTGGATATTGGAGTTTATTAACAACAGTTTCTTGTGTGTGTGTGTGTGTGTCAGTTAAGGAACTTGTTTTCAGCAGCTTATCATGGTAGGGAGTTACATCCTGTCAGAAACCATGGCACGTTCATATCAGAACATGATGGAAAACTCAAACCACAAGACCAGAGGCTAGGTTGCCTAAACGGGATATACATGGTTTGTAATGACAACAAATATGAATCCCTACGCATCGACCTGTTTGATGATTAGAGACCATCCGTTAGCCAGTTCAGTTGAGGTATATGCGCAGTAAGAGAAGCAGAGCTCTAAAGGTTTATAAAGTTTTTAGCTTTGTGGAATCTTGAAATTAAATTTGCAGATTGTTTTCAGTTTAATAAAAAAGGCAAAGCAAAGTATTGTAGTTTCCATGTCACTGTCTAATTCTGAAACTATACACATTTGGAGGCAAAGTCTAGCTAGGCTGATTTCTAACTGAAGTCATTTTAGAAATAACATGGTGGTTGCTTAATTTGTATGGATTTTATGAAATAAAAATACTTTCAGCATTTGGTCTTGTTATTCCTTTCACAGAGGTTCATCATTCATTCACTCATTCGGCAAATCTTTATCGAATGACCATGATGTCCCAGCATTCAGAATCCTCACTGGTGCCACTCACTTGAGTAATCACACTCATCGGTCATATAAAAGTCTGAAGATACACGAAAATTACTTACCCAGTAGCTTAAATGCTTAGGTAAGCTCTCCCTCAAACCTCAAAACCTCTAATAAAATGAGGGCTGAAATGTCACAAACCGAGCCATATTTTTGATCCATGCCATTTTTTAATATAGAGTTTGAATAAATATTATTCCTTTAGTATGCCACAAATTTACTTTTCTATGGTTTCAATGGTTCAGTCATAGTTTTACAGTGTTCAGTTTTAGTGAATTTGTCCATCTTCAACCATAAATCTTAATCCCCCCAAAATATTCAAAGTAAATAATTCAGAAATAGCATTCACTTTTCCCCCTGTTTGTTCGTGTTTTCTTTCTTTTTTAGTTTAGATACCGTTCTTCCCCAGTCATCCAAAGATCAAGCTGATGTTTAATTGTGGCCCTGACTTGAGCAATAGACCTGAATGACGTTTTTAAAAACAGCCCCAACGTTTAAAGTCATGACCCAAAAGCAACCAGATTGACATTTAAAGAGTTTAAGAATGACCAGAAAGCCAGCATTTGAATTGTTATTTTAAGTACGTTCATCAATAGTATCAAGGATTTTTAATGCTCTGTATATGTCCCTTTGACATTCCGCCAGATATTCTTATAAATGTTTAGCAGAAATCATTCATTCAGGTCTTTGTTTCCTTTGGGCACAGATGCACCATGAAAAGGGATATAAAGATATCTCTTCATATGAATATTGTATCATTTCAGACAAAAGTCCTCCAGATGAGTCTTCTCTGTGAGAGTCTTAAAAAACTGAGTACAACAACCAAAGAATCAAAGATAAAAATGGGAATTGTACGTCAGTTAAATCTACGCACACTGAGTGAACCTGCCCTACCTAGCTAATGGTCTAATTTCTCACTCACTGTTCTTCCTTTTGGAAACCAAGAGAGAGAGAGAGAGACCTGAGAAAAAGTCTCACTGTCGCATTGATAAGCCAAGAAAGGAGGATAAAAAACCATGGAAATTTTCAGGTTCTGTACTCTTTGCTTTGGGTAGTTTTTGCTAATCAAAGCAAAATAAAGAGAGGACTCTAGGAAGTTTGGACAGTGGTATTGTTTATCCATATTCTTCATTGTGTGTATGCAGCATGCCTTCCGAATTAGCCATCCCAGCATCATGTGTAGAAAGGTGTATCTTCAAAAAGTCACTGACAACTCCTAGGGAATCTACAGATATTTTGTTCAAGTTTGACTCACAAATCTCACACTTGACCTAAGAGTTGATATCCCCATCACAAATTTTCTTGCAATTCTTGGTAGTCCTGAGACAGCACATCCTCATTTTAAGACCCCTTAGGACTAAAAATTTTGTGGGAAGGATGAAAATGAGTACCTTCCCTGCGATTTCTACAAAAGTCTCCACAAAAACCTACTTTTTTTTTTCAGTAGTCTGCTGTGGGAGACATGACTGGACTTATTTCAAAGTCTCTTGGATTCCCTCTGTCGTGGGTTCATGTTGAGGTAGTTAACCCAGTACATTCTCTAACACCAATTAATGGCCAACCCTTAGTGAATATCTTACTGTACAAGGCTGTGAAAGTGCAGCTTCCTTGTTCCAACGGTGGACAAACCATCATCCACAACTATGCCCCAGGGCTTCTTGAACGATCTTGCTCAAGCTGGAATTTCCCTTGGCTACCTCCATGCATTATACATGTGGTTTTCTCACTGTGATTTCCAAAGGCTTCCCCTTGGTTTTCCTTTTTGAAGCCCACATGCTCCATTGTCATCTCTGTGAGAAGTTTCTTTGGATTCCCAATGAAGACACGTGCTTCTCTGTGGGTGTTAGGAAATCACAGTTTGCATCTATCAGTGAAATGTGCGAGGCAGCCACAAATTGTATTTCGGCCAAATTGTTGACACTTTTGTCCTAATCTCAAACTGACAATAGTACTATTTGCAAATAGAAAAGCTCTTTTACCTTGGTGGGTTTAGGTTTCCACAGCACGAGGTCAGCCTGAAGGCGGCATGGCAGCAGAAGACAACGGTAATACTTGTAGACAAGGACACAACAGGAGAAAGAACATAAGTCACAACCAATCGCTCCTTCCACGGTGCAGCTCAAGAGAATTTAACTTCTAACATAAGACTAAAAGCTCTAGTACATTTTAACAATTGTTTTTGCTATGACATTCAGGAGAGTTGTTGAAAAGGAGATTATTTTTATACAAGAGGTCATCCAAACATTCACCAAAAAATGTGCATTATCTTCTAATTTCATTTTTTTCTCACACACTTTCAACTATCTTCATAAACTTCAAAATATCTTTTTTTCTAAAATTGAACTCAACACAGCATTAAACCTGGCCTGGAATTATTCTTTCAAAATATCTATGTACATTAAACTCCCCTTCATGGATTTGCTCTTTCTTTGAACCATGGAAGTTACTATAAAATCAGGGGCAATTTGCAATAATTTGCAAAGAAAAAAAAAAGGTAGCCCTGTATCCTGTATATTTGATTTAAGAAATGGGTTTCCTTTTCAGGACCCCACGACTCTACACGGTTCACACAAAGTACGGGGCACTAATGAACAGGCCCTGCTTTCCTGTGTGGGGCCCCTATGCAGAATGACTTCATTCAGAGCTACTGCTCGCGCACGGAAAGTGTTGGTAAAAAATCCCACAGAGTTCAGACGACCTTTTCCTAACTTTTGTTTTTTTTTCCCCCTGTTTGTCTTTCGGGTCTAAGCCAGGGATAACATAAATATTCATCAGCTGATATTTGCAGTAGCTGTTAAGTTATGAATGAGGCCATGCGGCTTCCCTCCTATCCCCTCTGCAGAATGGCAGCTTCTCCACGCAGCTCCCAGCCAAATGACACTTTCCGAAATCCCCAAAGTGTACTAGTAGACTTTTCAAATTCAGTCTTTTTTTTTCCCCCTTTAATGCTCAAAGCAGAAATGCTGTCTGCTTAATGTTTACCCTGGGATTCTAGAAGAAGAAAAAGGAAAACATTGCTTTGCCAAGCTTTAAACTTTCAGATGCCTTGACGTAACAGGCAAATGTGTTAGCAGCTCAAAATATTGGCTATATATATCAAGGGATATGACTGTGGCAGGCTTCTTTTTTATGACAAACACTAGACAGGTACCTGGGGCATTTGTTGTGTGAAGAATCAAGAAAATAACCACAACTTTGATCTCTTTCTTCCGCCGTGTTAATTATCTGGACAGGTGTTACAGAAAGCACTTTGGAATAAGACAACTTCAAACAGATTCTCAATACAGAGATGTGAAAGCAGTAAAACCATGCCTGTCTCGGGGCCTGGGGTAGAGCTGGTCTTTCTGTAATCCAGCCTTCCCACACATCGGGGCTTTATAACACCTGGAATCTTTTCATCTTCCAAGCTATTACTTCAATAAAACTTTACTAGAATGTGAACTGTGAGTGGAAGTAAGAGATTGTGTAGTTACAGATAGGGCTAATCAACCAATCAATTAATCAACCCACATTGGGTAATAAGCATAAATCAAACATGTTCTCTTAGATACAGGTCAAGTGTGTCAATGTATAATATTATCCTTTGGCCCTTGGTCACGAGTGTGTTTTGTTCAAAACAACATTTTTTCTTTCCGTTGCCTCATATCTGTATTATGAATTAACTGCATAATTTTAGGACAAGAACAGCATTTGCAAGTTGTACAATGATTGCCACATTTGGAAAAATCTCACATATTAAAAAGAAAAACCTGAATTTTATAGCACAGCTACAGATCAAGACTGCTTAGAGGCACTCTTGCGTATGTTTTTTCAATAGTTAGCCATCTCACCCATATTTCAGAGTGGAGGTCAGTGTCTCCACCACCAAATCATAGAGGCAAAGAGCAGGATCTCAGGTGCCTGCACAAAGACCAGATTGTAGCCTGGCAAGGAACCTAACTGGAACAGACATCCATGGCTGAATTCCTGTGTCTGTCTCCCTCCTGGACTCCAGCCTTGCCAAGCCCAGAGTGGGAGCCAGAGGCAAGTGTTCAACTGTACTCCCCCCAGCTGCAGCCTTCCCCGGAACAAGACCTGATGGAGAGCTACTGGAGAGAGTCAAAGGTAATGACCTTCTGCAGGAAAACCAGACAGTAGACAGGAATGATGGATTATCACACAGGCCCAGAGACCTTCCAGGGGCCAGCTGGTGTGAGTGCAGGTAAAAAAAAAACATTGCCTCTGCCTCTAGTCTTTGCACCATACTGAGCATTCTGAACTGGAATGAGCAGACAGCAAAATTATTTGTTGATCTTCCCCAGTAAAATTCTTTTTTTTTTTTATCACAACAGATCACAATGTCAAAAAGTATTCCAATAAGATATTCATCACTCCTGGGTTGTCAAGAGAGAAACATACCCGATTCAACAAGCATGTAAAATTTTGTCTTCAAATGATCCTATTTCAAGCTTGCACACAAATGAGCCGTGTTTTATCTGCTTGCATTTTTCTGTTGTTAAATGAATATTTACGTGTGAACAACCACTACTTGTGTTCCTGTCCTCCTTTCATTATTTTCGCTTCTCTATACAGATTGTGTTTTCCCCATGAATGCTCCATCTTACCAAGCACAGAGCTAAAATTCTTACTGGTACAGAAGAATTTCAGATCAGTTGAGTCACATCACAAGTTTAGTTCATATTGCACCATCCTCATGGCTCATGTAATTTATAATCCATCTGGAGGAGGTTTGAAGAGTAAACAGGATATTGTTTGCTACGCTGGGAGAACGTTTGTAAAATGGGCAGGAGTCTGATCACTCTACACATGGATTCTTTTCTACTCAACCTCCCTTTTTATTCTCCATACTAAGTCGCTTTCCTAATGGAAGAGTTCATTTGAGGGCTAATCATAAATATATAAAAAGAGAGACGGATCTTTCATCCTCTGGTTCACTTCCCCCATGGATGAATCAGGCTGAAGCCAAGAGTCTGAAATTCCATCTGGGTCTCTCACATGGATGGCTGGGGTCCTTCTGCCGTCTTTCCAGGAGCATTAGCAGCAGAACAACCAGCTATTGAATCAGTCACTGATATGGGATGCCAATGTTGTAGGTGGCAGCTTAACCCAATGTTTCATAATGCCAGGCCCCAAGGGAAACAACCTTTTGAGATCGTAACAAACTGAGGCCCACAGATTCTATTTTTAACTGATTAGAAGAATTCTGATAGGAATTCTGTCTGTCGTATGACCCAGCTATCCCTCTTCCGGGAATATATTCGATGGAAATGAAATCTGCATATGAGAAAGTAACCTGCAATCCTGTATTTACAGCAGCACAATCTACAATAGCATAGACATGAAGACAACCCGGATGCCCATCGAAAGAGGAGTGGATAAAGAAACTGTGGTACATCTACTCTATGGAATAATACTACTCAACCATTAGAAAGAATGAAATTCTACCACGTGCAACAAAATGGCCCCAGCTAGAGACCATTATGCTCAGTGATATAAGCCAATCCCAAAAGGATTAATACCATATGTTGTCTCAGATATGAGGCAACTTTCATGCCAAATATAAGATCAACAGAAGTATAAGTAAACATGCCTGTAGTCATCTAGAGGAATTATATAATAGAGAGCAACATATCCAGTTGTGAATATACATTGCAGTATTCATCTCTACTTCTGAATCAAAGATAGACTCCCAATAAAATGGTTAAATGTATCCTGACAATACGATACTGGATTTTCTGCCACTGCCTATATCACAGCATCAGCACACACTTAAATAGTAGACTGAGGGACTTTTGATTATTTTTGAAGGACTATACTATTATAATAATATAGGAAAAATCAGTGTAGGGGGAGAACTGAGGAGGGAGGGAGGGAAATCCCAGAACCTATGGAACTGTATCATAAAGTAAATACATTTTTAAAAAGAAAAGTATAAATATGTGCTGCTGAAGCGAGCATAGAAAAAAAATGAAAGTATAAAAGTTAATTCAGAAAAAGAATTCTGACATGAATTTGCACTAAGAAATCTGTAATCTCATATTGATCCTTGCTCTGTTTTGTTATTAAGTTTATCAATTATGTCCAGCTCAGCTGCAGATATTGAGTAAATCCTAAACTTTTTTGGTCACTTCCCTTAAAGTGGGAATGCAATGAAGGGATGCAATGGTTAGCATTTCCCAGAGAATTCTGCAGAACTCTAATTCTTTATTGTGTTATTCGAATACACATATAAGTAACTTACAGGAAATACCTGGTTTATCAAAAATAATTAGGATTTTCAATATAAAACTTAACAGGCAGATGTCAAACAATAAGAGATCCTGAGGTTTACATTGTTAACTTTGGCACTTTCAACAGTAACATGAATATTTGAACTGATTAGTATACTATTTTTAGAATAAACATTAAATTTCCATCGAACATTCTGTGGCCTTGAATTGACACTATGCTTCTAGATCATGGCTGTGTGGTTGAGCAGACAGAAGCTTACAGTGAGACTTAGGGCAATTTCATAGTAACTATCAAATTATCCAGTTCCAAAGCGGTGCTGTACTCATCAGATGCTTTAAAAGTAAAGTAGAAGAACTCCTACATTTGCTCCTTCGAGTTCTATGGCAAATTGGTTCCAGCACACGCCTAAATACTAAATTTCACAGAAGACCAAGTCCTTCACATAAATTAGTACATTACTTGCAATTAAGCTATGCATGTACTCCTGTATAATTTAATCACCATACTGATCAATGCAAACACAATGTAATTCTGAGTAAATAAAGCCATATTACTTAAAAATAAAGGTAAGAAAAATTGTATCTATTCAGTATAAAATATATTTTTGAAATATTTTTATCCCGTGATTGGTTGAATCCATAGATGGGGAAGCCTCAGACACAGAGAGGTGGTTTGTGTTTCCTACATTTCTTATTTACAAAAATACAGACACTAACCCTCATTTAGTTACCAGGCTTACCCCACACCCACAAAATACAACATGCCAAGTTAAATCTGAATTCCAGTGAGCAAGAAATAATTTTGATGAAACATCTATCAAAAATACAGCATCCATGTTCTTACATATTGCTGTTAAATATTGTGATTTAACATTTTCTCGTTAGCACACTTCACAGCATTTGATATATTTGATGCTAATAATAGAATGCCAACGTTGGTCTTTAAAAATACTCATAATATGCCTGGGAAGTTTTCAGCAATTTATTTAACAAATATTTGTTGAACCATACAAGGTGATGATAGGCACAGCATCGGGAAGACAATCACATTATCTCCTTCCATGGGCTTGATTAGACAACTTATAGCACCATTTCCTCATAATTTGCCACTAGTGGTGTAGCACAATGTTAAGTTTACCCGTATGTCTACCTATCACTGTGTAAGAAAATAGAGATCGACACATGTCAAAAGCAAGGCTACAGCACATCCCATTATTTCTGTCAAGATATTAAAGGAATAGGAAGAACATTAGTGATTGCCTTCTGTAAAACCGATATTGGAAGTTGCAAAAAAGAGGCTCTCAGTCAGGAAGCCAAAGGACTGACAGACTGCAGTGTCCACTAGAGCATTTAGCCACTGACATCTTGGCAACCTCCAAAAAGTAGCAGGTCATATCCAAACAGTCATGCCCCTTATCCATTCTTCTCACCCTCTGTGTGGAACATCTGAGTTTTCAAAAATAGTGTTGTGTTAGTAATTGGTATGTGATTGTGCAATGGCCGAGTCTAAACATGATTATTCATTTTACTTGCCTATTTCAATAATGCAGAAAGGATCTAAGTGTGAGAACTTTCTGATAGATTTAAGTATTTCTCAGTTTCCCAACTTATAGTTTGATGGAAGTAAAGATACAAATTAATCTAGACTGGGAAATTGTGATGATTCCTAGTGGATAAACTACTGAAAAAAGCAGATTTATGCTTCCTTCTGAAAAAAGAATAAAGAAGTCAGATGGATCACTAGTACATGAAACACGTTGAAATTGGTACAAAAAGATTCTTGCATGACACAAGTCTTAAGTCTGTTATCAGTGCAAATATGTCATTGTTCATCTTCTGTTGAGCAAGGTAGATATTAGAGGATGATGAGAATCATAAAATCAGGAAGGTTTGAGTAAGCAATAGGAAAGTGAATATTTATTAAAATTGTTAGAGATCACATAATTGGAATTAATCCACCACCATATATAACTTAATTAACATATTAAAACACATTCTGTTATTTTATCTCTCTGAAGCCTCAAGGAGGATGAGAAGAAGGGTTAGGGTTAGGGTTAAGGTTAAGGTTAGGGTTAAGGTTAAGGTTAGGGTTAGGGTTAGGGTTAAGGTTAAGGTTAAGGTTAAGGTTAGGGTGATGGCCGAGAGGATGTGGAGCAGAGGGCAAGAGTTTCTCATTGCTAAGCCCCTGGGAAAGGGACGTTTCCAAGGGAGGATGGCTTGGACAATCACCTCCCTTGCCCTTTGGACCACTCTGTCCCTGAGAAAGCCCTAACAACTGTACAATACATCTGGCTTTCCGAAGATGTTTCTATGTTTATTCTCTTGCATTTGCATCATTTTCTCCATCATTTCCCTGTCCAATAAAGGATGGTTAAGAGATGGCAACAGATTTAAAGGCCAATCAAATCATTCTGAATAAATTGTTAACAGACTCAAAATAAGATTAGCCAAGAAATATTTAGCAGCAATAAGGTTTGAGGGAAATCTGTGGATTTCATTTAGATTGTGTTTACATGACAACAAAGCATCTGGTCAATTTAGTGGAAAATAGGCAAATTGTTTATGCAGTTGTGTAGACAAAACTCCAGCTGATCCAGGGATTGCCTTTTCAAATTTATGATTATGGCTTTTGTGTATACTACCCTGCCCATGATTCATGAATATTTAATAGCTATAGTGTGTGTGTGTGTGTGTGTGTGTGTGTGTGTGTATAGATAGACAGATGATCAGCATTTATCTGGTTCCTGATATTTTAAATATTATCTTTTTTGCTGAGATAGTGTTTTTCATAGATACACATTGGTTGGAAATTTTGGAGACAGTTAATTTGAAACTTATTTGATCAAATGATTGAAAAGTTTCCCTAAAAATGCTTCTCCCTGGCTACCATTTGAATGAGTGCATTAAAACAATATTATTGGAACCACAGTGACACCAAGAGATATATTATCGCAAATAAAATTATTCAGCGACTCTCAAAAAAGATCTGAGAGGTATTGCTTTTTTAATATTTAAGCCAGAGAGTATACTGATAATATTAATGAATCTTCAAATTAAAATTTGAATCAAACTCTTTCATTTCAAAGAATGCTATTCTGGTACTATTATTTAGAAATACTCCCAAAAATTGAGTTTACAAATCCATGTTAACACAAGATGTAGAGCACCAACAAATGAAGAGAAGCCTTAACCAAAAGTGCATTCTTGACTTAAGGAATGTTACTTGTTCATACGATAAACAAACTTGTGTTTCCAGGAATATAACAAAATTCCTTAGAGAAAGCGCTTATAAGCATCGACTTGCTAGCTAGGATATAGCTTTGTCCATTCTACCAAATGTATTATGCTATATATAACAAGCTCTGTTCATTATTTTCAGATTTCAAGATAAAAGCCACTATCCAACATATCCTATATTGTCATTACTATTATTTTTCATATTAACTTATGCATATGCTATTCCTTGTCACTTGAAAGGGCATAGTGTTAAAGAAATATATAATACATCCTATTCATTAGCAGTATTACTTTCCCACCTTAAGAATAAAAACTCACATTCATGATTATTTCCTCAAAATTACATGTTCACTCAATGCTTGGGAGGGACCATGAGTAGAACAATACAGGAAATTCTTTGCAACTTCCCAAAAAACTGTAATTTAAAAGGATTAATAAAAAATATCATAATTTCTTTCCATTTAATTTTTTAAATTATTGTATTAAGCATTCTATGTATAATCCTCTTAAACAGTACTATTTACAAATTACATTATATTGATGACTGCAATGTATGTGCTTACAATAGACCTATGAGTAAGGGGGAACATCAAAATGTTTGTGGAGAACAGATATATTAAATGAATTTATTTTGGTACCAAATATTTTTGAAATCCACATTTATAAGAGTCTTCAAAACATAAAAATGTACATGATAAAAAACATGGGGCCCGGCGTGGCGGCGCAGTGATTAAGGTCCTCGCCTTGAATGCCAGGATCCTATATGGACAGTGGTTCTAATTTTGGTAGCCCGCTTCCCACCCAGCTCCCCGCTTGTGGCCTGGGAAAGCAGTTGAGGACGGTCCAAAGCCTTGGGACCCTGCACTGGCGTGGAAGACCTGGAGGAAGTTCCTGGCTCCTGGCCTCGGATCAGCTCAGCACCGGCCGTTGCGGTCACTTAGGGAGTGAATCATCGGACAGAAGATTTTCCTCTCTGTCTCCTCCTTTCTGTATATCTGACTTTCCAATAAAAATAAATAACAACGAATCTTATAAAAAAGAAAAAAGGAAATACAGAAGGCTAAGTCATGAAAATATATCTTAATGACTGATTTGGCTGCAGACTGGCTGAGATCTTTTGTGTATACTTAAACTAAAAATAAAATACAATATGCTAGCAGGGTCTTGTTTTAAAACTGTGAGACATGTGTCATTTAGACATTATCTTAGCTAAACTTATGACAATTTGGAGATTTAAAAGTAGCATTTTCAATATCAGTTTTGTAGGGTAAAGGACAGATTAAGCTGACCTGAGGGTGGGACGATGTAGATTGGTCCTAGTTCTTTGCACCAAACTTCATGCCAGAAGATGATCCAAACATCTCCACTGTTACAATATCTCCTTTATGAAAAGACACAGGTAGGGTCTGGTGCAATGGCTCAATGGGTAAATCCTTATGTCGTAAGTGCCAGGATCCCATATTGGCAACGGTTTATGTCCTGGCTGTTCATCCAGCTCTCTGTTTGCGGCTTGTGAAAGCAGAAAATACGGCCCAAAAACTTATGACCCTGCACCTTCATGGGAGACCTAGAAGAAGCTCCTGGCTTCAGATCAGCTGAGCTCCGGCTCTTGCAGCCACTTGTGGAGTGAACCAGTGGATGGAAGATCTTTGTGTGTCTCTCTCTGCTTAATCTGATCTGTCTCCAATAAAAATAAATCTTATTTTTAAAAATGACAGAATCACATTATTTTCACTTTTCCTGTTACATTCATGTAAAAATAATTTCAAGATTTTACTTAAATGTAACATGTATTGTGCAGCCCTTTTTAATAGATCCAGTTTTATCTGCTTACCCAGTCACTCGTTCTTGTATGTATCGGCAAAGTCTAAATTATTGTTCATCTACTACATGTATGTTGATTCCTGCAGGGAAATCTGTGATGTTTTTGGTTTTACTGTGGTGAACTGCTTGAAATTCTGAACTATTTTTACCAAATAGTTCATTTTTTTTTCTTCTAAGATAATACTACAAACTTAAAAAAGAAAAAAAAAACAGTAGAACTAGCTAATGTTAGTAGGACTAGTTAGTAAGATTTTCCTTGGAAGGTTGATTTGGCATTCATGATGTGGTCCCAACCTACTTCACTCAGGATGTTGATAACGACCCAAGGAAGCATCAGTCACTTCCGTTCTCATTTTACATCCAGGAATCTAAGTGCTCTAGAGTTAAACAGTGGTTCACCTGGCTGAGCGCTCGGATCTTGAGGGCCCTACCCCAAACGGATGAGCCCAGACCTTCCTTTATTGATGTCGCTAAGAAAAACCAAGCTTGTATCATAGATCGTCTTACCATAATCGACTGTAAGATCCCACTTTTAGAAACAAATTTGGCTTTTGGCTGCCATGGGACATCAGTCGGCCTTAAAGATGGATGATCTGGCCGTGGACGACAGGTGGGAACCTAAGCCAGGCTCGTTTCCCCGGGGACGCTGGATGAAAGGAACAGAGCAAGTCAAATCTGCTGCTCACTTGAACTCCTGCTTTTGTTCTGGCTTGAGTCAAGGTCACATAATCCTTGGTTTTTAGAATATCCTGGAAAATGTTCTGTAGAAGCTGTGCTTTTTATCAAAGTTCAGAAAAATAACAGTGGAGAAGCCTACAGGTTACTGGGCTATTAAAAGTATCTTTATTTTCCCCAAGTAACCACGGGCAACCACGTATGGGAGGACAGTAGATTCCCATTGCTCAAGTCAGATTTGGTAAGGACAGGAAGCTGCATCTTTTAAAATAGGTAAAATTTCCCATCGCATAAACATATAATAATAGTGTCCTATCATTTGGGTTAACATTTATATTACCTAAAATAAACTCTCATCCTGATGTCTTTCTGTAATTGGCATCTGACAGTGTGCACTTTGAAGCAAAAGTAAGCTCAGAAAGCAACCTCTGCCTTTATGTTCTAAGAAATCTCCAGACTTTCCTAAACAGACAAACTTTATTTTGTTGCTATGCAACTGACATGCAACACAATCCATCAGGCAGTAAATAAATTATGATTTTTACAATGAAGAAGAAAGTCTTTTCTCCCTGTTGGAGAACAAGCCACAACTTCCTTTCATGCAATCCTAATCCAGCACAGCCCTCTAAAGCTGTTTCACAAACACAATGTTTTGGCAAGATAAACAAGCAAATGAATAACACGGCCATGACACAGATGCCATTCGCAAGCTGCACGCTAAGAAACATCAAAACCGTTGAATTTATTCCTACAGGCCTGGGAACCTGGGCTCTCCAAGCCTGGTGGAGAGAAGGAAGTTTATTTCACACCCACATTCTTTTAGAATATAAGCAAGCTTAAACAAAGGAGATTCTGACCATGTTTGTGAGAGGCGACTGTCAGTGCCACAAGTCTCCCGCAGAAGAGCCACCCCAGCCCTGGGGAAACATCTGTGAGCATCAGATGCTTCAGGGCCTGTAAAATTGTGTCTCAAAGGCCACGTTCAGCTTTAACGTGACTGTACTCAATGTTCAAAATGGCAACTATCTGCCAATCTTGAAGATATTTACTAAAAATCTGGATGCCTCACTTTTCTTGAAAAATCATAAAATAATACAAAAACTGGTTTTTATTTTTAAAAAATGTATATCTTTGCTATAACGTACCACTGAAGCAGAGTTCAAAGCACCCAAAGCCAGCTCACGGAAGTGGACGTTAGCAAGGGTTTACTCATGGTAGAGGATGAAGGGACCTCTCTGTATCTAGATCTGGGGGGTGTCCACATATATGTTATATCTGTAATCATTTATCCAGCTTTACTCTTGGGTATGAGAAATTTATATACCTGATGTATGGAATTTATATTATAAAAAGGGAATCTGACAAGATCAATAATTGACTAAGGAGCAGCTGGCATTTTTAGGTAGAGTCTTTCTCTGTCTAACCCACAGCTAACACCTGGCTCCATCAGTCAGCTGAGTCAGAATCAGGAGACCCAAAAGTCTGTTTGAACAAGCCAGATGGATGATTCTGACACACACTGAAATTTGGGACACTCTGCTGCTGTGAGTACATTAAATGCCATCCTAGGAAAGCAGAAAGCTTGTATTAAACCATCTATCCTCTGAGACGCTCTTCTACAACATATCATAGGAAACACCAGAACAGAAAATAAGTTGGCTGACTCGATGTAACTCAATCAAATTATAATTAACAAAACCCCATGAAAAGTACAACCAGTCGACTCCATTTTTCTTTTCCATCCATAAGATTCCTTTAGTTCTAGTTTTCTGATTCTTGGTCACTCTTACGCATACACACACATACACAAACGCTTTGTATCCTGCTGATGATAAACAATCAAATAAAGAATTCAGATACATTCCAACTCCAAAGATATAAGTGGAAATCAACAATCAATAAGGTAGTACAGTTCAGGGGTCACTAATCCAAATTCTCACTGTCATTTTCATAAAATACCAACTGCAAATTTCCATTTTCTGGAGAGTTATTAGTATTTTAGCAAACAACCATCCAACAGCATGCATGACATAGCCAAAATAGGCTTTGGGGGTCCAGCACGCTAACCTAGCAACTAAAGTTCTTGCCTTGAACTTGCCGGGATCCTACATGGGTGCCGGTTCTAATTCCAGCAGTCCCGCTTCCCATCCAGCTCCCTGCCTATGGCCTGGGAAAGCAGGAGAGGATGACCCAGAGCCTTGGGACCCTGCATCAGTGTGGGAGACCTAGAAGAGATCCCTTGCTTCTGGCTTTGGATCAACTCAGCTCTGTCCATTGTGATCATTTGGGGAGTGAATCATCAGAGAGAAGATCTTCCTCTCTGTCTCTCCTCTTTGTGTATCTGAATTTCCAATAAAACTAAGTAAGTCTTTATTTTTAAAAATTGGCTTTTGTGAATTTCCAGAGCCGAAAACTCACTCCAGCTCTCCCAGCAGAGAGACTGGGATTTGATCTCATGAACACCACTTGAGTAGGAGTGAGAGTCAGACTGGACTTAAACCCTGACAGTTTAGTATGGGATGCACACATCCTAGGCAGTGTTTAACTTCTGTAAAAAAAAAATTCCCACCATCAAAATAGACAGACGGAGCCAGCAGCCAAGGCATTCATGAATCTGTTTAGGGAATTGGGGAGGAGTTGTTACTAATTCATACCTATTCATTAATGTCAACTGAGAAAAAAATCACATTATGTGACGATAATATACCCTCTTTACATCTGGAGAAAAAGTTAAGAGGCATCTATTCCTTTTCATCAAATTAAGTGTTCTTTCTTTGTCATAATGAGATAAAGTTTCAGAAAGAAAAACCACTTGTATCCCTGCTAATGTTTAGAAATACCCCCCGTATTGAGGGAGACGAAAAGAGCCTCAAAATCATGAAACAGAAATAGTACTAAAACATAATAGTATAATCATAGGTTAAGCTAACTATTATCTCAGTTGTTTCACTTGATACCTCACAGTGTTTGAACAACCAGGAAGATGGTGGGAAATCTACCATCAGTGCACCTCGGATGTTTCCAGTGCTTGGCTTTAGGGATACAGCTAGACACTGAGGAACAGGGCTTCATGAGCATATCCCAGCGCAGAAGATAGTGCTTCATATCTAGAAGGGGTCTCCATGCTTGAGACTTGAATACAGCGGTTACAGACTTGAAATTTTTGATCACTGTATCTGAGAGATTCAAACTGTAGCCCAGTGAGATGATGGACTGTGTGCTGGAGGCTTGGAGCCTGCAGTATCCACTGTCCTGTGAGATCCTTACCTTCCAAATCCCCAAATGAGGTCTTGCCTGCTGGCTCACCCAGGCTTCCCAGGGTTCATTCTTTTCCACCTCTGCCAGATCCTGGCATGGGCACAGGAAGGGTGGAGGAAAGTTCCAGGGAAGGACCCCAGCATCTGAGAGGGTACACCCTTACCCCCTGGGTGTCTCCACGACAAGGAAACATTACATTAAATACCAAACACACCGTGACAGATGAAGAGAAAAGCTGTAGGTGTGTGTTTTTTTTCCCTTGCTTTTTGAACAAGAGACCCTTGTGGTCCTCACAAATAGTTGGACTGGCTCTGTCTGTGGCTTTAAGTGGGAATGAAGCAACAGGATTAAGAAGAAAAATTACAGTGTAGGAGAATTAGCAGGGCATGTTCATGGGAATAGAGACAATTCAGATTCAGAGATATAAATGGTTGAATCCCACATTCCTACAAACAGCACAGATGCATTCTTTTGAAAAATGGTTTATTTCTTTCAGACGCTAGATATTTGATTGGAGTCTAAACTCAAAGAAGTCATATTGCTTCAGGTGATAAAACAAAAACCAAGTATAGAGAAAAAAAAATCACAATTTAACACCACCCATCCCAGTACAACCCAATACTACCTCCCCAGTGTCATCAACTTAATGTCCCTCTTTCTCTAGGCATTTCTAGTTGTGGGGCCTGAACTTCAATCAAAAATCGGTGTTTTGACTTTATCTAACATAATGCCGGCAACACACAGTGAAATGATTCTCTTTTTATCTAAGTGTTCAGTACCTCCAATTTTACCAAAGAATATCTTTTGTTTTCCAGTACCTTAGCCTGCCAGGGGATGACGTTGTCTAAACACATTTTCAATGTTTTCTTTTTAACAGTTAATATATTTCCAGGATGCAAGTCCATTTCTTTCTAAAAAGGTTCCTAGGACACCCATTGAAAAGTCAGAAGCAATGAAGTTAAAGGGATTGCTGTTTTGTTGGAGAAGAACGACACCCTTTGTATCGAAGTGGGGAATTACAGCCTGTGGTCAACCTCTGCACAGTGTCTCTTTGTCAAGTAATACACGCTGAAAAAAAAGAATACAGATGGGAAAATATTGTGCAGTGTCAGATCTTGGAAACAGCCAAAGGATTTTTCCTCACCAATGTCTTGTCAATGACTTGCACATTCTGGCACCCTGAAAAAATAATGCATACATTTAATATGAAATGAATGCAATAATAATCAGGCAGGTAATCGTTTTCCCAAGGAATGTAAAACTTGACAAATGTAAGGTTTATGATTCAAGGTAGGCTTGCCAAATCGTATGTGGCAAGAGACCATTTTTATTACCTAAACAGTCCTTAACACAAAATGACTGGCACATATTTTTATTAACACAAAGAGTATATTCTTTCTGCCACATTTCATAGTGAGCCAGTGACTGAAAGCTCTCTTTTAGGATATGTCTGTAGCCAATTAAAATGCACTGGGAGGATTCACAGAATGGCATTCTTCTCCAGGAAGCTCTGCCTGCAGAAGTAAGAAGACCATTTGTCTCGGGAGTTCCATCTATGCAGACAGCTCCATCCTATGTGCCGCAGAAAATCAAATGTCTCTTACCTTCAAAAACAGGGTAGTTAAGTCAAGGCCATTCTTAACATCTAGAGGTTCATTCTGAGTCACATTCAAAAATAGTCACTGTTAATCACGGCATTCATGCTTTCAATAAATATTTATTGTTTATGTGCCAGGCACTGTTCTAGACCCTGAGAACACTGGCATGAGGATAATAAAGAAGATTGCCTCATTCCTTTTCATTTTACAGGGTAAGAAGAGATTATGTAATATATGCTGTTTTTAAAAAAATAACTTATATGACAGTTTATATATAGAGAATGACAGGTGATGTGGAAAATAATCAAAGTGGGGATAGGAAATGAAGTTGAATGGAAGATGGATTCATTATTGTAAACAGAGAAGTCATTATGAGCCATCTTGAGAAAGTGCAATTTACATGAAATTTTGAAGGGTGTGAGGAAGTTATTCACGCAGCTGTCTGAAGGAAAAGCACTGCAGGCAGAAAAAGTAGCCAGCTCAAAAGCTGTAAGACTGAAACACTTCTGACACGGCCAAGCAACAACGGAATATAAAGTGTAACCTGGGTGGCATAAGAAAAGGTGACAGTTGTAGGAGTGGTGGTTAGAAACATAATAGGGGTCAGACCTCAAAAGGTTTTGGGAACCATCGTAAGGACTTTGTTAGTTACCCTGAGTAGGCAAGAGCCACTGGAGGGTTCTCAGGAGTCAAGCAGCATGATCTGAATTAATATTTCAAAGGAGCATTCTGGCTGCCCCAACAGAAAAGAGATGGAAGCAGGCAAGGATGGAGGGAAAGACCCCAATATTCAAAAAGAGGGAAGTGGTGGTGACAAGGATACAGAGTGAAGGAGGGCAGCTTCTGAAAGGAAGAGAGAGGATACTGGCCAGTGCGATGGGGTAAGTGCTGTCAGATTCTGATTGATGACCAAATTCCTGGGAATGTGCGAATGTAACAGAAAAAAAGAGAGTCAATAGCAACTCAAGATTGTTGGTCTGAGCAACTGAAAATATCGTATTAAGATAAACTGAGGTGGGGAGACTGCAGATGGAGCAGGCTTAATAGAAGAAGTAAACAGGTATACTTTGGACAGAATTTGAGCTGTCATTTAGACATCCATGTGCAGATGTTGACTAGCAGTTACATTTATGTTTTATGAGAAAGCATGGGATATAGCATTAGCCATTAATGTACTTGGAGTCATCAAAATATTCTTAAAAAGACTATAAAAAATATAGGTTCAGTGACTTTTGCAGACTGCAGAACTCCTTAGTTCACAACACTCTGCCCTGAAACTGTAAAATCCAGGGCCTAATAGTTACAATCCTCTCCTTGCATGAGCCAGGATCACATACGGGCAATGGTTCATAACCGGGCTGCTCCACTTCCCATCCAGCTCCCTGCTTGTGGCCTGGGAAAACAGTCAAGGACGGTCCAAAGCCTTGGGACCCTGCACCAGCATGGAAGTCCAAGAGGAAGCTCCTGGCTCCTGGTTTCAGATCGGTTCAGCCCTGTCCATTGCTGCTACTGGAGGACTGAACTGGCAGATGGAAGACCATTCTCTCTCTCTCTCCTTCTCTCTATATATCTACCTTTACAATAACAAAAATTAAATAAATCTTTAAAAAAAATATGGAGTCCACAGCACATTAAGCATGCCCCCAAATGAATCTGTCTTGTCCTCATTGCTACCTCGTCAGCCAGCCGGTCTGTAAGACCATAAAATCAAAGAGCCTTCCACATCAGAATGTTGACCCTTACCACTCAGAGCCATCGCCAACCGGAATTCTTCCCTCAATATCTCCAGGACATCTTGGACACCTTTTTCCCCCTAAGCAAGTGGAAAGGGAAAACGACTGAGTGAGTCAGTATCACCATATCCAAGTACTTATTTCATGATGAATCATCCTGTTGTATATGGATTGATCTTTGTCCAATTACCTGGAAAGCCAATCCCCATATAATTGGTCTCCCCACAAACACAGCCTTGGCACCCAGGGCCAGAGCCTTCAGGACATCAGTGCCTTTTCTCACACCTCCATCGAGGAAGACTTCCACCTTTCCTTCCACAGCCTCCACAATTTCTGGCAGAACATCAATCTGTGGAAAGAAGAGATCAAGCAGGTGACATTGGATTGTTGCTGTACTGTTATTCAAAGACTACTGATTTACCCAACCAAGGCTGAGAGTGCAGGAAGGTTAAATTGGTTCAGGACTACAATAAAATCATTTCTTTAGAAAAATACAAAAGAAAAAAAAGGCTAATCATTAAGAATGCAATACCTAAATTTGGAATCGGTTAGTTTATTTTCTTTGAAAGTCAAATGTTTTTCTGTTTCTGACCATCAAGTATAAAGTTCATGCTTAAAAATTATGAACATTATTTTGTAATCTTTTCTAGAATTTCACAAAGTTTATGAAATCAAATAAGCCATCCTGATATAAATTAGTCTTCTGATTTGTTCTGATTCATATTCAATTGATAAAAAAGCAGTGGCATATTAAAGAAATAATAGATTTCCTCATAAAACATACTTTGTATCCGGTCAAATGTTAGATGACATTTTTCTTGGTTTTAAAGGCATATTACTGCTTATGTATTTAATTAAGACATAGGTAGGCCCAGGTGAGCGCTAGAGGCACACAGACTCTACTCTTGTAAATCATATTACTATTTCTGATCCTTTACACCCTCTGATATACTTGCTTTCCAAGGAAACTGCATAGCTTTTCCCCAAAAAAAAGAAATCGGCGCGTGTTTCTCTTCTTGACTGTGGCCTTGAAAGTGCCAATAACATAATTGCGTGGATGATAGAGGGCTGTTTCTGGACAAAAGCCTTTAGTAAATTCCTGTGATTCTATTTGGCTTTGCTTTCTTTGCCATTTTCCTTCAGAAGAACATCCTCCTAAGTTTGTGCCACGGGAGTCATATTCAGTAAGTGAGCCCCACTGGACTTGTAACTGGTAGTACATTCAATTAAGCACTACCAATGAGCAGAATCCCTATTGAGATACCACAGGTAGACCCCCACTGACACACCACAAGTAGATTCCCATTGACACAATATATCAAAGAAATACGTGACAGTTGGTTTCAATCACTGAGTTCCGGGTCTTTTGTTTTCTAGCATCAGGAGGCAGTAGCTAATTCAATTGTGTAATTCTACACAAATCTTTGCATTCAAGAACAGAAACGTTTCTTATAGGTGCAAACTGGTAGAAATGATACAAAATCACCCTTAAATGCTTAAATTCAAAACTAAGGCCATGCCTCATTAAAACTGCATTCTACAGAAGCTACCAGATGGTCAAGTGCACTTTTATACCAGGAATAATTGTGCTGATGTCACTCTAAAGCTTTCCCACTTCTCCCCTAAAATTTTAGAGGTCAAACCTAAACAAAGTTTTATGTAAAAGACTGAAAACCAAACACGGCTACAAATTTGGGGGAAGTGAAGAAGGCAAGACTTGGCACATGGTCCCTAAATGTTTGGCAGGTAATGTGATTTTCCCCTTTTCCTTCTGGCTTTTCTGCCTCGCCAAACATGCTCTGGGTCCGTTTACATATGTCCCTTTACATAGTCCTCCTTTTACATTCAGGCAAGTTACATCAACAGAAAAGTGCTACAATTTCCAAGCGATGAGGCAAGCCATAATTAAGCATATTTCCCTATTTGAAACCAGAACCAAAGAAAAATATTAGCTAGCTCGGATTCAGTATGATTTTCAAAGTAACACAAATCAAGTCGGTTCAGGTTATTTCCAAAGCCTAACCTAAGCTAAAAGTAAACTAATACAGATACTTTAAATGTGAATCTTGGGTGTGAAGCAGCTCAGATAGGAATTCCATGAGTCTGTGAATGAGAGTGTCCTATCCATTGCTTAACTTTCTTAGCCTCTGCTTTTCTTTCAGTAGCTGCAGTTCGATGACATGCATGTTATGCAAAATAATTCTGGTCAGAACACACCAAAGATGTCCACTCTGGTGTGGGCCTTTCCAGACTTTCCTGATTGTTATGTGTCTCTAAGAGCATTTACTTCAACTGTTCTTTTCTTTGTGCTTCTTTAGACAACAAGAAAACTCCATTGGAGTTAACCTGCAGGGAATAAGGTAGGACCCATATTTGGTATTTCTCACTCATCTTTCCTTATACTGCTTTATCAAGCACTGTGTTAAGGATCTAATATGTTTGATGTTCCCATATTAGATAATGTAAGAGCTATAAAAGACATCTCAGAGCAGAGATCAGACTCATAAGAACAATCTCCTGTCCAATTCCTGTTCAAGTCATAGTCTTTCAAAATGCTCCCTACTCACCACTCCCCAGAACATTATTCCCATCCCTGCTATTTCCTTGATTTCTGACATTCCAGATATGGAATCCTTTGTTCAGCACAAAGCAGTTGAACATCATCGAAGTCAGGTAGAAGGAGAACTGCTTTAATTAAAAGTATAAGAATCAGAGCCACGGCCCCGACCGTGAATCCTCTCCTGCTGTTCTTGCCCACGCTATCCACGACACTTCTCCAGACATCTCTGGGGAGTGTCTGTGAAACACACCTAAAAAAATCACTGCCTCCTGGACATTTCCATGATTGTTGGCCACTGCAAAATTGGTTGCAATAATCTCCCCCTCTATCTTCATTGCCTTGAAACATTGTGAGTGGGGAGGCTTCTGTTTCTGAGGCTGAGCAACCTGAGCTGGGCTGTGACATGGGGTTCACAACAGAATATGAAGGAAGCCTGCATCTTGAGAGGTTTGGGGCGCTTCTGAGCAGACCTGACACCTCCTATAGCCAAGCCCAGCTAACGTGCTGGGAGACGAGGACTTCCACCCCAGGATGTCCTTTTAGGTTTGATGGCAGGACCCAGATAAATATGAATGGGCCCAGGGAAGACCAGAATTCCCCTACCCCTAGCTGACCTCATCCACAAAACCATAAAATGAATAAATGGCTATTGATTTTTCAGTCAGTAAATTTCAGAATGTTCTGCTGGACAGCAAAAGCCAATGAATATATCAAATATTTATTGTAGACAGAACTGCACAGAATCCTTTGTAAAAGAAAAAAGAAAATCCCTTCTATCTCACCAAGCGTGCTCAAGGACTCAAGAAACACTGACTTCACAACCCAAATACTTGTTCTATTTTGCAGTTGTAATTTTCACTGGGAAAAAAAGCCTTATTTTTTTAAGCTTGAGGTAATTTGGGTTCAGTTAGCATCAAAATGGAAATATGAAACTAAAAAACAATACTCAAGAGACTCTCTTTAGATCTCAGTTTGCAAAACTCTAGTACCATGGATTTTAGAAATCAATATGATTCTGCAAGGTAACTTCAAAAATTTATAGAAATGGAATTAGAGTTAAGACTATTTTGGTGCAAAACGTCTTAAATGCATGTAAATGAGGGGTTTTCCAAAAGTTCATGGAATTGTATATTATTTTTAAAAATGGTTTCCAAGTTCTTGTACCAAAATAAACCTTTAACTCAATTTCCACGACTTTTTGAAGTACTTTTATGTTAATTTTCTAATTTTTCAAGACCACTCTGAGTCACATTATTAACACAGGATTAGGGCTTTGAGATGTAAACTTTATTATTATTATTATTGAGTATAGCAGAGGCCTGGCAACCATTCTCATAAGCAATGGATTGAAATAAACTGAAGCTGTGTTTTGCTTATAAAGACATTTATGGTTTTATTGATTTGAAAGGCAAAGTGAGAGAAAGAGTAAGAAGAGAGAGAGAGAGATCTTTAATCCACTGATTAATTCCACAGATATTCATAGCAATCGGGGCTGGGCCAAGTGGAAGCCAGTGGCTTCCCAGACAGAGGTAGCAGAGCCCCAGGCACCTGTGCCGACTGGTAAGGTGCTCATCAGCAGGAAGCTGGAGTGAGAACTAGAGCCAGAATCCAGATCCGGCCACTACAACACTGGAAGCAGGCATCACAAGCATCATCTGAAAATTTTGGGGGGCAGTGTTCACCCCAAGATGAATTGAACTTAAATCCCAGTTTTCCTGGGGACAAGCATTTCTCTATGAAAGGGAACTCTGATTTATAGAAATGTTGAAGTCATATAATCCATCCACTTTAGTGCTACAGACAACCCAGCACCCTAAAGAGGCCACTGCTTAAAAGTCTAAGTCACCAGCTTTCCCTCCTTCACTCCTCCAGAAAAGCAAGAAAGAGAATGAAGCCCAAGACTCCCATTTCAAAGCTCTCCCCATGACATCACACTACTTCGGTGGCAGCAGAAACTTGAAGACAACCATCTTCTTGTGGCATGACAACCTCTTTGAAGCCATCTTCTGCTCACCTCAAATCCACACACACGGAGGCTGAACCACCCTTCAACGTAAAATGCATCCCTTCTCACATGGCCCTCATCAGCATAGACCTGAAAGTTACTCTAGGACATGCAGCAAAATCCAAGTCACAAGTCCCACCAAGGTGCACAGAAGGCAGATGGCAAGGTCATTGTTTTTTAAAAACAGTCTCAGAGACCACAACTCAAAAAAAAAAAAAATCATTTTAGATAGTTTCTATATCCCCTTAGCCAAAAAGAAATAATAAACCACACCATTTAGATGTTTTTCCCTTGAAATTGAGTTTGATTTTGGTAGATTTATATTTTATTTTCAGAAATCAAACTTATGTTGGCCCACAGATTAAGTACGTCTTCATACACAAGCACAGCATAAATCTAAAAAATAAAGCAAAATAAAAATCATCGACCTGCGGGCCACATTTATTATCACCAGAAATACATGTCTAGGAACCAAGCTGAGTTGGAAAGGTCTGACATCTTGAATGTTTTATGATCTTAAATCGTTGTGTTCTCCTACAGTGTACACCAACATGTCTACCATTAGGGATGTAGGAACACCAAGAATTGACAGCACACATAGGTGTTCCCCTGCCTTTTTTAACTGTGCCATGAGCAACCACACCATTGGTCTATGGAATGAGCTAAATCAACCTGCTGGTTCAGTGAAATAATAATGCAACTGTACTTGGCTAAGTTACTTGTTCAAATGTATTCCGGTTCCTTGAATAAATTCAACTTGTCATCCCATTGCAACCATTCATATAAAAAAAAAATACATGATTGAATGGTTCTGATCAAAGAGGGATAACAGAGGCAAGTTTGCCCTAGCAGTCAGATGTCTGCAAGCTACATCACAGTGCCCAGGTCAGCATCAAATTCCCAACTCCAGTTTTCTGCTAGTGTGCAACTCAGGAGAGAGCAGGGATGGCTAGGATCTAGACTGAGTCCATGCTTTCCAGATCCTAGATTTGATCTGGGTCCAGCCTGAGCCACCCTGAGCATCACAATCACGAACCAACAGATCGGGGTCTCTCTTCAACTCTTTCTCGGTCTCTGTTTCTCTCAAATTAATGTGAAAAAAAAATTATGAGGAAAGGAAAAATTAGTGAGCATATGGCCCTTTTTGGAGTGATCTGAAAATCCATCCACATATTTTAGTAAATACGATTTTCTCAGTTTTTTACATGACACTAGTTTCCTTAGCTCATGATAATCAAATTACAAAGTATTACAATTTAAAGGGAATAAGAGTGGGATTCTGCATGAGGACAGAGCAGGCATGAAACCAGCTGCCACCTCGCTGTCTTATATACAAGAATCTTGGCGCAGTCTCTCCATGTGTGGGAATCACTCTTTAACGTCTCATCCATAACTTATGATGCCCCTCCTAGATCACAGATCTATGGCATCCATGCAAGACTGTAGATCAGTCTCCAGACTTTTGACCCCCTTCTGGAACCCCAGTCCCTGGACTTGCCCCAAGCCTCTAACAATCTTGTCTTGGTTCCTCTTGGCATTCTAACTCAGTCCTACACCTTTCAGCACAACTCAGCTTGCTTTATATTTAGACACTGAATTCTGATTTGTCTAAAATACGGTACACATTGCATAAAAACCACAGCTACATGCTGGAGTCTCCTGCATAGCTTTTAAAACCCTGGTGCCTAGGCTCTCTTCCAGAGTCTCTGATGAATTGATCTGAGGTGTAATCCTGGCATTGAGATTCTTTACACAATCTCAAACTCTATAAAAGGTTTTGTAGTTCCAGCATTCTGCTCATGGCTTCGGACTTTCATGGCATCACCTTTAATAACCTTAATTTATGTATCTATGTATCTATGGTTATATCTCTGGTTAAGATACATCCTCATAGTTTCATTACTTGACAGGAACTCTGATAAATTATATATTACTCAAAAGCACACATGGAGAAGAGACAGAAAGCAACCAAAATTGTGATAGAAACGGGAGCTCCGTAGAGAAATGCCAGAACGTGGCAACACTCACAGTGGCAGGCACACCATCCAACTGCCGAGCTCCATGATTGGATACCAAGATCCCATCCAATCCGTGTTTCACGGCCTCTCGGGCATCATCACCTAGACAGAGTAAGACAACAATTTCAGGGGTACTGTCACATGGCTTTGGCTTTAGCATCTGGAGGATCATTGGCCAAGGGGGTAGACCCCAAACTGGGACAACAGCTGAGGGCTAGGAACTCATCCCAAGTCTCCCCCGTGGGTGACATCATCTGCCGGCTCCCAGGGTTCACATCAGCAGGAAGCTGAAATCATAAAGCACAGCACGCCTGGAGCCCGGTCACGCAGATAGGGTGCGCAGGCATCCCAAGGCATACTGTAACCATTGTATCAACTGCCCATCCCAGCTCTAGTTTTCTTCTAAAATTATGGATATTAGAAAAATGTTAAACCTCTCTATGAACTGAATGCTCTGTTTCCTATAAAAAATAGTAGGTTAAAGCCATAAAGCTCAAAGTGATGGGCTTTGAAAGTGATTTCTATTGGCGGTTGTTGGCATTAGATAAGTTTATCTAGGAATGTTTATCCCTCGTAATGGGACTTGTGCCCTCAAAAGGAGACACTGAGGACCCCTCCAGTTGTTTTTCTTTCCTTTTTTTTTCCCTCTGCTCATTTGAGACACTAGAATATTCTCAAGGCCGTCAAATTTTTCAATTATTCTGTACAACCTATAGAAGTCACCTTCTTCCCTCCCTGGGGACAAAACCCGGGTCCTCGCATCCTTCCTGCTCTGTTCCTATGTAGTGGTTACTCTCACGAGGCCCAAGAGCTGGCTTCAGTCTCCGAGGACTGATTCTTTTCTTTCTGGATTCAACATCTTGTAGCCTTGTCTATGTCTTTATTTGATTTATATTCTCATTTTTGTAACACATTCCTTTAGGTTTCCTGCAATCAGGTAAACTTTTTAGAGCACCTAAATAACCTCTCTAGTGTTGGAATGATAACTGGATACTGGATATAATCCTCAAGTTTAGAAAATTCCTCAGAATATTAAATACATGATACAACACCATTGCCTTCTGCCATCACTTGTCAACACAGACATTAATGTTGGGTTCACTCATATTTCTTGTCCTCTATTCCTAACATCTCAAAATAAATGTAATAAACTGTAATCTTTTTCCCAAAGGCTTATTCACCAACACCCAAATGGGTCTTCTTTAGTAAATGTCTCCCTGCATCTTTCCTATAATTTTTGATCTGACACCCCCTAACAGGTGATTAGTGGACATTTTCAAGAAGTCTTCATGTATCTGATACACCTAATCATATTTTTCCATTTGTCTCATCGCTCTTGTACATATGGAGAAATGCCAACAACACGTATTCAACCATTTTATTTCTAAGATCAGAAGGCACATTGTTAGAATTGAAAGTTCTTTCTATGCTAAATTTTCCTTTAGAAAATGATTGAATGTCATATATTTCATCACAGGGAGATTGTTTTTTGCACCCTGCTTTTGTTTCCATGGGAGATTTTATTTAGGTATAACATATTTTCAAGTTTATCATTTGTTTTTGCTTGTTTTGGTTCTTTCCTTTGGGCTTGCCTTTTCTACAGATTTATCTCACACTTTCACACATGAATGTTTCTAATATGCTTTGTGATACCAAAATTTCCACTTTAAAAAAAAAAAAGATTGAAGAGCTGCAATGAGATTCCTCGACTGTTTTGTAAGTCAATTGCATTTCTGCCAAGTCTTTGCTTGGAGTACAAATCACTTTTTTGGATCTCCCTGTGGGAAAAGGCAGGAACTGTCAAGTAAGAAGACGAGTGAACTCTGAGTTCCTCAGGTGTAAATGCCTCCATCGACATGTTACCCCAGCCCATCCATCTGCTTCGTTAGAAAGGCCAGGCTATCACTATCTCATGGAAAGGTGAATGCCAAGCTTTCCATTGTCGGCAAAGAAAAAGGGGGAAGAGTGGGGAACCAGGGCAGCTGGCACAATAGTTTCATAAAAGATTTTCAGTTAATCACTGCATTCCGTAGCACCTTCCCAGCTCTAGAACCCAGAAACGTTATCATGTATTTTGCCACTCCCGCATGCAGAGTTCCTAAGAGCCTATTTTTAGGGTAATTTTCTTTATATGCTCACCCCCTTTTAGTTTGCTCCCTTGCATTTTGTTTCTTCATAAGTTTGTTGAAATTTCTTGAAATTTTCCTGTTGTCATGTCTGCTCTGTAGCTTTATTGTACATGGGGTCTTGGATTTGACCAAGGTTCATATATGGTCACTTTATCATTCTGAACCAGACCTTCAATGAATTACCTTTTTTTTTTAAGATTTAATTAGAAAGTCAGATATACAGAGAGGAGGAGAGACAGAGAGGAGGAGAAACAGAAAGGAAAATTTGCCATCTGCTGGTTCACTCCACAAGTAGCCGCAATGGCCAGAGCTGAGCTGATCCGAGGCCAGGAGCCAAGAGCTTTTTCTGGGTCTCCCACATGGATACAGGGTCCCAAGGCTTTGGGCCATCCTCCACTGCTTTCCTAGGCCACAAGCAGGGAGGTGGATGGGAAGCGGGGCTGCCGGAATTAAAACTGATGCTCACACTAGACAATAGTAAAGCTATGCAGGCATAAGGGGGGAATCGGGAGCGACCCTGAAAGCCTCTTAATAGGAGGTCATGCGTACGGGGCAGGGAGGAGACCCCAGAGTGGAGTGGGAGGTCAGGAGGAGGCTCGCATCCCAACCCTGAAGACTCCCAGATCCTCACCAAGGACCGTCAACACGGACACCAAGGACTACATCCCAACTTAAGGAGACCACGGGGAATAGGAGTGCCTTCGGAGGCCAAGAACTCTGAGGTCACCCACCCCCATCTGGAGCCTCCACAGGGGATGGAAGAAGTTCAAACTCTGCAGTACAGAAACCAGCGCCATCGGAACGACGACCAGGAGCCCTGAGCGATATGCAGAAACAGAAGAATAATAAACTTCCTCTGGGAATAAGGAGGCAAGCTCTCTCTGGTCCTAGCCTGGCTCTGGCTCTGGGTCCCCACCCTCCCTCACGGTGACCATTAGGATCGCTCCAGTAATCCCTAAAAACAAACAAATATACATACAAACAAACAATCTAGAATGGACAGACAACAACATGGAAAGCTTAGAATCAGACAGGAAACGCCCAGCGTGGACCCAAACAGGCCTCACTAGGTGAGACACAAAGATTAGTAACACCTCACTAGGATATTGGGGATTTCTCTGCACAACCATCCTAAATTAAAAAAAAAAAATGTATTGTACCTAAACTGATAACTGTATGGAATCAGGTTGAATACAAACCAAAACTGAAATGTCTATGAAGAAGTCACAGGATGTAGTTAGGAAACCGCATCTTCCTAACAACATACTATTAATCAATGTCATGTCAATTGATGCCATGAGGTTGTAAATGGCTGTTGAGGTCATGTCGGGGCCTTTAATCGTTTGGGATGATGCTTAGCTGGATTTACCTTCAGAGATGGTCTCACCAAGAAATCGTTGAACCCACTAGGATAATAAGACACTGGACTTGATGCTTGGTAAATATTTCCAATGAAAGAACCACAACTGAATTTGAACTGTGGTAATGCAACAAGGTGGAGAAATCCACCATGGGGAGAGGGTTCGGGGAGGGGTGGGGGTGGGGGAATCCCAGTGCCCATAACACTGTGTCACATAATGCAGTACAATTAATAAAATAAAAAAAAAAAAAAACTGATGCTCACATGGGATCCCAATGCGTGCAAGGCAAGGACTTTAGCCACTAGGTTACCACTCTGGATCCAATGCATTGTCATGTAAGACATACTTTGCAAATGGTTCTATAAAGGCCAGCATTGTGGCCCAGGGCATGAAGCCTCTACTTCTCATGCCGGCATCCCGTATGGGTGCTGGTGCCTGCCCTGACTGCTGAACTTCCAGTCCAGCACTCTGCTCTTGGCCTGGGAAAAGAAGTAGAAGACAATTCATGTGCTAGGGTTTCTGTACCCAGAAGAAGCCCCTGGCACACCCGGCTTCAGTGTGGTGCAGCCCTAGTTATTGAAGCCATCTGGGCAATGAACCTACAGATGGAAGATCTCTCCCTCTGCATATACAAAACTCTGACTTTGATAGACAATGTTCTAGATATGTGAACACCCATACGATAACCAGCAGCCATGTGTAACCTTTGAATAAGTCAATGTGACAGTGTGAGTTCAGAACCAGAACACTATCTTTATTTAACTCTAATTTAGTTACATGGTTATATGAGACTAGTGGTGCCTGTATGTAAAGTACTCCTCAAGTTTCACGTTTGCATGAGTTTCTTTATTCCAACGAAGAGATGCTATTGGGCCTGTTACGCATAGATGCAGTATAAATAATATTAACTTAAACAGTATAAAAAAGTGTTTAATTAAGCTAAACCATTGGACCACTCAGATTACAATCTCACATGGGCTACTAACTTGTTTGGAAAGCAGCAAGTGACTTGTCTTGTCACCACTGTCCTACATCAGCAAATGAGGACACCCCCTAAGATGAGTTTGTGGATTAAATGAATGGGATAAGTGCCTAGCAGGTGCCTGACACATGTTGAGCGTTCCGTCCAATATTAACTGTTATTGTTATTTTCATCTGGCGGATCAGGGAGTTTAAACTAGAAGATGAGTAGGCAGAGGAAGACGTGTTTGCTGGGTGCTTTTGGCAAGTGTATTTGTGTTCTGTTTACAATGACAAAGTTTCATCCTAGCGAAGATTACAACTATAAAGGGCAACCCATTAGAGATACATGCTATTTAAGTAACAATTTGTTATCTTCCTTCATTTCAAGTGGTTCTCCATGTCCTCTAGTCATAATGTGAATATAATACGAGATGACAGAAGGGTTTGCTCAAATGATAGGATAATGAGTTGCTAGAGAAGCAAACACAATAAGAATAACTTACAAATTCCCCAGTTTCACATTATCAAATTGTTTTTATTCAGCATATTTTTTCTTTTTAAAATTTATCTATCTACTTATCTAAAAAGAACAGATTTCATGAATTTTACACAGGGCTTTAGGAAAATACTAGCACCTCTTTCATTTGCTCCTTCTTTCCCACCCTCTCTTTCTTCCTTTCTTCATGTTACTTTACTTTTTGTGATTATAAAGTTTCAATTGATATTATAATCACCAGCTTAATCCTTCACAGAATAAAACATACAACATGTATGAAGCAGGAAGACTCCCCTTCCTGAGGGATCAAAGACTGTAAATAATAATCAAATCTCAAGAGGTTAATTTCACTCATAGATTTTTAATTCTCTGAATGAGAAAGTCAAATGTTCTGACTTGGAAAAATATCCACACACCTTTTCTTTTCATTAATCCTTCGAGTTTCCCGGTGTGACATTCCGTATATACTGTTCCAAGCAGTCAGTGGTTGGGAAACACAATAGACATTAGCACCATTTGCAATATTATTGCCTTATTCCCATAGTTTATTGAAAAACATCAATGCCAAATATAAGTGTTCAAAATTTACCCTCATGCTCTTAAATCTTTGGACTCAGGGCTCTTTCTAAAGTACTGGCTCAGAGGAGTTTAGTGATTATAACTTAACCACGAGGTGTTTTCAAAGTGTTTATAAAACCATGTGTTCCGAAATAAGTATGTATAAATTCCAATTTTTTTACAGAAAACAAAAACATGTCACTTAGCTCTTTTTTCCACAAACTTTTTGAAGTCTCCTCCACATGGAAGCAGTTTTGGGCACAATTCACAAACCTTGGATAAATATTCTTTGAAAGTGTCTTGAACAAATGTGTATATAAAAGGAACTAATTAGAGAACAACAACAAAGGAACCTCAGTGGTTATCAGTCAACTTCAGCTGAAAAGGGGGAGAAAAGAATGAAGAAATTAAGGAAGGAAGGAGGGAGGGAGGGAGGGAGGGAGGAAGGAAGGAAGGAAGGAAGGAAGGAAGGAAGGAAGGGAGAGAGGGAGGGAGGGAGGGAAGAAGGGAGGGAGGGAGGGAGGAAGGAAGGAAGGAAGGAAGGAAGGGAGGGAGGAAGGAAGGAAGGGAGGAAGAGAGGGAGGGAGGGAGGGAGGAAGGGAGAGAGAGAGGGAGGGAGGGAGGAAAGGAGGAAGAGAGGGAAGAAGGAAGGGAGGAAGGAAGGGAGGAAGGAAGGAAGGAAGGAAGGAAGGGAGGGAGGAAGGACAGAACTAAAATTAATTATGCTTTCACTCATACCACCTATTTTCTTATTAGTGTGAATTCTGGCAAAGACCCAGTTCTATCTGATGAGTATGTTCAGAGCTGGTGCTGAAGTGCTCATGGGGCAGAGTTTAACCACAGTCAGAGATTATAACCTGCGTTCCAATTTGTGTTCACTAAAATGAAATTCTTAAAATGGTGGTAAGGGTAAGACATTTCATCTACATATTTCTGGTTGCTCATGACTTTGGTCCTATAAACATCTGCATTTTCTGGTAAAAGGAAAATGAAAGAGGATGGATGCCTTTCCTTCAATCCTCCTGACCAAAGACTTGTGAACTATTAAGAACTGAATCTCCCAGCACTGAATTGCCCACAGCTTCCCACTTCCAGATTGAGCATATGTGTTACTTGAGGTAGTCGTTGTCATAGAGATGATTCTTGTTTGTTAAATAAATAAAACAGATAGTTACAGAAAGTTAGTCAGCGTAAACTCTACATGAATAAATAAGTTATTTCCTTTCAAATGTCAAATGCCCCAACTGCCCTCTGCTTTTGGAGCTCTAGTTATATAGAGTCACATAATTTTCACTGAGTATCCGGCTCAGCAAACACTATTGTTATTCTCTATGTGCTATACATTATGAAACCATGTGGAAACAAGCCGGATTATCTATATGGATGACAAATAAAGAGAAATGGTGTTGAGAGTTTGACATAGAATTACTACAGATTGAAGATCTAGAAGCCACTAGGTTTTCTGGATATCATATATGATTCCTTATTCATTTCTACATATGATGACAAACCTCTAAGTATATGGATTTACACCATGCCCTCAGGGACAAAGTTATAGGGACAAACTGATATAAATTGAGAATCCTAAATCAAAAGGTTGGTTTAAAAATAAAATAATCTCATTATGCCACTAGTTCCCTACTTAATTGAGGAAAGCTGAGACTAGATTGGAATTTTCTTCTTCATTACTGTTTTCAAGCTAGTTGCCCTGGGATATCAACATGGTTAACACCATCAACTCTCTCACTTAGCCACACTTCCTCGGTCCCCTTTTCTAGCAGGAGTAGGCATGTCTGGCTCACAGGCCATAGACAGCCCAGGAAATCCTTTAGTCTCGTCCTGCCAAGGCAACTGCAGGTGGGACTCGAAATTCAGTAAATCTACAACAGACTAATTTTTAAGTAGACAAATCCATTTGGCCTGTAAATGGTTTTATAAATGTCAAAATGTCCCTTGGCAAAAAAAAAATAATAAAGGTTGGTCCATGCTTATAAAACAACTTCATTTTCACCTGGGCATGGTGCTCCTCAATGCCTTCCCTGACAGCACTGTTGCCACCTCCATACATGACATTCGTTGTGCAAAGCATGATCTCTTAAAATGCTAACATAAGACCACAGACCTGAGGAAGAAACATCACTGGTTCTTAACCATCTTCCCCTGTACATTCTGGAGAATGATTTATATATTGCAGAATTTACCAATCATACCTGAATCATTCTGTCAGAATCTCAGTCTGAAGTATACTCTGTTGATTTGATATCATCGTAAAAACCCAGCATTATATTTCAATTTCAATTGAAACCTTTTCTAACCTCCTGTTGTGTCATTGTTCAACCCATACTTTAAGCCATACTCACATAGATTTCTATCACATCTTTAACATGTAAAGTCTATTTGTATACATGTCTCCTCTAAGAGCAGGCTCCTCCTTGGGTAGGAAATTAGATTACTTTTTATTACAACTTGGGCACACAGCAAGCAATATAAATTCCTGTGGAACATATGAGAGAGTGAGTACATAAGGGACAGATGAAAGAATGAGGGACTGCATGGCCCAGCATCTTCGGGCTGACGGTCTTTGGTGCAGACACCTGCATGTGGCCAGACGCGACTGCACTAACCATCAGGAGTAACAATAATGACGCAAGGAAGACGGGGAAAGCTTGTTTCAGACAGTGTAAATCAGGACACATTCAGTGAACTACAATTCCCAGAAGCTGTGAGCCAGGATATTGACAAATAGGAAATAATGTAGAATATTTTTAAAGTATAAATTAATACAAATTTGGATTTAAATATATTTCTATTTCCTACAATCCTTTTTGAACTTATTCTCTTGCTATTATAAACTTAATTGCCACATGCATAAGTTTGAACAGTCAAAATAGCATGTCTAGAGCTTTGTAAGTAGGGGCCACTTGACTCACATATGTTCAAATAAAACCCATACAGAAGCTTTGATTCTAAGTCACTGTTAGACTTTTAGATAAACAAATAGATTCTCTCCTCCCTGAATCACTTACTCAAACATTTCTGTTTTAAAAAAAAAAAATGTTTTGGGCAGTTACTGACATAACCATAATTTTTTCAAAAACATACATTTTCAAAGAGAGGAAAACATTTTTGTGGGTGGACAAATTTACACTCCAAGATCATTATAATCATCGGGTTCTCCCTCCGGGATTTGAGGATGGGCAGATGCTGGGGATACAGTGAAGTTCTGAGATGCTCACCACTTGGTAATTGAGGATTTTACTCTCCTACTCAGCCATTTTCTATGGAGAAGTAATGTGGGTTTTTACCAAACTAAAAATTTAGTCATAACAATTTGTACTTGGAAAGAGAAAAAGAGAAAATGCTCTAAAAGCCAGTCTAGTATAATACATTCTTGGGACTTCTCTTTGGTCTTGGAGCAACTGTGTGTGTTTCTCCAACAAAGCAGTGAATTAATGATGTTGTAACGAGATTTCACTAAGCCTCATGCTTTAGTAGCAGCTCCCAAAATAAGGCAATGGCATCCCAATACTTTGAAAAATGTTACCCTCTACTTAAGAGTTTTTCTGTTTCGGAATATTACCTAAGATGGACATGAAAGGCATTCACTGATACTGAAAAAAAAATGGAATATTACGACATCTCTCTTGAATTCCATGTTAATTTTCCCTGATTAGTTAAACCTTTTCAAAGGGTAGGTGTCCGGCATGGTGGTGATTTTCCCCACTTGCTGTGTTGGAGCACCTCACTTAAGTCCTTGTTCTGCTGTTGATGCCAGTTCCCAGTTACTGTGCACCCAGAAAGGTGGAAGATGGTGGCTTAAGCAGTATATCCCTGCCACCCATGTGGGATACTTGAATTGAGCTCCCAGATTCCAGCTTTGATCCCAGCCAGGGGACAACTGGACAGGGGACGACTGAATCAACAAATGATCGTTCTTATCCTGCCGTGTGTGTGTGTGTGTGTGTGTCTGTGTGTACATGCGTGTATATGTGTGTGTCTGCCAGTCTTCCTCATAAATAAATATGTTAAAAGCTCTATCATGACCCTATTCACATTTAATGATAATGGCAATATGGACTTAAGAAGGGAAAATCAACAGACCTCTCAAAATGCCCTTTGCAACGATTGGCAGTGACGTCAGTCTTCTCAGCCATTTGATGTCTTCCCAGCTGATAGAAGGATCTATGGCTTTAGCCACATAAGCAGCAAGCCCACTGGTTTCTCCAAAATTTTCCTTAGGAGAAAATGCTAAATCACTGGTTTCAAAATTTTTCAGCCTGAAATAATGAAATACACAAAATAAGAACTTTCCCACAGTGAGACGCATCTTTGAAATGACTTACATGGTGAGAAAACTTACTTACTTGGTAACAACTGGGTCTTCCCTCCTCAGCCATGGACACTCATGCTACATGCAGATATCCCATGGTTTCATGTAGGAGTTCAAGCTAAAAGCAATAGCCTCGTGGTTTGATTGATCAGTAAAATTTACTTTACACCCTACACTACATCCATTAAAAAAAAAAAAAACACAAGAAAAACTATCTGGCCATGTCTGGCCATGTCAGAACTTCCTCTTTTTAATCTAGTTTATGCATTTAGATACTAGATTTGATGCTATTTTGTGCCAGCAATGAGAATTCATTACTAAATATTTGAATGGCACTGTTTAATTTTAAAGGGGCTTTCATAGTATTAGAGCAGTTTTTCCTTAAATAACTTTTAGAAAGCAAAGTTAATACACCACAATTCTTACCCTACATAAAAATTGAAACAGAAGTATAGAACAAGATGTCTCACAGTGGAAAGGAAAGAAAACCTGATTCATGGTAACATCTGAGCCCCAAGCTGAGGGTCTTGACTTCTAATCACATTGTTATCGATATCAGTACCATTCAGACCAGCTGACTGCAGCAGACCCACTTAATGTTCTTGGATGAAAGTCTATGGCAGGATGGAGCTGCAAGACCAGGGTTATCGCCTTCTGTCTACTGTCACTGTTGACCCTTGCTCTCCTGGTAGTATTCTGAAACAGGGAAGAAGCTAGAAATGTTTCCCAGCAAGTGACCTGCTAACTGCTGTGTTTCTCTCCTCTGTGGATTTCTTCTGTCTGTGCTGAGCACTTACACTACTTTCCCTAGTCACCCAGATGATTTTTATAAGGGCATGTGCATTCCAATGATCAACACCTTCATTTTGATCCCTAAGTTGCTACCCAGACGGGGAAGTGTCTGGAGTGTTGAAATATAAACAACCCAGCACCCTCACCTCTAGCTAAACTTGCTGCAAGATGAGTCCTGCTTGACCTTTCAGACTTCTCAACCAGCACTAACCTTTAGTGCTGAAAAAAAGTTTGAATTTTGCTTGCTGCTTTTTCTGGCTTGCACAGTGTCCTTACTTCCACTACAAATGTTTCCTTCACTTTCCAATGAGTTTCTTACTCTTAAGTCACAGCTATTGCGGCCTGCTTCTAGTTCTAACTGTGCCTTCCCAGTTTAGGCTAGCTATTTCTTTAACTCACATCTAAGTGGCTTTTTCTTTGCTTGTTTGTTTAATTATTGGAAAGGCACGTATGTAGAGAGAAGGAGATAGAGAAAGATATTTCTTCTAATGATTCACTCCCCAAACGACCACAATGGACAGAGCTAAGCTGATCTGAAGCCAGGAGCCAGGAGCTTCTTCTAGGTCTCCCACATGGGTGCAGGGACCCAAGGCTTTGGGCAGTCCTCTACTGATTTACCAGGCCACAAGCAGCCAGCTGCATGCAAAATGGAACAGCCAGAATACGAACCATCACCAGTACACTATCGCACCAGGCGCACTCACATCTAAGATTTTGTGGCTGGCCCACCTTATGCCTGTAATCTTTTCTTTTTCCTGAAGTTCTTAACATCATTACAAGGTTTTGGCAGTTTCCCTAAATCAGGGCACAACCTTCTCTCCCCGAGCCCCTGACCATCAGCTGAAAGGACAGCCATTTTGACACACGGTGCATGTGGCAGGCTTCCCCAAATCCAGCTATGAATGTCACCTGCTGAAAAGCTGTTCTGGAGTGTGACAATGACTTAGGTGCACCTTGCTCCACTGCATGCTTTAAATGACCATCCCTGCCAATCTTCTTTTGAGGTTTAAAGATCAGCTGATATCTGCTCTCTGGCTTCGTGCTAGCTCTTTCTTCCCCCGTATACACTCAACAACTGAACACAGTAAAGACTTTGGGACCATGGCTATTAAAAATGCTTACATATATCGAGAAGACTCTTATTAAATTATTTTTTAAAACAATTTTACCTACCCTTAATGCAAAGCTATGTTTGATGTTTTTTGTATTTTAGTGTGGTTCAGCTAAAATTTTGAATGATACAACTTGAGTGTTATACATTATCATAAGAAGATGAAAGTTGATAACCCATGTAACTTTAAACCTTTGGCAAAATTTTCCCATTGGACAGTTAGTCTTATAACTTATTGGATTGAGAAGTCCATTAAAGATTATAAAAATTCCAAAAACATTAAAGTTACACAGATGCATATAAAATTGTCAGTCTTTGGTATAGATTTAACACGAAATGGGTGAATATTTGGTTTTCACCAAACCACTTATGGTTGTACATTTTGTCATACACATTGGTCTTTGTTGATCACTCTAATTTGAATAAAGTCAGACTTCTGTTCAAAAAACGTACACTGCTTGTGGAGACCACTCCATTACTTATACATGATATCAAATTCCAAACTTTTAAGTCATATTAATCATAAGGAAAAATTCAGTCTTTTGATCACTTGCAAAACTGGGGAAGGGGAGGGACAGGAAAAAAAAAAAATCTGCGTGCGTCTACTCTGCATGGCCCACGCCCATCCCAAACAAGCCGCAGTGTTCAGCAGGGGTGAGGTGAAAGGGTGAAATGGATAGGGAAAAACAGAAACACGGATAAAATTATATAAATAACGGCTGTTATTCTTGGATGGTGACACGCAGATCAACACTTGAATGAATGTTACCATACAGAAATCTCAGTGCACAATGAAGCCTTGTTGTTACCCTAAGACTTTGTTCAAAACCAGAAGCCAAGAAAAAGTTTTCAGATATCTTGACAGAGACCCACGACGGAGTGTTTTACCAAAGGCTCCGAAAGAAACCTCATTGAAGGCTATTTTTATTCAGATTATGACATTTCTACCAAAAAAAAATGCTTAAATCAACTTCTGATAACCAAAGTATTCCATTTCCTAAGGAAACAGAGTGGCAACATCAGAATAATAACATGATTACGATCAGAATCACAATCTGTTTAAACGGAGAGAGACAGAACTCCTTCGTTATGTTACGCATTTTGCCCAGAATGATCTTTAAATATACTTTATAACCTAATACAGGAATTGATTTCATTTTTTGAAAGCCAGCAGTGCAAAAATGGCAATAGGTACTGAATGAAGTAATGCATTATTAAATGAAAAATAATAACCATAGCAAGTATTGAGTAAAATCTAATATTGCTTATTATAAATATTTTTTTCACCAATATGGCCAGGCAGTAAGAAGAAATGTTCAGGCAATGAAATTCGAATTTGAGTCAACATTCTGGCTCACCTTGTTTTGTGAGACATTACATTGAGAAAATGTCACATGTTACAGTGTATTTCTATGATGAATCCAACAATTACAGATTGAGTACTTATTATTTGCCAATATCTGAGATATTTAGGATATAATAGAATTATTTTGAAAAAAAAATCTCCCAGGATAAATGCAACCAATAAGAAAACGATAGCTGTTAAATATAAGAACCAGAGAAAGAAAAAAAATTGTCAGGCAGAATCAGAGTGAAGTAAACTGGCAGATGCTCCAGCTGAAATTGTAAATACTAAAAGAAGTTTGGCCTTTTGAGCAGCTATTTCAAGGGGCAATTGTTTCTTCTTTGCTGTTGCAACAGATAACCACAAATGGGGGTTATGTATATAAATACATATATTTACACACACAAATATACATAAATATGCTTAGTCCAAGAAGGTTAATACTGGACCCACGAACTCAGAAGTGATGTATATATACAAACATGGATGTTTAGACAGATGTACATGCATATATTCTGACATATATGCACTCCAAATTATACGTACATATATATGTGTGTGTACATACACATATGCACATACATATGAGCACATATATTCAACGTGAGCCTTGCTGGACCACACTCAAGGTGTCTGCAGGCTGCGTTCCTCCTTGAAGCACTAGTGGAGAATCAGTGTTCTTCCCTTTTCCAACCTCTGAAGTTCATCAGCTCTCTGGTTCCAGAGGACATCTCTCAAACCTTTATTTGTACCATCTCACCTCCATTGATTGTGATACTTATAACTCCCTCTTTTAAGGGTCCTTTTAATTACATCAATCCTTGTCAGATAAAACAGAGTAATTCCCCCCATCTCAAAGTCCTTACCTTAATCATTTCCATAAAGCCTATTTTCCATGCAAAATTGTCACACTTCTCAATGTGAATATTTTCCTAGCCAAGGGACTGAGAGGCTACCGAGTCATGTATCAACATCCACCAGTCTCTATCCCTTCCCGGCACCCCTCCCCTTGATCAAAGAAGTCTCCATTCTCTGCCATCCATCTTATAGTGCTTTCCCAACATGGACACAGGTAGCTTTATCCCTAGTGTGTCAATTTGAAAAGCAGCTGATGAGGTAGTGACTGGGAACTGGGATGGGTAAGGATGTCATAGTCGGAGGGGACAGCTGATGCTAAAATTCTGTTCTCCAGCCACGGTTGGCAGGAAAGCCAGAGTGGCAGGGCAGAGGAGTGAGGCTACAAATGCTCATCAATGAGGCAGAGAAGTAGCAGGGTCCAGCTCACCACAATCTAATGGGCCACTTTCATCATGAGAGACCTGGGAAGGTGGTAGAGACCTACTCTGTGTTAGTGCGAGCTCCTCTGTCTGCTGGGATGAACCATTTCTAGGCTTAGGACAATATCAATGGGCGAATCACAGAAAGTGGAGCGCAATATGTGTTGATTTAGGCAAAATCAGAAACTGAGGGGTTTTTTCCTCTTTAAATTTCCCTGGTTTTGTACTGACAATGCAAATGTTAACTAGGGGAAAAGGAGCATCTTCAGGGAGTTGTGGAGAAAACAATGGGTCCCTGGGGACAGAGTTGTAGCTGTTGCCTCAACACTGTCATCTTGTATCAAGTACAGATTCAAGTCCCTGGCGCTCTGCTTGCTGTCCATCTCCCTGCAAATGCACCTGGGGAGGCAGTGGAATTTGCACCAAGTATATAAACCCCTGCCAGGAGGACCCAGAGGGAAAGCCCAGCTTCTGGATTTGGCAGACAGCCCAGCCCGGCACTTTCAACCATTTGAAGAGTGAATCAATAGACAGAAGACTTTTGTTACTCTCCCTCCTTATTCACTGTCACTCTTTCTTATGAACAAATAAACAAATAACTCAATCTCAGGAAACAAGGAAAGAGAAATAAAAGGAGAGAAGGAAGGAGGGGGGAGGAAAGAAGGAAGGAAGGAAGGGGGGGAGGAAAGAAGGAAGGAAGGAAGGAAGAAAGGAAGGAAGGAAGGAAGGAAGGAAGGAAGGAAGGAAGGAAGGAAGGAAGGAAGGAAGGAAGGAAGAAGAAAGAAAGAAAGAAAGAAAGAAAGAAAGAAAGAAAGAAAGAAAGAAAGAAAGAAAGAAAGAAAGAAAGAAAGAAAGAAAGAAAGAAAGAAAGGAAAGGAAAGGAAAGGAAAAGAAAAGAAAAGAAAAGAAAAGAAAAGAAAAGAAAAGAAAAGAAAAGAAAAGAAAAGAAAAGAAAAGAAAAGAAAAGAAAAGAAAAAAGAAAAGAAAAAAGAAAGAAAAGGAAAAAGAAAAGAAAGCAAGCAAAGAGACTGCTTAAAAGTTCTAGGAGTCAGGCTGGTCAACTGGCTTCATTCCCCACTTCTTTGCAGGGCTGATGAGAATGCTTCTTACTCCCTCTCAGTTTCAGGAACTTCCATGCCATTTATAATGTACACTCAGACATGTGTTTTGTATATAGACCAAGCAGAGATTACCGAACCCTTTAACTCTTGCTGCTCCCTGATGCCAAGAGCAGAACCCTCCCCCAGCCCAACAGGGGAAGTAGCAAGGGCTGGAAGGAGCCACTGCTTTACTGACTCCTTCTCTTCTGGATTTCCTGCCTCCCCTGCCTGCCAAACCTCACTTCTAAAAAGCCAGGCTTCGCCTTCCATGAGTCAGGTCAGCTGCGGAAAGAGACCGACTTCCTATCAGGCTGGAACAGATGAGCTTTGGGGGCGCATGCAGCCTCTAGGGAAAGCCTGCACCTCCATTGGAGCACCATGCCACGGAGAGCTGAATGAGACTGCGGGACGAGGTGACCAACCAGACGCTGTTGACTGCCCCGATATCTCCCAGAGTGAACAGCAATCCTTGTGCACTCCGGGCAGCTGGGGTGCATCCAGGTCTGTCGGGGGAGGCGAGGGGTTGTGTTACTCATGCTCCCCATAGGCTGGATCTATTGCCCATGATGTGATCATCTTGAAACGGGAGATGTGACAAACACGGGCAATGGCGGCCACTCCTGTGTACATGAGCAGCTGAAAGGGGTCTTTGTTTCCCAGTCACGTCATCTGGGCAGGAGCCCAGGAGCAAAGCAAGGAACAGGGGAAAGAAGCACATGAGCCTCCCAGCTCCTCCCGGAGTGGCCCCAGCCAGAGGTCACAGCAATGCCATCTCCCCATCTTTGCATACCTCTGGGAAATGCATTTTGCTATCCAGAGCAAAAGAAAAAAGAACCTTTCTGGAAAAGTGAAAAACAAACAAAAACCTCTTCCTGTATATTTATTTCTAGTATTCTTATCATTGGTTTTAGTTAGTAGTAGGGGTGGAATTAAGGGGAGGAGGAAAAGGAATAGAAAATGACATTTCAAATGACCAAGAAGAAATAACGAAGAATCCTTCTTGTAAGAAGTTTAGATGCTGGGAAACTATTTCAGGAAGTCTTTAAAACAGAGAGGAAGGTTTTTGGCACAACAGTTAAGGCTTGAGTCTCTGTCTGAAAAGTCTGCACCCCACATCCATGTGCCTGGATTGGAGTCCTGGCTCCACTCCCAAGTCTAGCTTCTTGTTAATGCACATTCTAGGATGCGTTTTGTCCCTACCATCCACGCATAGAGACCCTGGCTGTTGCAAGCCTTTCCGAAAGTGAATTAGACAATAGGAGGTGTCTCCATGTCCCTCTCAATCTGCCTGTCTCCCTCTCTCTCTGCCTTTAAAATGAATAAGATAATTATATCAACACTTTCAAACTACTGTAGTCAAAATTGAGAAACAATGTAAGTAGTTGTGAATAAATAGGAAACTTGTAATCATCTGCTTTCTGATGAATGTGGCGGTGTTTAGGATAATGCCAGGGGCTTTTGCTGAATTTTTTAAAAATTTGACAGAGTGCTTGGGTAACTCTGCATCCAGGGTATGTGGGCGGTTTTACCAACAGATCTGGCAAGGAGAAGCTTTTCTCCTGCCATTGATCAATTACAGATAACAAATACAGAATGACATCCTCCACTCACCTGGAAAGAATCAGGAGGTGGCTTCTCAGAGCTAACAAACTCAGGGTTCAGTAACAATATTTTCAGCATGAAAGTTTATGATCACAAATGTAAATGCACAGCAAAGTCACATGACAATTATGGGACACTGTGAGGTTACGTAGGGCTTATATGATGGTTGGGCTACCTTCCAGGGTGACTAAGAGTGCATGAAATCTGCCCCCAACAGTCTCTTGTTCCTGCATGGAATGCTGGTTTGATTCTGATTCTTTTAGTTCTTTAATCACTCTAGAAGAGCAAACAGAACTTGTCTACTGTGGTTTCCTTTTCTTTTGTCTTTCTTCAAACTTCCCAGCTCTAGTTGCTCCAGAACAATTAAAGGGTAGGCAGAGGAAACGAAGGCCCATGTGAAATTAGGTCCTGGCTCCCAAAAAAACCTCCTCAACTCAGCTACACTGCTGAATGCTCTGGGGGTACCATCATCAAATGTCCTTTCAAACCAAGATTTTGATCAATGTTTAAATCGTTTAGCCCTGAGGATTATCCCACGTCTGCAATACAGGCATAGGAAAATCCCAAGAACATGTTTTGATGGGAATCAGAAGAAAACCCATGGAGACACAGGTTTACAGTATAGAGAGGCTGGGGGTCTTCACAGTTGACTCCACTGTGTTCCCAACTTTATCTCAACATGAGCTGAAGGCTAAGAGAAAACAATTCCCTTGTGAAGGACAGGCTGCATGACCTGGTAAAAACATTTCTGACTGATCTGGTGCTATTGGATCTATTGCTTTTGTTAAGGGGAATAAGAGAGTGAATGAATGAATGCATCTTAATCATGGATGAACGTCTGAAAAACGGACAATGACCGAAGCAAGCAGAATACAAGGGATCAAAGATGTGGTTTCAGGCCCAGCGCGGTGGCGCAGTGGTTAAGGTCCTCGCCTTGCACGCCTGGGATCCCATATGGGCGCCAGTTCTATCCCGGCAGCCCCGCTTCCCATCCAGCTCCCTGCTTGTGGCCCAGGAAAGCAGCAGAGGACGGCCCAAAGCTTTGGGACCCTGCACCCGCGTGGGAGACCCAGAAGAGGCTCCTGGCTTCAGATCGGCATAGCATCGGCCATTGCGCTCACTTGGGGAGTGAATCATCGGACGGAAGATCTTCCTCTCTGTCTCTCCTCTCTGTATATCCGCCTTTCCAATAAAAAATAATAAAAATAAATCTTTAAAAAAAAAAAAGATGTGGTTTCTTTTGTCTTTACCTTTCTTTTCTCTTTTTCAATCTGTCCAGTGGTTTTTGTTCCAACACAACTACAAGTGAAGTTGGTATGGGTGTCACCTTGTGTCCTGTGTTCTGGCTTCTCCATGTCTGTTCCCTGCTAATGCACATGGAAAGGCGATGGATGCCTCGGTGCTGAGCCCCTGAAACTCACAGGGGAGACCTGGAAGAAGTCTCCGGATCCTAGTTCAGCCTGATCCATGGCTGGCTGCTGGGGCCAATTGAGAAGTGAACTAGTGGAAAGCAGATCTCACACTCTCTCGCTGTCTCTCCCTCTCTCTGCAACTCTGTCTTTCAGTTAAATACATACATCTTTAATTTCAACAGACACAGTCCCAGAATCACAATAAGAAACTATTGTCTGGGCTAAGTTACCTTCCAGCTGTATGGAAATTCACACTTTTCAAAGCCCCGGTATATACACACTCTTGACTTTGGTACGTATACCAGCAATTCCTGTACCCATGTTACAGCTCCAAGGAAGGACACCCACAAAACAGGTGTGCTTCCTAGACATCGTGTAGGTATTGGGCAGTGACACTATCTATAAAATCCTGTAGGTTCCTGTTGCCAACACTGCTTTCATGCACACTTTAGGAGTCATGCTTTGCTAGAGGTTAACTTCGCAGGCACCCCTTTCAAAAAAAAACAAAAAAGCCTTTGAAACTGACTCAGAAAAAGCAGAGAGAATGAGCAAACAGGTGTACAACTCCCAGAATCGAGGTTACCTGAGTTGTGGTGGCAACTTGAACCTGTTACGCACGTCGTCGAAACGGTTGCCCAGGTAAGGGGTATCCACCGTCACGAATATGGCTTTATACCCCATCCGTTCTGCGCGCCTGACTAGCTGCGTGGTGACCTCTCGGTCCTTGTAGATGTACAACTGCATCCAGCGAAGGGCAGCAGGACCAGCCTCTGCCACTTCTTCAATGGAGGAGGTGGCCCAGGAACTCAGCATCATGCCCGTTCCCACGGACTGACAGGCTGAAAAACAAAAGAGCTGATCAAATTGCAAATTACCTACCGAAATTTGGATTGGCTTATCTGATCCATGAAAGGTCTTAAGAAAAGGACTGACCTTCCCCCAAAGAAGAGGAAGAAAAGATTCTGCCAGCTGTCTGGCTGCAGACTTGAGTGATGACCTCAACTTTTCCCTAGGTCCCTATGCTGTTAGAGACCTAGAATCTGTAGGTCTCTACAGGTGCAAAACTTAGCCGCCTCCTCAGTCACATAACTCAGTTACCTAAATCTGTATCCAGGAAGAGATGGTATGGGTGTGTTTATCTGTTGCTAGAGAATAGATAGATACACAGATGCCATAGGCTCTTTTCTTTGGAGGAAAGAAGATTGCATGTATAAAAGAATATTCACGCACATAGAATGAAGTCAAAATGTACAGACCTATTTAAGGGGGAAAATATTATAAAACAGCACACTTAGCAGGCCTCCACAATTGTATGGATGTTATTTACACTGGAATCTGAGCAAAATCAGCGCAAAAGATCGGTTGGATGGTTTGGGGTGAGCTTAATTTATCCTTCCTTTTCATTTTAAGGATTATTTTTCTTTCAAAACTTTACTAAAGACTTATTCCATCATTTACATTACCTTTGAGGTTTTTTAGGCTATGTTTTTGCTCAATTATCTTAAGTACACTAGAGTAAGATGGCAAGAAATAAGAAAAGGAATTAAAAACATTAGAATCAACAAAGCAGTTTTTAGGGAGCTAAAGAAAGCCCAACGGTAGGTATGCCTCCAAAAATAGGTAGTAACCTGATGCTATGTTTGTGTACCACATACAGAATGTCAAGAATGAAGTATAAATATGTAAAACTGACAGTTGGACTCAAGGTCATAGACTTGCAGGTACCCAGTATGGATCGAATGAGAAGAAATACAGCTGTCGGAGGCACACTCACAGGATGACGATGGGGTTTAACTGAGGGGCTCTTTTTAAAAATGCACTATGAGAATACAAAGTCTCCACGCAGCTAAAGCATTCCCATAGGGCACAATTCGCTGCAAGAGTTGTGAAAACAGATTTCTGGGTTCCACCCAAAGAGTCTTGGACTCAGCAGACCTGAGTTGGGCCAAAGAATCTTTGTTTCCAACCAGCCTCCATAGGCTGCTGCTGTCAGTGGAGAATGGCACACCGACAAACATGCAGCATCACCTTGTACAGTTATACGCTGAGTTCAGTTGGCATTCAAATGGATTTTGCTTTTGAGAAATACTACTTCAACATGTCTTTGAAGGTATTTTCCACCCATGCTCTCCAGGTCTCTCCAGCTACAGAAGACTTGAGCATAGGTGGGGCACTGATCGGTTCCTTTGAAAATGTCTGTCCTAAGTTCTCATGACTTGCAAAATAGTACTCAAAAAAAAAAAAAATTCCTACATTTGTCTAATAACACATACAAGCATTTGGACTCCTGAATGACTTTCATTATTAACAACTGGAAATGTGGAAGATAATTCCACACCAGCCACTTTCATTTGGGGAGGAAACCAAGAGGCACTGAGTGCTTGAGTCAACCTGCAGTGTAACTGAAAACACGATGTCCTCAAGAGGATGTGACCATGAAGATCATACAGAGATGGCACACAAAGTGAAAACTCAAGTCTGTCTGATCATTTTTTCCAACACAAGGATCTTTCTAGAATTCCCAGAAGCCATGATGATTCTCTGACTCCAACTACTGGCAAATGTACTCCCTCCCAAAGATACGAAGCCCATAATCCACAAAGGAGTAGGCTGCCTACGTGTGTGAAAGTCATCAGGCCAACATCTCTGGGGAGTCACAGAGACTTCAGATCCAGTTGGAATATCTGTCCAGCACCAGTGCAGTGTGACTGCACCAAGAGGATCCATCGGATGACAGAGCCCTTGGGGGTAATTTGCAGAAAGGCTTCATGTGCACTTGGCTCTAGCTCTGCCAACAGGAACACCAAAACCCACAATCTCCTTGACTCACAATCCACAGCTAGAGATATTCCACATGGACTACCAAAATTCTAGAAGTCACAGCCACTTTACTCAAACCGTTGAACTTGGCAGATGGTGACAGCCTTCATAACTGTTTCACCCAAAGCACTTGGGAATGTACATCCACCTGGAAGCAGGGCTATCCCACATGTTTATTTCCTCGATCTACCTGCTTTCACACAAATGTCTTTTGACATTATTGGTTTATTTTGTAATAATTAAGTCATGAGGAACTGCAATTTACATAAATTGCGCCAAATACCAAATTGCCATTGTGAAGCTCATTAAATTATGATTATTTTTGACAATGGAAACTTACTCATAATTTATAACAATTATTTCTAACAATAGTTTTTTTTTAAATAAGATGAGCTAAGGGACCCAGGGATGCTGTTAAAGAAAGACTGTTTAGAGAATCAATTAAAATTTGGCCTATTCCAATAAGGAAGAATCTGAGATTAAGTTTATGTATAACTATATAAAAATTATTTTTATTAAAATAGTGATACACTTCCATGCCAGTGCATAAATGGCCCTGACCTTGAGTCACCCTCGATGTAACAATCTGTTTCAATGTGTCATTATTTCATTCCTTCCTCCAAGGCAGTAGCAGACTTGACTAAAAATTAGCAACTGGAACATTCAGACCTAGTAGGGCTCAAGGCACCCAACCATGTTACAGGACCAACGACCAGCATAAAAGCATCTCTTTCGTGGCTCTGGCAGCTTGATATTCCAAATATCAAGTTTTGGCTAATAGGTCAGGATATTCTTTTATGACTCACAACACTGTTTTGGAGACAATAATCGTAAACTTTAAAATTGTACACATGACCCAGCGTTGGCAGATTTTGTTTACAAGTTCCGGTTAGATTTACTCTAATTCAGAGCTTGAACTCACAAATGATTTTGACATTCTTTTACTCTACCCATACATGCTACAGAATGAAATTCTCATCTCTTGTTCTCAACAGTAATAATTGCCAAATTTCATTTTTAAAAGGAGGGGAGCAGAGTGGTCAGCTTTCAATACTCTTTCCCACTAGTGATTCTTTAATGAATGAATACTATGCCATGTGTTCATCATCACAACTCCTGCAAGAATGGAGCTTACTTCTGAGCTGGCTAATGATACCCAAGCCAGATTGGACTCTTGTTAATAACAAAGCTTCCTAACACTGTTCTCGGTCAGCACATCCTATAGATAAAATATCCAAGTGCCTACAGCATTGATACCATGTGGCATCCAAGGGTTCTATTCCATTGCTTCTAGTCTCCAGCTCCCTAACATCTGTAAGACACATCTTCAAGGATCGGCATCTAACCTTACCAACACACACAAGAAGATGCATCCAGGCTTTCTTTATAAACAAAGGGTCTTGGACCCGGCGGCGTGGCCTAGCGGCTAAAGTCCTCACCTTGAACACACTGGGATCCCATATGGGCACCGGTTCTAATCCCCGCTCCTCCACTTCCCACCCAGCTCCCTGCTTGTGGCCTGGGAAAGCAGTCGAGGACGGCCCAAAGCCTTGGGACCCTGCACCCGTGTGGGATACCTGGAAAAAGTTCCTGGATCCTGGCTTCAGATCGGCATAGCATCGGCCGTTGTGCTCACTGGGGAGTGAATCATCGGACGGAAGATCTTCCTCTCTGTCTCTCCTCTTCTCTGCATATCTGACTTTCCAATAAAATAAATAAATCTTAAAAAAAAAAACAAAACAAATAAACAAAGGGCCTTCCAAAACCTCACAGAAAATGTATGTATGACAAAACTATGCAAGGATTCCATTTTTTTTTTGCCACAATAAACAGATATTCTAACTCCATTTGTTTCATGAGCTTTCCGCAATACTTTTATAATCCTTTCTGTTCTTTACCTGATGTTATTACTCTAAGGAAGGGGTTATGATGTACATGCACTATCACTGTCACTGAAAGAACCACCAAGCAGCTCTTAGCTGGGACACATTGAAGAGAAAGCGATGAACATGACCCAGCAGGTAACGCTGATATGTCACAACAAGGCGAAATCGACTGAGAACCAGAACGTCTGCACTGCGATCCCAACTTGCCATGTGTATTCCATCCAAGAACAGTTATAAACACAACTGCCCACTGAGCAGCTGCAAACGTCCGGCCTGTCAAGAACGCTTCCTATGTAGATTATATGTGTAATCAAAACGTTTAGCTAACAGAGTGCCTGTTGCGTTTTGGAAGAGGATTCCCCATACCTATTCAAAAAGTTCACAATTTTTCCAAGGACTGTTGTTTCTTAACATCTGTTTGTTCCAGTTCTCTTATTAAAAACTACTCTGAATACATCTGTCTCCACTCTGTTCCAGTCTGTTTCTTGCTTCCAACTCACTTCAGGCAGTCATCCTGCGATCTTAGAATGTCTTCAGAAGGGACTGATATTCTTACCACATCTGACACTGCGTGATGTCTGAGGGCATAAACTATGCCTTTGGCTGAGAATCTCTGAGAACTTGCGCACCAGCGTCTATCCAGTGTTTTTTCAAGTTTTAATGAGCATACGGAGCACGTGGGAAGCATTAACAAAAGTCAGAATGTGACCCAACAGGGCTGCCATGGCTCCAGAGATCATAATTTCCAACAAGCGCGCATGTGGTGCTGCTGCTGCTGCTGCTGTTCAGAATAGTAAGGTAAAATTCTTTCCCAGGGATTCATCCAAATCCACGGAATGTGTGTCCTGGCCTTGGTTCCAGAAGCACCTTGTATAAAACAAGAGGGAAAACCCAGCAGTGGTGATGGCGCGGGGGTACGGGCGGGCAGTGGTTGTCCTCCCTGGAGGAGCACGCAGGGACATGAACCACATGGTCTCATACAGTCAACCTTCACTAGCCAGAAAATCAAGGAGCTTGACAATGTCAGGGCGGTAGACATTCAGCACATGTGACAGTCAGCATGTGTATTTCCTAAGCTTCTTCTGTAATATTTCCCCCAGCATCCTAGATTTCTGAAAATAAATCAAAAGCAAAGTAGGTCACTAAACAACATCAAAACATGAGAAAATGAGGAAAAACAGACAGAAGTTGCCTAACCCTGAGAAGGCAGAATTTATAAATTACAGCAGAGCTTTCAGAAGTTCACTGTCAGATCCAACAATCTTACACTCCAAATAAGATACTGAATTCATCAACTAAAATTAAAACCCATCACGCTCTCCGAATTATAACACACGTGACAATGGTGGTCATCTACTACCACCATCCCCATCGCACGAGAAAGGATTAGCCAACACATGAGTTATCCTAGAGGGAAGTGTGTCATTTGGAACACAAATTCATTTAGAATACATCCTCTACCTGCACTAGAGAAGAGAACCACTCAGCAATTTGCTGCTTTAGGTTCAAATGATTTCTGTGAAAACAGCTATGGGAAAGGACAGTTGAGTTACCGGAAGTAAAGTTCTAAAGCCAAAAGGACTAGGAGAGGAAGATGGAGGGTTCCGCTTGTTTGGTTTCCGTTTGTTAGGCACTTTTGATTAAAAAAAAAAAGAAAAAAAAAAAACCTGTGCCAAACTTAGTCATCCAGACAGCTGCACACACTGAAAAGAATTTTGTTGAGAAAAACGAGCACTGGCATTAGCACAGGAAGTTGTATAGTAGGAAAAACTATGCGATGACACAGTACAAAACAATCGTGTGGTTCTAAACTGGGGCCTGACACACTAAAGTATTTGCGTAAATGTGTACCGTGGCGTCCCACGCTGGGACCAGCTTTTCTTTACGCTGGAGCTGTCCTTACGCAGATTTGCTGACGACACAGCTCACATGGTGTGCGGAGGCCTGACATTATAACTGAGCTCGATCAAAAACAGTTCTAAAGTCTATGATCAAAAGAGGAAAAAAAAAAAAACCCTGCTTTTCAGTTACGCTAGACATACTTAGAAGTAGCCACCAAAAAATCTGAATTTATGATGGAGGGAACTTGACCGATTTAAGGCACTGCCAAAAACGGCCAGGAAACCGGAGGTAGCATTTCCAGTGTCTGAAGCTACATGATGCCGAGCGATCACGCAGTCATTGCATCGCCAGACTCGAGCTTGCTACGGGAACACACTTGAAGCAACAATTAGGCCTGGCAACATCCCTTCCTCCACCCCACTTCATCTCAGGAGCAGAACGCCTTAACAGACTAACACATTCGCTCTGCTGTGATTCTCGGGGTAGTACTCTGTCCATCCACGGAGCTGCCAGGAGGAACTAGCAGAGCAGATGGAGACCACAGCACAGTGAGATGCCTTTCACAGGTGGGCTGAGAAATACTAAGTCTGCTCACAGCAGCTTCAGGCAGCCATGCACAGTCCAAGGGCCTCGCTGCTGGGCTGCACGGAGGAGACGCGTTCTCACAGTGGTTCCTCTGATTTTCTCATGCTTTAACGTGATCAAGCACGCTTAGAGTTCAAGTAAGAAGCAGTCGGACATTTTCAGAAAAGCTGCCCCACAGTTTAAATTTTTATTGCAAAATTCTGGAAATCATATCTTTTGATGATGATTTTTAACATGGCTAAGAATCCATCATTTTCATTAAACTGAAAATTTATGTTCATCAAAAAGACATTTTAAGGTTCAGCGCAGTAGCCTAATCGCTAAAGTCCTTGCCTTCAACATGCCAGGATCCCATATGGACACCGGTTCTAATCCCAGTGGCCCTGCTTCCCATCCAGCTCCCTGCCTGTACCCTGGGAAAGCAGTTGAGGATGTCCCAGTTGAGAACGTCCCAAAGCCTTGGGACCCTGCACCCATGTGGGAGACCCAGAAGAAGCTCCTGGCTTTGGATCGGCTCAGTTCCAGCCATTGTAGCCACTTGGGGAGTGAATCATCAGACGGAAGATCTTCCTCTCTGTCTCTCCTCCTCTCTGTATATCTAATTTTCCAATAGAAATAAAATATTTTTTAAAAAAAGACATTTCATAGCTGATATGGTATAAATGCCTGCATATGAATAAGGCCTATAATATTTTAATACATAGGCATGTTCTATGTACCTGTAACATGTTTGGGGTGTTTATGTGCATAAACACACATGTTTATGGCATACACACACAGAGAAAGAGCATATCCACTATTTTAGATTATTGGGGGAAAAATGCAAAACATAAAATTGAGTTGAAATTGGTAGAAATGAAGGTTAAAAGGGATGAAAACTGATCTCTCCTCACTCCAAAGTTAACACCCTTCCAAATTCTTAGCTCATATAACTTTGGATAAAGCTGGAGTGAATTCTGAATTCTTTGTCCTTCTTTACTCTCTGCTTTTGTTTATTTTCTTGAAACTGGATAAAATGATGGGTAAAGTAAGATAAAACTGGCCAGATTCTAGTTTCAGACAGACTTAGGTTCAAATGCATCTCTAGCGACGGGACTCCCCACTCCGCCCCTGCTCAGAGAAACGTGTAATTATCCACAACACGTTCAGCCCGAAGCTTAGTTACAGCTGTGCCAGGTCCTAAAGGCACTAAAGGCACTAAAGGCACTTTGCTCAACAAAGAGAAGAAGTTAGGCCAAACTGAGAATAACGAGGATATTTTCCTAGTAGACATGCTGAAATATCTATATCTACTTGGTCCCCAAGTGCAATACACACATGCATAAATCAATACAACTTTCCGGAAGATAGCATTTCGGTTTGGAGTGAAGGAAATGACAGTTCTTCCCGTTGAATGGTCTTTGATTCAATGTTAAGGCTGATCACTTAATCTTGGAAAATCCAGACAATTCCACAGCTAAAGCTCTCCCCTGCATCCCAGGTCAGCTGTCTGGAGTCTGTGTGGCTCTTTGTGGGACGGCAAGCTGCTCCACCTGCACCTTAATAGGTGGTCAAGTCCTCGCCGAGGCGCAAAACTTCAGTCCGGAATGTTCTGGCCTTTCAGGCTCAAAAGGAAAAGTGTTCCGATTTCATGGTTTTATGGCCCATCAAATCCTGTGTGGTAGCCTCTAACTGCATCCAGGGGCAGGAATTTCTTTCAAAACTTTTTTTTTTTTTTGACGGTTTAATAAGAATTTGCTAATAATGCGGAGCATTCCTGGAACGCATTAGGGGGAAGTTTTTAATTCTATTTGAGGTCCCAGCGCTCCCTCCTGTGGCGTTTGTCCGCATAACAAGCCAGAACAACAAGGGAAAATAATTGGTTCTCCTTTTTCCTAATTTTTATTGATTTCCTGGGCTCAAAAGTTAAAAAAAAAAAAACTCCATGAAAAATAAAATGTTATAGACACCGTGTGTAAAACAAGAGAGCTTGATACTGAGAAGTTTATTAAACATCACGTGGCAAAGTAAGCATTTGATTCTTTGAGAGTCAGAAACTTTCAACTCAACTTTCCCACCAGATTGAAACCAACCCCAGAAATGACGTTGTTTTATGCGCTCTCAGCACTTATGCTGGCTACCACTGCCTCCAAGGGTGTTAAAATATGTGCAGCAAGGATTCTATGCTCTTCCTTAATTTAGGAAAATAACATTTAAAGAGGAAAAAAAAAAGAGTCTGCTGGAGCTTCAAATGGATATGACATTACATGTAGAAGCATATGTAGGACAGTTCAAATATTATGCAACAATGTTGATTATTCAAAAATCAAATAATGTACCGCAATCATTCTTTTATTCATAGTGTCACATATGACAAGCTGTTACCCCACCCTGTGGTGTCCAGTTATTTTTCTACTATTTTAAAGAGTTTCAGAAATGTTACTTTTTGTTTAGGCTCTGTTTATGCTTTCAAATTTTACACCATGCTTGTATTTCTTGACGAGTTTCATATTCTATAGCTTCTTCCATCTTCTCGAAGTTAGAAGGATAAAATTACAAGGACAGAGAATATTTTCAATTAGGATTCTAAGACTAAAGGGGAGGGTTTGGAATTCTTGCTTCAGCAAATGTTTTAAAAACAGCAGTGGGGGACCAAGATACCGTGGACGGGATCGCCTTTAACTGCTCGGTCACTTTGAACAAAGCGTTCAGCCCTCAGAGCCTCAGCTCCCACAGGAGTTACAGAAGGACTCGGGGGACTTTGAGGCCACAGGTTTTTAAGATCATAGTAGGCAGAGAAGATGAACTCAAATTACGTGGCACACATGAATCGCTGAATAGGTGGTAGTCGAGCTTCGTTTTTTCACTAGATCGGGGAGTCCCTGTAATATTTAGGAAATGTCTATGTGTGCTTTGTACGAGTCCCAGAGCAGGAGAGCAGTTTCCTCTACTCCAGCAAGGCAGGATGAGAAACAGAAATCAAACGCATGCAGAACTCCACGCCCCTGTATAACCTCTCCAGCGTTGGGATGAAATGTAAAGAGGTGAGATTGCAGGGGGCGGGGGTGGGGGGGGAGAGGAAGGGCACGTTTATATTTGAACCTTCTCTCATTTCGTAGTCCATACATTTTAAACGGAAACAAAGCCTTTTTCTTTTTTCTTTTTTTTTTTTTTCTACACTAGGAAGATCAGTAAAGATCATCTACTCCTGTTGGGAGTTTTCTTGTTTTGGTGTGGGAGTTCCTCCTGCCGGAGCAGCAGATCCGTCGCTAAGAACACTGGTTGCAAACGCCTCCTGGACAAGTCGCTACACGCCCGCATTTCCTCAAAGCCCTTTGGAAGGATTTCAGCCTCCTTGGGCAAAACCGCGGTCTTGTTTAAAGCAGCTCCCTTTATCAATGAGTTCGTGGAGGGAGAATGACCAGCGTCAAGAAGCCAAAGGAGCTAAGTGGTGAATTTACGCATAAATCAGACGCTCCCACCCCCGCAGCCCAGGGGACACTCGGAGCCCACGCCAGTATTTGCTTTGGCCCACACGTTGTTGTCCCAAACCATGTTTCAGAGAATTTTGATTTATTTGCTAACATATAAAAACAAGAGATTGTACATAAAAATCAAGATTTCTGGCTTCTCTTTTAAAATCTTTGAAGATTGGGCCACTCCACCTCCTCAGTCCCCTGGGAGAAGGTTCAGTTGCGTGGGACACACGACCTGCCCCTCGGGGGTGCAGCTCACCATCTTGGAAAGATGCAAACAGAAGCAGGGAGCTCGGGGGTCTCCCTGAGGAGCCCCAGCCTTGTCTCCATCACTCCTTCCCTCTTGGACATTCATGTTACAAGCCTGGCTCCCTGTGTGTGTGTGTGTGTGTGTGTGTGTGTGTGTGTGTGTGTGAACACCCTGCATAAAGCTTAACACTGAAGCTTTTCTAACAAAGAAAAAGGCAATTTGCATTCACACAAAGGTGGAAATGTGCCTTGCTGCAAGCGAGGGTTTATGTAGAAAATAAAAATGTAGGCCACTTAGGGCGCTGAAGGACAAATAAGACATGTTTCTGGATGCTTTTCTAGGATGTATTTCGCCGATACTCCAAGGAACCTTGGAAATCTGAGGTCTTATTCACCTGGGGTTGTTAGATACATACGCAGGACACCAAGACACAAAGTATTTTTCTGATATCTAAATATTAATGTCCCCCCATATTTTATCTGGCAACCATCATCATTTTGAAAATGGCACCTAATTTTTTACTTTATCTGCTTTTCAATAGTAAAATATAATGTCTATTTTTATATTTCTCTATATCACAATTTTTAGAAATTTTGCCCACATTTTAAGACACTGAATTTTTTCCAAACTCTATTTATGCACATGTTCCACCAATTTTCTCTTATTAAAATTTCATACATCCAAGAGCGATAGCCTAGCAGCTGAGGTTCTTGCCTGGAACACGCCGGGATCCCATATGGGTGCTGGTTCTAATCCAGGCAGCCCCACTTCCCATCCAGCTCCCTGCTTGTGGCCCAGAAAAGCAGTCGAGGACGGCCCAAAACCTTGGGACCCTGCACCCGCGTGGGAGACCCAGAGGAGGCTCTAGACTCCTGGCTTCAGATTGGTGCAGCTCCAGCTGCTGTGGCCAAATGGGGAGTGAATCATCGGATGGAAGAACTTCCTATCTGTCTCTCCTCTTTTTATATCTTATTGCCCAATAAAGATAAATCTTTAAAAAATTAATAAAGGTAGGTAAGGGCATGAACCTGGTGGTTAAGAAGTATGAAGCTCACATCAGCACACTGTAGTTCAGCTGCCAGCTAGAGTTCTGACTACAACGTCCCACCACGACAGACCTCTGCAGGCCAGCATGAGGGCTAAGGCGCTTGCGTTCCTGCCACCCTCACGCGAGGCACGGACTCACGCGAGGCACGGACTGAGCCCGTTGGGAAGAGAAGCAACAAATGGAAGTTCACGCCCTCTGCTGCTCAGATAATGTAATGAAATAAGCAGGATTTTAAGGAGTGAGGGAGTCATGAAGCGCAGGAACTTCTTACCCTGCCATTCACAACATCACATGAAACTTATCTCTTTAGAAACCTGACACACAGCGGCTAATTATTTTCTTTTTAAAAAGGGGTTTTCCATCATGGACTTTTACATAAATGCACAGCTGCAATGTTCATGTCGTCTGTCAGGAATGATATGAATGTTGTCATGGAGACTGAGACCCTGCCATCCTCCTCCTCCTCACAGCTCGTGAAACTCGCCCAGGGCCATCTGTCCACCAATCAGATGTAACCCGGAATTTCACCTGAGACTCCCACCCCCAATCTCTCCAGGGCCCCTTCCCCAACCCGACCCACTTACCAATCATCCTCGGGCATTCGCCAGCAGGGACCAATCCCCTAGGACCAGCCCTCCATCCCTCCCAATCCCCAGCCTCCCACACACACCTTGCGGGCTCACACGAACATAAAGAGCGCCCAGGTGCCATTTCTCTCTTTTTCTCATTGCCCTACCACCTGCTAATGTCATCACATTATGGATTCTTTTTTTCATGTAAGGGCTCCGTAGCCTCAGCGATTTCCCCTCCGCTCTCTCTTGCACCCACTGTTTTTCCCCGTATTATTACAGGGGTATGGTCCTTCAGCCACAGACACAAGTCCGTCATTCTGCTATGTAAACGAACAAGTTGATACCAGAAAATAAGATATCCAGTTATAATTCACATCTACATGTGACATTGAATCTTTTACTGCTCATTGGCCATTTTAGTATGTTTATTTCTGAATTTCCGATTTACACCTTGTGTCCACTCACATCTTTTTGTCCTTTTTGTGTCCATTTGTGTCATTGCAGAGCCGACGCGTTACCATTCTGCATATCCAATTCTAAGCCTCATCTTTTCTTATTTTTTTTCAATTTGCCATGTGCTTTAAATGTAGAAATTGGAGAGCCCTGTAGTCTTACACTTTTCATTTGTTTATTGTTTCATTAATAGTTTGTTGCTGCTGGTGTCATGATTAGGAAGATCTTCCTAACCCAACCCGGGAAAGGTAACTACCTATTCACCAGTTGGTCCTTTGTCTTCTTCTGCAAGAAGCTGTGTGTGGTCCTGGAATTACAAAGCCTCCTCTGCCTGTCACCCTGTGACACATGCCTGCGTCTCTCCAGCACACCCCGTTATGCAATTCGGATCTCCCTGGAAGAACATGGTGGCGGGCCATTTCAAGGAGAAGCGAATCTGCAAGACCCTGAATTCCTAGAACTAGAGTACTTTAAAGTAGTTTCAGTTCGTGCTCTTCTGGTCTGCAGTTCCTGCCCTGCTTAGCGCAGAGACTCCATGCAGAATGTATTACCGACTTTGACATGAGTTTCTGAAGCACATTGAGGGAGGCTGTATCAGCGTGCACAGCCTTTCAACAAATTAGACCTAGTAGAGATTTGCTAACCTTGCATCTGATTTTCTCATCATTCCCATCCTAAGGCAGTTGGAAATGCTCTATGAAATTCTGTAAGAAACAGAAATAATGGGTAGTTGCTCTGGGAGAATGAGGAGGGCTCTGAGATCAGGGGAAAAACAAGGTTGCAATTATCTAATGTGGCCCCAAGCAAGTCATTCCCAGCCTTCCATAGTCTGAGAGCCTGATGTTAATATTCACAAAGAAATTAATGTCCATTGAGCTACTACTCTGTGCTGGGTACTTTCTGTGTGTGAACTCGTTCAGTCCTCACAGTAACCCAGCGATGCAGGTACTGTTGTTGTGCCCATTTTCCAGTTGAGGAAACCATGGCCCAGAAGGAGCACCTTGCCTAGCGTCACGCAGCTGGAAGGGAGAGTAGGACGTGCGCGCAGCTTAAGTTTTCTGAGTGTAAGACACCATATCACTGGGCCCGGTGTGATCGATCAACCAGTTAATCTTCCCTTTGGAAGCGCTGGTTTGTGTCCCCGCTGCTCCACTTCCCATCCAGCTCCCTGCTTGTGGCCCGGGAAAGCAGTCGAGGACGACTCAAAGCCTTGGGACCCTGAACCTGCGTGGGAGACTGGGAAGAAGCTCCTGGCTCCTGGCATTAGATCAGCTCAGCTCCAGCCATTGCGACTGTCTGGAATGAGTCAGCAGATGGAAGATCTTCCTCTCTCTCTCTGAAAATCTGTCTTTCCAATAAAAGTAAATAAATCTTAAAAAAAATATATCATATCATGTGAAATATGGCAGCTCTAGAAGTGAAGATAACAAAAGCTCTCTGTCACATGTGGAAGCTTATATATTCTAATAAGTAAATAAATATTCCAACAAGCAAATGACTATTCTAACTAAGAACACAATATCCATTGGAATGCAGAATGGTTAACGGTACCAAAATACACTTAGATAAAAATGCTAAATTCTTGGTGTTCCTCAGCACGGGGGGGGGGGGGGAAACAGGCTTACTGTACCTTATCTTGTATCATAGGAAAAAATATAAGAGTACAGCTGAAAGCTCCAGACAGAAAGCAATAACAAGGAGAAGAAAATGCTAATTATTTTGATTTTATCACTGGTCATTGTATGCACATCTGTTGAAGTATTACCTACCACATGAACAGATACAATTAAGTATTCATCTATTTTTTTTTAAATGTACTTCTATCACTTGACAGAGAGAAGCAGAAGAATCCCCCGTTTTCCAGTTTACTCTCTAATAGCTAGGATCGGATCCCCACAACTCCCGAGTGCCAGGGATTCGATCCTGTTCCCCACAGCGGTGCTTGGGGCCCAAGCATCCGCGTTGTCGCCCAGTGGCTCGGGCACCTTGGCAGGAAGGTGAGAACCTGGCTCTTACCTCGCACAGTGGCAAGCTCCCCGTCCTCGTGAGCCATGCACTGCATGGCCGTGGCCCCCGCGCATATCGGCATGCTGACCCTCTGTCCCAAAACAGTCGTAGACAGGTCTATGTGAGCAGCGTTCCGGAGCACCCGTGGATAAAGTTTCCACCTGTAATGAAAAAAAAAAAAAATAGCCTTTAGAATTTCAAACTTTAACATGATATTCTATTTAAAAGAAGAGATATGGTTAAAATTTCCCTCCAAGAATATCAATGTATAAAACTAAACAAAATAGAGATTTTTTTTTTTTTTTTTTGCCAAACTAAAGCTCTTCTGCACAGCAAAGGAAACCACCCACAACACACTGAAAAAGACTTAGAAAGTTAGAGGAAATATTTACGGGGAGTGAGCCAGCAGATGCACGAGCTCTCTCTCTCCTCTCTCCTCTCTTTTAAGTAAAATAAATGAGTCTTTTCAAAACATTTGCAAATTAAAAAAAATCTAAAAAAAAAATTTGCAAATCATCCAATCAGGGGCTAATAGTTAGAATAAATAAAAACCCAGTCGACATGAATAAATAGCTGGCTAACACAATTGAAGTGGGCAGTTTACAGTCACAGACGTTTGTCACAGGAAAACATGCAAATGACCAACAGGCACATTACAAAAACACTCATCGTCACCGATCAACTGCAAATGCATTTCAAAACCACAATGAGACATCATCTTACTCCAGTTAGGTTGAATATTGTTAAAACAAAACAAAACAAAACAATGAAAGAACACAAGAGGAGTGCAGTCTAGTGAGGCCGGAGCAGAACCTTTGCAAACTGCCAGTGGGAGTGCAAAGTAATACAACTTCGTGGGAAACAGTAGCGATTTCTTGAAAAACTAAAAACAGGGCCCAGTGGCCTAGCGGCTAAAGTCCTTTCCCTGAATGCGCCCAGGATCCCATATGGGCGCCGGTTCTAATCCCCGCTGCTCCACTTCCCATCCAGCTCCCTGCTTGTGGCCTGGGAAAGCAGTCGAGGACGGCTCAAGCTTTGGGACCCTGCACCCGTGTGGGAGACCTGGAGGAAGTTCCTGGCTCCTGGCTTCAGATCAGCACAGCTCCGGCCGTTGCGCTCTCGGGGAGTGAACCATAGGACGAAAGATCCTCCTCTCTGTCTCTCCTCCTGACTTTCCAATAAAAATAAGTAAATTTTAAAAAGAAAAAAGAAAAACTGAAAACAGAACAGCCACCAGACCGCTGACCTATATCCAAGGAAGAAAAATGTGCACTGTCATGTTTATTGCAATGTTATTCGTATTTGTCAAGATACGGAAATAGCCTGTGTCAACGTATTAACGAGCAGATTCTAAAAAAAAAAAATGAGGCATACATACACAGCGGAATATTAGTCAGTCATAGAAAAGGGTGAACTCGTGGTTTGCAGCAGGCAGACTAGAACAAGGTCCTGGTGGTGAGTCAAAGCTGCTTCATGCCAGGAGCAACAGTCACTCCTCTAGAAATTCTTTGACCCACCCTTTTACGGAGCCCGTTTGCACTTTGCTTTTTTCCCTTTAGCATAACGCAGCTGCGATTCACGCACATTATGGCAAGTATCAATCCTTTATTTCTTGTTCTTGGTCAAATCCATTATCCCTTCTCAAGCTGAGTGACATCTGTCGGGTTCCGGTTTGGGGCATTCATAAATCAAACAGCACAGACACTCACGTCGGTGTTTTTGTGTGCACGTAATTCTCATCTCACTTTCTCCAGGTCGTTTTGGAACTTCCTTCTCTTCATTTCTCTGGTAGACATTGGCTTCGGGCAATTACTTTGCAAATTTATAATTTGGCTTCCTCAACATCCTCAGGTTAAATACTGTTTTCATTGAAGTGTGATAATGAGGGGAATTTCGTCTGAGTGTGCGTGTGTGTGTGTGTGTGTGTGTTAGCTTAATTGAACATTTCCCTTAAGACTTTTTTTTTTCACAGAAACTGAACTGTTTCATTGAAAGAGGTCTGGACCCCTGCAAACTATTTTGAAATGATTTTTTTTTCTGTAATTCTGCGTTGAAACAAAAAATATCCATAAACTAACCACCAAAAGTTCCCAAATTAAATTCACAGGAGAACAGTTCTCTTACTTCTGAAGAAAATTCATTCCGCCTACTTGTGTAGGTTTGTTCTCCTCATTAGTAACTGGTTAGCAGTGAAGAAAATACAGCCAGATGCTAACGAGTATGATTCATACATGTGCTGTGTAGGAACGCTTGCACACCCAACCAGCATCCGTTCAGCTTGGCTTCCAGAGAGAGCCAGACTTCTTAGCAAATGTGGTCAAGGGTGATTTTGTAATGAGGAAATCAAAAGAAAGGTCCTTCATGGAAGCATACCTCTTGCAGTGGGAGACGTATTCTGCCTGCACATTGCCTTGCAGGGAAGCTAAGAGTCTGCAACCCAACCCAACCCTGCCTCACATAATAAAGCAGAAACATCCAGTCTCCGAAAAGCAGAACAGAGAAGTTTTACTGTGTGATTCTTGTGTTATTCCTTTGAACATCATAATTGTCATTATTTCATGTCACACCACATGCTTGGCGGCTGGAACTTTTTTCTTCTCGCCCGACCCTCGCTACAAGAACTCTTTGATCTCCCTTTGGAAAGGGGGGAGAGGCAGAAGCCTTGAAGAGGGTTTTTATTACCAATCATCTCTAAGTGTTATTAGAATGAGAGCGGGGGATTGGGGAGGAGGTTTTAACAGCAGCCATTGGCATGCCAGCCTTGGAAGGCATAAAACTTACTTGGAACTGAAGGAACAATGAAGGCTTTTATGGAGAGAACGCAGAGAACTGCAGCGCATCTGCTGTGTGTGTGTGTGTGCATGCGTGTGGGGGGGTATAAATGTCAAATTCCCTTTTATTCAACCCAGCTCAATCCGGCTACCTCGACGGTAGTTCCATGCATGTCCACTTGGTGGCGCGGTCACCTTTAGAACTGTGTGCACCTGTTTCCTGTTTGTTCCATGCACTCGTCAATCAATAATAAAATTCTTAGGAAAACTTAGATTTTAAACAAAGATGGAATGAAAAGATGTAGTTCTTTGAAGAATCCTCACTGTTTTGACATTTTCCAAACAGCAATTATCATAGAATAAATCTCGGGTTTTCAAACTTCCATTCTATCCCACCTTAATTTTACGTTGCTTTCCCACAATCATAGCGAACATAATACCTCTCCATAACCTTGCTCGGTGTTCCAGGGAGACCTCCCAAGTGGGGGGAAAAAAAGATACGAAGATTGGTGAAAAAGTTGAGCCAATTGAACAACAAATGTTTTCAAAACATGAGAAACAGAGGAAGCGATGTAAACGTGAGACTCTAACAGGATTTGTGCCTAACACCCCAAAAAGGCTCCCATCCTTAACTTATCAAAACTCAGGTGACAGACACGTCCCGCAGAAGGAGGTGTTCTTTGACACCCAGGCATCCATCACTAGATCACAACACGCTGAACCCGGGGAACTGAGGCTTTGGGAGTATGGTGAGGAATCGCTTATGTTATAAAAAATATGGGTCTCAGAACACTGACATCAAAAGAAATTATCTTCCATTGTCATTTTTCACACCTTTTTGAACTACACTCGTCCCACACTGCCTTCCACTGTGTATTTAAAACCACAGGCCACAGAAATCACCCCATTCACCTGGCACGCATGTACATTTCATGACGTTTATGCTTAACGGAAGGAGACCCAAAAGTGACCCTGGTGACATCATCTTCCGTTTTAAATATTGAATTGAGAAAATGATGACAGTTTTCTTTGTTGGCCATTTAAAAAGAAACTCACCCATTTTCAGAAGCGTCACTAGGTGAAGTGACAGGCATGAAGGCCTCCATCCTGAAATCAGGAGGGATTTTGGACATGGGTAATGGGTTCGGAAAACACCACAAAGGACGCAAGGACCATGGCAGGGCACGCTACTTAAGCTAATGTGTAAGAACAACACAGCACTGTCACCTTTCAGATCAAAACACAGCAAGTTTGACATTTGTCCTGTTCTTGTCATGAACCCAACAGGAAACCTCAGGCCACTGGGTCATTCCACTTATTTGTTCTTTTGTAATTTTTTTGTAAATGTCTCCAAGCAACCCCTAGGTCATAGCGGCACCCCAACACTCCAGAAAGGACAGATACGGTTGTCGGAAGTGAGTACTGAGAGATAAAACACACCACTCAAAGTGATAGTTGGTTATACTTGATGGCGGGAGATTATACATTTGTGAAGACTGTTTGAAATATCATAATTTTGTGCCAAACAAGTTATCAGAAACTCGTTGTTTAAACTCTCTAGGTGAATCAAAATGAGGAATTTCAGACTGATTTTCTTCATGCAGTTCCACAAAGCCAGCAGAACCCTGGCAGAAAATCTCTTGTAGTTCCACGTAACCCACAGAATGAATCAGGTTCTAGCAAATTACAAAGCAAAGGAGCATTCATGGTGTTAGATAAGAAACTTCCCTTACACTTGTTTCAATAAAAACTCAAGTACTTGGGGCCTGTGCCATGGCGAAACAGCAAAGCCACCTCTTGGGGATGCCCACTGGTATCCAGTGTAGGTGCCAGTTCAAGGCCCTGCTGCTCCACTTCTGATCCAGCTTCCGGCTAATGCGACAGAGAAAGAAGCAGAAGACAGCCCGAGTCCTTGAGCCCCTGCACCCATGTAGGAGCTCCAGAAGCAGCTCCTGGCTTCAGACTGGCCCAGTTCTGGCCATTGCGGCTGTTTGTGCAGTGAATCAGTGGATGGAAGATCTCTCTTTCTCTCCCTCTCTCTCAGTAACTCTGGCTTCCAACTATAATACATAAATCTTAAAAAGAAAAAAAAAAAAGAGGGAAAGAAAGGAAAAACAAAGGCAGTGTAACAAACTTATTTGCATTTTCTGTGTCCTATCCCTAAATCACTCGGTATACAACCGAGATGAAAATACTCAATTGATGACTTTGTATCTTACATAAGCCATGAGTTCCATGTCACCAAGCCCTTGATATCATGCAGTGTGGCTAGGATTTCCATGGCTGTGGAGATGCGCCATTTGTTTTTGCTTTAGCCCTCTGCTTCTTCTGACATCAGTTGCACCTCCCAGATTTATGGAAGCCAATGATCAATATGTATGCATTGGAATGAAAGTTCCTTGAACAGAACTTTCTTGCTGGTCCCTGGTGTATTAGTATAGAGGGAAGTCCATGAATAGCCAGGTTGGAAAGAGCAGAGTCAGTGGGGAGGGAAGACTGAATAAAATGGGAACAGGCAGTCTACAGGGCAATGTTGAAACTCCCGCCACAGACCACTGTTCAGGGCCTGAAATGGTCTTGTTTATAATAACCTATTTGGATTAAGGTTTTTTGTTAACCTTATTTAATACAGATCCAAGAAGAGGATAAGAGCAGAAAATTTTGAAGAGGCCTAAACTTTTAAGAGTTGATTAGAAAGGGCCACGTGGAATGTGAAGCCCTCTAGACTTTCTCAGCTTCCACTTCTATGAAATCCCCCAACATTTGTTAAGCTCGTGTGGGTTCCACAGACAGCCCAAGACAACATCAACACTAGTACGCATTGGAGAATAGCTCTGTCCTTCATCCTAACGCCATCCTGAGACACTTCCACGGATGCGAGGGAGAATTTGAGTTGCTTGCTAGGGATCACCCTGGTTAGAAGGATTCCATTCCTCTGGAGGCAGTGTTGTGGTACAGAGGATTAACCATGTTGCCAGCATGTGGGTACTGGCTCCTGTCCCAGCCGTTCCATTTCCAATCCAACTCCCTTTTAATGGTTTGCGAAAGCAAGGCAAGATGGCCTGAGTGCTTCGGAACCCTGTCACTCGAGTGGGAGACCATCGTAGCCACTGGAGAGTGAATCAGGGGATGGAAAATCCGTTTCTCTGTCTCCCATTCTGTGTGTGTGTGTGTGTCCCTCTGTGTGTTAACTCTGCCTATCAAATAAACTGTCATTTTAAAAAAAAGATTTCATGCATCCTAATTTAAATGAAGAAAGATAAGTTTGCTCTAAAGAAGAAATCAGGAAGGAAAACAGTTTCCCTCTCACTGGATATTTGGTCTCCCCACCACCACCACCTTTAATTAATCACTTACAAGTCCAGTATTTGTGGCCTCTCGTATGGGCCATGAGTAAGAAGAATGAGACTAAAAAGAGTACAGTGTATTCACAGTCAGCCTTCCCTATTCCAGCTAATAAACTGATCTTGCAGAAAAAAATGCCCAGTTAAAGCTATTTTATCACAAAATGAAAATATAAACCGTGACACACACCATCTTGTGTTTTGAAATATGAAAGTCACATAAAAATCAGTTTGGAAAGAAATATGAAGGCCTTTGCAGGAGAGATGAAACAGTGGAGCTGAAAAATGAATGCTGCCCAGACACAGTAAAACCAACAGTGCAAGTTCAGACAGCAGTGATCAAAATGAATGATGGGGCGGAAAGCCATCAGGATGGGACACTGCAGGCGACAATCGGCGTGGTTCAGGCAGATAAGACATCTTGCATTTAGTACCAACTCCCCCACAGTAGAAAGACAAGCAGTTACCGTCACATTCAGAGAAAAAGACAACACCGCCTTCCGCCTTTGTCACCGGTTTTATACGTAGCCAAACTAATTATCCTCATGGTCCCCAGGAAAGAAACTGACATGGGGTTGGCTTTTTCAGTCTGTTTTACAAGATTTCCAAACTTGAAAAATACTTCAATTATTAAGATTCCAAAATTTCTCACAGCCCTGGGGACTGTTCCCTTTTTATTAAACACAAATGTAGGCAAACAACTCCATACTGTTAACTAAGAGTAAGATCTTATTGTAGTGCAATGCCACCATTAAGTGTCAATAAAATACAACTTTAAAAGAATCCATTGTCTTACCTAGAAAATGCTGCCACGTTATCAACCAAGGTTTCCTGGTCATTTGCCCCAGACCTATAGTAGTCATAGATGGACTTTTGAAGGACCAGTTTAGCATGTTGCTCATAGTCATTGATGCAAACAAGTTGGTCTGACATTTTCATGGCTCACTACAACCCGACACTCTTGTCCCCACATGTATTGCCTTCTATACTCCGACAATTCCGTTACTTGTAAATTATTAATAGACTTTTGTCAAAGTTCAGATTTAGTTCCCTGTTGTTTATATAATATGAACAAACAATGTTTAGACTTTGAAATTTCATCTCCAACCCATTTGCCAAAGAGCACCTCAGCCATAAAAGATGGACTAGAGAGGCAGGTGGGGACAGGTGTCTGTCATCTTAAAAAGGCAGAGTAATGAGTGAAAAGGACTTAAAGGGTCAAGACACCCTTGTGCCACAGCAGAGTTCCCGGGTTCAAGTTCACGTACCGGCTCTTGAATCCAGCTTTCTGCTGGTGCAGACTCTGGGAGACAGGGTTGACAGCTCCAACACTGGGTTCGTACCACTAGTGGGGGGGAGGGGCCCTAGGCTGAGCTCCAGAAGTGGCCCAGCAGAACATTTGTTGTAGCTTTTGTGAAATAAAACAAAAAATATAAGTTGACTGACTCTCAATTATTTTAAAGGACTAAGAACTTAAAAGAAACCACTCTTGGCTCCTTCTTCTCATGGTTGCACCTGAGCTTTTTGCTTGGTCCAGAATGGGCCTCTCAACTCATTTCCCTCAGTGTCTGGTCATGTACAACTCATGTGAAAAGAGCTTGTGAAATAAGTGATCTATTTAGTAAGGACAAGGCAACTACTGAACACGTGATTCTATACGACTAGAGACATTTGTCTTGAAGGCAAACATTAAGGCCATGCTAATTTATACTCTTGCTTTACAGCAGGTACAGGGGATATCATTCCAAAAGACCTGTGGTCATCATGAACCCCTTCACTCCATCATATGACATGATTAGGATCAGTAAGTCTCCACTGAGAAAGCTACATCTTGGGTAGCAGCCAGACCTGAGTTCCGATCCAAGATCCAGCTGCTCACCAACTAAATTCCAGTCATCTACACCAGTACTAGCAACTTCCCTTGAACTTGAGGCCTGCTTCTCTATCTGGCGGCATGCTGGGAGGTAAGCATTGAGGACCCCAGGGAGCAGTTTTGCAAGGGAGATGGAGCACCACATACAGCCCTTGTATGTGAATGCTTGAGTCACAGTGTCCTGCCTTTAGGAAACATCCAAGCAATACCAGCAGAAAGGCAAACACCTGTCCCGAGGGATGACAGTGAAGATGAAAGGACACGTCACCGGTGGAACCCTGAACTCGTGTCAGGGAACAAACACCCCTCACTCTGATCTCTCATTCTACTCTGCCAGCAACTTTTTCTAAAAAGAGTATATGCTAATTGCCAATTAAATAAGGACAAATCCCAAGTGTGCAAGAAATTGCACCAACAGATTCTTAGGATTCTAGAATGTCATTGCTATTTTTTTTTAATGAATTGATCTTATAAGCAGCTCTGTAACAGATTTGAAGTTAGTCCAATTTTTTCCTACATTCTTAAGATTAACGTCTTTCTACAGTGTCATACAGTCACATACTCAGATCTCACTGACACCTGCTTTACAAAGCCCATGCTTTATACAGGCCATGTCTTACCCAGCTCCACAGAGGAGAAAGAATAGGATATGGAACTAGAGTATTTGACAATGGATAAGAGGCCTCCTCGAATGTTTCAGAGAAAGAAAACAGCCCAAGGGAAAGAAGAAAACTGGAGCTCCAAATAGAACTAATGAGTTACTTTGACCTGTGGCCACAGAACACACACAAGACGTATCAGCTACCACGTAAAATCCCCACTCTCCAGACATCCACAGGCGCAGGCAACATCCCTAAGCTGATCCATGGCCCTCACACGATGGTGGAGCCACAGTCACGGCGAATGTCGCCTGCTTTCCACAAGGCTGTGTCAGCTAGAAGCTGAGCTGGTTGTTCTCAAGCTGGCACCATAGCATGGGCATCGTACACAGGACCCTGCACCTGCGGGGAAGATTCGGAAGACGCTCATAGCTCTCGGTTTCAGATTGGTGCAGCACCAGCCATTGTGGCTGCGTGGGGAGTGAATCCACAGATGGAAGATGTTCCTTGCTGTCTCTCCTCTTTGTATATCTGACTTTCCAATTTAAAAAAAAGAACAAAAAGTTTTTCAGATGACATAATTTCAAGAGATGCAGTCTCTTTGAAAGATGAATCAAACTCTCGAACTCAGAGCGTACCAGATACGATTGTAAATAAACATCTGATATGAAGAAAAAATTTGAGAAACATAAACTCAGAGAAAAATCAGACTCCCCTTCTCCTTCCCTACTATTGCAGCCTTACAATCAACTTGGAGTACCAAGGTAAGCCTAACATGTAGTCCCAGCATCATATGAGTCATCTCTTGATGGATAGAAGTATAAACGTGGTTCCCTTCTAGAAAAGCTTGTTTACTTGTGAAAATCACCTCATTTAACTATCTCACAGCCTCTCTAGGCCTCTGTTACGTAAGATGCTAAACACGCACTCCATGGCAAAACAAGCTGAGATCTTCCTCAAGCTGCTAAGAGCTGCCTTTGCACAGAAGCGTACTCTCCCACGTCTGACCCGGGATCAGCTGGGAAGCGCCAATGTGCATGGTGACTGTTGGGTTTGGGCCCTCTCCGTAGCATTGGGCAAAGCAATAGGGTTGTTTGAAGTATTGTTTTTTAACGTAACTATTTCCATTTTATTTGTAAAGGACAGATGGAGAAGTCTTCCATCTGCTGGCTCACTCCCCAAATGCCTGCAATAGCTGGGGCTGGACAACATCAGGGGCCCGAGCACAGGTCAGCGGTCACCACTTGCTGCCTGTCAGGTTAGGTACTATCAGAAAGTTGGACTCAGATGCGGAACCAGGATTGTAACCTAGACAGCCAATAAGGGATGCTGATGTCTTTACTACTTTGCCCAACTCCCACTCCTTGTTTTGTGTTTGTTTGTTTGGATTGGTTTTGTTTTGTCTCATTGGTTGGCTTTTTTTTTTCTTTTTTAACACTGGACTCTATAAAATTTTAATTTGCCTTCAATTCTCCTTATCATCCCAATAAAATCCTCTATAGGATACAAATCCCTGGATCCTCACGACCGTGGGCATTCCCCAAACCACAGGCCCAACTGAGGAAGTCTCTTCTTTATCACAAGAGAAACTGAGGCATGACCAAAATGAAGCTAGACACAAATAGGACTACTGGATGGAGAATGTTTTATTCCTCCTTCTTATCAAAAGAGGCTTTGGAGATTCTGAATGGCCCTTAGTGTGTGTTGGGCCATCCTGGTCACTAAGGGAGACCAAGTTTTACAGAGTGAGATGCGAGAGTATCCCAGATAGCAGAGAGAGGGTCTCTCCCAACTAGAAATACTATTTTATGTGATTTTACTTGACATGTGTCTGGCTGTCCTTGACTGAGCATCCCCATGTGCACTGGGCTTCGACTTGTCCATTCTTGTGAGATCTGTTTGGCCATTCCTTCTTTTTCGTGCTTTGGGCACAGATCTGTCACACTTGTGCGTCTCAGGTCCATGGTCGCTGTTATTGTTTTCTCCTACCAGTAATGCTGATCCTGGGAATGCTCGTCTCAGACGTGGCCAGCCTCACGGCAAGCAGCCACACGCCTGCCTTCTTTCCTCTGAAGCTGCACATCTTCGATCTCTCCCTCTTCTGTCCCTTTTCTCTCCTTGATTTTCACTTCATCTTTTCTTCTGCCCTTTCCTCTTCCCCTGGTTCCTAATTGTATTATTCTTGGTTATTTAGACTTCCTCTGTGTTTCCACGTTGTGGTTAGAGCCCAGCCCTAGACAGACAAGTTGCCTCTAGCTAAATGGGTTTTCTTTTTTGGTTTGCCCACTAACTGTGTTGCTCTTTGAGGTCCTGGCTTTGAGCTGGGATGAAAGGGTATACATGTGGCTACAAACTTCTGGGGAAAGTTCCTCCTTTCAAGCTCTAGAACAGCATAACTTGGCAAACAGTCACCTGGGGTGGGTTGGAGGTAGAGATGAGGGGTGCAGACAACTCCCTTGTGCTTCCACTCCAGTGAGTTCACAGCCTTTTCAGTACTCACACTAGAGTGATGAGGTTTGCCTCAAGTTCTCCCAAGGTCCACAAAGCACTTAAAACTAGACCTCCTGTGGGAAGCATTTGACACAGCAGTTCAAAAGCCCCAGATGCCACATACAAGTGCCTGTGTTTAAGATCTGGCTCCTCTTCTGATATTAACATTGTTCATCTTCACCCTGGGAGGCAGCAGGGCTCAAGTAGTTGCCATGGGAGATCCAGATGGAGTTGTAGACCCCTAGTTTCAAACTGGCTCTGCCCAGCCTGTTGTGCGCACATGAGACGAGACACAGTGGATAGGGAGTTCTTTCAAGTCATTCTCTCTCTCTCTCTCTCTCTCTCTCTCTCTTTCTCTCTCCCTCCCCCTGGGACAGGCACTGGGTTCCACACATTATCTTGGGAGGAATTCAGCTTTGGGATTTTCCCTGCTTCTGCTGTTTTCTAAGATTCTGGCCTGCTTATTTGTTATTATGAGTATTTTGAAACTCATTTGGAAACATGGTCCTGTTTCAATCAACAACTCGTGTTAACAGGACAGCTGATCTGATATAGTTTAGATCACTCAGTATATATGCATGCAAAAAATATTTTGAACATTAAGGACTGGTCATGAATCCTATAAGTAGAGATGGACTTTTATTCACTCCTTACATGATCCCATGGTTCAAAGTGTGGCCCTACAGCTTCCGTGTTTCTGTGAGATCCTCTCTAAGGTGTAGAATCCTCGACACTCCTCAGGGTGGGACAGGATTGGATCAATACCTTGGGAAATCTCATTTAGTGCCATTTGCCTGACAGCTTGGCTTTTACTGCTTTTCCGTGAATCTTTGTTTATTTATGAGTTCTTAAAAATGCCCTTTAGTTTCTGTTCATTTCAGCAACACATCATAAAATCAGCTTGTAATATTTCCTCCCACATTTGTAGGTGTATTATGAAAAACTTTTTCACATATTTCCAAAAACTTCAATTATGAGTCTTTGAGTGTGGCTTTTTTATTATATATAAATCTAAATGAATAGAGTCAAATGTATCAGCAGTATCCTTGACGGTTTGTTTGTTGGTCTCATTTGGAAAGTTTTCCAGAGATCTTAGAGGCATTCTGCCATGTTTTCCTGCATCTGGAGCCAATCTTGGTACACTGTGGCAGTCAGCATCCCGCCTCTGGATGTAAAATGGGTCAGATACTTTGTTCAACAAGTTAATTCGGCTCTTCTCTGACAAGCAAGTGGTGAGGCTCAATGTTGTGCTTCCCTTATGCATGGGGTCGTGTGGGATCCGGCCATTTGACCAGCAGTCCCTAATGATTTGTTAGTGTCTGACGATTGTCAAGTTGAGGTTGCAGTCAGCAGAGAAACCACCTCTGCTAGCGATCACTTTGCCAGCCTGCATCATGATGATAATGTCCCACAAAAACACATCGTTAGCCATAGTGCAAGCAAAGAATGTATTGCTGTCATTCAAAATTGTAAAACATCCTCCAGTCTTCATAAAGACGCTTAAAACTGTCCATCGAAAACTTTCCTTTAGAATGTCATCTTATTTTGAAGCATGAAGATGCTTTGTTCAATAGCATAAATACAAAACAAACAAATAAAAATGTTCTGTGTACCCCAGCCTTCCAGACAGACGTGAACCCCAATTGCTGCTGCAGGGTAATGCGAAGCTGATTTTGGCTTGAGCAAAGGAGTCCTTGATCTTAGTGAACCCCTCCAGCACCTGTCAAGTTCCAAGATTCTTTGAAACGAGATCATTGTTGTTCCAGCTCTTTCCTTGACAAATAATAATAATAAAATGTAATGTTCTCAAGGCTCTCTGGATTAGGAAAGTGTTTTACCAGATGGCAATAACCAATTTATAATCAGGGAAGCAAAGTCTGCTTTTCCATTTTTCTGTGTAGAATACAAGTGACCTCTACTGGGCAACTCATTGTAGAATACAAAGGGCAGGCACAATTTCAGGTGTGCAACCCTTGAACTCAACGATGGATAGCAATCAACTCTTGTGAAAAACAAATCACAGGTTTTTCATGGTCAGCTTTCTTTCCAAGCTGGCATGCGATGAGCAAAACCTTGTAGGCTATTCTGGTCTAAGCCATGCTCTATCTGCTATGACAGCATTCCTGGACGTTAGATGCACATGTGCCATGTCTTTAAGAATCCTACTATTCTTCTCTATGAGAAGAATCACACACACACACTCACACGTACCCCTAAACACTGAAAAGAATACAGTGAATCTGCAGCATAAAGACAACTAAAACACAGAATTCATCTTAACCCTGTGTCTTACCCCTGTCTCACCATGTCTACAGCTAGAGCAGTTGTCCTCTGAAGGCTCTCAAGTCACTCCTGAAAACAATGTAGGGGTAAGCAACCTCTGGTATTTTCTTGCCAATTCTCAGCATCTCAACTTCCACCTTTTTTTCTCCTCTCCTAATCTCCTCTGTGAGACAACAGTCAGGCAACATTGGGAAACACGCCAGCTCACAGCCCTCAGTCCTTTTATCTTAATAGGATTTTCCAGAAATCATGTGGCTAGAGACCATACAAATTAGTCTGCTCCTGCAGCTGTCAGTAACAGGAAAGTGTGTGTTAATGAAATTTCAGTGTTGATAGATACCAGCACTTTCCAGAAAGGAGATGGCATCATTTTCAATGTGCAGGAAACAATTTTTCAATGGATAGTCGGGTTAAAAAAACACAGGAAATATTAAGTGATAGACTTAAAACTTACAGTTTTTAAAGGCAAGTTATTTTTTTAACTACTACTTCTAAGTACGAATAAAATACAGGGTTTTTTGTGGTTCTTTCACTCTAGAGTCAGTAGCAACTGCTGAAAAAAAAATCAAAATATGATTACATTAAGCCATTATTGCCAATAGAGTTTAACTAGGCTCTCAAAATGTTTGGCTGTCTATAAAATAACTAGTACCTAGAATTCCAGTTCTCCCAGTAAGCCACAGGATCTCTCTGCCTTTTTTCATTTCCCTTGACTGGCACATTCACACAAAGCAGCAGCGTCTAAAGTCATTTCCCAAATTGTGTCCATAAATCACTAATAGTGTTCCTTTAAGGAAAACATCCTTAATATATATAGGAAAATAATATATGCTTCAATGGAAAACTACGTCTGTTAATATCACATCCTTCTGGGTTCTGGGATCCTGTGCTCGCATTGTCCTTAAGAATCATTAAAGCTTTGTAAATCATAGAAAATTTGACAGAAAAGCAAAATATATATTCAGTCCACAGTAGTAGTTCTACTCAGTGATTTCATCTTTCATGATCATTCACAACCAGGTGCTTAAACGAAAACCTGGGGAACATGACTCATTTTTCTCATTTCCTCTCATTGTCCACATGTAATCTAACAGCAAGTCCTACCAACTTTCACATTAAATTAGATCTGAATTCCCACCAACACAAAACACATGTATTTCCACCATCGTGGTCCAACATGCGATTGTCTGTCATTTGAACTGATAATCAGATGATGAATTCAAAAACTTAAGCCAAGTCACATTATGCTCCTGTTTTCAAACTTTCAATAACTTTCCATCACACTGAAATTCATACCTCTTACCAGGGGATCTTCAGGTTTTAAATAGTAACCCCCTTCCTGTTACACATACACAGAGGCATGCAAGCGCACACATGCCAACTCTGTTGGTTTTAGATTGAAGAAAGCACACACACACACACTTCATCTTCAGTTTTCCCTTTCTCATTTTGGCTTGAAAATGTCACTCTTATTCTAATTCCAGAGCCTTTATAATTGTTCTTTCTTTCCCCAAAAAACACAACTGACTTCTGCAACAGACTCATGGTTTTAAAGCTTTTTCCCATGTCATCTTCTCAGAGATGCTTTCCGTGACCACACATTTTGTAACGCTCTCATTATTCACCATCCTGTACTTGTTCTGCTTCATTTTCTTCATTGTAAATAACAATTACCCATTTCTATACCTACATTGTCATCAGCATAAATAGTCACGGATCTACCATCTTCATGGGCAGATCTCCCATGCTGCTGTAGGCTGCATGATATTGTTCTGTTGCCATGTATGTTCACACTTGAAATCCCAGAACCTTTGAGAATGCTTCAGCACTTGGCAGACTAGATTGCATTAAGACGTTTTGAGAGATCAGCCTGGATTATCTGGGTAAGCGCTAAATGTTATGATGAGGATTTTTTCTTAGTTCATTAATATATTTGAAAGGTAGAGTTAATGGATATAGGACAAGGGAAAAAAGAGAGAGTGAAAGGGAAAGGGAATTTTCATCCCTTAGTTCACTCCCCAGTGGCTGCAATGGACAGGACGGGGCCATAACTAAGACAGAAACCTGGAACTCCATATGGGCTTCTTCCAGATCTCCCATGTGGATGCAGGGGTTCCAAGTACTTAGGCCATCCTATGTTGGTTTCCTAGAAACATTGGCAGAAAATCATGTCAAAAGTGGAGCAATTGGGACTAGAAGCTGCATACCTATGGGATGCTGGCATTGCACACAACTGGTACCCCGCGTACCAAGATGCCTGCACCAAGATGGTGAGGTGTATAAGGGAGAGTTAGCTAAGCCAATGAGGGAAAGACAGTAACATGATGATGAAAGCAGGAGAGTAAAACAACAAACAAGGAACCAAAGAGTATCAGTTCCTTCTAGAAGCTGAAAAAGCCAAGGAATTGGTCTTCCTCTAAATGCCCAAGGCATAGAATCTATTATCACTTTGATGTTAGTCCCTGGACTCCATTTTTATTTTCAGTTAATTTGAAAGGCAGATTAACAAAGGGTGAGAGGAACAGACACAGACAGATCCCCCACCCCACTGGTTCACCCCACAAATGCCCACAGCAGCTGGGCAGAGCAAGAGGACCACGAGCTTGGACTCTGCCCATGATTTCCACAAGGGTGTCTGAGACCCAAGCACTTGGTTCATCACTTGCTGCCCCTCCCCCAATCTCACACTCAATAGCTGGACGCTGCACTAAAGGCAGAGTGGAGACTCATACCCTGGGATTCAGCTAGGGTCCATGGGCATACCAAGTGGCATGTGAACCACTGTGCCACAACCCTGTCCCTTGAGACTCATAACTTCTGATTTCCTTAATGCTAAGGAAGTAATCCTGCGTGGTGTGAAGTCACTACATATGTTATGCTTTGTTATTGCATCAGTGGCAAAGTAACGCACATGTATTCAGGTAGACAGTCACTAAATGAATCGATTCAAGGAGGAAAAGAAATAATAATTTGGAGGGGTCTTGCTGTGGTATAGCAAACTAATCCTTCACCTGCAGTGCTGGCATCCCATATGTGCACTGGTTCAAGCTCCAGCTGCTCCATTTCCAATTCAGCTCCTTGCTGATGAGCTGGGAAAACAGCAGAGAACAGCTGAAGATGTTGGGCCATGCACCTATGCAGGAGAGCCAGAAGTTTCCGGATCCCATTTCAGACCAATTCAGCTCTGGCTGGTGAAGCTATTTGGATGGAAGGCCACTTTCACTCTGTTTTCTCTCTGTGTCTATAACTCAAGTAAAATAAATAAAAATGTTTTAAGGATTGATTATTCAGAGCACAGACTATATAGACTAAACTTTTGGGTTAAACATCTCATTTCATCTCTTACAATAATGAGACGGTGCATGTAAAGCACTTTAATGTAACCATTACTACAAGAAAGCCCATAACCCTGGGTCTTACACCGTGGAGGGCAGTGCCGACCTGGACTTCCTGTACCCTGACTGCATGATTAAAATCACCGGAAAGAATCTGATACACTCCTGCTTCACCTCCGAACGGCATGGCCAGCTACATAACCGCAGGACCGGATACAAAAGAAGACTCCTTATCCACAAAGAATTGTCATTTCAGAACAGCAAAAGCCCAACATTGAAAACCAGCTGGCATGGTTGTAAGCATGGGAGGAGGCTGCACAAGTCATAACCATGGAGCACAGCTTGACCGAAGGATTCTGAAAAACTGTACCTATTCTTGCTTCAGTGTTTTACAGCCGAGTTACTCTGGGGTAAAATCAGATGAGAACCAGTGTCATTATCTAACAAATCATAAGATAAAGTTGAGCTTATTGTTTACCATAAGAAGACTCAACACACCCTCAGTTGCCTTAGCTGCATCTCAGAGAAAGGGGGGTAAAGTGTGATTTTTGCTGACACTGGCAAGTCTCCTTTCAAGTGTTTCTGACAGTAGCTGGGGCTGGGTGAGGACTGGATATGCAGAGGGCTCCAGCAGTATTGAATCCGTGCATGCAGCCCAATGAGTTGTCATTTGATGCTTCAATGGATGATTTTTGTTGAATTTTAGCTAGAGATTTTGTAAGTCCAAAAAGCCAGCCCATATTTTTGCAAATTTCAACAATGAGAAGCTGTTCTAATTTCTCATGACTTTGGGTAATTTTCCAGAAGGAAAGTAATTAACAATACTTTATTTGAATGGGAGACTAGTATTTTTGAGTTGATAAGGATATAATGCTAGGAAACCTGCCTCCCTGGGGAAATATTTATACATAAAAGTAAATTGCATATAAAATACATTAATTTTACACATCCTTTGTTAACAACTTATGATGGTGACACAGATGAAAATAAAAAACACAGAAGGAAGCAGCAAATGAGAAATTTTATTCTCACTACTTTCTTAAGGTTAACTTACTTTTCATCAGACATGAAAACGTAGCAGAATCAACATCAGTAACTTGGGAACTTCGTATAATATCTTTCACTTAGATGTGTAAGTTGTCAGAAAAAATGTTGGAAAAGGAAAAACCTTTTAGTTAAATTGAAAAAGCATCCATTTTAGGGAAAAATAGGAAAAAAAAACTCAACAAAATATATCAGCTATTATTTACTGCTGCCACTGACATGGAGGGACAATATTTTAATTATATTTAATGATTCCTCCCCAATCCCAGGAAGGTATAATAATGTTTTGTCCTGTTTCCGCCTTTGTCCTTCTCCATCATCCTAGTTCTTATTACAGATAGAACAATCTGATAGGGAAGTGAAACAAAAGATTAAAAAAAAGTACTGAGGAATAATGATTGAGATTTGACAAATATTTAAACTTGGGAGGGTGGGAACAAGAGCATATGGGAAAAGAATGCAAAAAACAAAGTTTGTGTCAAGCAAGACGGGGGACTGAGAAAGAGGACGGGAATTCAAAAGGTCATGTACTTGTGTATGAGAAAGTAGGAGAAATAGAGAAATTATGTCTCAGTCTATTGGGCTGGTTTTCATTAACTGAAAATGAATTCCGAGAGCCCTGAATTAAGAAGGGTTACATTCTGAGAGCCCATCTCCCAACCTTTGGGCTGTGATACCTAGCTGTATGTATCTTGGATTAAAGCATAAACTGAATCAATAGTGCATTCTGTATCAGGTCCAGACTCAAAGGAATAAAGATGTGAGACTAAAGCAAATTCTTGAAATAATCCCCGAAATCCAGTTAGTTGAGATTTTGATAAAAAAGGAAATAAAAATGTGGCGGTGGGGTCATGGGGTCAAGGATTAAGGGTGGTGTTGAATAGCTGGTTCCAAGTTTGAAGTCAAACTTAGGAAGCAACACAATGCAGTAAAAGCAAAGCCAATGTATTTCAAGATAAACTTCCCCTTGTGAAAGACAACTTCCACGGTCATCCAATTTATTAAGAAAGTATATTTCATTCTTAACTGAGAAAGGCAGCCTCTTTCAATCCTGCTTGGAGCAGTCAAAAGTTGCTGCTCTGTTCCACTCATAAGGAAAAGATTTATTCCAGAGGAATCTGGCCGCTACCATGGAAGCCAACAGCAAGCAGACTTTGCTACAGTTGAAAGACGCTAACAACTCGCAGGAGTTTGAGAAATTTCTGGGAAGTATCACACCGAGGAGGGACCAGATCCAAAGTCTCCAAAGTGTGACTTAGGCATTCCAATAAAATGACAGAGATGCATAGAGGGCTGAAGTACTTAATACAATGCAGCAGGTGGACCACAAAGTCAAAGCTAGAAAAGCTGACATTCATGCTTTTCCCGAGAGGGTGCATCCACGGCCGGTAAATGGCTGGAAGGATTCTGAGAGTGGAACACCTGCCAGTAGTGATGAAATGAGTCATGGTGAATATCCTAGTTGGAGCTGACAGGTAAGATATGATTTGTTCTATTTTAGTCCCCAGCAAAAATCACCTGCATTTTCCCTGATGGTGAAGCTGCCCTAATGTGAGGCGAAAAAACAATGGTTTGCAATAGTCTGCAGGACCACGACATGGGGTTCACTTCAGAAGCCTCAGATTTATGAAGGTCGAAGTGCTAAGCAAACATACCCCATCTTATTGACGCCTACTTACATAAGCATGAACAGGCCCCAAAGTGCAACCAGAGACCCGCTCAGGGAGAGCTCTTCCTGGAGACTGGATACCAACTGGACTCCTGTGATGAGATGCGGAAGAACCCAGCATGGCTGAGTCCACTTGATGATTGCTCCCGCCTAACTAAGCCAACCTGGAGGACTGGACAAAGCCAACGCCAGCCTCTGTTGCCAAGAAGAGAACATCTAGTAGCATCCACCACCACAAGCATGTTCTACAGCCCATCCTCCTTTCCAGTGTAAGGAACAGAGACTATGGGGAGGAAAATGAGGATCCTTCATTCTATGAAGAGGTGAGGAAGAGTGAAACTAAATTCTAAATATGGTATGTTGGCAATCAGGGAGTTTTCCCATTGTCTGCTTCCAAAGTTTGTGGAGAGGTCAATTATGCATTTGGGCTGAACTCTGACATCTCCTTCTGTGAGAGGTACCTGATGGAACATCAGACTACATCCAGGAAAAAAAAAAAAAGAGCAATCAGGATTGTAGACAGCAACAGCTGGAAAGTGTCACACACACACACACACACACAGGCACAACTACTTCTGAGAAATATGTATTCATGTTCCTCTGCCCAACTTGTCTCCCAACCAGGAAGAATTTTGGCAATGGCACTTGGCACTTACCGCTTTCCTGCAGTGAGCAGAACCGTACGATAGGGTATCTAGATCAGAAAGGATCTTCTCAAAAGAAGAATCTTTCCCCAGAAAGACTAAAGATGGAGAGGTGGTGCTTGGGACAAAAGCTACAACTAATGTGCAATCTTGGAAAATACTGTAGAGAATTTTTAGCAATATTGTAAATAAAATGGGAAACATACCAGTTCAAGTCCCTGCTGCTCCACTTCCAATCCAGTTCCTTGAGAAAGCAGAAGACGGCTGAAGTGCTTTTGGCTCCTCTATACCTGCAGGAGACCCAGCAGCAGCTCCCCACTCCTGGCTTCAGCCTGGGCCAGCCACAGACCTCGCACAATCTAGGGAGTGAACCAGTGGATAGAAGATCTCTCTCTCTTCCTCTCTCTATGTAACTCCAACTCTCAATGAAATAAATCATCAATGTTTTCAAAAAAGTTACCTTCCTCAACAAAATGACCTTCTTCAGGTATTTTATTACAGTCCAACGAATGAATACGGGAGGTTTGGTTAAAATTGTCTACTGCTTCTTGATGGATATGGAAGTATGCTGTGCTCCCCACTGCAAAGACAAGGCCTAAACAAGACAGCTAGCTTGCTCAGTTCACACCACCATTGACATCTATGCTGATTTTTTTTTCCATAATATGTATTTTCCATGAATATTTTGAAGATCTCTCATATGTTTCTTTTTGGTGGTCAAAAAGATTTGGAATATTGTGAGAAACATTTTGATATCAAAATTGTCCACAGAACATCTTAAAATATTCAATAGGCTAGCTAAATAAAAATACTCTACATATGTGTCATAGACTGGGTAAACAGCGTATTATACTCATATAATGAAATACTACGCTGTAAAGAACATCGAAAAACTGACACATGGATGGACATAAAATAAGTTTTGAAAAGATACATTTTTGAGAAAAGGGCCCTTATTCGTGAGTGTTGCATGCTCCTTCTTTTGTTTTATTTAAGTTTCCTATTTAGTAACTTTACTTTCTAAAGGACTTGGGCAATTTTCATTCTGCTCTGTAATGAGTAGTTTCCTTGTGTGATTTGCAATTTTGGATTGCAAGTTCATCTCAAATAGGGTTGTAGCTGCAGGAATCGTTCGGTCACAGTGAAGGTGGTTTTGAAGACTAGCTCTGTATTTGTCTCTGCTTGTTCCCCACATGCCACTCCATTAACCTCCTTTAAAAAAAAAAAAGTGTTCTTTTTGTTTAGAGCCTTTTAAGCTGACTAACCCACTACAACTTTAAACCCCAAGCTGCATGAGATCAGGCCCATGAGTATATCTCAGGGAAGTCTATTGTCTTCTCAGTGCAGAGACCAGGCCAAAGTGGATAGTTTTCTTGTAGTTTTCATGTGTTAATGACCAAAATTTTGTTTCAACAAGAGATGTAGGCTGGGAATGTTATTGCATCTCCAGCTTTTCACCTTACCACTGTCAAGGTGGAGCGTACTATACACTTGCATGGGCAATAAAATCCAGACTCTGGTCACCTAAGGCAGTAGCTCTCCACCACCATCCTAACTCCACTGGAGGAGTTTTGTCTTATTGTGTGGGGTCCCTGGGAATTTTTTCCTATTTTATTTTTAGCTTGGCTGTCTGAAACAATGATGTATATGTGTGTTACTCTACGTCTCAAGTTTTTGTAGTATCAGGGTTTTCAAATCTTTTGTTCCTCAGTATTTCCAAGGAAGTTTTGAAAATGCTGGAGATTAAATTCCTTCTTGGATGTTCATATCATGAGCTAACACCACCATATTAAAACCCTTTTTGGCATAATGCAAAAGATTTCTCCTGACTTGGGCTGGGCTTGGCGCTCTATCATCTGTCTGCATTTAATGCATAACGAATTTCTCAGCCAGAGATAGCATGGCCTATTTCTCTGGGTCATGACTGTAACCTACAACACGGCTGTGTCTGAGTCACAGGACCACTGCAGAGGGAGCCTTCTCCCTCTGCAACACTAACAGACCTACTGACTTACAACAATGCCATTACTACATATTCAAAACACAGAAAAAACAGAGACCAACACATGCTATACCAGTTAAGGAGGCAACTTTCTCTGAGAGAAAGGGATTTCTACTTATCTAGGCTCTGTAGAACATTCTCTGTAGGGTCAGATGACCTGGTGTTATGCTGCCCAGAGTTGCTCACGGCATCATGGTGATAGGACATCTTTCGTTCCGTGTGCTCCTGTAAACAAGCACTCCCATACAAAACATGAACACACAAGGCATGTTTGCTTATTAGCAGTCCAGCTTTAACATCTCCCAGGAATGCTTCTTCATTTTCTCTTGCTGACTGCCTGGGATGAAAAGGGCCATAGCCACCTTGGAGGCCATACATTAGAAAGCAAAGCACCCTCCGACCTGGTTCCCAGAAAAACCTACACCAACCTAGCCACTACTGCCTGGGATGCCCGACTCGGACAAGGTGAAGAGTAATACAATTCTTGTTCTTAAAGCTTTTGACGTGGCGTTTGTTAGCACAGGTTGGATAGAAAAAGCTCCTGTTCATGAAAGAATTCCTTCAACTGTGGACCCTGTTCCAGCTTAGATTGAAGTAGGTGCCTTTGCAGAACAGCACAGCTGACTTCAGAAACTGCAGGTTGAGCCATCACCAAAGATGGAGAGCAACTTCAGCTGGGCTGACAGAGAACGAGGCACACTCCTCCGGATGGGCAGACACTCCAATTCACTCCCTGAGGCAGCCACTTGGTAGAAAATAAATGTAATCATTTCTGTGTCTTCCACAGTCGGAGGGGAACGGGATCACATCCACTACAGTGGCCGAGATCCCGTTAGGTGTGGGAGACAACTGGGTCAGTCTACAATGTCCGCGAGTGGCAACAGCACTAGCCACTGGCTGCTCTCTGAGAGTAGGCGAGGGACCTGGGAACCAAGCGCGACACGCTTCATTCAGTGCAGAGTAAGCTGCTGTGTGCTTCTCTGTGCAACACAACAGACAGCCCGTGCATCTGAGACTCCCCTGAGCCGTGAGAAGGCATGCCGCTCAAGCCGCACCAACTGGGGGGCAGGGCGGTGAACAGACAGGTGAAGGAGAAAAAGCGGAAAAAGATTTTTAGAAAATTCTTTTTGCTGCTCATGCAAATAGGCTTTGTGACAAATTCATATGACATCAATACACCATTTTTTTTAAAGTATCAGTATCATTAGTTTAGATGAAAACCAGAAATTTACACTGAAATGAAAACATATAGGTCCAATGAGCACATACAATTTTGTGAACAAAAGAATCGTAATTCAGGCAATATACTGCCAGAAATAGATTTTTGATTTCTACTTCTGGCTGCTGCAGATGCTGCTTTAGGAAGCACATACATATGAAAAAAATACGCATATATATACTGGGCATTAACCCAGATTATTACAAAGACTATTAATAACATTGTAATGTATCACAGTACAAATAAAGGTTTTTTTTTTTTTTTGTATAAAAGTTGCATTTCCACGAAGAAGCCATCTAATAAAAATCTGATTAAACTACACCGGAGACAGGTCAGAGCTGAACGAGTCACAAATACACAGTACCATAGTCCACATCACCATTTTTGAGAGTAAATCATCTCCCGGCCATGTCCTGGGCTGATGCGCTCAAAGGCCTTTCCCGCGACTTCGTGCTTTGGGAATGCACGAAGCTGCCCCCGCAGGCAGCATCAGACCTGCTAGGCTCACGCCTGCCTCTTGAGGACAAGCCATCCAACTGCAGGAATGAGGAAAACAGTGACTACACAAAGGTGCTCTTGCACTGACACAAAAGGTTTACCGGCACACTTTTCAAGATGTCGGTATGTTTGACGTGATGAGTCAAGCCCAGGTATACTAGTGACAGAAACAGCACTGCAGCTCCGAGCTCACGGACAGTGATCACACACTGAGACACACGAGCGCAAGCACCAGGCTCTGCCTCTAAGGCTGTATAGTGACCTGTCACAGCTGCCCTAACTGTTCCACGTTTTTAATTTTTTTTCTTTGGGCTGCTTAATGTTTTCCATCCTGTGAAGCAACAGGCCAGTGCCACTTTCTAGGACTTGAATGTCCCACGGCAAGCATTTGCTTTCCAAAGGGTTTCATCATCTACACCAAAGGTGGTACAGACTGCAAGTTTAGAACACTGACATACACCCAGATCACGTAGCAACGTCATAAGCTATCCAGAAGTTTGGACCATGCAAAGTCCATCTCTGGCTTTTTCCATTGTCAAAAGCCAAGCTGCTCTATCTAAGAATGCTTACTTTTTGTCTACAATAGTTATTTTGAAATTTTTTTGTGCATATAGAGAGGACCATAAAGTAAAACAGGGGTCATGTGCACAAGATTCAGTGCCTGTGCAGTAAAGCTGCAGTGACTGAATGGGCTTTGTCCCTCAGCCCATTCAGTTACTGTATTTCCCAGAGAAAGTAAGAAGTGAAAACTGTCTGTATGCTGCTGCAGTATAAATATATCTAATCAAGGTAGACAGCTTTAACACCTAGCAAGAAATGAAAATAAAAGGAGCTTCAGACTTTCCTTGTCAGTGACAAGGTGCTCCGTTCCAACTACCCGTACATAACGAACCACTGTGCACCTCCATTCCAAAATCCACTTTCGTTTTGTAGTTAATTTCACTTCACTTACCTAGTGTTCACTAAATGCCATTCTGTAATGAAATAACTGATGTTGCAATAGGAGGACTCATGATTCCCCTTGGCTTTTAAAATCATGGTTTCTTTGTCCTGGTTATTTATATTAAATACAGTATCCACAGGAAAATCCTACAAAGTCCTACCAATCAAATTTTAAGTTTAAATTACACACTGATCTTTCTCCTTGAGTTTCATACTCAGCAAGTATTGAAAACAAACTCAAAGGCTTCCAATGGACATAAATTAAGTGTGTAAACAGCAACTATTTTGTAAAAGAATTACCTTTTGTTAGGGTGCTTCAAAAATAAAGGAAGAAAATCTTTAAAAATTACCAATATTTAAACTTTGATAACTCCTGTTTCCCCAAGAGACTTTTTTTTTCCATCTCCATTTAAAATTGCGAGTTGCTTTTTCAATTCTAATGTTAGAGACTATTTTGGGAACAACTAGAACTGGCACACATCTAACAGAGCGGCTACAGGGCCCGCCTCACGACACCTGCCTTTCCCATTGGGCGCCTGGTGTGAACCACAGCTCCTCTGCTTCTGATTCTGCTTCCTGCTAATGTGCTCGCTGGTCAAGTGTTTCACTTCCCTGTCACTCAGATAACAGGCAGCAAGTGAGGCAGGGGCCTGGCCTTCTGGCATTGTGGGAGTAAACCAACATATAGAAGGGTTTCTTTCTGCCTTTCAGAATAAAAATGAAAATTAAGATACTTTATGTTAAACCTAGCAAAGTTGGGTGATCCAGAGCCCCAATCATAAAGTAATGTCAAATCAAGGGAAACACAAATTTGACAAGTAGACACTGTATACAAGTGACGGGAAACATCACTGTGTGGCCCACAAATGTGTAATGGATGTTAATACATGCTTTTAGTTATGTGTGTTTGAAAGGCAGATTAAACAGAGGGACAGAAGGAGACAGAGAAAGCCCTTCCATCTGCTGGCTTACTTCTCAATGGCCACAACGGCTGGAACTGAGCAGATCCTAAACTGGGAGCTAGGAGCTTCTTCCACAGGGGAGTAGCAACACAATGACTTAAGCCATTGTCCACTGCTTTCCTAGGCCATAATCAGGAAACTAGATTGGAAATGGGGCAGCTGGAACTCAAACAAGTGCCCCATGGGGTGTTGGTGCCACAAGTGGAGGATTAGCTAGCTATACCACCACAAAATGGCCCCTATGGCCATTTGCAGAGTGAACCAGCAGAAGGAAAGATTTTCTCTGTCTCTTCTCTCTAACTCTGCATTTCAAATAAAATCTTTTTTTTTTAAAGCAAAAGTAAAATGTGTATTCTTTATTCCTTCCTCCCTTTGCAAAATAGTTTTCTAAATAATTAATAGTACATACTTAAAGTGTATAAGCAGAGATTACACAGGAAAGTCAACCCTGAAAAATTTACCATGCCTGTGAACTTAGTTTCCTTTGAAAATTTTACTTCAGCAGATTTAAAGAAATTCAATGACAGAAGGGCAGAACCATTTGACCTCTGACCCAGGGAAGTGTGCTGGCATCCGGGAGGAAGAAGCACCTGAAAGCAGTGGCACTCTGCATAAGGATGCGTCCTCGGGCAGGACACGGGCACCAGCCAGGGCTCCCTGGTCACAGCGCTGTGATGGCCTCGGGCCTCCAACCAGAGTGACACTGTGGAGGGCACACTCAATGGCAACAGTACACTGGGGCTAAAAACAGCTAGCTAAAAAGATGAAAAGTAATCTAAAACCTTCCTTTGTGCAAAGTCTGCAGTGGTCTCCTTTAACCACGGGAGGACAGAGTTTCAGAACCTGCACCCATCACCAGGGAGCCCCACGCTCACAGCTGACACCAGGAAAGCGTTACTACACGGGCAGGCAGGGGTATACTGCATATTGCTCTTTAAAGATGAAACGCCCTTTGAATTTCATAAACCTGCACTTCTCATTATTCTGTCTGGACCCAAGGGACACAGGTTGACTTTCAGAGTTTTCATACACTGAGAATCTAATTTTATGAATTTACCCTAAGACATAAATCAGGTAAGAGGGAAGTGGACGGATAGAATTTTTAAAAGAGGTTGGGCTCCCCGGGTACTTGGAATATATTGAGTATTGAGAGATTTATAAAGATACAGTTCTCTAACAGATTAAGGAAGACAGAAACGAAACCAAATCTTTCACTTCCAGATGCTGACTTCCATTAATATTTTCAGCAGAAATATAGCAGTCAAGGAAATAAGAAATGGTTTCTCAATTATACTAAAGTGGTGTAAGAGCCAGGGAGCCTCTTAAAATGGAACCAAAACAATGTTACATCAAACTCACAAAAATACCTTGTCCTGGCAAGACTTTTGGCTTTAGAAAGAACACTGTCAAAGGACTTTCGGGGGGGTAAAAATGGCATTTTAGTTCCTCAAAAGCAAAAGAATTCTGCCCTGTAAATTCTCGATTTCCTTCTCAGTCTCTGAAGGTTACAGCATTTCATCCTAAATGCTTGGCATTGACGGCCTCATGAGCTGTGGGCACCGATCATCAACACCCCTAAGTCAGGGTAAATGTGGCTGTGCAGGGCCGGCTACTATCTGAATGAGCTCTTAGGACCCGGAGGAGCCCACAGACTCCAGGTGGGAAAGATAGAAACCCAGGAGGTAAGACATGACCTAACAAGGGAGACTGAGGGAGCCAGGGCACTTAACAAGTCTCTCTCTCTAAAACAGTGTTTGTGCAGTGCAGTACCCAGGGTTCCTTCCAGGTTGGCAAAAAATAAATACTTAGCCAAAAAAAAAAAAAAAACAGGAAGCAAAACCTCGGCCACCCAGGGCCAGTGAGCATGCGCAGGAGTAAAGACTGCCCTGCCTTCATTCATGGGGCTGGCTGCCTTGTTACTAGACGGTCCCAATGAGGACAGGGCTGCCCCCTCAGGCCAGTGTCCTTCCCACCCCAAGCTCCCAGATACACCCCAACACCATGTTGTCCTTCTGACGTCACTGGAAGATTCCCCTCAGGAGACTGAAGCCCATTGCCTGAGACCGCATGACCAGATGTCATCTTTTCAAAGAAAAACTAAGAATCTGGTTTCAACTGCAGACCAGAAGGAGGCTGGCTTTTTGTTTTTGCTTTTTTTTTTTCTGCCTATATTCACATCATTACTCCTATGGCCCGTTGGTGTCAGGCCGGCTTCTGCGCTGCCTCAAGGAGTCTTGGGCAGCCTCCGGGGCAGGGGGCTGCTCGGCGGGCTCTGCAGTCTCCTCAGGTCCGCCCTGTCTCAGGAGCCCCTGGTCAGCGGTGTCCCTCCTCTCCTCCACATCGCCGGCTGGGTGGTCCTCCTCTTCCTCCTCCTCGGCTTCGTCCTCATCGGCAAGGTCTTCCTTCTCTTCCTCGTCATCGCCAAGGCTGTCTTTGTTTTCTTCTTCATTCGAATCCTCCTTTTCCTCGTCTGCATCCTGTAACTGTTCGGCCCTACGTGTGTCCTCTGACCTCTGGTCTTGCTCTGCGGAAGACACACAGAATCATGCTCTAACACGGCAGAGCTAAATCAGTGACAACACCGAGCAGGCGGGTGGGCGTCAATGAGAACATGAGGCAGGGAGTTCTTCTCTACACTGAGGCTACAGTTTCACACAGGACAGAGTCTCCGGGCAGTGTCCTCACCGCATGCAGGGCTTCTCCACGCATCCTTCTGGACACCTGCCCAACAGTGTTGACTCTGGCAGACCGCGTGGGCACAGAGAGCAAAGGTTCTCTCATACTGTTTATTTTGTACCATGTGGAAGGCTCAGTGACCCATTGTCATTGCAACTGGTTCAGAAATAAAACTTAAGCTGGGTCAAGCAGAGAGCCCCTGCAGAGCCTGGCCAAGCAGCAGGGCTCCGTAGGGACTGGGGCCTGCTGAGAACCACTACAAGAATCCTGTAGAAAGAGAATCCTAACAAATCTTGTTGTGCTTGAAGCCAGAACATCCTGGTCTTCTCACACACATGAAATGTTCATTGTTTCCCATTAGGATGATTTATATTGAGTTTCTGCCATCTTTTTTTAAAACAGGCCAATTTTAGGTCCAGCGCAGTAGCCTAGAGGCTAAAGCCCTAGTCTTGCACAAGCTGGAATCCCATACGGGTGCCAGTTGTAATCTCAGCAGCCCCACTTCCCATCCAGCTCCCTGCTTGTGGCCTGGGAAAACAGTCGAGGACGGCCCAAAGCCTTGGGACCCTGCAACCACATGGGAGATCCGGAAGAGGTACCTGGCTCCTGGCTTCAGATCAGTGCAGCTCCAACCACTGCAGCCACTTGGGGAGTGAATCAACAGATGAAAACTCTTTCCCTCTGTCTCTTCTCCCCTGTGTACTTCTGACTTTCCAATGAAAATAAAATTATTTTTAAAAGATGCCAATTTTGACTCACAGCTTTGTTTCTTTAAATGTTTTCTTAATTCATTTGAAAGGACGTTCTTCTATTCACTGGTTCACTCTGCAAATGGACACAGGAGCCAGAGCTGGGCCAGGCCGAAGCCAGGGGAAGTCACTCCTCTGGACCGCCCACAGGAACGGCAGGGGTCCAAGCATTTGGGCCATCTTTTGTTGCTCTTCCAAGGGCATTATGGGGAGCTGGATCACAAGTGAAGCAGCTGGGACACAAACTAGCACTCCTTAGGGATGCAGGCACTGCCGTCAGAGGCTTAACCCCCTGTGCCACAGTGCTGGCCCCAAGTGTGTACCATTTTTAAGATTTCAAAGGATCAGCACAAATTCTTTAGTTGTTATCTATGTAAGTCTCAAAGCTTCCAAAACATCCACAGCCAAAAAAAAAAAAAAAAGATTATGGTTTTACATAAACTCCCACATGAAATTCTGCCACCCGTATGCAGAAGCAGCACGGCGCAGGACAATGAATCCACGAGCAAGCTGGCTGCTGACACACAGGAGACAGCAGATGCCAGCTGCCCTCCTGCGACTCATTTCACTTCAAATGAAGAAAAATGCAATGCAGCAGGGAGAAATAGTAACTAAAATTAAACATTTCTTAATTTGAAAGACCAAAAAAAAAAAAAGCTTTTTATTCAATTCTAGCAAGAGAAGCCATCGTGACAAATTTGGTAGTGGTGATGGTCTGTTCACCTAACAATTCTACATGAGGAGAGATTTAAATTCTAAACCTCAACATTCCCAAAGTACTGTACTGCATGAGCTTACCATACTCACCAGAAGGTTCAGCCAGATCCCTTGGCACATAGAAACATTCTGATATTACCACCAAGATCTAGAAGGAAAAAAGTAATTGGATAATGAGTAGATAGGACACTTATTACCAAAGGGCCTCAAAATTAGGCCTTACCTTTATAAACCAGATATTCTTAGACAAATAATTAGGAGCCGGTCAAAAGTCTTCAAAGGGGACAAGGACATAATTAAGAATTTCCTACTTTTCCAATGTGACAGAATACAGGAAAATACAACTAATTTAGAACAGGGATCAGACAGTCTGAATCTCCAGAGGCTACTCTAAGTGGATCAAGCATGTGTGAAAAAATAACAAATTGCCAGCCACGTCTAAACAATGCTTTGGCAAACACTGCTTTGAACAAACGAAACCACTTTCTATATAGAGTTGCCTCCTCTCTGGGATCAGTGCATCAACTCTGAATAACAGGATTTCCTTAGAGTCCTGTAACCAACCTCCCAGAGCTGGACTGAGAGAAAACATCTCTAAAGTTGGGTGTGAACTGATCCCATTTTAGGCAGCACAGCCCTTCTGATCACTTCTGCTGCGCAAGTCACTCAACACTGCAAATCACCATGTCGGCTGCCGTGACAGAGCACAACCAGGACCGGCCCAAGTCCACGTTCCCCAGAAGGACCCACAGTGGCCACAGTGATGAAACAGCCTGCGTCCCTGGAGCCAGAATGAGCCAGAGCCACTTTCCATCCGTGAACTCACTTTCCCCTGGAGCAGCACACAGCACGGAGGTCCTGCGCTAGAGCAGGAGGCCTTCTTAGGAATGCACACTTGCCTTCGGGCACCTGGCTCACACCGAGACTATGGCTTCCCTTTGAGTAACAGGTTTGCCTTTACAACAGGAATACCACCAGCACATTTGTGTTTTGCAGACAGTCTGAAATTTAAAATAATCCAAACTGATAGACGTCTTGTTTCAGTTTTAAAACACCAAGTGAGTACTGTGTTGAGAATTCTCACTACCAGTATAAACATGTATTAATCGGCTCAGTATTTGGGTTATTAAGTTATTGATATTTGAGGGGTAGTGGTCTTGCAAAAAAAAAAAAAGAGAGAGAGAGAGAAACAATGGTAGCCTAATTATAAAGCAATGTGGAATCTGAATCTCATGTGGAAAATGAATAAAGACATTTAATACTTAAAATATAAACATGCTATTCAGGTATGGGATGCATAAGGATCAAGAACAAATGAGAGCCTGCAGAGGAGCACCTAGGGCTCTGGGAGAGTCAGGAGTCTAGAAGCTCTAATGACACCACAGAGAATCCCAGCAGCCCTAGGAGTAGGAGAAATCCCTGAGCACCCAATATATGAGAGCCAGGTGCAGTGGGCCAATCGGCTGCAGGCAGGCTCTGTGGGTAGGCTGGGGGACAGCACACTGCCAGCCCTTCAGTGTACTTAAACAGCAGAGAGGGAAATACTTCACATGGAAGGACAAGGGTTGAAAACCTTCCACTTTAATGCGACAGTCACACATTTACTAGCCATTAATAAGAAATAACATTGGCAGTAGCCTAGTGGCTAAAGTCCTAGCCTTGCATGCGCCAGGATCCCACATGGATGCTGGTTCATATCACGGCTGCTCCACTTCCCTCCCAGCTACCCTGCCTGTGGCCTGGGAAAGCAGTTGAGGACGGTCCAAAGCCTTGGAACCCTGCACCCGTGTGGGAGAGCCAGAAGAAACTCCTGGCTCCGGGCTCAGCTGTAGCTATTGCAGCCACTTGGGGAGTGAATCAGCAGATGGAAGATCTTCCTTTCTGTCTCTCCTTCTCTCTGCATCTCTGACTTTCCAATAAAAATAAATCAATCTTTTTTTTAAAAAAAAAAAGACTTTAATTTGTCCATCTCCTTCAGAGCATTCTGATTTTTAAATTTAACTATCCAAGAAGTAGTGAGAGAGAAACATGTAATAATGCAGAAGCAGCAAGAACTCCGATTTTCCATGCCCGCAGCAACTGCCCACCAAGGGGCCAGGCCAGCAGTGCTGTCTCCCACCTGAGGGGCAGGGGCCTGCAGAATCAGCAGGCAGGAATGCTCTCTGCCACTCAGGTGGAGAAAGGCAACATAAGACATGTACAGAGACTTTCAGATTGGCATTCTCTCTTACCAGACCCATGAGAAGGCCAAAAGCCAAGGTTGCTATGATGAAAAAGAGGTAAGAACACCACGCAGGGATCCCAAGGGTCACGGTGAAATAATTGTGAAGATGCTGAAACCAGAAAAAAAAAAGAGATTTCTTATAATAAGGACCAAAAAATTTGAACCACCTAGTTTTAGCTGTAATTCAGTCTGCAATTTGTCTTTGTAAATGTAAGTTCCCACTAAGCTTTATATATCTGAGTTATTTAAATGAGCAAATCAAATTATATAACACTGGTACAATCAGAGTAATAACCATGCTCAAACTTAGTAAGAGATATTTTCTTGCAATTTGTGATCTGGAAAAAAAGTTTTCAGAGGGCAAGCTTCTTCTGTACATAATAGAAGATTGTTTGGTTCCCCTCCTCCTCAATTTTTATTCACAATATAGCATCCATCGCATATACTTCCTGTGTTCTTATCAATTTTAAGTACAGTTAGTACTTACAGACCCGAGCCACTGGAAATGTCTCCACATGCCCTTTTCTAATTACTCACTGCTCTCCCAGGGCTCATTCTGAACAACTATACCAAATCATTATAAACCCTACAATACAATATTATTAGGACAGCTTTTCTGATTCATCATGAGCAAATTTCATCAGTGTTTGAGAAACATCCCCACTAAAATGGGGTCCCTCGCCTTACTGGGCCCCTCGCCCACCACCCCACCAGGACTACTTGGAATGACAGACACTTGTAAAAGTGAGGAAATCTGAGATAGATCTTATTTGCAATCCCAATCACTTGGGAATGAAATCAGAATGATTTAGTCATCTGGTTTACAATTTTTAGAACCTCAAAAATAGCCATTAGCTGTAACCCAGACAATTACAGACACAGAATAAAATGGTTCTGCATTAAATATCTCTCCCAAGCAAAGATAATGCTAAATGACTTGCCTAGAACCAGTAAATCTAATTAAAATTCACTCAATTTTACTTTAACAATTCCCAGAATCTTAATCACTCCCAGGGATTTCTTTGTTCCTGTTCACAGAATTAAACAATGTATTTTATTCTGGCATTATTCTTAATGATACACACAAAAGTTTGTTAACTCTCTAGGATAATCTGAGATCTCCCTCCCTACAATGCTTCTGTATTTATTATTATTGTTTTCCGGGATACAGAAATTTTTGTAAGTAAAGGGTTCTCTCCCCTCCCCTTCCTCTTCTTTCCTCCTTGGTCTCTCCCCTCATCATCATTTCCCCGCTAATTTCTTTTTATTTTAGCACATGAGATAGTCCTAAAGATACAGCAAACATTTTAAACACTGACATATATAATCAAAGCATTCAATCTATACTGCTTGAAAAAGATATATCAAATGCCTAAGTTATTCACAGGAAATGTAACCAAACCTTGATTTGTAAAATTGTCAACTTCCTTCTTTGGTGGTCCTGTTCATCAAACTGTTCAATTGAAAGCTCGGATCATGACAGTAACACAGCATTCTACAAACCAGCAGGTGAAAGAGGTACCTGACTTATCAAAAGGAACTTTAAATAAACATTCTATATATTGATACCTAGTTTAGGAGATACTGCATCTTGGACCCATATTGTAGCACAGTGTGGGTAAAGTTCAAGTTGCTCCTCTTCTGATTCAGCTACCAGCGAATCAACCCCCAATGGGAAAGCAGATAAGGATGTCCTAGGTGCTCGCTCCCTGTCACCCATGGCTCTCGCCCGGACTTGGCTGTTAGGTTGATTTCAGCAGTAAAGCAATAGATGCAAAACCTCAACCCCTATTTCTCCATTTCTGCCTCTGGCAAAACAATGCCTTTATTTATTTATTTTGATCAGTCAGTGCCACTAGCAATATTAATGTATCAAAACGAAAATATGTTAAAAGGCAATCCACCACCATAGTCAGTCTACACCATTCAGACCCATGGATATATTCTGGAACCTTCTTTATGACTATTTGCTGTCTTGCTTTTCTTATGAGTGGGGAAATGGTGCACAGTTGGAGTCCTTCTGGACACTGTCTTTTGCCCTTCCTGCAAAATAAATGATGTAAACAACCTTAAAGGTGATTTGCAGATTTCAGCAAACTACCTCCTTCTGATAGATTGATACCTAATTCCAACATTCAAAACGTTCCCTTGTTATAAACTCCCCTAGAATCCTCAGGTTTTAACTTACAGGGTTTATTTCAACTGCTCAGAGAAACCCTGCCATCTTGTGGTCTGTTAGGTAATTATTGCTGAAGACTCCCAATCAAGTTGTGTTTTCACAACTAGACAAGAATGTTTATCCATGACTTTCTCTAAATCCGTAACAGCTCTCGAGTGTCTTGTGTTAAGATTTGTGTACTATGTTCTTTAAGTTTTAATATACGTGTATCCAAAGTAATTACTAATTAAAACCGATCTTAATTCCGTTTTACAAAAAAAAAAAAAAATTGGGGGGTGGATATTTCTATGTAATTGTCAGATAAACTGCTTTTATCTGTGGAATAAACAGATCCCCGGGGCCAGCTCTGTGGAGTGGTGGCTAAAGCTGCCACCTGTGACACTGCTAACTCATGTGGGTACCAATCGGAGCCCTGGCTGCGCCACTTCCAATCCAACTCCCTGCTAACGAACCTGACAAAAGCAGCAGCAGATGGTCCAAGTGTAGGGGGCCCTGGCACCCATGTGGGGGTCCTGGAAGGAACTCCAGGCTCCTGGCTCAGCCTTAGCCCAGCCTTGGCCTCTGCAGCCATTTGGAGAGTAAATCAGCAGATGGAAGATTTCCCTCTACTCCACGTATTTCTCTCTATTTAACCCTTTCAAGTAAATAATTAAAAAGAAAAACAAAATAGAAAATACAGATCCCTGACCATCATTTCAGTACTCCATGTGCTTATTACAAGGAAGTTGCCCACTCTGTTTACTGAAAATGAACTGAAATATCCTGTGGATACAGTATCTTATTATACCAGATTAATTCAAGGCAACTTGTGGCTACATAGAGATTCTAATGAGAACACCAAATGAAAACTTGAGGAACTTTCTCACTAGACTACAGCTCCCACAGGCAGTGTACAAGAGCTGGGGCTGGAAGCAGGCCAGACAAGGCAAGGTTGCGGCAATCATTAGCATTTGTGTGAGCCAGGTCTGATGATAAGCCAGGTTAGGCAAGTCGCAGCACCCGCTGGCACATATACGAGCCATGATGGATGTGGGCCATGCCCAGGTGGGCAAGGCTACGATACCTGCAGACTATGGGCAGATCATGCCATACTGGGTCAAAGTACCCACCAGTACATGAAAGATCCAGAACTAGGAATGGGCATGGATGGGAAACTTTGGGGACTCTCCTGCTAAGCTGTAGCTCCACTGGGAAATGTGAGAACCAGAACTATGGGTAGACTGGGCTAGGTTCCAGCACCCAATGGTGCCTGTGAGACCAGAATGCATCTGGGACAGACTGGGCTAGGCCATAGCACCCACCAGGTCACATAAGAGCCAGGCAAGTTGGGCTAGGCTATAGCACCCACTAGGAAGAGCCAGAATGGGTGAGGGGCAGTTAGGCTAGGTCACAGTATCTGCTGGTGAGTGCCAGGACTGGGGCAAGCTATGTCAGGCTGGGCCATAGCACCTTTCAGCACTCACAAGATCCAGGGGGAAACTCAGAAAACTCCCTTGCTAGGCCACAGCTCCCTCGGGTGAACATGAGAGCTGGGGTAGGGGGCTGGGGACAGGCCAGGTTAGGCTGGGTTGCAGTACCCTTGGCATATGTGCAGGAGAGCCTTGTGGTTGGCATGGCTGGGACAGTACACAGCACACACTGGCATGAGCAAGAGCCAGGATGGGATGTAGGCCAGGTTAGGCTGGACAGCAACATCACCAGTTCACATGAGAGCTGGGGATGAGAGTAGGCCAGGCTGAGCTAGGCTGCAACATTCACTGGCATAAGCAGGCACTAGGTGCAGGCCAGTCTGACTGCAGCACCTGCTGGCAAATGCTGAGACTGGGGGCAGGACATCTCAGACTACGCTGCAGCACCCACTGGCACACTCAAGATGCAGGGCTGGGAGTGGACCTGGTTGGGGGCTATGGGAACTCCCCTAGTGGGCTGCCTTTCCCGTTGATGAACATGAAAGCCAGAACTGGGGATAGGCCAGGCTGGTCACATAGCCTGCATCACCTGTCAGCCCACATGTGGACCAGGTCTGGGGGTAGGATGTACTGAGCTAAGCTGCAGCATTCATGGGTGTGTACAAAAGCCAGATGGGATGCAGGATGAACCTGGCTAGGCTGCAACACATGCTGGCACACACAAAAACCAGGCCTGGGGTGGGGTGGGCCTGGTGGGAGCTACTGGGGTACCTGCTGGCGTGTATGAAGACCAGGCCTGTGGTGGATGGGGCTGGACTAGGCTGCAGCACCAATAGGTCTGCATGAGAGAGATGGGGCTGGAGACAGGACGGACCAGGTAGCTGCATCCACCAGTTTGTGCGCTGGCTGGTGCAGGTAATGGACCAAACCTGACCCTGCACTAGCTGGCACACACAACAGTCCTACAAAATTCCTAAGGAAGAATATCAGGAAGAGAAGAGTGACCACTACCTCAATCACAGGTGGATTTCTTTACTACTATTTATAAAATACACTTTGTTACTCTCCAGTCTTAACATTCATGGCTTTCAATCAAGAAGAAAAGCAAAATTCACCAGGGGTTGTTCCCCTGAAAGATTTAGTACATCTAATTTTGGGTAAAAACTGCCATATGCCTGCGTCATTTCATGACAACAGCAATGTTTAGGAAAGACAACTGGCATGTGGTAAATCTCAGTGAGGAGTACAGTCAGCAAGTCCAATACAATCTCGCTTTAAATATATTAATGCTAAACTTAGTTAGCAAAAGTACAAATACTGCGCAATTGCCATGCATCTCTCTTCTTAGGCCTGCAACAGCCTTGATTAAAAATAAAAGCTTAAATTCTGTGTTACCTATTACAAGAAGGGAAAAGTAAAATAGTGAGGACAACAAGGATATTAACATATATAATAAAAGCAATCATCAAGTACATGTTGGCTGCCAGGTCCTGTGCCAAGGAGGCATGGTCTAATGAGGACAGCCAAGGGCATCAGAGCACGGTGCAGAGACAAGCATCTGAGGTGGGGGAGTGCTGGCATGCGCTTCTGCAAGACAGAGCAGTGCCTCTCTGCAGCCGACCATGGAAAGAGATGACCGTACAGAAGGCTGCAATCCTTTCGCACTACAACTGGTCACTCTACATCCTTCCTTGTTCTTTGTTGTTATCTTCTTTTTCTGAAACTTGTTATACTTGTAAGGTTGTAGCCTGCTCCCCCTGGCACCCTCTCCTTCCATCATCAGCGGCACTGTATCTTCTGTTCATGGCTACACTGACTGCACTGCCATTGCACACTATCTAGAAATGAATTAAAAGCAGATTCTGTTTCCTACAATTACACATTTGACATCGATGTGAGGATTCTAAGCAAATAAGAGAGCTAACTAAGCTAACTATACACACAGGGCAGTCTGCTTAGGATGATTAACCAAGTGACTCATTATATGGTCAACAAGGCTGGACTGCACCTAGCGGCTTAAGCGGAAATGAGAGACTTCACAGGAAATCAGGGATTGGGTCTCAACAAGCCAGAGATCACGCACGCTCTAAAAGGGCAGGGCCAGACAACAGAAAACCCAAGAATTAGGACCTATCAAGACATCCGCTGAATGAATAGAGACTTATGTCTAAGAATAAACAAAGTCACAAAGTAATCAACAGGCTTGGGCAAGCTAGATGTTGATATGGGCAGGAGAGGATACTAGAGTTTAGATGGCAGAGTGACAAAGAGGGAAAGGCAGAGTGAGACCTCCCATTTACTGGTTTCTCTCAAAATGGCCAGCTGCCAGCAGCTCCACCTGGGTCTTCCACACAGACAGCAGTGGCCCAAGGACTTTGGCCATAGCTGCTGGTTTCCCAGTTGCATCATTAGGCACCTGGAGCAGGAGCTGAACAGCAAGGATTGGAATCAAGACTCCAACATGGGATTACAGCACAGCAAGTGGTTATTAACTTGCTATGCAATAATGCAAAACCTATTCCAATTTTTAAAGATAATATACACTTACATACAGGATCCAAATAATCCATGAGCCTACCATTTATGTTCCTTCCACAATCTATAATTAGAGTAAATATATTGGTGAAAACTACAAATACCAATGGACTAAAATTCTCCAAACTAAATTTATTGTTATGTGTTCTACACAAGGCTAATTTTAAATATAGCAAAGGGTTGAAAATGAAAAAAACAATCTAGAAAATTGCTAAGAAAAATAATAGCATTTATACCAGATAAAAACTGACCTTATAAAATGTACAGTATAATTACATCAATATTAAATTGTATAGTTTATCTTATAATAATATCTTTACATTAGATAAAACTGGTTTTATAAAAGGTAAGGCATAATAAGGTGTGTATTAAATTTTATAGTTTATACAGAATATATATATATCTGCATTTATATATACAGATATACAAACTTAAAATACATATACACATATCGCGCACACACTGTATCATGAGGAATCGATAAGAATATTCAGTTGTTCAGGAGCATCTAACGTTGTGTCTTTCAAATGACTCCTTTTCTCCAGTTCAGTGCATCCCTGCAGAAGCCATCTGTGTGGCACACGGTTGAGCGCAGTGCTTACAAAGACAAAACACATCCTGGCCTTGAAGTGTTGACTGCCAACACACCATAATGATTACATTTTAATAAAATTTTTAAAAACCTGTCAATTCTTACTCAAGTTCTTTTTAATCTAATAAAAGAATGGCAAGCTACGTAAGTCCAACATATGTATATGTATACTCTTTCTATATTTACACATAGATATTTCCTCAGATTACCTTTGAAAGCAAACTTTCCCTTCAACAATCTGTGAAGACCATGATGAACTTCACCTAATCTCTTCTTAACCTACAAAGCAGATTTGCCTCCTGACCTGCATTTCTCAGAGTCTGTGCTGAGATCCTGCTGTCGGTGCTGCCTGACATCTATTCGCCACAGTTATGACTCAAGCATTACAATGCTGCAAGCCCAGACGGCTATCTGTTTATACGACTTGGTCAACTTTCATGTCAACCCAGTTTGCAGTTCACGATGTTCAGCCCTCAGTGAAACTTCTCACCCACTTCAAGAGAACAGAAAGAAAACTATGTAACAGTCAGACTCTTTGGAGGGAGGGGAAATACTGCTTGTTATTAGTTCATGGGGGAAACAATCAGCCCCCTCCTAGATTTGAATGCAGCTTGAATAAAAAAGATAAAATTCAAGCTTCAGATTAGCCACTGCTGTAAAGATCCAATTAAAAAAAAAACAGAGGTATTCTACTTTATAAGATGGAATATATGTGTATATTCATATAACAAACATTTATATATTTGTATATACATATATGAAATTGGATGTATAAGAGCTTGTTCTTAATTTACCCCAACAACTATCGGTGCGCACGAGAATCTACACAAGCTCTTTAAATATTCCAAAACTAGCACGATGACCTGTGACCATAACTTAGAAAAGGCCTACACTAGGGCTCACTTGTAAAGACTTTTTTGAAATATTTTTGACCTATATTCAATTTCAAAGGGATTTTATTAAATCTGCTTGGCTTTGTTACCCACTGTAGAGAACAAACTGCTGTGGGACATATTCAAGATTCTGTTAAAGCTCCCCAATGCACCTCCTACCTGCTGGAGCTCGCAGAAACGACTGAGTGAAATCAGACTGTCGCACAAGGTAGAGGACCAAACAGTTTTTTCAGCATGTTTCCTAAAGATCAACTAGTAAACATTTATTTGCATCGGCCACAGCTCTGTGTGCCTCAGTCACAATTACTCAACGCTACCTGGTGTAGCACAAAAGCCACGGTGCGTGAGGAGTACGCACCGTTGTGTCTGAAACTGTATAAAAGCAGGTGGCTCAGACACTGTGAGTAGCTGGCTGACCCCTGACATGAGCCATTTTCAGGCTCAATGACCTTGATCCGTAATGTGGAGAAAAGGTGAAGTGAAGGACAGAAGCTCTTTTGCTTGGCTGACAGACTTAACGATCCAACGGATTATGACATTCACGCTCAGTTTCAGCATTCGGATCAGTGTACGCCTGTCCACAAAGACTCATCACCTGGATCCGCACACCACCGAAATGGGGCTTAGGGAAAAAAGTGGAACTGTATGCATCTATTTCCCCGTACTTAGCATATCTGTATTCTTAGTCTGAAAAACAGTTTCTTCCGAGATTACTTACCCATATCTTGCCAGAGATGCTAAAAAGGCCAGCCATTCCAGACATCCTGAACAGAAATGAAGGGAAGAATTAGACATCACGAAGCTCAGGAGTACCACTCCTCTTCCGGGTACACACAGTGTTGTCCCTCTGGCATTCGCGGACATTCTTAGCTTCAATTTTGTGGACATAATCTGAATCATTCTGCTGCACATACATTCCAATTCCAGCCCTAACCCTAAGCCTCTAGGCCCTCACAGTGCACCCTTGGAAACACCCAACGAACAATGGGGAAACATCAAAGAACCAGCTGACTGTTCTGGCTGCTTCGTAAGCCAGCTTGATTTGGACAGTCAGGAAAGCCCGGGCCTTATGGCAGGTTTTCCTTCTGCAGGATCTGAGGAAATAGCTAACTCCCTTTCCCCTCTCTCACAACTTTACATCTGCATCCCCTCTTCCCGTCAGTGATCGGGCACTGCTCCTACATCACTGTGAAATTAGAAGCCAAATGGGGTATTTTCCCCTCCCACCACCAAATCTGAGCCTGGTGCACAACTACATCTGCCTTCGTCCACCACAACAGAGAAGGGCTGTGCGGCTCTGTCCTACCACCAGTTCTCCGGCCAACAACGGGGCCCTGGCCTTCCCCGTTATATCCACAATTCTCCCTCCGACACGCATCGGGCTCAGGAGCTCAGAAACATGCTCTGCTCCTTCCTGGCCCTCACGTGGCTTTCCAGATTTACTGACAAATTTCATCAAAAAGCAATCAGCACTTACTCATTCCTCTTCCTCAGCAGGCGTGTAACCCATTCAAAGCTGGCTTCTGAGACTACCTGTACTGCTTCATTCAATGTCCACATCTCAGCATCTTTAATAATACAGGACACATGTGACTGCTTCTTCCCTCTCCTTGTTACTGGAAGCTTTGGGTAATTATTTCTTCACTCACCTCCTGATCTGAGGGCAGCTAGGGATTCCATCACAAGTACTCCTGCTCATCTTTTAAGGTGTTACCCTCCCTTCTGAGTCTAAACTGCCCCAATTTGTGTTCATTTGTATTCTCGAATTCTCCATGGAGACATTTTGTATCATGTACCCAATCTGACACCCCTATTGCCTGCCTCAGGAACTTACCATGTCGCACCCACATCAGTGATTGATACAGGTAACTGATCAGTGATTGATACAGGAACCACTGAGGATTCAAAGCAGGAGCCTGTTTTCACCTGGGAATACCCAGCTTGTCTCCCTTCAAAACATCGACACTCACATACGCCACCCTAAAATAAGCTCCGATCACTGACCAGCCTGGGGCTTTGCGTCCTCCATCCTTCTGCCTCCCTTTGAGTTTTCAGAGGAAAATGGAGGGCCCCTTTCTGCAGGTTCCTTATTGAATTCCTAGCACTTACAAAACACGTGACACGGAATTAAGGCACAAACAATTACACAATGAAATGCGGGAGGTAAGCTGGTTTTATAGAAATTTGTGTATTTTTTGAGTATTAATACAGATAGCTATAGATTATTATAAATGGCCATTGACTATCTGATCCTGCTACATGGCATAATTTATTTCTATTTGAGGAAGGATATTTCGTATGCTTTTATATATATACTCAAAATTAACTACAAATGACATTTTATTCAAAATTACAATCAATTGTGAGCACTGTTACTATGATTTAGACTAATTCACCTGAACAAATAAGATACAGCCTGCCAGAGTGGCCAAATTTTCTCAGCAGTGCTAAGCTAAGCAGCTGACAAATATACTATAGACTTTATTTTTCATAGCTGAGCCAACTATTCCCTACAATGACTATAATAAAGAGAAACTTCCCCAGCTTACCAATAAAATTAAAAGGAATAAAGAAGGGCAGATGGCATTTTAGATGACACACTGTACAGAGAAAGCAGTTGACATGCCTTAGTGGAAAAGCTGGAGGAGAGGCTTTCTATAACCTGTCCACACCTAACTACTTCACTCCCAGTACACTGACACACATGTGGGTCACAGGGACTGAAATAGTGCCAAGGCCAAGCATGGGCATGTGTGGTCTGGGTAACTGGAAGCGAACATGAAGAGAAGCACAGGGTTTCATGAGAAACAGGCAAACCTGGCACCTCTTGTGGTAATAGCAACACCTTGTCATTAAAAAATTAACGACTTACGTCAAAGAAGCTGGGGATTTCCAGCCAGTCAGAGGCTCAACTGCTTGCCATTTCTTCTCCAGGATGTAATTCTGCAGGTCTTCAAAGATTCCTGGGCCCCGGTAACGGCGGAATATCCCATCCTTTGCGCTAGAAATTATTAACACAAGTAGAAAATTAACCCATCAAAATAATAGGTTTGAGAGATAATAAGAATCGAAAGAGCTATCAAGCATTTCATGATTTTCACTTAATGTTTAATTGGTCCAAATGAAGAAAATTATGTGGCTAGGGACAAATCAGAAAGCGGGCATTAATTTTAAACTGCTGCAAATGAAAACCTATATAACTAAAAAGCACTGAGCATTCTAGCACAATCTGTGATTTCAAATTAAATTCTGGACAGTGTTATAGGTGCCAAATTACATTTTACTATTTTTGCTATAAGTTATTTAAACTTTTATCTTACAGTAGTAAAATAGCCATCATGACCAGGTTAAAAACGCTGTACCCACATTTCCAAGTCAAGTCCCTGCTCCAAAATCCAGCATCCGCCTTCAGCACCCCACCTCGTGCTCTGCAGTTCAGCTTGCCAAGGAAGAGCCCATGCTCACCTTGCCATTTTCTCCTTTCCACCACACGCTAACTACTCAACAAGAATGATGAGGATTCTCTCCCCATGACTGCACTCAACCTCATCTCCAGTGGCTCCTGCATGCCATAACCATGGGCACTTGCTTCTCGTTGTCATGGGCACTGCCCACTACTCAGACCACTGCCTTCCTGCTTCTGCCTGGCTTTGGACATCTCTAGATGTCCTCCTCCTCTAATGACTATCTCTTCTCAGTTTCCTCCGTATGGTCTTTTCCTTGGCAGATATTCTAAGGTTGCTTAACCTCAAGTTCTATTCTTGGTCTTCGTAGGTAGATTTTCAGGATAATATTGCAACAGTTATCTCCCTAAATGCTGAGGAAATCTCAATGTGCATCTCCAGTCTAGATCTTTCTCCTGAGCTATTGCTTCTGACATCAAACAGTAACCCACGCTTAACTAGCATATTTGCCTATCTGATCTCCATTTCCATAACTCATCTTATTTGGAGGCCCGCTGATAGCACTTACTAACTGTACATACTCCATTGATAGCCAGTGAATTGATAGCTATCAGTCACCGAGCCCTCACCTCCTAAGGAGCTCTGGAGGCCATTCTTTCTATTCTCTTTCCCCACGACCACTGGAGCCTCTCTATGCTCCATCCAGCATAGCTGAACTGCAGCTGATGGCTGGCCCTGCAGCCTTGGGCATTTCGAGTACACAGAGGGATTGCATGTTCCCTGGGCTTTGATGTGCTTTCTCCTTTATCTAGAAAGACTGACCACCTGATGAACTTAAACCATCCCACCTTATATTACAAATCACTGCACTTTTCACTGCATCAGGAAGTGGTCGTCTGTCCTTTCACTCCAACCTGATCTTTCCTGATACTAGTGCTCTTTCCACAGCACTCGAAGCTTCTTTCCCTTCTAACATATCAGGACAGACCGGTTTTTCCCTCGTACGTCATGTTGAATGCATGCTGGACACGGAAGACAACTCAGAGCTCTCTGTGTGCATTAACCGACGTCTAAGCTTTGTAAGAGCAGCAAATTATTCAAACTTACTGAAAAAATGCTGGGAGAGTAGTGACAAAGAAGCGGCCACTGAGACCTGCAAGAAATGAACACACAATTTACAAGTCAAAATCAGAGTAACCCAAGGACATCTCTGAGTTGGCTTACCTAATCAATTATTGAAATTGGTGTAATTATTGATTCAAGTTTATCAGATAATTAAACTTTAAAAATATTTTGTACCCATCTTTATTAACTGAACATTTTTCAGTTGCTGACACACAACTTACTTATGTTCAATGGTTACCTTGGAGTTTTCTGGCTTACCTGTCCTTTGTGATTTAAAGAGGCTAAAATGACAGATGACAATGACAGAGTATACAGCTGGGCGAAATACTAACTAGCCCACATACTAATTTTAATGTTGTGCAAAAATAGCTTAACACTTCCAGGCTTCAGTTGCCTGATGTGTAAAAAATGGATATATTAAAACCTAAAGGAATTATTCTTAAGTTAAATTAAATCATATATGAAAGCACTTAGGAAGGTACCTATTTTAACTCAACCAGTTATAGGTATTACTATATAAGTTATCAATTTGAAAGAATAATAAGGAATATAAAATAACTGAAATCCTATTTGAAGGGAACTTCAAAAATAAACAGAGAATATATATTATAAAAACATTACGCATGAATTTCAAAACTTGTTGAACAAAAATTAACTTTATTCTAATTTTTAACAAACTGTTTTCAGTGCCATCATAGAACCTGGCACATTTGTAAAATTAGCCAAAAACTTCATACAAAATATATGTGTATAAGCCACATTTTTTATATCTGTCTTGGTAAATTCCTACTAACACTAAATTGCTTTTAAAAAAAACATTTTTGAAGATTTCTTTCCTATCATTGGAAAGACAGGTCAGATTTACAAAGAGAAGGAGATACAGAGAGAAAGATCTTCCCTGTGCAGGTTCACTCCCCAAATGATCATGACAGTAGGAATTGAGCTAATGCAAAGCTAGGAGCTTTTGGGTCTCCCACATGGGTGCAGGGTCCCAAGATTCTGGGTCACCTTTGGCTTCTTTGTCAGGCCAGAAACAGGCAGCTGGATGGGAAGTGGAGCAGCTGGTTCACACAAGCCGGAACACCCGTGTGTGATCCCAGCACGTGCAAGGTGAGGATTTAGCCAGTGAGCCACTGCACCAAGCCCTAACACTAAAAGTATAAATGCTATGCTACCAAAAGACAAAGATAAATAAAACCTTCAGTCACTAAGCACACATTTATGAAGATCCTTTGTTCCAGGGACGATGAAAATTGCTCAACACACAAATGAACAAAAATATAAGGCCTTTGTCCTCATAGACAGAACTTACAGGCTCCTGACAGAGGGAAATCATTTTATCAACTAATTGTGATTATGGCTATGAAACAAGCACAGATACTGAGACTAATGTTGATCACAGAGCTGTACCTGTTACATTTCTATAAATAAATGATATTTATATGAACATCACCAGTGAGTAAAAGGAAGAAAAGCTAAAGAATTGAGGGGAATTGTTGAGTAGTATGGAAAAACGGAAATATCATCATTTTTCATCACTTCTACCTTCTTAGTGAAAAACCAATTGAATAAAATCAATTGCCATCCAAATCAAGGGCCCAAATTTTACATACTTGTGGTCCTTTACAATTTAAAATAGTGGAAGATTTACTTTAAATAAAATGAATAAATGTGTCATTAACATTGAAAATAACAAAGGATATACACACACAGAAACACAAAGACATACATACAGTCTATACACACAATAACATAAACACAAGCGAGAAATAGTGGCTGGCTTAGCAGTTAGGAGAGCCCCATCACCTATCAGTGTTCTCGCGTCTGCTTCCTGGCTCCAGATTCTAGCAGTGCAAACCCTAGAGAGGCGATGAAAAAGGCTCAAGCACTTGGATTCTTGTCGTCCGTATGGGAGACCTGAGATAAGTTCTGGCTCCAAGCTCTGCTCCTAGCCCTTTAAGGGTTGTTGTAGGCATTTGGGGAGTTTGGGCATTAAACCACAGATGGGAGCTCGCTTTGTTTCTGTTTCTTTTTCTCTCCTTTCCTTTCTCTGTCCATCTCCCACCCCAAATTTTTCTCTCTATTTTTCTTTTATAAATGAAAATCAAGGTGACTTCAGGCAAGGTTAACTGAAGCCTGTAAAAGTACTCTAAAGGCATTTTCATCTGTAACACTGCTTAGATTCAACTTAGTAGGGAACAAAGGATCTTGTAATGCATTCCTAGTCCAAATGTCTAAGGGAAAACCTACTGGTGCTTCTCAGTGTTTGAGAATTGTCTGGGGCCAGTGCTCTGGCATAGCAGGTACAATGCTGGACCCCCACAGGGCACTGGTCAAGTCTTGGCTGTTCCACTTTCAGTCCTGCTCATGCACCTGGGCAAACGGTGACAGGCAGCCCAAGTGCTACGGCCCCTGTCCCCACTTGGGGTCCCGGATGAAGCTCCTGGCTCCTGCAGTTGGCCTGGCACACCCATCCACTATAGTCATTTCAGGAATTAATCAGCAGATGCAAAAGCTCTCTCTCTAAATCTCACTTCGCTCGTGCTGACTCTCTCTCACACACACACTCACCTCTGTAATTATGCCTTTCAAGCAGATAATTTTTTTTAATACTTTAGGCTTTTGGTTTAAAATATTAAGTACTGAATGTATCTCATTTCTTTTCTGAATATACATTCATATGACTATTCAAAAATTTTACCTAACAACAGATAAAGAGTATAAGGGAAGTATAATTTATTTAAAAACTTTTAAAATGGAGTGAACAAGTTAATGGAATCTCGCCACCTGTACTCTGGTTTTTTTATCATGTTATATGGAGGATTTCTAACAATACTTCTGTATAAAGTATACTTCTGGTTTTTTAAAAAGAAAAAAAATATTTTATGTATTCAAAAAGCAGGAAGAGAAAGAGATGGAGCTCTCAACTGCCACAGGTTCACTCCCCAACTGTCCTCAACAGGCAAGGCTGAGTCAGGTCAAAGCCAAGATCCAGGAACAAACTCATTAGAGTTCCCTTAATTCATTTAAAATCTCCATCCAGTCATAATGCAAAAACACAGCTGTGAGTCCACGTTTTTAGATGAAGAGATTGTTTTTAAATAAACATTAGATTTGTGGATCCATCACAAGTTTGCCATTTGCTATTTCAACTCAAATAAAGCTGTTATGCATTGCAGGTACCAAATTACATAAACGTAAATTGTTGGGCTGCATTTTTAAGAAGCCCACCATAAAATGTTTCTCATACTCAAATCCAATGTCTTAATTTGCTTTCATTGGATCTGAACTACTAAAAGAGTAAAATGAGCTTGATCTTCAAACAGTTCATTCTAACAACTGATAAAATAAAGACGAACACAGGTGGCTTTGCTTCAAATTCTTGCAGCTTTTGATGAAAATCTCTTCCATGATCCATTCCATTGTTCAGGTAACTTTATTAACACCTAATATGTTCTGAACTCTCAATTATCACAAAGGAAAATAACTGCTCTTCAAGCCCACAACCTTGTTTTCCCTTATAAAAGCAATCAAAACGTAGAAATTGCACATTAATAAGAAAAACAGCCAGATTTTAAAGATTCAAATCCTAAGAGCCTAACTTTCTTCTCAGTTTACATATAAATCTTTGTTTTAAAACTGCAAACACATTAAAATATGAGCATACTTTAATTTTTTTAATATTTTTGCTCTTTTGATTTTTAACTTGAATTAGGTTTTAACAGGTTCAGTGTGATTTGTAAGTACACATCTAGGAACACGATTTCCCTTCCTTCTGTCAAATCCCTTTCTTTCTCCCTTTGTTTTTTTGTTTTTTAAATATTCTAAATTTGTATTATAATAAAAAGACTTCATACAGCACAGAGTAAGATTAACAAATAAAAAGCAAAAGACCTTAATTTAGTTGGAATGCAAACAATGGTATGAGAAATTATTCAATGGAAAAATAGAGTATATAGAATAAATTTTAAAATAAGCAAAGAACACAAAAAGCATAGTAAGGCAACATTTTTAGTCACTGGTTTGAAAAAATATGTAAAACAAATTTTTACAAAACTATATTTGTAGCAATATTGATATACACATTTCTTTCCTTTTTTGGGAATTTAACATAAAAGCCTAATTTTTTTCCCTTACTCGTTAACAGCAATTCTTTCTCTTTAAAATCCACACCATAATAGGTATACACAGAATATCAGAATTAGAAATTCACTCTTGTTGTATCCACTATGAAATTATTGACAGAGGTAAGGTCATTGTGAATTTTCCACCCTAAAGTATAATTTCACATCTTATTTGCTTATTTCAAAGATGTGGTATTTCTTCTCATGGAAACAGAGTCACTATTTCAACTAAGTACTCAAGCTTAGTCACTGGTGGTGACAGTATGAACTTGAGGATGAGTTTCTTAAACTCCCAGCAGCGCCTCTGAAGTACTCTTACTGTGGAGGGGGCTCGTCGTGGCCAACGCTGCCATCGAGGCTGGTTCTTCCAGCGTCCTGGAGCTGCAAGATGAGGCCTTTGAAGAAGACTTGGCCCCTCTCGGGACTGAGTTCATGCTCGCATGGGACTGCGTCAGTTACCAAAAGGCCAGTATGGTGCCAAGGGGAGTCTGGCCTCCTCCACTCATTCTCTTGTGCCCACTGTCACACATCTGTTCTCTTCCACAAACACTCATGCCCCTTGCCCTTTCCCATCCAGCACAGCACTGCAGCCTGCAGCAGCCTGAGTCAAAGTCGGCCTTTCTTCTCAGAGTTCCCCGCTGCAGGTGTTTTGTTAGATTAACAGCGAAGGAACTAACACTTGTCAGCAGGCCAGCTTCCAGCTTGTAAAAACACAAGTTCAATGTTACCATAGAGCAGGGACGAGAATCATTTTTCCACAATATCATTTGTGTGGCGGACAAAATTACCAACTTAAAAAAAATTAGCCTGCCACAGATCTATTGAAGCTTGAGTTCCACCTGCAGTTGCCCTGGCAGGGCCAGACCAAATGATTTCACCAAGGGCTAGATAGTCTCCACCCAAGACGGAAACACCTAAGTAATCCTGGCCTGCTCTCTCCAGTCTATGTCATGAAAAAGGGGAAGGGTCAGTGGGAAACCGCAGATTGAGAGAAACTAAAAGAACCCAACATCCTTGAATGAATTCTAATTTTTAAAAATCTGTTAGAAACAATTAGGAAGCTTTTAGCACACTAGACAATTAAGAATAAAGTATCATGATATCTGAGACTCACTTTCCATGACCCAGCAAAGTAATCACAATGTGAATATGTAAATGCACAATAATGATGTTATATACACACACATTTATATGTGTAAGCACACAGCTACATAAACAGATGCAAATATGCCAAAATGTAACCCGTTGACTCAAGGTAACCAGATCACTGACTCGGGGTAACAGGAGCACGGTGCCCCAAGAGCACGGTGCCCCCGGAGCACCGTGCCCTCAGCGTCCTCATCTTTTGACTGTTTCTGCTTGCAAGGATCCATGAGGACAGTACCCGGCTCTTGGATGACATCCACCTTCCCCACGCTGATCTGCAGGACCTCTCCATTCTTGGCGAACGTCTCCCACTCCGAATCCGTCTGCTGACAGGACGGACACCAGGGGGCGTAACTGCAAAAGGAGAACAGCCCATCAGCAATGCAGACAGAACTCTGACAAAGGCAGCTGGGAAACAACAGGATTCTTAATAAAGGGAAACCGAGAAGGAAGCTTTCCAAAATTTCTTAATACAGAAAAACAAGCACATTTTCCCTCTTAGGAATTTATAAATAGCAAGTCTATAGAAATGACAGTCATAGTCTGAGATTATTTCCAGGGATTACGGTGACATAGAAACTATTGCTGGAGTAGGCATTTCTCCTAACAGCTGAGACTCCTAAACCCCATGTCTCAGTCTCCAGGTTCAGTCATCAGCTCAGCTTCCTGACACCAGCTTCCTGCTGACGAGGACCCCGGGAGTCCGCAATAAGAATTGGTTCATTCCCCACCATCACAGGGAATAACCATGCTATGTTCCCAGCTTCCTGGCCCAGATGGTCGTTGTGGGCCTTTGGGAGGTAGACCAGTAGCTGGCTTTGAGGCATGTACCTGTGTCTTTCCTTCTTTCAAGTAAATATAAAATTGCAATACCTTATTTCAATGTTAATTCTACAGACCTGATTCTGTCACTTCTTGAGTAGTTTTGGTCTCTTGCAGTGAACGCTCTGTCCTGTTAAAGCAGGCCACTTTCCACAATGATGCTTCTGAATCAGCCAATCTGATTTGGAGCCATCATGTTGCAAATCTGACGTTCAGGGGCAGGCTTTCCTGGCAGGCTTTTCCTCTTGGGAATGCCTCAACACGCCTGACCATTTCAAGGAGGAAAGTGGAAGCTAGCCTGTAAACCAGCCCTAGCCAGTACTTTCTTAAGCAGACAGCAAATACACTTGGCCTGCAAGCTAGAATCCTGCTTTTTACATTTAATTTTTCATTCAAATAATCACGTAGTTAAAGAAAAACACAATTGGTGGCTCCTCTGCTTATGGATTATACTCTCCAGATTTCAGCACAAGGGGCCGTACAATCCAGATGGTATATTTACGCTAAGATTAGCTGAAGGAGGAAAAACAGGAAGCCAAGGGAAAGGAAAGCCCTAACCCAGGCAGATGGAAGCGTGCATGTGAAGTTCTCAGTGCACCACAAGAGGCATGTGAAAAGACCGTCCAGTCGTAAGAAGCGGCATCCAGGATCAGTCCGATGTTTTTCTGTTTGTTTGAAGCCCTACAGTTAGCATGACGGGTCAAGCAGACTATGACTGTATTCACACTTTGGGAAAATCCCTGCAGTGGTTACCCAGAAAAAGGTTCAGGAAAGGTCACCATTGAAACAAGGTGAAATGGAAGTCTGCAGCCACCCTGGCAACGCCAGGGGTCTAACCTGGCCTTCCCAAGTCCCATAAAGCATCACAAACACTCAGATCATTAAGCTGCCGGGTTCTCCCCAAGTGAGCGGGAGCACAGGAAAGGGTACCACGTGGAAAGTGGTGCATTGAATAGGATCCTGTTGAAACATCTGCCCAAGCCCTCACCCTATTACCTGTGAATATGATCTCACTTAGATAACATGTTTTGAAAACGCTATCAAAATGAAGGCTCTCTGATGAGATCGTCCTGGATTTAAGGCGGGCCCTAAAATCAGCAACAGGTGCCCTTGCAGAACAAAGACGAGGAAGCTGAGACACAGAGCATCAGAGGAAAGGCCGCGTAGGGCTGGAGGCAGACACCGGAGCTAGGCAGCTACAAGCCACACAGGAAGGCCTATCACCAGAAGGCCCTTGAAAGGATGCCAACCCTGACCACAGCTTGTGCCTGGCCCTCTGACTTCCCCAACTGAGGAGAGTAACTTGTTGCTTCATGCAGTCAGGTTTGTTACAGCAGCTCAGGGAAACGAATACAAAAACTAATTCTACTAGAAGAAACATATCAGACAAGCCTTCGGAAGATGGAAGGAGCTGGTGCCACCATGATTAATATAAAATAGCTTGAAAAAAATTAGCATATGCTGGAAAGGCACTTTAAAATACAAACATGACACAACTGAAGAGAAAAATATCATGTACAGCACACTGTCATAAAAACACACTGGCACAAAGGGAGAAACATTTGGCTTTGCCTCGTGATAACAGAGGAGAAGAGTTATAATTAAAATATATCAATCAATGCTCACAAAACAGGAGCGATTATTCCATGAGGAGAAAATCATTGTCAGTTAAATATATTCTTCAAACCACTTACGTGCTCAAAAATAACCCTTTTGTTAAAATATCGTGGGAGTAAAGGAAATAGGCATAAAATAATAAAATGATCGTCTGTAATGGACGTATTATTTTATTGTGCATAAGCTGTTCCATCAAGGGGCAGGAGGGAAGCAGATGTAGATGAAACAAAACTATCGCTGTTTACAACTTTTGAACTTGGTAACAGCGGCTCACTTTCCTCCTTCTACGTGTCTCTCTGAAACACGGCATCATTTGCAGTAGAGCAACATGCCATGTTGTGAATGACCAGACCGAATATTGTAAAGATATCAATTCCCTTTCATTTTTCCTTTCTTTCTTTTCACATTTGTTTTTTTTTTTGTTGTTGTTGTTGTTTTGCAAAACTTGGTACCTACACTTTCTATCATAAAAAGGAGAGGGGGCCTGAAGAGAGAGGTAGGAAAGAATTCCTGCTAAAAACTCAAAATGGGGCCTGGCACGGTAGCCTACCGGCAAAAGTCCATGCCTTGCCTGCGCTGGGATCCCATGTGGGTGCTGGTTCTAATCCCAGCTGCTCTACTTTCCATCCAGCAGTCAAGCACAGTTCAAGGCCTTGGGATTCTGCACCCACTGGGAGACCCAGAAGAAGCTCCTGGCTCCTGGCGTTGGATTGGCTCAGCTGATTCACTACTTGGGGAGTGAATCAGCAGACGGAAGATCTTTCTTTCTGTCTCTATTTCTATCTATATATCTGCTTTTGCAATACAAATATATAAACTTTCCAAAAAAGAAAAACCTCAAAATAGATATTCACACACAGAGAAAGCGTTCGGGAAAGAAACCAACAGGGCACTGTTAACAACAGGTCAAATTCCACAATAAGGCTTAGGCATCAAAGAACTGTGGGCTCATCATTTCCATAAACTTTTTTTCCCCATCATTTCCATATAATTTTAAAACCTAGAACTGTGCATGAGTATATTTTAACAGTTCAAAAGTTGATAGAATTCTGATGCACATAAATCAGCTTTGCAAATAACAACAAAATACTGAGACCGGCTAAGATTTTAATATTTCACAGTATAAAAAGGGGAATTTTTAAACAAAAACTAAGCAGGGGGAAGGCTAGGAAAAGTATGGAGAGTTATACAGAAGCAGGAAGAGAAAGAGCTACCAAATGTCTTGTGCTTTTAAAACCAGGTCCCGTTGAGCGAGCCTTCACAAAGCCACTCTCGCTCCTTCGCTCTTTCCAAAAGTCTATTTCACCCACTTCCAAAGTCAGCCTCAAGGTCATTACTATCCCAGTCAGAGCTCACTGCGTGGACCCCGAGACCCAGGAGACACGGACCAGATCCGCGGTCAGGTTTCACATGTTTTTTAAAACTTGTACTTCTACATTTCCAGCACCAAATGAGTTCCTGGTAAACACCGTGTGCTCAGTGTTTGTCAAATGAATCTGTACATCAACCTTAATGAGAACTAGAGTCTTCCGCTGAGAAAACAGGGCTTTTTCCCTAATATTTTCTAAATACCAAAATGGCAGATAAGGCCAGGTGAGGCAGATGGCCAATTTTAAAGGGCTTGGCGGTACAGTGAATATTAAGGACACCTGAGGCTATCAGACAAGAGCTCTGTCCAAGCAATCAGAATGACCAAACATGAATTAACTGTGTAAGTCTGGGATTGCTACTAACTTCTCTATGCCTCAGCCCCCTCATCTATTAAACAGAGTATCAGTAACTTCTTAGAAGGTTCTCTGACAATCACATAGCACACACACACTAAAAGCAATCACTTGCACAAGTTTTAAGGGCGCTATCTTACTTCACACTTGGTTGAGGTCACTTCAGAGAGCTCAGAGGGAGACCCAGATGGAGGGGCTGGCACTGGAACCTGGTGGATGAAGTTACTACCTGAGATGCTGGCATCTAAATTTAGGTGCCAGTTCGAGTCCTGGCTACTCCTGCTTCCAATCCAGTTCCTTGCTAACGGACACAGGAAAGCCAGATGGCGCTTCTGGCTTCGGCCTGGCCCACTTCTTGGTGATGTAGTTATTTAAGGAATGAACCAGTATATGCAAGATTCCCCTCTCTCTCTTCACATATCACATACAGGAGATACATATGTGTGTCTATATGCTTCTGTAGCTAATTTTCAAATAAAGATTAGGGGAAGGTTAACCCAGATGGAGATTTAATGCAACAAAAATATTCAAAGTAATTAGGCCCAACACCAACTCTGAAAGAGTGAGAGAAACTGACAGGAGACATAGCCAAAAAAAGATCAAACATAAGGAAGAAATCTAAAGTACAATTCAATAATGTTTAGCTTTATTTCCCTAGGAATGTTTCTCTTTTTTTAATGTGTGTGTATATATATATATGTATATATATGTATATATATGTGTGTGTGTGAATATACATATAAAACATATATATATATATATGTTTTAATTGGAAAGGCAGATATGCAGAAAGGAGCAGAGGCAGAAAGGAAGATCCTCAGATGATTCACTCCCCAAGTGACCGCAACAGCCAGAGCTGAGCCATCCGAACCCAGGAGCCAGGATCCTCCTCTGGCTCTCCCACGCGGGTGCAGGGTCCAAGGCTCCGGACCACCCTCAACCACTTTCCCAGGCCACAAGCAGGAAGCTGGATGGGAAGCGGGTACACCGGGATATAAATCAGCACCCATATGGGATGCTGGCACATGCAAGGTGAGGACTCAGTCACTAGGCTACCACACCAGGTACCCTAGGATGGTTTCTTTACCAACAAGTCAGGAGCACAGTTGCTACATCAGTAATGATAAACCATATAAATTTCATAATTTTTTAAATTTTTCATCCATTATCTATAGAGAAGTTATCACATATACTGGTTCTTGGATGATGAAACTGTTCTTAAGATATATAATTATGATAATGCCTCAGATACACAATTTTGGCAATTTTCTTTCCTTTTGGTTTTTTTTTTTTTTTTATAAGATTTTATTTTGACATTTTTTACACAGTTAATTAGGGTAAGAAGGTTCAAGGGCTACATGAAAGTGGATAATACTAGTATGTTTTCCATATTGTTACCTTCATGTTTAAAAGGGGTTATTTAAGGGAGAAGGCCCACCCAATTTCCCACCCTCCCCAGGTCCCAGATGTAGGGCATGCTCTGAGGTTCTTGCTCAAGTGGTTTTGATATTGCCACAGTCATGAATCGCTGTCAATCTTGCCACTCCAAGCACTATGAGATCTTTGAAAAATCAACTGATTGACATAGTCCATCATAGCTGAGATGGTTGGTTGACCTGTTCTGTCTTCTCTCTTTTCTTCGTTAGGGTTCTGAGTCCAGCATTTAGATTAGGAAGATCTCCAAAGAAACTTCTTGTATGTGCTAACAAGTACAGGGCCTGGCACCGTCCATCGCTCCAATCAGCTGGTGGTTGCAGTTGCTGGGTTGGTTCTGTTTTCACTCCCGACTTCCACTGGAACCAATGGGTGTTGCAGTCCAGCCTGGTTCTGCCCAGCACACACTTGGCCCTCACATAAACCAGCGGGAGCTGCAGCCTAGGTTGGAGCGACCCACAATAACCCCCACCAGGCCCACTCCCTACCCTGGTTTGCCAGTAAGTGTAGCAGTAATCCAGTCTGTCCCACACCCCATTCCACCCCAGCCGCTATCTTAGTTATCTTAGTTTTATGTCCTGTGAAAGTGGTAACCCAAGAGGGATGAGCCCACTATTTCCCTCCCAGGCCTCTCCCACTCCCAGATTCCAGTTGATGCTGCGTCTAAGCCCAAACAACCCTTGCCCACTTTAATTTTGCTTGCACCAGTAGGAATAATCCGCCAAGCCCGGCTTTTCCCTGATCTGGTCCGCATGAGGCACACAGGTGTGGTAGCTCTGCCTAGTCTGGTCTGCCCCCATCCCAGCCCATGCTCTCCTGCGGAAGTAGCTGTCCTGCAAAGGAACCCTCCCTTATTCCCCTGCCGGCTCTGCCCACTTCCTTTCTTGTTCTCAGGCTGGTAGGGCGCTGCGGTCCCTTCCGGTACAGGCAACCTCACCTCGGCATTCCATAATGTGCACTAGTCTTTGTTGCGACCAACCCTAGGTCGACCCACACTGGTGCCTGGATTTGCCAGTGGATAATGTGGACAGATTCAGCCTGGTCTTGCCCCCACATCAGCCAATTGTATGCCAGTGGGTAGCTTTCCATGGCCTTTTCTGGTCTGTTTCCTATCATGTTTCTTGCGTTTACCTGCCAGGTCTGTGTCCTGCCAGAGGAGTTGCCCAGGCTCCTCCATCAGAACCTCTCCCAATGCCAGGTTTCACGCTTACCAGTGGGTCCATGAGCCAACCCTACTCAGTCCACCTCCTGTAATAACAGGAACTGTGGCTTTTCCTGTCTGGCCTTCCACCCAATCTGGTTCTTGCTGTTGGATGTTCCAGCCCAGCCATGGTTTGTCTATACCCACATATGGCTCACACATGGCTCAGTAGGGGTTTGAGACCCTGCCTGGTCCATCCCACATCTGCCCTGGTCCTCCAGAACACCAGGGGGAGTCGGGGTCCGGCCCGGTTCGGTGCATCCAATCCCAGTCCACACTTGTGCCAAGGGAGACTACAACTGTTTCCAGATCAGAACGCAGCTCCCCTTCCAGGCCATGTGCCTCTTGGTGGGAACCTCAGCCCAGCTAGGGTTGTCCCCTTTGCTCCCCAACCGGGTCTGTTCCCAGCCATAGATCACTTGCCTGCCAATGGATGCTCTGACTCAGCTTGGCACAGCTCCTCACCTGTCCCGACCTCTGCCTTAGACACTGTGGCTTAGCGTCCCTGGCTCCCACAAACCAGCAGGTACAAGAACCTAGCTCGGCAAGACCTCTGTGCCCTCCTGGTTTCTAGTTTTACTTGTGGGCTAAGGTTTGTTCAGTCGTGCCTAATCTACTCTGTTCCATTACCAGTTGACACATTGGCCAACTGTTGGAGCTACTTTTGCAGGACAGGCCCCAAGCCCTAGCTTCTGCATGACTGGTATTTGGTATTCAGAATTATTAGTGATTTAAAGTTTTGCTAAGGAAGAGTTACTGCCTGTTTCAGGTCCAAGAAGCACAATGGGTTCAAACTGGAGGGAATTAAGCAGCAACTCAAAGAACCAAATCCCCAGAGCTCCCCGGCCGGGCGGCCAGCAGGCAGAGCCTGGCACCAAATGGCGCACTGGCCGCCCGGGGACAGCTCAGCACATGGCGGCTGTCCGGGATCCAGGCATGAGACGCCCCGTCCTGAGACCCACCAGCTGCCAGGGGGCTGCTGGAGGTTTAAATAACCCAGGCCCAAGGTCGCGCCCCTCCCAAATCCCATTCACCGCCCCATGAGGGCGGCGGGTGGGTGCCGGGCCTGCCCAGTCCCAGAGGCCTCCCCCTCGGTCTACTCACCCCGAAGGAAGTGGCCCCCAGAACCAGCAGGCCCGGGGACAGCTCAGCACATGGCGGCTGTCCGGGATCCAGGCATGAGACGCCCCGTCCTGAGACCCACGTCCTTTTGGTTTTAAAGATTTTTTTTTTTTAATTGGAAAGTTAGACTTACAGAGAGAAGGAGACACAGAGAGAAAGACCCTCCATTCAGTGGTTCACTCTCTAAGCAGTTACAACAGCCGGAGCTAAGTTGACTGGAAGCCAGGAGCAAGAAGCCTCTTCCAGGTCTCGCACATGGCATAGTTTCAAGGCCTTGGGCCATCCTCTACTGCTTTTCCAGGCCTCCAGCAGGGAGCTGGATGGGAAGTGAAGCAGCCAGGACATGAACTGGCATCCATACGGGATCCTGGTGGATGCAAGGCAAGGACTTCAAGCACTAAGCCACCACACTGGGTCCTAGGTAATTTTCTATGTAGCTCCTATCCATTGTCATTACTTCGAGATTAAATCAGATTAATTTAATGCAATGATTAATGCCATTATTTCGAGATGAAATCAGAGCTGAAATGGAGAGCACCAGAATGTTCTGTCAGTGGTAAATATATTAGCTCTGACTTTAGTTCTGGGAACTGGTCTGTTGTTGCTACAACACCTTAAATTATTAGTATCACTTTATGCCTAAAGGACAGGAATTTAGAATTTACTGTACACAAGACACTTCCAGGAAGTGGAATAAAAGAAATGTAGAGATGTAGCATGTGGCCCTAATGTTTCCTTATAGGTGTAGGTACACATATATAATTTGTATATAACTTAATGCACATGTGTGGATAAACACTCAGAAATTGTGAGCATGACCAGCATTTATTTGACTGTTCACAGTAGCAGTTTTCTTCTGAACTACAACAGCTTTGCACCTTATACGAAACTTAACCTTTCTGTAAGAAATCAACATCGTTTTAGTCACAGAAATAGTAAATCTATAATGTCATAATTATAACTTCCTTCAGGTCACAAGGATGTGTAAATCTGGCAAACTTCTTGAAGACGTCTGAAATATGTTTCCTATAGCCGAAATATTCCAGCAGGCTACATGTCTGCCCGGGTCCATTAGCTCTAACCATTTCTGGGGAGACACACATTGGACAGCACGCTTTCTGATATACACGTTAGTATTCACTGGGAGGCATGCTGAAGTTCTATGAGATATCAGATGCTTGAAACATTCTTTTACTACGTGAGCCTGTTAGATTTAATGTGAGATTTCATGAGACATCAGAACTTAGAGAGGAAGGCCTTTCTTGACTATATATGACGGAAAGAAAAAATCATTTAAAATAAAATTTTATGCGCCAAATAATGAACAGTTTCCCCACAGTTTCTCTTTCTTCCTAACATTTTCTTTTGCTTGCAGAAATGAGATGGCCAATATCAGATATCATCAATTTCCACCTAGAATTTGCTTCGAACATAACGATCATGAGTAGCTTCATCTTTCTGCAACTTAGCAAATGAAACTGAACGTCAGCAAAATGATGTTTTGGAACAACCTTTACCACGATCCAGGGATCGCAAGCCTAGGCTCAGATCTATTATTCAGGAAAGCATTTCTGGGCAATACTATTGCAAAATGCAGAAGGAAAATAAAGAAGTGACAGCTCCATGGGCATCCGGACATCTCCTAGGAAATGTGGAACTCACTACTGGATGCTCCGCTGTGGCCATGACCGCTGAGGCAGTGCAGCTGGCGGAAAGTCTAGCAGGTCCTAGGCCGCAATAACTTTTTATAACTCAATGAACAAATGGGATATGATAGTGGTTATCTTTAATATTTAATTGATAGATATTCCTTGCAATAATACACTTGGAGAAGCACTTGTTTATACAAATAATGAAAACCAATCATTTAGTCAAAAAATACTTAAACACCTACGACTTAATAGTTATTAAGGCTCTTGAGGCAAAGTAGAAAGAAAAAATTTTGCTCCTCTCCTTAAAATCTTAGAGTTGAATAAAAGAGCCAAAAATCTACTACAAGCGCAAATAAGTAGGGGCACGCACTATGGCACAGCAGGCTAAGCCACCACATCGCAAGCCACAATGCTGCTGTTTCCATTTCCTGCTGTTTCCATCTCCATTTCCATTTCCAACACAGACACCGGCTTCCTGCTAATGCCCCTGGGAAGGCAGGCAGGCAAGCGCTGCCTCAGCACCTTCTTAATCCTGTCCCAGGTTCTTGCTGTCAGCTCGCCACCCCATCCCCCACCCCCGCCCACCACTGTTGCAGACATTGGGGGAGTGATCCAGCAAATGGAAGAGTCTCTCTATGTGCCTCTTCCTTGACCTGAGGACCATTACAGATTAAAAAAAAAAAAAAAGGCACACTCAACAACATCCATGAGGGCTGGATAGTTGAGCTGGTTAGATGGAACTAAGCTGCAATACCCATTGACATGTACAAGAGCCAAATGGGATATGGGACAGACTGGACTAGTCTGCTACACATACTGGCAAACCAGGGTAGGGGACAGGCCTGGTGGGGGTTATTGTGGGTCGCTCTGACTAGGCCGCAGCTCCCACTGGTTTATGTGAGAGCCGAGTACGTGCTGGGCAGAATCAGGCTGGACTGCAACACCCATTGGTTCCAGTGGAAGTCGGGGCTGAAAACAGAATCAACCCAGCAATTGTGATGGACTGTGCGGGCCCTGTGCTTGCTTAGTAATACTAGAATCTGGTCTGGAAACACCTCAGACAAAGTTTCTTTGGGGATCTCCCCAGTCGAAATGCTGGACTCAGAACCCTAACCAAGAAAAGACAGAGGACAAAACAAGTCAATCAACCACCTCAGCTATATGTTGGCAGCGAAATACAGGGCAAACGGAGACTCTATGATGGACTATGTCAATCAGTGGATTCTTCAATGACCTCAATGTGCTTGGAGTGGCAAGAGTGGCAGCGATTCATAACTGGTGAACTATCAAAACCACTTGAGCAAGTATCTCAGAACACGCCCCATATCCAGGGCCTGGGGAGGGTGGGAAACTGGGTGGGGCTTCTCCCTCAATATCCCCCTTTACCTCAGATACTAATATGAAAATAATAGTCTTACCCACTTTCCTATAGCCCTTGGACCTTTTTTTACCCTAATTAACTATGTAAAGATTGTCAAAAATATAATAAAAATTTTTTTTTAAATTAAAAAAAATAAACAAGGCACAGAGAAAAAGATTCTTTCCTGAGTGCTGGGATGGAGGGAGAGGAGCACACCCTGCATTCGTGGTTGGAGAATGAACACGTAGCAAGAACGCCTTTCATTCACAAAAGCCGGAAGTGCCAAGCAGCCCTGGTGGGTCACTCAGCACTGTGGGCACAGGGCTGCCCATCCTGCAATGCAGGCCACGGGCCAGCTCTGAGCAGCAGTCAGCCAGGCTCTGTGTTCTCTGGGCCAGCACGCCCACTCCCCCGGGCTTGTGTCTGGGTAGCAAGATTCAGCCTTCTGTTAACAGTTCTGGCCTTGCCCTCTACTTCCTCAGGATGTTGGCCTTGGCAAAAGATGTAACTTCTCTAAAGTTTTCCTCTGCTCTAGTCACTAAGAATGAAAACAACAACGCTGCACCAGATTATTGGAATGAGCCAATGAGACAGCATCTGGAACATTCCTCACAACCATTATGATGATGAGGGTGACACGGATGACAAGGTCCGACTAGGATTTTAACCCTCTGTGGAAATAATCCGAAATTGTACTTCTATCTGAGCTTATGGTGCCATGTTTGTAAAGACCCGCAAGAGTCCTTAGGAAGCGGTGTCCACTTGCAGGTATGTGGATGCCTGCACATGGGAGGGGCTGAAGCTTTTTACATCACTCAACTAGCATGTGATTACATGAGAATACACTGGCACGTGAAGGGCAACAGCCAGCGATGCCCAAGAGGTCACCCTAAATCTTGAAAAGCTTCTTGGCCCCAAATGCCTATGGCACAGTGTGGTGAAGCACCAACGGGCATCTCTCGTGAAGCAGCACCGTAAGCATCTTCTGACACCCGAGCATCCTGCTCTGCCCCACCTGGACTCTGCTTCCTTCAGGAGGCAGCTGACCACCAGTCCCCAGAGATCAAGACTACCTCACCAGTCACTGCCTTCCCAGGTCCCCAAACCTGAACCTGACGTTCAATCAGCAAGCAAGACAAGCCAACCACATGCTCCTACTAACTGGTACAGGTAAGTTAAGGCAGGGATGTCCTTCCAGAAACAGGAAGGACAGTGGAAGGACAACATCATAATGTCACATTTCTAAGGAACTCGGGCTTTGTAGCACCCTCCAGCCATCAGCTGGAACAGGAGCCTCCCAAGAAAAAACTGAGAAAAGCAGTGCTTTCCAAAGAGCTTTATAGTGATAAGTTTCAAAGAAATCTTTTCCTCTGGATATTAGTTAAAAGGTAGCAGGTCAGAATTAATCTAGTTAGATGTGTCCACAGGACAGATCATACTGCGGGCCTTCCTACTTCAAAACAATGGTGGTATTCTCTCGGACTGACAGATCGCCAGCCATACAAGCGTTTAAAACCAGCAAGACACCGCGAGTACCTGGAGGTCAGGACAAAGCAGTGGGAAGAAAGGAAGCGCAGAAGCTCCTTCCCAGATCGGATTGTCTTCCTATCTCACAGGAACAGAAAACTTGTCATCAGAGGTAAAGAGGCAACGAAGTTCAACAAGCCAGCTGCAGTGACACAGCAGAAATAGGGACGACCATTGTAAAACAAGGTACAAATGCAAACAGGAGAGAAACCGAGCGTACAACAAAACTCAGTACACAGCAAGTCCACAGCCTTCATAAACACGTGAGTAGCAACGCGAAGATGCTTTAGATCTTTGGAAAGATTTCAGACGAGAAATCCCTCACTCTAAATATCAATTTTAAGCGATACTCTCTTAACACAGAGGTGCATTTTTAAAAGCAGAAATGATGCTGCAGCTCAAAGAACTGACCGTTTGAAAGACAAAGAAAATATAGCAAATTAAACTTTATAATAGAAGCTTTTCCTGTCTCAGAACAGACAAATACTGCTGGGTCCTTCAAAGTAAATTATCAATACCAATATAACCAGGATTGTATTTTGAGGACTTTGTATTAGTTGGAATATGAAAGAAAAAAACTCCCAGAAGAAAGGCAGCATATAAGCAAATGGGCCATGGAAATTTCTATTAGGCATATAGTGTTACTGAGATTATAATGGACTGTGTGTTTGTTAAGCTGTTGGATTTTTTTTTTTTTCCCAAGGAGTGGTAACTACAGAACAACAACAACAAAACCCAGTTGTGAAGCAGGCAAGAGTCACATATTTCTGCAGAAAAAGCATTGAGGCTTGGCAGACAGAAGCAAGGTGGTGGCACTGCCCTCAGCCCTCTTCCTGGCAGCCTCGTGTCCACTGCCAGCTCCTGATAGGCCCCCATGTCGCCCGAGTGCACCCACGGCCGCTGGCGCCACTGCCCAGCTTCTGGGGCTGCGCCTTCCCAAGGAAGGAACATAGGAACCATTGTCACGGGAGGTGTTGGCTGTCACTGGTTTATGAGCTTTGGGTGCTCACACTCACCAAAGCTCCAATGCTTTCAGCTCTTTTCCTTAAAATACAGCAATTCCAGAGGGAAGCACCAAGGAATTGACATCATTAGACACAGCAAGGCCTTTGTGCCCTGACTGTGCTAACACCACACATAATGGGGAAGACCAGCATCTCAAGGGACTCCCACTTGAGTAAGCATGGCTGAAAACAAACAAACAAAAAAAACAACCCTTGTATCATCTGACACAAGGTGTAGCTTCCCTGTCCCTTCTAAACACCGTTCACCTGCTAATCCTATCCTGAAGCTCTTCTTGCTTTGAATGTTTCTTGACTGGAACATGAGGGCCGGTGCTGTGGAACAGCAGACAGAACCACCATCTGCAGCACCAGCAGCACACGTGGGTGCTAGTTCAGGTCCCAGCTACTCCTAATGGGGCTCCCTGACAAAGGCCTACAAAAAGCACGAGGCTGGCCCAAGTGCCTGGGCCCCTGCAGCCCACATCACAGCTGTGAAAGAAACTTCTGGCTCCTGGCTTTCATTACGACAAGCCCTGGCCATTGAGGCCGTCAGGGGTGTGAACCAGCTTTGCCTTACCCTCCGTCTCTGTAATTATTTCAAATAAGTTAATTAAATTCTGTTAGATGACACAACTCCTGACTTTGAGCTCGTATTAAGGTTTTCATTCCCTATGTACCTGCCTACAATCTGAACTGAAGAAATCAACAACGTTGGCTTTAACTATAAGCCTATATTCCCCACGTGAGCTTCGTGATCAAACAGCAATGACCAAAGAAACACATTTCCAGAAACCACAAAGAGACGCAGTCTCAACCACCATTTCTACACTCATATACATTTTTTCCTTAAAAACCCACCCTCGTGTCACGGTCCTAGGTCTGACCTCTGCATGGTCCACCTCGAACCTTCCTCCAAACGGTTCCGTCCTCCACTACAAATTCACTTTGCACTCCAATCAGCAACCCCGTTGCCTGCAACTGCCTCAAAACTACTTTCCCATCTCCTTCAAGTACAAGAATGAGCCACCTCCTCTGGTAAAGGGCCAAGGCGTTAATGCTGTTACAGAAGACCTTCATTCATTTAGGACATGTGCCCCCACGCCCAAAGGCCTAGCTCTAAAACTGTCACAGACAACAGCAAGTAACTGCAGTCGTGACTTCTGCACAGAAGGCCGCCATGCTCGCGTGTCTTTCACAAGGGCACCTGGACGTCTTCCAGAGGGAAACTTAAGTTATCCCGTACCAAGTGTGCCCCTTTCCGCAGCAGCCATTCAGCAAACCCTCCCTGTGCTGTGCCAGGGAGCCACAACCCCTTGTCCTCTGCATGCACTCCCCACTTGTAAAAGCACACTTTTCCTGCAGCTTGGCCCTCCCTCTGTCGTCGCCCCCTTGGAGAAGCTGACCACTCCATCCCCAAAACACTGACTGCCCAGAAAAGCCTGGAGGGAGCTGGCCCGCAGCCGCGAACTCGGCGCCCGCAGCTGTCAGCCGCCGGGCCCGGCGCGCATGCGCAGCTCGCGGGCCCGCGGAGGCGAGGCGGCGGCGCCGGAGTTCTCGAACGCCGGGACGCGGCGGCGAGCGGGGCGGGCGGGCACACTCACAATTTCAGCATCCACTCGCCCTCCATCACCAGCGTCCAGTTGGAAGCGGACATGGGCTGGACCCGGCTCTGCTCCGCCGGCACCGCGGCCTGCTCGGAGCCTGAGGCGGCCGCCGCCAGAACCAGCCAGGCGACCAGGAGCGTCGTCAGCCGCGGGCCACCGCCACCGCCGCGGCGCCCGCCCGCCATGTTGGCGTCTCGACAGGGTGTGTGTGTGTGTGTGTGGAGAGGGAAAAGCGGCGGGGCGCGCGGCTTCCGCCGACTGCCCGCCCGCCTGCTGCAGGGAGCCTCCGGAGGCCGCGCGGGAGGAGGTGCCGAGCCGCGCCGCCCCGCCCCGCCAAGCACCCCGGCCGCGCTCGCCACGCGAGCCTCAGGCGCCGCCTCCGACCAGGCCCGGCCCGCCAGGCCACGCCCCGCCCGCCAGGCCACGCCCAGGCCGCGAGGCCACGCCCCTCCCCTGTGCCGCGGTTGCCCGGGGAGCCGGTTACCCTGGCAACCGTCGCCCCTTGTCCGTGACAGCCACGCTGACAAGGAATACAGGACCCAACCTTGTTTACCTTAGAACCTGCGCTGCGGGCCTGAGCTCGGGGTCCTGGGAGAGATGCAAAGGGGACGGGAGGAGGGGCTGGGCTGATGGGTCTGTGTAAAGAGAGACCTGGCCAGTGCTGCCTAACCCACCTGCATTTCAATGGTGGTAGCTAGGAACTGCCCAGTGGAATGAATGCATGAAATAGGAAGGAACATCTCGCACATACATCCACGCAGCACTGCCTAGATGCAGAGCCTAAGTCGACTAGACTATGTCACTGCATCTTCTTTACAAAGAATGATTTTAATTTTAATAGAAACCTTTTAAAAAAAATAAGACTGACGGAAGGAGTCACATAAGGTGGCCAGTTACCTATCAAATAGTCCTCCCGGTTCTCAGCTGTAATGTTGTCAGATATAAAAGGGGAGAGCATGACTTTCAAATCTCTTTGCAGATACACATTCCGTGCACCTGTCCCCTGAGATCGCTGAGCCTTCAGTGTGTGAGGCTGGATTGCAAATAGAAGGTGGGTGCTTTTCTGCAACATACGCACTTTCCGGTGTGCTAAGCGTGAAGCTGAATGTGCTTTACTGATAATGAAAAAGATGTGGTTTCTTTCCTGGAGTTTAAACAAAAAGCTGCATAAGTGAGAGCACCTCAGGGCCTGTGGATTCAGTCTCCAGCCAGTGTGACAGCACGATTTTTACTCGTAGAGAGGATCTTACCTGCTGTAGGTATCAGTAAGTAGTAGCTCAAAGCTCTCGGTGAACCCAGCCCTGAGTCATCGAAGTCTAACATCCAAGGGCTTATCAAGTGTTGTTGTAAATTAAGACTTGGGAGAGAATGTTATTAAGACTCATGGCTGCTGTGTGCACACCATGCCTGCAGAGTCTGTGCGAAACATTTTAGTGTGCTTACAAAAAGAAATGGCTCCTAAACAAGGAATCATTGTTTTCGGGGCCACCTTTTGGGAACAGGATTGGATTTGAAAAGTTCTTAGGGTAACGTCCACTGTTTGGGAATTTACTGGTTGTGATGAGTGTCGTCCAGGTGTTAGGACTCTGGGTTCCAGCCTTAACTGGTTGTAGACGGGGAAATATTTATGGCTGAATAAATATGATGTTTGGAATTTGTTCTGAAAGACCCCCCAAAGTAAAGTGTTGGTCGTGGAAGGAAGATGGATGGACTGGGAGTGGGACGAGTCACTCTTGAAGCTAAGTTCCTCTTTCTGCTTTATCTACTGTCGTGTTGCAAGTCAACGAGAAAGAACATCGGCGGCCCACCTGTGGCCGCAGACACGTTGCTTACACACTGCATGTTCCTAGCACTGACTGTGCACTCCAGCTTGCAGTTTCTGGCCTTCAGAGTGAGAGGCCCACGGGGGAGGCAGTGAGGAGGCACCTAGCGGGGACCCAGGGCCACTGCAGTCAGACATGTCTAGCCCCTGCCCCCATCCCTGATACCTCCTGGGCAGGGGATTCGGGTGCTACCACAAGTCAATACCAAGGGTCTCTTTAATTGCAGATGGTAATAGAGTGTGCTCCAAATGGTTTCTATGAAGTAATGAAGGATTATCCATCAAGCATGGTTGGATTCAAATGAGTGTATGTATTATTTCGAAGCAGCAACATACTGTAATGCTTCTAGGGTTATTATTATTATTTTTTTACCATGTTAAATGCACTTAGCATTATGCTTGTGTGTGGTTCACCCCCAGTTTCAGCTTTGCCCACCTGACATTCCAGCCTCTGGTGTTTCAGTAACACAGAGTTGCTCCCCAGTGCCCCAGCATGTTGCGGACTTTTCTGCCTCCTGACTCAGGTCAGAATACTCTTCTTGCTCCTCTCCCAGCCTCCGTCTTGGCAGGCATTTAGAACTCCGGCAGCAGGAGCTGCAGTCTCTTCTCAGATGCAACAGTGTTTCTGTACAACTCCAGTTTCTTCAGTATTGTAAGAGTTCAATGTAGTCGTCATCCTCTCCCCTCATCCCTTCAGCCTACTAAGATTTCTCCAAAGTACAGGTCTTCACTTTATGTATCTCCATGCATAACAGAACACATGTTGCATAGCTGTAGGAGGGGCAGGCAGCTTCAGACCCAAACCGCCAACAAGCACACTCCCTTTGTGTGGCCAGGCCTTTGTCTGATCATCTTTGGGTGTGGTCTGGGTCTGGTGGCTCATTTCTAAAGCATAGACTGTGGAAATATCACTTCTGTGATCAAGTTATACAAAAAACAGCAATGCCTGAGGGCTTCCATTGGGCTGGGGCTGTTTCCCTCTGGCTGGCTTGCTCTGAGATTCTGTGCAGAGAGCCCTAAATGACAAAGAACTCAAGAGAAACTGTGTGGCTTCATTCTGGCACCGCTAAAGAGCTGAATCCTTCAGGTAACCATTGATAGAAGTGAATCCTTGTCCAGAGCTGCTGAGATGACTAAGGCAATGAATGACGCCCCCTACAGGGTCCTCCACCTAGAACAACTGTGAGGTAACCCAGTGTGGGTGGATTAAACCTCTGAGAGGTGAGGTAAGTGGTTATGCAGCACTGGGTAGCTCACAGTATTATCATTTTCCAATTTAAAGTATGGATTTAGAGTTTTTAAATGATTAGTATCTGATACTAGGAGAAAGAGCTTGTGTCCAATGGTAGCATTGTGAGACAGTCATGGTTAAACAAAAATACATGGGTGCTCGACTGGACTCTGATGAGATGACATCATAGAAGGGGAGTTTGGAGGAAGATAATTGGTCCACATCCAGCTGTGTATACTCCCTGAATGTGTTTAGTCAGTGAGTGGAAACAAAGGCAATGTGTACGTGTCAGTCCCAGCTTACAACATCAAATCAATAGTGCAAGGTGCTCCAGTGTCTCCCTTTCCTGCTGTGCATAGTTCAGGGCAAAAATCATTGCTAAGGAGTAGCTTGGCTTGCTGAAGTGTTTCATGGAGAAGAAATGATCTGAATATATTCCTGGTTTCTCAGTGGACTTCACACAGACAGGTTTTTATTATAACAGCCTATCACATGAGCTGTTTTCACATAACCATCCATCCAGAAGCTTCGTTCCCTGGTCTCGGGGTTGAGGGACTCCGCTGCACTAGTTTTTTTTGTGTGTACCCTCATCTAGTGGCAGATACTTGCTGGCTGAGGCAAGAGTAAGCTACATTCTTCACAGACACCTTGCCTGGCACCTGGCACCAAATAGCCAGAGCAGCTGAGCGCTACTCATAAATCTCTCTTATCCTAGCAGCAAGAATTCTAGAAGAATTCCCAGAAGCTAGTATTTCTTCCTTTTTTTAAAAATTTTTATTTTGAATCTTATGGCACAATTTCATAGAGTGGAATGTCCCTCCACCCAAAAGTCCCACCCCTGACTGATTTTCCCCACCTTGTCCCAGTAGTATAGTCCTTCATAAGGAGTCATGATTTCATCAGTGTGCCCCGACGTTGCAGGTACAGACAGTGTCAGACAGTCCAGCATCTCATTGTCTACACATTTCCAACAATTTCATTGGGAGTCCATGTTTGATTTGGAAGTAGGGATGCATGTTGCATTGTATCCTCACTTCTGGATATATATGGTAGTCTCCATTACTCCATCACTATACATTCCAATTTGCATGATAGTTTCCTTATATTAGAGAAGGACATATGGCATTTGTCCTTTTATAATTGACTTATTTCACTGAGCATAATGATCTCAAGTTCTTAATGGGACCTGGATACACAGATCCAAGAGTGTCACTTCTGCCATATTCTACCAGCAGTAACAGCCAGCCCAGATCCAGAGGAGAAGAATTCCTTGATAAGAATCCTGGAAATCGGGCCCGGCGCGGTGGCGCAAGTGGTTAAAGGTCCTCACCTCGCACGCCCGGGATCCCATATGGGCGCCGGTTCTAATCCCGGCAGCCCCGCTTCCCTTCCAGCTCCCTGCCTGTGGCCTGGGAAAGCAGTTGAGGACGGCCCAAAGCTTTGGGAACCTGCACCCGCGTGGGAGACCCGGAAGAGGCTCCTGGCTTCGGATCGGCATAGTATCGGCCCGTTGCGCTCACTTGGGGAGTGAATCATCGGACGGAAGATCTTCCTCTCTGTCTCTCCTCTCTGTATATCCGCCTTTCCAATGAAAAAATAATAAAAATAAATCTTTAAAATAAAAAAAAAAAAATAAGCTAAAAAAAAAAAAAAAAAAAAGAATCCTGGAAATCAATCTGCCTAAGCCAATGGCTTCCTTATCTCACTTATTCAGTTTAGGAGTAGCCTGGGGACGTTTGGGGGACCGGGTGTGGTATTCCAGAAAGCAGTCAGGCAGTGTCTTCTCCACTTGGACCTTTTCTGAATGGGCCTTGTGAGATACTTGTTTGTGCAAAAGGTTTCCGGAAGGAATCATTTTTGATCTTTTGGGCAGCCAGATGGTTTGGAACTGTATGATTTAAGTATGCATGAGACTACAATTTTGTTTTGTTATATTGGTTTAAAGAAGAGAGTAAAAGGCTATTATGAGACTTATGTAAGCAATTCTATCAGGATCATAAAATTATCTTTTGTACTTGGAACCTTTCTTCACCGTAATTATGGGTATAAAAATCCAATTCACCATGAGAAATAGGAACTTATTCTTTTTTAAAATTTTATTAACATTATTGTTGTTATTATTACTATTTTATGATACAGTTCCATAGACTCTGGGATCTCCCATCCCCCTTCCCAAGTTCCCCCTACACACACACACACACACACACACACACACACTGATTTTCCCTCTTTTTAAATTTTTTTTTAAGATTTTTTTTTAATTTCAAAAAAATGAATAACTGCTGAGCTGATCTGAAGCCAGGAGTTAGGAGCTCTTATGGGTCTCCCACAGGGGCACAGGGTCCCAAGGCTTTCGGCCATCCTCGACTGCTTTCCCAGGCCACAGGAAGCTGGATGGGAAGCAGGATGGCCAGGATTAGAACCGGTGCCCATATGGGGTCCCAGCGCTTTCAAGGCAAGGACTTTACCTGCTAGGCCACCGTGCCAAGCCCTCCATCTGGTTTTATAATGTGTGGTCCTTTATGAACAGTCCTAAGTCCATCATGCTGTCATTGAAGTGTTTCCTGACATTGTAGGCATGGACAATGTCAGAGAATCCAGCATCCTACTGTCAGGACATATTCAACAGTTTCACCAGGATTCCATCTTTGGTCTGGATATGCAGAGGCATAGTGCACTTTGTCTTTGCATTGTCATTCTCCACTCTGCCTTTATCATACATCCCCTTAAATACAGCATCAAACACCACAGTCCACAACAGGCAGAAAAACAGAACATTTGCATCAATGTGAAGTTAAACAACATGCTGCAGAAGACCAAGTGAGCAAAAAAATCAGAAACCTTGTGGAGATCGATTCTACTGCATGAGCCATGTGGCGCTGAAGAAATAACAATAAAGAACACCAGTGCCCATGAGATGAAGCAAAAACAGTGTTGAAAGGGACATTTACAACATCAGGTGCTTACAAACAATCAAAATGTGTCTTACGAATGATCTGTTAATGAATTACAAGGACTTACTTTTCAATAAGTCTCTTTCAAGACACAAAGGAATAGGAAGTGTGAAAAGGTAACATTTACAGCAAAAATCATTGGATTTGAAGCCGAAAAAACTGAAACAGGGTCCCTAAGATGATGAGCAAAAAACCCTCAGCCACATTAACAATGTGCATCATAAGGGAACAACTACTGAAAATTAGACACGGTAAAACTTATATTCTAATGGTAGACCCTTCTAGTACATAGTTACAGGCAATGGTTTTGATATAGTTGATTTGTGAGTTAGTTTTAAGAGGATAATTTATGAGAAATAAGGAACTATATAATAATAGGATGTAGAAACAATATATAATAGTTCTCTTATCAAGTATGGTAAAACTGGTATGGAAATATTAAATAAGCTAAGCAATGTTGTAAAATTAGTTCATAAAGTAATAATAGTACAAGAATTTAATTACACAAACAGATTTGCTAAATGCCTTACAGGAACAAGAGGTGTAAGGGAGGATTTAAATAGGACACATTAAATGTCCTAGAACAGATGGTAGAAGAAGCCATAAGGGAAAAAAAATGCATTGTACTCAGGCTAGAGACTAGGAAAAATTCCAGAACAAGATGTAACAAGCCTCTAATAACCAAGGGTTATCTCTTGCTAAAACAAAATAAGCTAGTTCTTTCCAAACTCGTAAGAGAACTCAGGAAAGGAGTAGCTGCACATAAAAGAAATATTCAAGGGCTCAGCACAGTTGCCTAGTGCCTACAGTCCTTGTCTCTCATCTGCCAGCATCCCATATGGGTGCCGGTTCTAATCCCGGCAGCCCCGCTTCCCATCCAGCTCCCTGCTTGCGGCCTGGGAAAGCAGTCAAGCCCGGCCGAAAGCCTTGGGACTCCGCACCTGTGTAAGTGACCTGGAGGAGGATCCTGCCTGCAAATCGACTCAGCCCCATCCATTGTGGCCACTTGGAGAATGAATCAGTGGATGGAAGATCTTCCTCTTTGTCTCTCCTCCTCTCTGTAAGTCTGACTTTCCAATAAAAATAAATCTTCAAAAAGAGAGAGATAAATATATAGGAGTCAATTCTCTTCCATTCCGTAGAAACAAAAATCTTTTAAATTAGAAGCATGCAAGACACAGGGGGAAAAAGCTGGAGTAATCTCTATGATGTAGATGTCAGTTCTCCCAAATTAGTTTATAAATTTAATGTGATCTCATTTTGAAAAAATATCTGCAACATTTTTGATAGTATTCTAAAAGTATGTTAAACTAATGCTACAAACTAGCCAACAGGTGTTTAAAAAACAGCAATGATGTAGGACTTGGTCATTTTAGCTGTTAAAATATGCTTGGAAGTTACAAAAAAACAAGGAGATAGTGGCAGAAGAGGAAGCAAAATGATAAAGGGTTCGTATTAAAGCTCAAGGGAAAAAAAATATATATTGTATTAGTGTTACTGTATGTTAAAGGCAATATACTTGTCAACATGAGATAGAATTAGGGCATAATAACAAACCCTAATACCTCAGAAGAAGCATGACTCATGAAATTTGTTTCTCTATCAAGAAAAATCTATTCAGAGGTTTTCTAGTCAGAGTCTCCAGGGAAGCTGTGCACTGGGCAGGATCTGCACGATACAGACTGCCTCAGTCTTAGAGCTTTGGTATCTCAACAGAGGACCTTTTCCACGGTCATAGCAGAGATACAGGGATGTAAAAGACTGCAAAGAGCTTGTTTCCCCAGTCAGGTGTTATACATATCAGTTAAGTCAGCAGCCAACTGGCCAGAAATGATGACACCCTGAGTAGGTGCAGGATTGATCTACAGAAAGTAAGCATTTAATGTCGCTGAAACTTAAGAATGTCTACAAATAACTAAAACAGATAAACCCAATAGGATAACAGAAAAGAAAAAAAAAATACCTGCAAAAGAAGAAATAGCAAGTAGCATTAACAAACAACACCCTAAAGTGGTTGAAGGCATTGTAGAATCCCCAAACTGGGTCAGTTCATTCAACACACAGAAAGCCATTTGTTGACATCGGGTACTGAAAGAAAGTAGAATTTACTGCCAAGCACAGAGCAAGAAATCAGTTATTGCTTGATTCCTGGGCTCCCCCAGGGAGTTAGGGGTGAAGATTCTTATGCATTGGAATTGGGACTGATGGGTGCTTGAACCTCTTGTGTCCAAGTTAATGGTTGCTCAGTGGAGCTTGCAGTCTTCCTTTGGCTGGTCAGCGATGCCAAGTTCCTTAGGTAACTTATGATGGCCAGGTAGGCTCCAGTTGCTCTGCGGCTTCTGCCCAGACCTGGAATTCCACTACACAAATCACCCCAGGACAGCACTGGCCTGATTCAAGGTTTGCATCCACTGGAGAGCTATTGACTCTTTGAATCTGGTAATTAGAACTTTGTAAGACCAGCCAGATCACTCCCTTAAGTCAATGAATTATTTTTTTTAATAAAGAGTAACCAAGGACATCTTGTACTAAGGGAGACAAACGGGAAACTGTGTCTTGTTCTTTACATTATGAAGGTTTGACTGCAGTGGCAGATGAATACAACACGTTGCTAATGCAAACTGCTTATCAGGGAAGTACATTTCACAGTTACTGATAACTCACGTGATGGCTCCCTGTGATCCAGCCTAGGATTCAACCAACTCAGAGTAGCCACTATAAACTCCTTTGTGGACTCGAGTACAAGGACTTCCCTTTTGTACTTGTTGCTTCCCTTTACGTTGTGATTATAGTTGGTGTTTGGGAACCTGGCATGTGCGTGCCCATTTTTAAATAGTACTGAGTTTTAACTGGAAGAGAGGGAGGTGCTAAAGTTACTCTATAACAGTTGTGTGCTTCAAGTGTGGCAAACAATCCGTGAATAAAGAAAAACAACTTCATTGAATGAAAGTTATACGAAGTAACTGAATCTCTTTAGCAATCACCAAGCTCAGGAAGTTGCAGCATAGCAACTGGTGTCTTCATTTGATTTTGTACATTCTGCTGGGCACATGTTGTGCATGGATCTTTTTTTTTTTTTTTTGAGAGAGTAAAGGTTTGGATCTCCATTGTTAAAGAAAGGGGCATTAACTGATTACAAACTCACAAATAAGGGAGTTCTTGGAAACAGTAACAAAGAAAAAATGAGAACGTGTTAAATGAAAATATTCACATATAAGTGGGAATTTTAGAACAGGAAGGCTAAGAATATACCAGTTAAGATCCTGAATTTTAGAACTGCTTGGTTATACAGGAAGACAACTGTTGAAGAGATGGGGCAGAGAAAATCAGGTGGCAAAAATGGCATGCAAGAAAATAAATGCAAGAAACTCAAAGTTTAAACTTTAAGCTGAAAAAAAATCTAAAGCTTATTATCATGAAAAGCTATCTCTGCTTGTCTCTTGGCATTTGGAGATCAAAAACTCCTGAACTGTATTTGTGTACGTAACACACTTATTCAAGATTTATTTTTATTGAACACAAGAAACTAGAAAGGAACACAGATGTCCATTGAGTTTACTACTCTGCTCCAAAGCAATAAAACTAACTACTCCACCAGCTCTTGTGTATGTACTAAGAATTTACTTTGCTTTTTAGATCTCATTTTAGGACACATTTCTAGATATTTCAATAAAATATTTTTCAACAGATTGAATAATCTTCAATAATTTCACTGGAACAGGTATTATATAAAAATGCCAGGAATTTCTTTTTTGCACCAAAATGAACTTATCTTTGAGGCTAGCATCATGTACAGTGAGTTAAGCCTCTTTCCTAAGCTGCACCCCATCTTGGAGTGCCAGTTTGAATTCCAGCTACTTTACTTTCCAACCAGCTTCCTGCTAACGCATCTGAGGAAGGTCGCACACGATGGCCCCAGGGCTTGTGACCAGTCACTCATGTGGGAGACCAGGATAGAGTTCCTGGCTTCTGGCTCCACTGGATGCAACATGGGCTTTTATTTTTTCAAAAGAAATAAGTATATTTCTTTTGGAAAGATGTCTTTTATTTCATATTATGCAAGAATTTTGAACTATTCTAGTACTTCATATATTTCTTACGTATTGTTTACATTTCATTAAGGGGGTAAAAAGTTGTTCACAATTTAATAAACATAATTCTAATCTATGATGTTCACCTCAGTTTCGACCTCTTATTCCTTGGTCTTCACTTGGAATTTTAAGAATTAAAATTGAACGCAGATATGCATTAAAATACTAGCTACTGAAGATATTCTACTGTGCCACCATACCAGCCCACTGGGATTTTTTAAATAGGGATTATGTTGAGCATGTGAATGAGTTTATAAAGCTGATATAGTAATAGGATGGAGTTTTCCAGTCTGACAAGAGTGACCAGTACTGTTTGAATACCCCCTTGAGTAACAATGCTTTTCAGTAGAGTTTTGTGATTTTCTGCAATGGCATAATGCAATTTTTTATTTCCTTCAATTTAAAGCACTATTTTATTTTAAATAGTCTATTTCTTCTCACTATTGTTTATACTAAAAAATGCACAGCTCTGCTGCTCCCCAGTGCACCTGCCCCCAACTGTGTGTGTAACTTATGAGTGTGAGGGAATATGCTCTGTGATCAGGGCAAGTTATGTAAGAAAAAGCCATGGGATTTTTACAGATGTTATCAAGATCTCCAGTCAGTTGACTTTGAATTAATCAAAATTGGATTTGTTTCAGGTGAGCCTGATCTAATTATCTGAAAGCCCTTAAAGGAGAGACCAAACTAACCTTGAAAACCACAAAGGCATACCGGGAAGAGGGTTGGGCTCCGGCAGCCAAGGCCTCTAGTCATCAGTGTGAGAAACGTGCTGTTTAAATAGTGAATTGCAAACATTAGTTGGTAAATACTGCTGAGGCCTTACAGTCCAGATTTGCATGTGTCATATAGAGAAAAGTAAGAAGTGTATACAATACCAGGCTCAAAAGTAATGTCAAAACAACTCTGCAGTAGGCATTTGGCTTGGAAGCTGAGGTACCAGATGGGACGCCTGTACCCGACAGCAGAGTACTTGGGTTTGCTCCAAACCTTTGTTTCAGATTCCGATTCTTGCCAGGGGGCACCATTGGCAGGGAGCGGAGGGAGTAGCAGATGGTTGCTCAATGGCTTGGGTGCCCACCATGCATGAGCTAGAGCTGGATTGAGTTTTAGGCACCTGGCCACGGCCTGCTGCAGCTCTGGCTGTTGCAGGCATTTGGGGAATGGTTAAGGGGTGGATAGTCTCTGTCTACCTCTGTTTCTGTCCTTCAGTCTGTCAAAAGAAGGAGAAGAAAGGAAAAGCAAAGATATAGGAAATAAGCTTAAGCAATGCTACCTATAGTACTTCTTAAATCAAAACAAACAAATCAACTTTGTCATCCCATCCAATAACACATGCTTCAGAGCTGCTCTTAAGTCTCCCCCCTCCGCCCCAGCCAGGCCACACACCCATGCGCCCACAATACAAAATCTCTTTTCTTAGTTCTTTGTTTCCTGTTTCTCTGGGCCTCAACAGGTGCACCTAAAGTTACAAACGCACAGGAGTAATGAGAGGCAAAGAGACTGTATGAAATAAAGCGGGCTTTACTTCAGCAACCAAGGAGAAATCCCAAAACTCATTCATGGGCCGTGAGATTCATGCTAAACATTAATGGACCACACCATTTTTAGACAAAACTTAAGACTTATGAACAGGACCCGTTATACATAAATAGGAAGCTATTTCTAAAAGACATAGAAATGCATTTATAAACATAGTATACATGAATTTCAAAAATTTATTGCATCGATGTAAGCTTATGTTTTAATTTTATTTGTTCACAGATTGAGTTGTGCTCAGATTTGGTAATTCTTGTATTTATGAGAGAGTTTTTTTTTTTATGACAGTTTAATAGGCACTGGGATCTCCCTTCCTCCTCCCTCAAATTCCCTCCCATTCCCACTGTTCTCTTTTCTTACAGTGGTATCTTTTGTGAATTTTCACAAGTCCATCATGTTGCTACTGAGGAGTCTCCCAACAATGTAGGAGATTATCAGCCATTTTGCTGTGACTCCACCCTTGTACTGCATGCATGGGACATACTTCTCTCTGTTTCCACCTATGAACCTATCAATTCTTGCTACACTTCCATTATGCATCCTCTTAAGTACAGTCCACCATGGGAAAAAAAAATGGTGAACCTTCATCCTCATGAAGTTAAGGAACATGTAACAAAGGTACCACTGAGACGCTAGGGTGATGGAAGGGAGTGTCCAGCATCTTCCTGTAGGAGTAAATGCCAGCTTGTGTCCCACGTGGCACCAGTGAAAGTACAAAAAGAGAGTTTTAAAAATTTTTTCCTATGATTGATTTTCTCTTCAATAGAACAGTTTTCAATCTTGTAAAGAGTATTAGTTTTCTAAGAAACAGAACTTTTATAAACCTTACTGTTTTTTATGTATCAAATTTTACATCTTTCAGAGTCATTTATTTCAAATCACCATCCTTCTGGTGATTTACAGATGACTTTGCTGAAAGTATACTAAGTAATAAAATATGTAGGCGCAGTATGTAGCTCAGTATTAACCACATAAAATGTGACTCAAAAGCGCAGCCTTAGCTCTTTAGCTGCCTTTGTAAGCTGTAGTCATGTAAATTCATCTGCATAGTTTTATGCTTCGTGTATGTCATCTTACTGGCACCTCACAGACTCAGATTTGTAAATGTTTAGCTAAATGTTTTACTAAAAAGAGCCCCATAAAATCAGTTGTAGCTCATTATCAGAAATAAAAGTTATGTTTCACTCTGTATCAGTAAGGGAAAGTATTTTCCAGTCTTTACAGTATAAAACTAGAATATATATACAGAATCTTTTGTTGTTAAAATGGAATGCTGTTGCTAGAGCAGAAGTTATGAATTCAGGAGGAGGTTAAAAGAACAGTCAAGGCTGTCATGAGTGTTGTGCAGTGGGTGTATCCACTGTGTGTCCACTGTGTGTGGTATAGTGGGTGCATCCACCGTGTGTCCAATGTGTGTGGTGCAGTGGATGCATCCACTATGTGTCCACTGTGTGCCTACTGTGTTTCGTGCAGTAGGTTTATCCACTATGTGTCATGCAGTAGGTGCATCCACTGTGTGATGACTAATTGACCTGTAGACCCAAGGGCAGTACACTGTCCTGTGTATGTATGTACATTGCTTCACTTCAAGCACTCAAACATATCGCATTGTTAAAGCTATTAACATATGATAATTTTGATCATATTAAAAAGCTAGTTTATAAGATAGCACATGTAAGATCATATCAGAAAAATGCATCTATTTATTCAGTCAGAGAGAATGCACTTGGGCGTGCCTGCTTTCCTTATCAGAGTGCCAGTCCAAGTCCTAATTGCTCTGCTTCCAATCCAGCGTCCTGCTCATTCGTTCTGGTAGCAAGCAGGTGACGGGTCAAGTATCCTTGAGCTCCTGCCACACATATTGGAGACCTGGATGAGGTTTCAGGCTCCTGGCTTCAGCCTCAACGAGCCCTGGCAGTTGCAAGCTTTAGGGGATAAACCAGAGTGTAGAAGATCCTTCTCTCTCTTGCTCTCTCTTCCTTTTAAATTAAAATGCATTTTTTGGAAGGATATACCCGACAAACTTCCTAGTGTTTAATAAAATAGAGTGTTTTGTTGTAGCCATTTGTGAATAATGCTGTTTCAGCTGTAGCTTTCTCATTTTAAAGATTTGATGTATTTTCATATTTCTGCAGCTTTCTGTTGATGGCATTTAAGTTGTCTCTAATCTTTCACTGTTGTAAACAGTGTTACAATGAATAATCTTACGTTATTGCATGTATGCAAAACACTGTAGAATAATTTCCTAAAAGTTGAATTGCTGATATAAAGAAAATACGTATTTGTAATGTTGACAGCCATGATTCCCCATACCAAGAGTACCTCATAAATGTTGACTCGACTTCTCCATTTCTGCACAAATACTGATTTTTTAAAAAGTTTTATTAATTTATTTGAAATTCAGATATACAGAGAGGAGGAGAGACAGAGAGGAAGATCTTCTGCCCGATGATTCACTCCCCAGGTGAGCGCAACGGCCGATGCTATGTCGATCCGAAGCCTGGGGCCAGGAACTTCTTCCATGTCTCCCACACGGGTGCAGAGTCCCAAAGCTTTGGGCTGTCCTGGACTGCTTTCCCAGGCCACAAGCAGGGAGCTGGATGGGAAGTGGAGCTGCCAGGACTAGAACCGTTGCCCATTTGGGATCCAGGCACGTTCAAGGCGAGGACTTTAGCCGCTAGGCCACGCTGCTGGGCCCACAAATGCTGATTTTAACATATCTCTGCCAACACTGTATTTGCATTACTTTTTGGTAAATTGCTTAGTGTAGAAAATTTAAAACCACATAAGCAATTATTTTGTTAGTATTATGAATAAATTCCTCATGTTTGGGCATGTTTTGTCTTTGGGTTTAAATTTTCAGATAAATTTGGGGAAAAAATCATGTATGGTATACCGCTTGGTCTAAAAACGTTAAAAGAATAGAATTTTGTATATGTGTATACATAAGAAGTTTGTTACAAGTTGATCTAACACCCAGCCTACCACGGGCCAGAGAGATATTTCCCAATATCAGAATACTCCTAGGGCGATCTCTCTCCAGGGAATGCTCATAGCATTGAGAAACTTCTCCTGTTAATACTTAGCTATAACCGAGCTGCAATTTTCTAGAAATCCCTGCCTGAACAATTCTGGACTTTACTTGTCTTCCATAAGCCATCGTTAAGGTGGCTACCCTCTGAGGGCGTTTTAGGAACCTGTGTGTCTTCCTCCTGAAATGAGCCCCACTACCTGTCTTTCCCTGGGGACAGTTAGGGAAGTGAAGCAACCTGGCTGGGGAGAGGCTAAGCTGGAGACTTTAGACTGAATATCTTTGTGGACCATATGAACATTACTCTTTTGAAAGTGATCAGGGGGCCCGGCGCAGTGGCGCAGTGGTTAAGGTCCTCACCTAGCACGCCCGGGATCCCATATGGGCGCCGGTTCGAATCCCAGCGAGCCCTGCTTCCCTTCCAGCTCCCTGCCTGTGGCCCGGGAAAGCAGTCCAGGACGGCCCAAGGCTTTGGGACCCTGCACCCGTGTGGGAGACCTGGAAGAGGCTCCTGGCTTCGGATTGACATAGCATCGGCCGTTGTGCTCACTTGGGGAGTGAATCATCGGGCAGAAGATCTTCCTCTCTGTCTCTCCTCTCTGTATATCTGCCTTTCCAATAATAATAATAATAATAATAATAAAAATAAATCTTTAAAAAAAAAGAAAGTGATCAGGTAAATACAGTTATCTGAAGCAAAGTAAAATCATGCAAGAGAGCATGCTATTTCCGGATTCTAGCTCATTCCCTCTTCATGGAAAGTGCTTCTATTCTGTACTTTAAAATCCGTTCCAATTTCATTTTGGTAATGGGGTATTTGGCACAGAGAACATGGGGATCGAGATGGAGGCTGTCACGAGATTAAAATCCTTTGGCAAAGATCAGTATGGTTCCTTGTGCTTGGTTTCAGCCGACTTGTCTAATAAAAGTCTTTTCTTTTCTCCTGAAGTATATTAGAGCATTTTATGTATTTTCCAAAGGTATTAGTCACATTACTATTTTAAAATTTGACCATTCTGTTTCATTGTGTTTTATGAACTAACAACCAGACTTCAAGATGTTGCCTTATCTTTGTTGCCTAGTTGCCTTAAGGTAAACGTAACTCTTGTTTTCAATCTCATGTAATGTAGATTGTGTGATCTGGTGGAGAAAGCCTGACAGACTTAGGGTTTAGGCTACAGTCAGCCTGTCCCTTGTTATTTACGTGATTTCAAAGTTACTCAACCTCTCTGAATTTTACCAATGTTATTAGTTATATAATTACTATTTATGATTAAAAATTGAGATGCTTTTAGGAAAACTTATGTTCTTTTCCCAGTCTAGTAAATCTGCATCATACCTAAAGGTGTCAGAGAGAAAGCTGCTTCTTTTTTTACAATAGCCACGATATCTTCTTGACTTTTGTTAAAATGAAAAAAATCAGAGTACACGTCAGCAATGCTCTAATTTGGTTCCCTTTTGCTTACAACCAAAAGTTTAATTAGATACATAACCTAGAGGCAGTAATAGTTGGTTTACTTCAGGAGGCAATAAGTTTTTGATGACTTTCTGAGAATCAGCTCATCCCACGCGGTGTGTTCTCTGTGGGAGAATGAGTCTCACCATCATCTTTGGGCACACGCATCTAGATATTCCCAGAAAAGATGGAGGAGTACTAGCCTGGAATGCCTCACTGTGATAGGATCTTGAGCCAGGCATCTCATAAAGTGATGCAAGAGGAAAGTTTTACAATTTTATTTGAAAGGCAGCATTAGATGGAAAGAGAGAGAAATCTTCCATCAGCACATTAATGCCACTCATGACCTTAACAGCTGGGACTAAACTCAGGAGCCTGACACTCCATCTGTGCTTCCCACATAGGTGACAGGAATTCTAATATTTGGATCTCTTCTGTTGGTTTCCCAGGCAGGTACATTAGCAGGCTGACAGATCAGAAATGAAGCAAGTAGGACCTGAATCAACACTGCTTTGAGATGCGGATGTTTTTTATTGTGGTGGTGGTGTTTGTGGTGATGACAATGAAAACGTAGGACTTGGGCAATGGATCAGTTTATGCCTGTAGTATGAACATGCTGAGGAGAAAGTGATGATTTGTGTTTCTATGTGTGTGTGAGAGAGCAAGAGAGAACGAGAGCGAGAGAGAGAGCGAGAGAGAGAAAAGCAGGTATTAATAAGGACTGGAATGTTGCAAGTCAACCAGCTCTACCCCAGGAATGAGTTGGGGACAGACCCTTAGAAGCTCAGGAGTCTTCATTTTCAGGCAAGTGGACTGTCCCATTCCAGCACACGTGGAAGGGGGAGTAGCCCTGATCAGTTGTGTTAAACAACAATCATCTATTCAACCAAAAGAGCACTGGCACATGATGCAAACTATTCAATCAGCCAAGCTTATATCAGTGCAGAGATTACGCAGTCAACTGTAGTGGTACGAAACAGACACCCATTGAGTTTAAGCGTCGTGCCATTGAACCAGGCAAACAGATCTTTCTAATTTTATGTACAGAAACCAACTTGGGGCAGTCATCTTACTGCATGAGCTGTCAAAGAAACACAAGGGCTGATCATGGAATGGGATGGTTTCCTGCAGTAAGCACACTCATTCATATTCCTGGGATACTCTGAGAACCCGTTGTCGCCATGGTTTATTGTCTAGGCTGTCACATTGACGACTCCGATACAATTCCTTAGCTAGTACTTTAAAATGTCCTTATTGCATTTGTGGATTCTCCACCTCAGCTGTAGTAACATTTTGGATATCTTTTTATTTTGATATTTCTTTTTGTGAGAGTTTGTCTTGTGGATTTAAGATGTATTGGGCATAATTTGCAGCTGGCCACTATGTGCCGAGTTCCATCTCTTCAGCCTTGAGAATGGAAACTATCCACAAACATTGGGAAAAGATGCCCCAGTTGAAATACTTGTACCGTTCCTGGCACCTTGACGCATTTGTGACAGACACCAGTGGCATTCATGATCAGTGCTCTTGCTGTCATCCCATTGGACAGTTACCCTGTAGAGCTTTTCAGGCAGAGGTTCTTAACTACATAAGAATAAGACAGTGTTTTTCCAAGTGCAGTGGTTGATAACTAGATGCCAACAGCAAGGGGCATGTAGAGCAACCAAGCAGAACCACCAAGTAGGTGGGTAAGCAGGTTCCCTCCTTACTCAAGGCCTCTGTTTCACTTTGTCAGCCCCATGCCCTGACGGAACATCACAGACTGAGTCACTCATCTGGAGGGAAAGGGGTCATGTAATTCATCATATTTTTGAAAATCATTTTCTGAAAAAAAAAAAGAAAGAAACGGAGCATTGAGGGAAGGAAGTGTAATGTTTGAACTTGTAAGTTTTTGGTTGGGCTAAAAAGAAGACATACTATGAATTTTATATTATAGATAATATAGAAGATAGTAAACGAGTGTCAGCAGATTTTTTTTTTTTTTGCTGCTGTCATTGCTATTATTTTTTTGTTTTTGTTTTTGGGAGACAAACTGTGGAGTTTAAAGTATAGGAAAATCGAGCAGCCTTATTGATAAGGAAGAACAATAAGCACTGACACCAGCATAGAATTCAACTCCAAAAATGAGATGACTTGCGTTGAACACACATTTTAAAATACAAATTATCCTAAAAGATTTATTTAACCTAATTAAAAGGTAGAGTGTACAGAAAGAGAGAGACAGAGGAAAAAAAGTCATCTATACTCTTGTTCACACCCCAAGTGGCCAAAACCTAGAGCCAGGAGCTTACTTTGAGTGTCCCACTTGGGTGCAGGGGCCCAAGCATTTGGCCACCATCTGCTGCTTTCTCAGACACATTAGCAGGGAGCTGGATGGGAAGTGGAGGAGCCGGGACTTGAACTAGTACCAATATGAGACGCCAACATCACAGGTGGTGGCTTGCCTGGCTGTGTATGCCACAAGGCTAGCTAAACTTCCTTGTTTTGATGTTCACTGGTTTTTCTGTTTCTGTTTTTTTTTTTTTCTTTTCTGTTGCAGGATCTAATCCCAGATCCCACACTGCATTAGCTACTTGTCCATTTGGCTTCCTCAAATCTAAAGCCATTCCTCAGTCACTGCGTGGTTTCCAATGGCCTTAGGAGGCAAGCTCCTCCAGTTGGGATTGGTGTGATACCCTCCCTCAGAGAGGCAGGTCAGAGAGTGGGTGATACTGTGCACTTCTCAGCACAACACGTGGAGGGCTTTGCCATGAACTTGTGTCTTATTATCCCGGAATGTTATTTTTATTCCCTGGCGACCTTGGCGTTTGCCCAGTTTCTGCACTGTAAGTTTACTGTTTTCCTTTCTGCATTTAATTTATGTCTGGGGGCAGATTTGAAAATTGTGCAGTACTTCTCAAAATTGGCCTACTAAGTCTAGCATTCATGATAGGATCTGACCTGCAGCAATTGTTGCTCTGGCACCTGCATACTGATGATTTTGTGTGTGTCCTTCATTCATCTACAAGTACTGATAAATGTTTTCCATGACTGAGTTTTCTGTGACTCCTCCATTTATCCATTTATGTAACAGCTTGGTCTCCACTTGTAGAAGTACAGGCATGTTTTCTTTTAAGAAAGGGTTCAGTATTATCATTTTTAAATTGGATTGCTCGCATTGTCCTAGATTTGATTATTGGAAAACATTTATTGACTCATTTAAATTTTTAATATGTTATTATACAGTTTCATAGGTTCTAGGATATCCCATAGTCCTTCCCAAAATATTTCCCACACACTGATTTTCCCTATATTATTACGATAGTATATAGTTTTTCATAAACAGTCATAAGTCAATCATTCTGCTATTTAAGTGTATCGTGACAATGCAGATACAGACAATAGCAGAAAATCCAGCATATTATTGTCAAGATATTTCCGAACCCGGCACAGTGGCCTAGAGGCTAAAGTCCTCACCTTCAATATGCCGGGATCCCATATGGACACTGGTTCTAATCCCGGCAGCTCCACTTCGCATTCAGCTCCCTGCGTGTGGCCTCAGAAAGCAGTCAAGGACGGCCCAAAGCCTTGGGACCCTGCATCTGTGTGGGAGACCTGGAAGAGGTTCCTGGTTCCTGGCTTCGGATTGATGCAACACCAGCCATTACAGTGGCTTGGGGAGTGAATCTTCGGGCGGAAGCTCTTCCTCTCTGTCTCTCCTCGTCTCTGTATATCTGATTTTGCAATAAAAATAAATAGATCTTTTAAAAAAGTATTAATAAAAAATGTTTCCAACAGTTTCATTGGGAGTCAAGCTTTGATTTAGAAGTAGAGATGCATACTGCATTATATCTTCACATCTGGATAGGAAAGTTTCTACTATAGAATTACTATGCATTCCCTTAAATGAAAAGCCATAAAACAAAATCAACAATAGGAAGGAAAAATAGAAAATTTACAACAAGATGAAGTTAAATAAAATGCTCTTGAATAACTAATGTGTTGCTGAAGAAATGAAAATGTAAATCAAAGCCTTATTGAAGAAAATGATGCTACTGTATGACCTATGACTCAGCAAAAAAATATTTCATCAGAGAAAAATTATTCTGGAGAAATGAAGATAAATACAAAAGTATTGAAACCCAATAGATGTGGCAAATAATATTGAAAGTGCTATTCATCTTGTATTTTGTGAGAATTGCCTTATATCAGAGAGAACATGTTAATGTTTCTCCTTTTGGAATTGACTTGTTCTACTGAGCATAATGTCCTCTAGCTGGGACCATTTGGATGCAAATGGTAAAATGCCATTCTTTTTCATAGCTGAGTGCAGTATTCCATGGAGAAGATACACCACTTCAAAAAGTCAGTGACACCAAAACAACCCTGCCAAGATGTGGGTGAAGGAAATGAGCATTTTTCAAAAGAACAAATTCAAATGTCTAATAGATATAAAAAAGAAATGTTCAGGCTCCCTAGCTGTCAGGAAAGTACAAATGAAAACCGCATTGGAGTTCCGACTAACTCCAGTGAGATTGGCCTACGTTCAGAACTCTGTTAATATGAACACCTGCTGGCGTGGATGTGAGAGGAAAGGCACCCTCCTTCACTGCTGGTAGGAGCGCAGGCTAGTACAACCACTGCGGAGACCAGCATGGAGAGTGCAAAGAGAACAGAAAAAGTGACCTGCTGTATGACCCAGCTATCCCACTTCTGGAATACATCCGTAGGAAACGAAATCTGCATGTGAGAAAGGGGTCTGTAATCCTGTAATTAGGGCAGCGCAATCTGCATGAGCAAAGACATGGGGAACTTTCAAGTTAATGCCTATATCCTAACATGCTCACTTCCTTTTCCTGAATGTTTATTTTCTGGCACTAAAAGGGCTTCCTAACCCACCTTATATTTTCTTAAACAAAATCTTTCCTCACTTTGAAAATGCAGACTTGCAGGATTTTAGTGCAGTTGATTAAAAATGAGAGGATATATACAAAAGCTGAGTAATTATGCCAAAAGAAAATGTTCGATCTCTAGAAGGAAGGCAGAAGTATATTTGAGGATAAAATTGTGAGAGTAATGCAGAAAAGGGTAGTGAAATTATACAAAAAGAGGCCAAATTTGAATGTGCAAGGATATTTTTAAAATTTATAGAAAATGGAGTTAAAATGCATTTATTCTGGTGCAAAAAAAAATTGAAATCAATGTGTAGTTTAGTGTGATTTTTCCATAAGCTGAAAATTTCTCATACTTGATTTTTTTTTTCCTTTTTTCTTCTGAGAGAAAGAGAGAGAGAATGATCACAGGTTTTCCAGCTCTTTTTTCCTTGACAACTGCAGTGTCAGGCTTTGGCTATAGAGCCATCCTCCATTCTCATTGTGGTTGTCGCCCTGAAGGCAGCAGTCTTACGTTCTGGTTCTGGACTCTAGCAAGTGTTTATGCTGCAGTCATTGACCAACGAGAGCGCCTGGAGTGGCTGGGCCTTTCTGCCCACACCTCTGCTGCCTATGGAAGACCTCACTTCCAGATCTGTGCTCCCCTTGGGAGCAACGTTGAGCTCCCAATGACACACAAGTTCACCAGAAATGAAGATGTGTTACAGAGCCAGCAGTTTCCACAGGAAAGTGCTGTAGCAGATTCCTATCCTTACAGAAGCTTGGTATAAGAACAAAGCAGCATCTCCAATCCCTGGGTGAGATAATGACTTGTTTACCAAAAGATGCAGAGCCACAACAATGGGTAAGCATTTGAAAATAAAGTTAGATTCTCTCCTCACACTGTGCCATCAACTGAGTTTGGGGCGGGGGGGCTGGGGGCGGGAAGAGGGGGCAAACAAACAATACTCAGGCACAAATCCTAAGTTGAAAATGGTTGTGTGAATACAACCAAACTAAGAGTTCCTTTGCGGGTCAGGCGCAATAGCGTAGCGGTTAAAGTCCTCGCCTTGCACGCACCAGGATTCCATATGGTCGCCGGTTCTTATCCCGGCGGCCCTGCTTACCATCCAGCTTGTGGCCTGGAAAAGCAGTCAAGGACGGCCCAAAGCCTTGGGACCCTGCACCTGCTTGGGAGACCTGGAAGAGGTTCCTGGCTCCTGGCTTCGGATTGGCGCAGCACCAGCCATTGTGGTCACTTGGGGAGCGAATCATCGGGCGGAAGATCTTCTCTGTCTCCTCGAGTCTGTGTATCTGACTTTCCAATAAAAATAAATAAATCTTAAAAGAAAAATGGTTGCCCAACAAATGGAGATATACTTTATCGTGACAAAAATAAGACTCATGGAATACAATAATAAAGACCTCTTTCTAGCAAAGGAAAAATGCAATGTAAAGTGTTAGCACAGCTGCAGTGAAATGCCACCTTCCAGCCCGGGATGCAGGAAACTGAGCAGCACAGTCTTCTGAATACAAATTATTCATTGCTTTATGAAAGTCTATGTTCTGAAATCCTGCAAAATACTCCTGAAAATACACACTCTGGAAACTGTAGTGAGTGGGTCATATCCAAGGATGCTTAGCTACCCTGGAAATAAGAGGTGTATGCGGCATGTGTCTCATATCCGAATAATAGTAGAATTCCCATTATTATTTTTAATTGTCCTTCCGTATTAGGCTACCTTAATTTCTTCCTTTTCCTACACCTGCAATGTCATGATACATATCAGAAAGTGAAGCCTGTTAACAGTGAAATGAGTGACTATGCCATTGTAATAACTGGGGGACAAATTATGAGTGCCTGTCAGTCAGTATCCAGGGGGAAAAAAAACAAGTCAATAATTATATATTTAAAAATGTAAAATATAAAATATCTGTAAAAACCAAAGGAAGAGAGAAAAAAAAGAAAATGCTTATCTAATCATTATTTGTCATTCCAAGACTAGGCAGTCTGCTTGAATGTAACCATAACGAATGGAAATAAAATTGCAATGGATAGTGTATAGGACTAGGGGTTAGACATGCATAATTGGAACAGCTAGTGGAGTAGTCTAAAAGACATTCCAGGTAATAAGTAAGGAACTGGATTGAACAGAACAAAATACCGTGGGCAGATGGGTAACACAAGAGAGGAACGTTGCACAAAATAATGACCGTGTCCCCCAAGCAGGGTGTGTGACTGTTATAACTCCGCATCCAGCTCAATCAGTTCCACATTTTTGTATTTTCCGCAATGCAGAAATTGTATTCTGTTTTTTATATAGTACAATCTGTCTTCATCAATCCCTCTGTATGATGAATAAGCATTAAGGCCAAAGCAAAAACAAATTTATATACTGTGCATGCCCTGTTTTGTACTCAGCAAATTAAAGAAATGTATTATTGAAAGGTGGGCTTTGTTTCTCAGAGGATTAAACTACCACTTGGGACCTGAGTTTCAAATTGGAGTTTTGGGGGCTGTGCCCCACCTTCATCTCTGCTTCCCATCAAGCTTCCAGCTAATGGTCCTTGCAGGCTTTGGAAGTTGGCCCAAGTGCTGTAACCCTGCCACCCGCATGGACGACCGACTGCGTTCCTGGCTTTAACCGAGCCCAACTTTAGATAGAGGAGTGAACCATCTTTCCCTCTGCACGTTGGTATATGTGCATGCCTTTCAAAATTAATATATGAAAATTATCTACTGTAGTGATAGGCACGCATGCTTAGAAATCTCACAAGTTAGAAAATGTTGAAGCATATCTTTTCACCCATGTACATGACCTTTCCCACAAGGCCAGATTAAGGTTTCTGTGGCTCTCAAAGCTAAAATAGCATCTTATCAATAACGTGCTTAAAAAGCTAGAATTGACTTATACTGTATTTTTTCAGTTAGCTGTTTTTCACTGGAGCCAATCATTGCTGTGCTGATTGCTACCAAAATCAGAGAGGAACAAAGTATAGAACACAACTCCTGTAATTTCAAAACACTTACATAACAATCAGAAAATTTTTATCAGTTTATTTGAAAGAAATTGTTATAAACATAACTTGTGAAACAGAAAACACCTGCAGTGTGCCGAGAGCACAACGAACAGTATCTAAAGTGATGATAGCTTGGTTCTGTCATCAGATGACCATAAGTACAAGCATGCCGTATATTCTGTTGACTTTATTTCCTGTCATGCCTAACCTTCAGAGTGTAAAGAGAGATGTCTAGAACTAATCTGCTAACTCCCTTCTGTACTCATTCTGCTGCACACTAGCCAAGAAACAAGAAACATCTAGCCTGTCTTTCCGAAACATACCTGCTGCTCGGTTCTAAGCAAGTTTAAGATTTTGGCCACTAGAGGGCGTCAGAGCTCAAATTACACAGTCAGTTTTGCAGTGCTGAGATCTGCAGTAATTTAGTAATCAGGCATTTGAATTACTTATTTTAAAATATTCTCTACTATTCACATTTTATCATGATTCAGATAACTATAAAGTGCTATGACTTCATAGAGAATAGAAAAGTGTCTCTATTTTGCGTCATCTTTAATATCTCACTTAAACATATTATACATTTAAAATATGTCATGTACATGTATCAATCATGTAAACATTAAGTGATATTAAACAAAGAAAAATTTAGTAATAACATATGTACCTTTGTTTCCTGTCATATAAAAAGTAGCAATCCCAACATTTAGCAAACATCAAGACCTCAAAAAACACTTGTGAAATAAATAGATGTGTTTAGTTGACTTTCGTTCTCACTTCGTCATGTCAGTGACATGGCATTTCCGGGATGAGCCTTCTGGTGAAACTTCCCGTGTCCCACTTTGGTGTCTGTAGGTTTAACCCCCTACTCCGCCTCCTGACTCCCAGTCCCTGCTAGTGCATCAACGGTGATGTCTCCGGCACTTGTTTCCCTGTCACCTCCGTGGGATACCAGGATTGCATCCTGACCCCCAACTTCAACCACGACAAGCATGTGCAGTCTAACACAGCAAAAAGGAAACCGTTCTCTGGCTCTCTCTTCTCTGATAGGTCAAAAATAAAAGAAAAAATTTTAATTGCAATGGACTATTTCACACCAGTGGCAGGATAAAACATTTCATCATTTCACAAAGTTAGTCTTTGTTGTGTCTCTGAAAGCAATCATTCTTTTAAGATTTATTTATTTGGCTTTTTTTTAAAATATTTATTTTATTCTTATTGGAAAGGCAGATATACAGAGAGGAGGACTCAATTCCCAGGTGTTCACAACAGCTGGAACTGAGCCAATCCAAAGTCAGGATCCTGGAGCCTGTTCCTGGTCTACCACAGGTGCAGACCAGCTGAGACATGAACCGGCAGCCAATGGGATCTCAGTGCATACAAAGCGAGAACTTTAGCCACTAGGCTATCACGCTGGGACCAAGCAATTACAAACTTAAGTTTCCCTGTCATAGTAATCAAAAACACAGAGAAGGAACAAACAACAATAAACCCTACAGCCTATCAAGCACCTAAAGAGCGAAGCTGAATGCTTTATGGAATTGCTAAAAAGACAACATCTGCTTGGTGCCTGTGAGTTACTAAGCTGAAAAAAGAAATCCTTCTACATCACTGGTCACTCCTGCCACAGGTCAAGAGACTCACTAAAAATATGAGAAATGTGCAGCATCTTGCGGCTAGGTTGTGTATCTCCTATAGTGCCATCTTTTCCTCGGTGGACGGTCCATTTCCCATCTAATCCTGATCACGCTCGGGATTATCTTTTGAGCCCAGAGAGGCCAGCAGCAGTTGCTGATGCCCTGCCCTTCCCTTAAGGACTAGAGTCCGGAACCCTGGGGCTCCTCCTGGGGCTCCTCCTGGGGCTCCTCCTGGGGTTCAGGTGCTCAGTGGTTCCTAGCCCAACACCTTGCCTTGATTCCTGCAGCTGCTGGGGGTGACCATTGTCTCCCACCATTCTTTGCTCAGGGTTGCAGTTTTGGGGCTAGGTTAACTCTTGTTGGCATTGCAAGCTTACCCAGCAGAGTCCCTGTCATTTTTTGTCTGCTGAGAAACACTGCCTGATAAATCCTTCGTTGGCCTGAAGTGTTCTTAACATTTTCACCGCTGAAATTGGGCCGCATTTCTCATCCAGAATGGTATGATAGGAATTCATCCGGAGTAAACATCTATGTTTACTCCGAAATGGAAATAAAAGACCCTCCTAATGACAGAAGAGAAAAATCTCAAAGGCAAATTTCGCAAACATTCCGGTTATTTGTGCAAAGTATGTGTCTTCACGCTACAGCAGAAACTTCCTGGAAATGTAACAACTTAAATTGGAGAAAATGTAGTTGAAGGATTTCAAACAGAGAAAGACACTTTGGGACTGTAACAGAAGACATCGGTGTCCTGCATGAGCGTCAAAGAGAGCTGGATGCGTTTAAGGAACTCTGGCTGCCGTCGTCCCGTCCATGTGATTTGCAACAAGCTAACATGTTTTAATGTCTTGCTTCTCAGGAATGGAAGGAAACCATCTGGACATTTCCTTCTCCTGCAACAGCATGGCTTCTTCACAGAGGAGCTGCAGTTTAATTGGAATGGAGTGCTGTCAGAGGAAAATCAAATCAGAGGAGATTTAAATCCAACGATTATTATTTACGTGATTTGGGAGCTTTTTTTTTTTTTTCTGTGACATTTCTCTGCAAGGGCAGCAGCTACTAGAAGAGCTGGCTCAGTGTTATTCTGCTTTGTCTAATGAGATGTCCAAGCCCGCTTGTCTTATTACTACATGAAAGTTACCATGGCTACTGCATTTTTGAAGGTTCAAAAAAAAATTTTTTTTAAATGAACATACTTTTACTGAGCTTATGTTTTTTTAAAATCAGATTATATAAACAGTGCTTGATGTTGAAAAGTAATTGAGAAGAACATCATATTATATTGAAGAAAATTTTAAAAATTCTTGAACTTTCATTGTCCTATCCGTATACATCCATAGTCATTTTATGTAAAATTGGTGATGAGAATTTATTTTTTGCCACTTTGAAAAACTGTTTGGCATTGTTTTGTGTGGGTACTTGTAGATTCAACAATCCCAGCTCTGGTCTAATGCAATGAAGAAAACTGACCACATGCCCCAGGAAACACACACAGGCATGTCTACTGTAGCCTTGAAGTTGGAACAGCATACTTGTCATCAACAGGAGTGGAAAGAACTAACTTGTGGAATGGTGCACAGTAAACAATGATGGAGCACTTAGGAATGATTGAACTACCTCTTTGAAACATAGCTAACATGACTTTGGAAGAAAACAAATTGAAAAAATGACTATAATTCCATTTAAATGGACATGATAAAAAAAGAAAATCTAAGTATTGTTTATGGCTAGCTGCTTAATCCTCAGACAAGAGAAAGGGATGAAAAAACATCACAATCGTTTCCCGTCTCCATCAGCCCTTCCTCACCTCTCTCTCCCTGCTCAAATGCTGGTGTGTGTGTGCTTCCTTGGAGCTTGCGCTGCTGGGAAACCATGCGCTGCTCCTGGGCGGCATGCCCTTGACCGACTGCCCCTGGGACTGGACCCGCAGAGTCCCTCTCTTTCCATCTGCTTTCCAGTTGCTACTACACTCTTTCTGGGGCCTAGCCTCTCCAAAAACCAACCAGCATGGGGATGCCAGGTAGCCATTTGTACTTCCCAAAGGACTCAATAGACAGCCTGCCCACTCTCTGTTAGGTTGGCCTGGAGATCCGGTCATAATCTAAAACTCTCTCCACCCTAACGGGCTTCCTTCCTTTTTTTTCTTTCTCACAGATGGACTGCACTCCCCTAATCCATTTTATTCTTAAAGCTTATCTGAACATCTCTACCCCAGGGACATGATAGAAGCACTTATCTTTCCTCAGTTCAATCCATTAAATACAAATTCACACATCAGAAAATTTAGCATTGTTTAATTTACCAAACTGTCGTATTATCGCATACAACTCTATCTTGCATTTCTGACTTTACAAAGTAACATGGATGAGACTGGCATGCAGGTTCAATGGATAAATCCTCACACTCCATGTGCCAGGATGCCACATGGGTGCCAGATTGTGTCCCAGCTGCTCCATTTCCCATCCAGCTCCCTGCTTGTGGCCTGGGAAAGCAATAGAGGACAGCCCAAAACCTTGGGGCCCTGCACTTATGTGACAGACCCAGAAGCAACCCCTGGCTCCTGGCTTTGAATGCACTCAGCTCCAAACATTGTGGCCACTTGGAGATGAAAGATCTTTCTCTGACTCTCCTTCTCTCTGTAAATTTGCGAATCCAATAGAAACAAAACAATCTTAAAAAAATAATAGCATGAGAATTCTTCTGAAGCCATCAGCGTTTAGTTTCCTTATTTTAATGGCCACCAAACAATGGATGGCATATGTTTACCTTGATTTCTCAATTTCCCACTGGTGGGATTTCCCCGCCCCACTTTTTTGCACTACAAAACACACTGTTCACAAACACACTTGTATGCTCCTTCTCAGGTAGTCATTTTCTTATTTCAATAGGATAGATTTTCAGAAGAGCTTAGAAACAGCAAGTGTTTGTATTTTGCAATAACACAATACCGACTGACTGCATTCGCGTCTAGAGCAATGAACACTCACACTGTGAAATACTCAGTTATGTGAAAATACTCAGCTCCTTTATTCAGCTATGGGAAAAAGTACCCCTTTGTGTACATTTCTGCCCCCTGCAGCTGATGGTACACTCATTGATTTTTTTTTTCCAGCCCAAGAGTTACAAAGTGATGCAACTGTTATCTTTCAATTGGGCGACAGCTTGAAAAATTGAACGCTTTCCATGTTTATTGTTCATTTGCCTTTGCTCATCTAGAGATGGTCTTTTTCATATTAATAGTGTTTATTCTGAGTCTTAATCATTTGTACCATTTCATTGAATGACAGAACTGCATACATTTTCTTCTTTGTTTATTTTTTCATTATTCATTTTATTTTTGATGATGTTTACACAGTTGAGAGGGACATTTGCCCATTTGGACCACTAATTAGGGTGGAGAGGGTCGAAGAACAGAGAAAAGTGGATGAGACAGCTGCCTCCAGTCTTCTTTTTTCTTTCTATATCTGGGGAAAGTCAGAAGAGAAGGGGTTACTCCCAGCAGCCCAACTGCATCAGTTCCCAGCACGGGGACATGGCCACCTCATGTCATTCCAGGGTCCCTGATGTGGAGCATGTTCTCTGGACACTGTTTAAGAGCTGTTGATAGTTTTAAGATGCTGTTCATGTTGTTGCTCCAAGGTTGAGGAAACCCTTCCAAGGTCCATTGGCACCTGGGTATCCACACAACAAGATACTCACTGTCAAACCTTGCCTAGGAAAGCTGTCCACTTTGTTCTGACCACCATGGCATTAGATGACCTCTGCAGACCTCAGTGAACCAGTTGTCATGCTCCCCATGAGCATGTGGGCATGGTGTCCCCTGCAGAGGCCTCAGCAACTGTGGAGACCAAGTTCTGACACAAGCACTCCATGGTCAGACCACAGATCCTGTGATTTTCACTGTGGTTAGAGTTCTGAGTCCAGTTGAGAGGGTTCCCCTAAGAAACCTTGTCAGAGGTAACCCTAATCACACACCTGTTTGTGCCAGCAGAAGCAGTGTCTGTCCATCACCCACAGCAGCCAACACACACATTAGTGGTTGCACTCACCTGGTCATTTTCCGTCCCCAGCCCCGTCTCATACTCACACCAGTAGATGTGAGGCCCAGCCTAACCTGCCCACCGCACAACTTGGCCTTCATACATACCAGCGGAAACCACAACCTAGTCAGAGGGACCCCCAATAACCCCTACCAGATCCACCCTAGGCTCCAGTTCTTGCACAACTGCAAATATTTTCAATTGGTGTATAACCAAATATATTTGTCTTTTACAACTTAGATTTTCCATCTTAAAAAGATTTCAATCAACCTCTTTTCTGCCCTTTTAAATTACAATAATTTTCTAAACATTTTTTTTCCATTAAGCTTGTTTCTTTTTTAGTTTCTGTACGTATCTAACTCAACTTGTTTGGCTAAATATAAGGTACAATTCCAGTCTAACATTTCAGATGTACAATATTCCATGATCATTTTTCAAATGCATGATATGTCTCTCTCACTGTTTTCAATGTCATTCTTGTAATTCTTCACATTTTTTTTACAAATAATCTGATACATCCAGGAGGTGTCTGATCGGTTATATTCTCTACATTGTTTTGTTGTAGCAGCTGTAAAGTAGACTTCAGTATGTGAGAAGTTATACTTTCTTCTTTGTCATCATTTCCTGGCTGATTTGAATATTTCTTGCATCAGGTAAATTTGATCTTAGGACTTTGGATGGGATTTTACAATTCTTTTAAGCCCTTTAATTTTCTTTTTGAAATTATTTACAAGTAAAAGTTTTGTAGATATTATCCATAAAGTGCTGATTATTTCTAGTGATTATTCTGCTTAAGCAAAAATATGTTAAGATGTCTTTTGCTCATAAGAATACAGATGTGTGAATATTTTGAAAATAATAGCGTTTTATTTTCTTTACTGGATTTACTAGATTTTTCTAATAGTAAATGATAATAGTAACAGTAAGCATCTATACCTTTTTTGCTTATTTTAATGGAGATGGAGTTAGTGTTTCATCAATGCAAATATAGGCCATTATTTCTTAAAGTTCTAGAATATTAAGTAGCTCCTTTCTCCCTGTTATATTTAGATTTGCATTGTGAAAAGCTGCTGAATTGTCTGGAGTCCCTTTTTAATGTATAAGTGTTGTGGTTTTGTTTTCTTTTCATTAATAATTAACAAATTCAGAGATGTTTATACTGTACTATTTGTTTATTTCCAAAACTCATTGTGTTTTTTCTCTTGATCGTTATTTTTAGCATGCTGACTTCATGAAATGAAGAGGGGCAGCTTTTTCTATCATTAAAGTTAATACTGCTTAATTTTAATTTTATTTTAATGAGAGAGAGAAGGAAAGAGAGAGACTTTCCATCTGCTAGTGCAGTTCCCAAGTACCTACCACGGTGAGCCCTGGGCCAGGCCGAAACAAGAAGCCAAGAGCTTAATCCCAGTCTCCCATTTGGGCGGCAGGCAAGCAAGTACTCAGGTCATCACCCACTGCATTCTAGTATCTACCTGTCTGTGCACAGATTTATAGATACATAGATATATTTGTAAATTAATATATGTCGATACAATTATAAATATAAGCTCGCAGTACATTATCTATAATCATGTTATTATGCAATACAACAGAGACTTACTTTTATCTAGTTATAATTTAAGTTCTCCTGGCATTTTGAATTGTTTTGCACACTTAGTTGCTATGGTCAGTCATTTGTAATCCTTATATTTTATTCATTAGGATACTTTCTTCTTATATAATATCCCATTATGCTGCTAGTGCTACCAATCTGGAATTCTCTCTTGTCTACTATCAACATTATAAAACTTGCATTAGTATTTTTATTGTTGTTTGATCTACAGAAACAGTAGGGATATTTCTCCTCCCCTCTTCTTGGGACAATCTTTTTTCTTTCTTTCTTGAGGCTTATAGACATTTAGTGTCACAATTTAGAATTTTAGTCAGAATATGCCACCCCGTCGGGAACTCGTTTCATCCCTTAACTATATAGGTCTATTTGTCCTCTACTCAGTACATTTTTTCTATTAGTTAATTGTCCTTTCTTCTCCATTTGTTCATTTTTTCTCTGTTTTGAGTTCTTATTAATTGCACATTAGTTTCCTGGAGTTGCACTCCAAATTTCTTTTGGTTTACCTTAAGATTTCCAAGATTTGTAATTTGTTTTGCATTTAGGGATATTTATTAGACAGAGTCTTCCTGCCTGATGTAATTGGTCTGCTATTGAAATGTGAAATTTTTTAAACATTTGTTTTTGTTTCCGAAAGAACTCTATGTCTTGCAATCGAGTCCACTCGTTTATTTATGTACTCATGCATTCATTCATTGGCTCATTTTGTTAGGTAGTTAAGTCACCATCTGTTGTTTCCTGCTAGAAGCCACCTGTGCAGGATGCTCAGGCCCAGCGCCCTCCCTTCAAGCTTCACCTCATCCCTCTTTTCAAAGAAAGTTCTAGAAGTCATCGCCCAAATCTATGAGCTACAGGGTGAAACTTCATTCCATGTGCACAACATGTAATGATCAACACGTATACTTCGTTGAGTGTACCCTATAAAACACATGCTTAGAGCATCTTCCTTTTTTTATAGAGTACACACTAGGATCTTATGAACTGTAGTCTTCTTCAATGTACTAGGTAGCACTAGCTACTTACTCCCTCAATCAACTCCTGATTGAGTACCCTATGTCCAAACTTCCTCTCTCCTCCCTATCGTCCTAAGCCTTTAGTAACTCCCAGCCCATGTTCAGCTCGTGCTTTGTGGCTCCCACATAGAAGAGAGAAGGTAAAGTATTTTTATGGCTGAGTAGTATTTCACTGTGCGTGTGTCTAAATGTCTCACATTTTTCTTACTCACTCATCGAGAAAAGGACACCTTATTTGTGGGTGAGGCTGTTGTGGACAGTGCTGCAGTAAGCAGAGCAGAGTAGGTATCTCTTTAATATATGAAGCCTCAGCTGCATCAGGTATTTGATACCTGAAACATTCAAGAAGAAACCATACTTGCCAGTGAGCTATCACAGCAATGACTAGCGGAGGAAGGACAGCTCCCATCATGGTTCTTGTCTTGGGCAACCGGCGTCAATGAAATACAATTAAAAAGAAATGCATTGATTAGGAAGGAAATGAGAAAGCTGGCATTGTTTCCAGGTGCCCTCCTCTGCACCCCAGTGCCGGAATCAACGAGTACAAACCAAAAAATTGTAAGAAACAGCATGAGAATGTCTCAAGGTACTCGAATGTAAAATGGGCCTGGAAAACCTTGAGCAGCATCTCAGAGCCACAGTAAAGATCCTGGGACATCTAGGAAGGCCTGTGTGTGAGCAAAGCATGCCACGTGCATGTAAAGAAAGACTTCGATGAGGAAATCCAACAGTACAAAAACTTTTACTTCTCCACACAATGACAGCATAAATTTAAGCAACAACAAAACTTATATAACTTTAGACATGATATTTAAATTTCATTCGAGAGGGCCCGGCGGCATGGCCTAGCGGCTAAAGTTCTCGCCTTGAACGCCCCAGGATCCCATATAGGCACCGGTTCTAATCCCGGCAGCTCCACTTCCCATCCAGCTCCCTGCTTGTGGCCTGGGAAAGCTGTCGAGGATGGCCCAAAGCTTTGGGACTCTGCAGCTGCGTGGGATACCTGGAAGAAGTTCCTGGCTCCTGGCTTCGGATCGGCATAGCATCGGCCGTTGTGCTCACTTGGGGAGTGAATCATTGGACGGAGGATCTTCCTCTCTGTCTCTCCTCCTCTGTATATCCGACTTTCCAATAAATAAATAAAAATCTTTAAATAAAAAAAAATTTCATTCGAGAGAAAAGAAATAAATAAAGAAATCTAAGATACTTTTAGTAGAAAGCAAAGATTATAATGAGTAAATAAAGTGGTCTAACACCAGAGCTTTGTTCTAAATCTTGTTATTACAAGAGTGTGGTAATAATGGAAAATACAAGTAAAGAAGTGGAGATGGACTCATCAATCAAGTACAGACCTGCGTTCAATAGAAAAATTCAGCAGGATTTACCAATCAAGATCATGGTTTAAGTCACAAGGAAAAGCAGGGATGATTCGGTAGAATCTGAGGCTGTTAATTCTGAAGAATGAACAAAATAAATTCTGTTATTGTCTTCAAATTTGCTGCGAAAAGGGCTCCCAAAATGCAGTCTTTTAAAGTTAATTAATCATTTTTGAGAAAGAGAGAAACAGAGCTCCTCTCTGCTTCTTGGCTCCCTAAATGCTCACAGCAGCTAAGGTTAAGTTGGGCCCAACCAAAAGCTCAAGGTCTCCCGCATAAACAACAGGGATCCAAGCATTTGAGATGTCTCCTGCAGTCTTGCAAGGTTTGCATTAGCGGGAAGCTGGAATGGGACTGAATTCAAGTCCTTGTGGAATTCACCCCCCACGCAGATGTGGGGTGAAGCATCCCTGCCGGGGTCCTCACCCCTGAAGACAGAGTCTGTTAGTACAAGTTCAGAGAGGGGGTTGCCCTGAAGATCAACAAAGGAAAAGGATGGGAGAGAAGCAGTAGCCGCAAGAGGGAGAAGCTGAGCTGACGCGGAGGCTCTGGAGGACTTGGCCAAAGAAATGAAGCTGGGGGTCTCTTCAGAGCTGTGCAGCACTTCATATTGTTACAATTGTTGCGAATGTCCTTTACCTGGGGAATGCTCTGTGAACCTGGCCTAGGTGGCTGTCCCTGTCTTAGTTGACGCTACCACATTCACAAAATGAATTACAGATGTATCTAAACTCATGCTGAAATTAATTGTAAGATGTGAATTTGTTAAAAAGAAAACATAACGAAATGCTACAAATGACAAAAGAATTTGACAAAGGTCAAGAAGATCTATAAATATATTGTAACCTAAAGAAAACCTAAGGACAATTTGGGGCAAAACATTAATAATGTATGCTTAATGACAAATTTACATTTTGTTGTCGTTTTTTTTGTTTTGTTTTAAAGCCAGAGTTACAGAGAAAACAGAGAGAATGAGATTGCGAGAGTTCTTACATTTTGTGGTTCATTCTGCAGTCAGCCACAAGGCCTGGGGGCTGAGCCAGACGAAAGCCAGGCGGTGGATCACACCCCGTGCTTTCCCAGCAGCCAGGGACTGCCATGTGTGACTGCTTTCTGGGGCGTGTTCTCAGGGAGCTGGATCGGAACTAAAGCAGTCAGGACTCAAAGCTGCTCCTAGGAGGGATGCCCGCATATCTGGCAGCAGCTTAATCCTCTACATCACAGTGCTGTCCCCTGCACTGCATTTTAACCAGAGTATGATGCATGGAGTATTAAATTTAAAAAGACAGTTTTGCTTCTATTGCCAATGGATATCCTAAACATTATTTGAGTAGAAGTTTCTGTAGGCCCCTAGACTTCCCTTACCTATATTCACATTTAGGCAAAAGCAGTTATTTTAATCCAATTGAATCAGCCCTTTGCATTTTCTTGCCATAAGGTGTATCCATTCCGGGTTTTCATGACTTCTTTTGTGTTTTCTCACCTCTTACCCTCTGGCCAGCTGTGGTTCAGTCCTGTATGTCAGGAAAGACTGCACGGAAGGAGAAAGCAGTGAGAACACAGGGCTGGACAGCCCCACTCACCCGGGGATGGAATCTATCCCAGTGGTTGTGCTCAGGCTCTTGCCTTTGTGTAAAGGAGAGTCACACGTGGGAAGCTTGATGGCTCCTTGGAGACCCCAGCCATCTTCCCAGCTCTGCCTCCAACCCATCCAGTCATCTCTGGCCCAAGCTGCCAGATCACTGGTGGGTCACTCCTCAGACCCCTTCTAGGAGAGTCCCTCCTCTTCGCAACGGGTCTTGGCTCAGCAGGGAAAGGCTGCTAGCCTCACCCCGAGTGAGAAAACAATGAGTCCTTTTACTTTCCAAATGAGTCCTTTTACTTCCTTGTACTTTCTGGACATCTTGAGATAGCATTAGACCGCAGTCCACTCCCTGCAATCAGCAAGCCAACCTTATCCATGCCTTGTGAGGGGCTGGAGAGGTCCTGGGTGCTTGAGGGGAGCCCTCTGGGGTGGGGCTGTTGTGCCGGATTTTGAAATCCCCGGATAATCATCAAGTCTGAAGTCGGTGCTAAGGCATAAAGGTGGTTTATTCAGGTTAGCCTAGGTCTCCCAGCCACCTCCCCCAGGGCTGGGAGCGGGAGGGGCAGCCACAGCAGCTGAGGATGCTGCACGGTCAGCAAGGAGGACAAAGAAGGAGAGAGAGTGTGAGCGAGCTGAAGAGAGCATGAGCCAGCCCGAGGGAGAGACAGAGAGCCCCAGGTTGAACAGCCCAGTGTTCTTATACATTTTAGGCTATTAATTATACAGTCATGATTTAGCAGGCCTCTATTGGTGGGTTTGAAGCAAGCAACTTTCAAAAAGTAGAAACAGATGAGCTATAGGACGGTGAATCTTATCAAACACCAGGTACCTCCTTCCTGAGCAGTGGTCTGCCTATGTGACCTGCCAGGTGACCTGCCAGGTGTCCTGCCAGCGTCACGCAGACTATCAGGCCTGGAGTTCACACAGCCCCCAGCCAAGCCATTAAGGCAGAATCACAAAGGCAGAAGACAGCTAGGTTTTTCAGGGGCACTAACCCCAGTTCCTAAGAAACACCTGGTAAACTCCTCCCCATCTTCTCAACTTCTAGTGGAAACAATTGTTTATTTGTTTCAGGTCCAAATGTATTCTTTTAAAAAACATAACTGAATACTGATTAGTATCAAGAATAGGTTAAAAAAAAAACCCTCATATAATTAAAAATTTAAAAAAACTGGACAATGGAGAAATGTGTGGATTGTACACATAGTCAATTCACAAAGACAAATATCAGGGGACATTTAGACTAAGAATAAATGCTCAAAGCCATTGATGATCCATAGGAAGATCAACAGAATTCATCAGGCACATGGATTATCAAAATTAAAGAGTTTGCAAGCATCTCTTTGGTGAATGTGGGAAGCGGATGCTGTCATTTACCACAGTGGAGATGGGAACTAGAAATTTGATGAGAACTATCAAAACATTGGAGGTTTATTTAGCAATATAAAGTTCCATAGTTGAGTCCAGTAGGCATGCTTACATTAGATACCTATTGAGGTGCCAGCACTGTGGTATAGTAGCTGAGCCTCGGCCCGTGGTGCCAGCATCCCATAGGAGCACTGATTTCTGCTCCAGATACTCCACTTCTGATCCAGCTCCCTGCTTATGGCCTGGGGAAGTAGCAGAGGATGGCTCATGTGCTTGGGCCCTTGCACCTATGTGAGAGACCCAGAGAAAGCTCCTGGCTCCTGGTTTCAGGTCAGCCCAGCTCCAGCCATGCAACCATTTGGAAAGTGAACCAGTCGATGGAGGAGCTATCTCTCCCTTGTCTCTCCTTCTCTCTGTAACTCAAACAAAAATAAATCTTTTTGGGCCTGGCACGGTGGCGCAGTGGTTAAGGTCCTCGCCTTGTACGCCCAGGATCCCATATGGGCGCCGGTTCTAATCCTGGCAGCCCCGCTTCCCTTCCAGCTCCCTGCCTGTGGCCCGGGAAAGCAGTCGAGGACGGCCCAAAGCTTTGGGACCCTGCACCCGCATGGGAGACCTGGAAGAGGCTCCTGGCTTCGGATCAGCATAGTATCGGCCATTGTGCTCACTTGGGGAGTGAATCATCGGATGGAAAATCTTCCTCTCTGTCTCTCCTCTCTGTATATCCGCCTTTCCAATACAAAAATAATAAAAATAGATCTTTAAAAAAAAATCTTTTTTTCTAAATAAATCTAATGGTAAGTAAAAATGTAATGTGAGAAATCCAGAAAATATATGCAGTTGTGAAAGATTTGCTTTCATAACATTTGATTTGTGACTATCAAAGTCATATTTGCAATATGTGTTGTATCTGCTTTATTACAGAGAATGAATTATAATGGCAGAGTTAGAATGACATTATTGTATATCCTGCTTCCCTAGTCTCATTAGGCAATTTCCTATATTCTTTCGGGATTAAAAGTATCAGTTAGAATGTAATTTTTACAATTAAAGTTGTTTCCATGGCCTGAAACAAAAATTTCTTTCCCCAGCCAGCTTATATTAGAGTCATCTTCTAATTAAGACGTCTGCTCAGTCAGTCCATTTCCTCTCTCCCAAGGTTGCCTAAGACAGTTTCAGCCTCAACAACTGTGCTTCTATTGTGGGATTCTGCTCAACCTGTTTCTAAAGCTGATCGGATCTGAATGGTCACATGAGCCCAGTTCTATTAGGCAAAATTTCTCTGTTTGGTATTTGAAAGTGCGATTGGGAGGCATTGGACAGTTTGTGCTAGTGGCTTACACAGAGCACAGTAGCTGAAGAGACTGGGCAGCAGTTTGAGGTGAAGTGTCCCTAGCCAGGTCCAGCTGTTCTATAGACGTGGGAATGTTAAAGCAGACACATGAGAGAGAAGCTGGGACAGACAGGAGTCAGTCCAGTTCATAATATTTTGTGTTGGAAAATGCATTTATCGGCAGCAGCCTTTACCGACACTGTGTGCCAAGAACAGTTATAACTACTTCGCAGTCATGCACTGTCTTTCTCAAAGCTGATAGCAGCCAGATGGCCAAGCCCTCTTAGCAACCCTCTGCAGGATCCCAGCGTCTACATATGTGTTGTCCTCAAGTAGGCAATGAAAAGACATCCTACAGTCTGAATCATACTGAGTGACTCAAGAGGTTAAGTTTGCTGTTTTTTTTTTTAATTTCAATTTTAATCTGTCTTTGTTTTCCCCACACAAATTTTTAGTTTCAAAAGACTTTCCCCCCCCCCCCCCAGGTACTTATGGTTAGAGCACAGTGCACCAAAGATGCAATCAATGTTATATATATTGTAATTTTGTTGTCCAAATTCTTTCAGTACCTTTAACCTGAAATCATCTCATTTTTTTCATTTTTTTTGTTTCTTTTTTCTTTTTATCCTGTGATTGTGCACAGTAATTTACTGCTTTATAACTCAAAATTTAGTGACTTAATGCCAATGGCAACATGGATATGATATTATAGGTCAGGAAAAATAAGACACACTGGAGATGGCTTTATTTGCTTCACACTGCCTAATACCCAGCACTAGAATGGCTGTGGGAGCTTGGAACAGCTGCAGGTGGGCAACAACGGGGCTGCTTAATTCACACGTCTGATGCCCAGACTGGGACAGCGTTAGAAGTGTGTTCCTCTCTGATGATCGGACACACGGAGCTGTTCACTGTGGCTTAGACGTCCTCACAACATGGAAGCCTCAGGGTGAACTTCTCGTATAACAGTTCCCAGCACCATCACAATGGTGTCTTCATTTACCTTCATTCACCTGCAGCCTCTAGCTCATGTCAATTTTCCTGCAGTCTGGAGTTTTCCAGAAGGTCATATACGTGGATAAAACAATATGCAGTTTTTTGTATTTGATTTTTGTCACAATACATCTGGTGTTCCTGTTGCATTGCTCACTAACTCATTCCCTCTTATTGATGAAGTCATCTTCCGTCATATGAATGTTCCACCTTTATTTTATCCATTTACTTGCGAAGGGAAGTTTGGGTTACTTCCACACAAAGGCTTTTTCCAAAAATAGCTGAAAAAGCAAAAAATGAATCTTGCCATAGAGTCCTTAATTTCTGAACTCCTTTCAGTTTCTAATCATTCTGAGCTGCTTGTAAGCGAAATTTAGAAATCATCAATCAAATGGGGTAATGCAGGTTTGGGGTGAGAAACTATCTTTTTCTAGCAAATCGTTTTCTTCTAAATCCTGGTAGAATGCAAATGTTCCCATTTCTCAGCCAGCATGTTTATGGCAAATGTTGCAAGTGACAGATGGCCTCATAACAACTGGATGACAAAAGGACCGTGCACGTGCAGAGTTTTTAGAAATTGGCCCAGGAGCCAGATAAGAAGAGGGAGCACTGGCTGTGGCTGACTGAATTCTCTGTAAGGATGCTTGATTAGGCGATGGTGGACCAATGTGGAGGGTGGAAACAGGGGCGGCAGGAGGTACCAGAGAAAAAAGTAGGGATATGCCTGCCTTTGCCATGATCCAGCCCCCTTCGTACAATAGTTCAAATTGAGTCATTTCACATTCTGTGCAGGATTTCAATAGGTTAGAACTAATTTTAAATCCATTAAAAAATGAGCCCATGTCAGCATTGTCTCCATGACCCTTTGCCTTTGCAAGAGCTAAGAACAATGCTGCCGCACTAGCTTTTTTCATGCTATTGTGTCATTTGGCATAGAACAGGTGCCTCAGACTTTCATTGCCAACTCAACGTACTGTAGCTGCACAATTCTCTAATTTCACTGTCAAGGCAGCAATCTTTTCTCCTTTGTTAAACGGCTCTCAGAATCCCGGTAAGGAATGCCAATGCAGATTGAACTTGAGGCAAATGATACCTTTGCCTCTCCTGCTACCTTTGAATATTTAAAAAGCAGAGATGAGCTCCTGGATTGAGTCTCAGGATATGAAATTTCTCTGGTTTTGTCTCAGTCAATGTTTCATAAAAAGAACAGACTTTGTAAGAAAATTCTTACAATGCTGGAAATATCAAGTTGTATGTTTTGTTATTTTCCTTTTTACATTTAAGTTCCTTTAAATTGATAACAGTTCCTTTCTTGAGAGAGCTTTCATTAAAAAGTGAAGTGAGTATCAACTTTGGCTCCATAAGCAGGCTGTCTTCCGTTTCCTTCTTTCACTTAAGCCCTCACTAATGCCGCTTTCTTAGTAACTCACAGCAGTGCACTGGCCAGCTATACACCTGAAGGCGGGTTTACTCACAGGCAACTCAGAGAGGACCACACTCGTTTATCCAAAGTGATTATCTGTGGACAATGATTTTCCTAACATATTATGTTGTTGTACATAAATAAAATACACATATACATTATAAAATAATGTAGTAAATATGAGTCGATCTCAAAAATTTCAAGAAAGGTGGAATTTAAAAATAAATTTATTTTGGTACAGTTTTGGGGGAAAATATTCATCTTCATTTATCTGAAGGACAAAGATATTCTACCAACTATATCATTTCTCAAATACCTGATGTAAAGCCAGGGCTGGATCAAGCTGAAGGCTGGAGAGCTAAAGCCCATCTGAGTTTTGCATGTGAATTGCAGGCTGCTAACCTTGAGCCCTCACCAGTGGCCTCCCAGGGCATGCGCATTCAGACAGCTGGAATCTGAAAACAAGCTGGCAGTTGAGCCCACGATGCAGGTGCCTCACACTGTGGCTTGACTGCTGGGCCAGAAACTGGCCCTGCTAAATGCTCTTTGAAGTACATTCTAAACTCTAGCAGTATCTGTTTCCCAAGACATTTATAAAATATGTATCCTCATTTTTTTTTTGAAGGCAGAGAGATGGAGACATCTTCCATGGTCACATTCACTCTCCCAAGTGCCAGCAGCAGTCAGAGGGGATCAGGCTAAAGCCGCGAACCGCAGACTCCTTCAGCATGTGTCCTTTTGCTTATACTCAGTCTAGGTAGATAGGCAGGTTTTTATTTTGTTTTGTTTTTGGCTTTTACCCACATGGTGATTAGAGGGACTTGAAACCTTTAAATTTTGGCTGGCAAGTAAGTGTTTCAACTCATATAAAGCATTCCTAATGTGATTATGGGAATTAGAGAATAATAATGGTATATACACACATATAACTGGATGAAGGAGAACCACATTGGAAAAAAAAACAAAAACACCACTTTTGAAAACACTCACTGTGATACCAGGCAGAATTAAGGAGTTGTGCTAATATCATGTATTATTGCTGCTTTATAAAATTGAACTAATACCCTCAACAGCATAGTGCTAATCTTTGCTACTAAAAATTCTATTTGAAATCAAAATGCAGAAACACTGCTAAGTGAAAAATAAAGAATTACTTCAGCATGATAGCGTAGCGGTTAAAGCCCTTGCCTTGAACGCACCAGGATCCCATATGGGAGCCGGTTCTAATCCTTGTGACGCTGCTTTCCATCCAGGTCCCTGCCTGTGGCCTGGGAAAGCAGCAGCGGATGGCCCAAAGCTGTGGTACCCTGCATTCATGTGGGAGACCCAGAAGAGGCTCCTGGCTTCAGGCTTTGAATTGGCTCAGCTCTAGCCATTGCGACTGCTTGGGGAGTGAACCATCAGACAGAAGATCTGCTCTGTCTGTCCTCCTCTCCTCCTCTTTGTATATCTGCCTTTCCAATAAAGTAAATAAATCTTTAAAAAAAAAAAAGAATCGCTTTATTAGAACCAATAGAAAGAAAAGTCACTAGAACAGAAATAAATATGTAAAATGAATTAGGTTCTATTTTTTAGCACAATTCACCTGAGGCTCATTTTCACAATTATGACTAGGAGTGTCTGTTGAGTCATGAAGAAGAGTATGGACTAACCTGGGCAAACCGAATTCATAGAGTCACTAGATGGACTTGGTGGAATGCCAACACCAGAAGTTTGCATCTGACCCAAACCCTAAACTATCAGTAGAATTTATTGCAGTTGAAGGTCAAAGCAAATGATTAAAATGATAGCAACAAAAAACTTATAAAGTATTGCATATTTAATGTCAAGAAATAAGGATGTGCAATAGATATGCGGAGGGATACATCCTGCAAAATTTTTAAGGGGGGTCCATTGTGATGAATGCTGACTATCATTCTGGATTTCGTGCAGTATCCTTTCTGGAACTGTCAGATGACTCTGAATTGAGAAATGAGAGAAAGTTTGGCATACTGTGGGATCGCAATTGTAGGAGGTGTGTACGTAATGCATAAAGTGATTTTAGAGTTGAGAATAATAACAAATCCTTAAAGATGTGTAAGAGAAGATTTGGTATGAGAACTTTACTGTAGTTGACAAAAGACAAAGAGATCATCAATTTGAAATATATTTTTGTGACACACATGATAAAACTTGAGAACCTTCTAGAAGAGGGGAATTGAAATTCATACAAAGATGGCACTGAGGATTTTAGGCTAATGTTAGTACTTCCCGATTCTTAGAAGTATTAAAAGGACTCAATAGAGATCCTATTTAGGAAAAAGATGATTAATTATGTTGAGAGTTCCACATGTTGATAGTTTCTTCTATGTTTGTTAACTTAATGCAGACAGCAATTAAAACAAATGAGAAGTCAGAGAAGGAAGCAATGTAGCTATAACTGAAACATTTACAGGGGAAAAGATAAATGACAGCAAGGAACAGAATGACAAATAGTTGTAACTGTGGGATAAGCTGACTTAAAAAAAAATCACCTAACAGCATAAAAGCATAATTAGCACGTACATATATACTGATTATTATGTTAAGTAATATAGACACACTCTCAAATTATTCTCAAGCACACATATATGTATATAAAATTATGTATGCAATATATTTATGTAGCATGTACTGTATATAATATGAATTCTATAATATAGATTATATAATATAAATTTTATATTCTATAATATTTTATAGAATTATATGTGTCTGTATTAGATTATGTGTGTATGTTAAATATTTGAATATATTAAGTATATATTCATCTATCCATCTTGGCATATTTATTCCAGCTTAAAACAATTGACAAAACCATCAGCACTAGAATATGAAAACAATTGAGAGAAATCAAGAGAAATCACAGTGACTAATCTACATTCATATTTTCAGTGCTCTTAATATTGGAAGAGATCTACCAAATGCATTGTCTTCTTAAGTTATTCTTTTATCACTTGTATCTTTTACTGTAACTGAGCCTGCAAAATACAACTGAACATTACATATTTAATTTTGTTATTTAAAGGCAGAACTATAGATGGAACAAGATTTAGATAGAGAGCAGTATTTTTCATCAGCTAATTTACTACCCCCCCAATTCCCACAAGAGGCGGGACCGGAGCAGGTCAAATGCAGGATGAGGAGCTAAAGTCCGGTCTCCCACATGTTTGTCAGGGATCCAAGTACTTAAGGCACCATCTTCCTCCAAAATGCGCATCACCAGAAAACTGGATGAAAAGCAGAGTCAGCTCTTGAATTCAGGCACTCCAGGATGAGATGCAGGCATCCCAAGCCAGGATATAACCTGGTTACACAACAGGCACCCCAAAACATGTACTGAACAGACAGGGATACCAGCGCCTGTCCATCCGTCATAGTTATCCGGAAGCCCTCCTCTTAATTCACAGCAGCTTCTCGATTTGTGTGCTACCTTTCCCCCCTCCTCAACAATGACTGCAGCCAAACACACTCATGACTGTAAAACTTAACCTATATTGCACTCGTGAGTGCTGTATGCAGCAGACACACATCTAAGGAGGAAAAACGTGCCTATTGCAACTTGAGCATTGTTCTACTAACTATAAAATGCTAAATAAGCATTTCATGTACTTCCTATAACTCAGTAAGTGAATTCTTTGTCTTAGGATTAGCCACCAATCCATGCTCATAACACTCCTAATTTTTCACATCATCAGAGCTTTTGACATCGTGATCCATCTTATCAGGAAGGATGCTGAGCTCTTAATATAATTATTTAGGTAACCTCTCAGTGAATTAGCTCTGCTGACACTGCTAAAATTCAGGTGTACTCATGGTTTTGACTCATTTCTGCTTCTTGACTTCCGTCTTTTAAGAACAGACCTTGTTCTCAAGAATCTACATTGTGAACATACAAAATGTACCTTTTTAAAAGAAAATCCTACTTTTGCTTTGAACTGTTATTTCCCATTCGAATTTGGTTGTGGAATCCCACACAATTCAATGCTAAGATGGGAGGCACCAAGGATACTTTTTCATCGAGAGACACTCCCCCAGGTAATGTTGTCTCTCACGATGAAACTAGCTAATACTTTATGTTAGTCCCAGAAAAGTCCCCAGGATTCAAAGTAAGTATGTGCGTTCCCTCCACTGGTCTGCAACTCCAGAATATTCCCTGCCACCATGTGAATAGACACCTCAACCCTGTCTTTATGTTTTGATCCAGTCTCTGTATATTAGAAGTATTCCTTTGAAAACTCATTGTTTATTTTGTGTGTGTATGTGTGTGCTTAAATAGTACATGATTTTCTCTTCAATGAGATAAATTCCTACTGGACTAGCACTTGAAACATAAATGAGGGGGTTTCAAAAAGCTCTTATTTGGAAAATGGAATTTAAAACTAAGTTTATTTTACTGTGAAAAAAATGGAATCCATGCACGATTGTTTCAGAATACACACTTTTCATTCACTTTTTGGAGACCCCCCCTCCTAAGTAACCTACAATGCTGTTATGTTAGTGAAATAAGACAGAATGTTTCAAAATAGTAAACTGGAAGGAACCCAGAGCTTAGATGGACATTCTTACCTTAAATCACATTGTTTCTCTGCAATAGATTTCTGTTCCACTGTATTTCTAGATGTCTTGAAATATGTTTCTACTCTGAGAGAAAACAAAGAAAACTGTCTTTGGAATTCCTGAGTAAATATGCCTTAAACAGAACTATCCATGTGAAGAAGGAAAAAAAAAAAAGAGAGAAAGAGAAAAGGAAAAAACAGATTTTAATTCTTCTCAACACTGAATTGTCTTGAAAAGATTCCAGTAATAGAAATCATAAAATAAAAGTATGAATAGGGCAGCTTACTAAAATTACTACACATGAAAAACTTCCTATACAATATGTTCCAAATGAAAATATATATATATATATATATCCATATTTCAACGTTAGTCATACATTCACTATGTAATCGGTTCCATTTTCTTATAGGAATGTCTTCCACAACCTTCAGAGCCCGAGTCTTTTTATACACTGTGCCTTTAAGGCTGTACTTTTAGTGTTGGCTCACATTTCCAAAACATATGATTCAGATGGCCTGTAGGCACTTCAATTTTTAACATCACACTATGTATGTTTTGGGCATACCATATCATAAGTGTAATTACATGGGAAACACTGCAGTGTCCTGCTTAAAGGACTAGAAGTTTATTTCTCAGTCTTGCGAAGGTCAAAGTATATTTCTCAGTGTTCTGTAGTTCAAAGTTTATTCCTCACTTTGATGAAGTTCTAAATTGATTTCTCACTTTACTGAACCCTCTAAGATACAAACAAATCTTTAAAAAAATAAATAAACTACCGGGGGGTAGTAGAGACGAAACACACTGTGGCGTTTGTCCTAGCGAAAACCAATCATGTCACTAGAGTTTCCACAGGCTTTGAGAGCAAGTAGCTGGCATGTGTTACTTTAACTATCTGCGCTATATTAAGGCATTTGTTAATGGCTTTAGATGTTAAGAATGGACCTAAGCCCATTCTAATTGTGCTCATAATCGTGCTGGTTGACTGAAACCATTGGGAAGGAATTCCATGGCTGACTGCTGTGAGACCACCATAGGTGCAGAGGACAAGGCCAAGGACAGTGTGCTGAGCACCCGACAGTGGAGAAGGTCCTGGGCACTCAGCACTTTAAGGTCACATCGTCCACTATGTCACATTAGGTTGAGACTTTCAGACTGATTTTGTTTTTCAGTGTGGAAACCAAAGCAAGAAAGCCACAACATCAGTCTGTAACTCAGTAGAATGACTTTGCAGGGAAAGATTGTCTTCTAACAGGACAGAAATTTTTAGAGGAAACAGTAAGTTTTTAGTGTAATAGTTTCCATCTGCAGCTGGCTATGTAGAAACTTTTTGGTGAGTGGGCTGTGAGTGCTTTGCTTTAGAAGCTTTATATAGAAAATACATGGCTCAAAATGTACTTGTGAATTTTTAAATTTTGGACATTTTACTTAGAAAAGTTTGTAACGCTAATAGATGTTCATCTTGTCTTTATTTGAGAGAGGAAAGAGCACGAGTCATGTTAAAACATGGTTATCTGGGCCCAGCAGAGTAGCCTCGCAGCTAAAACCTCACCTTCTGTGCGCCAGGATCCTGCATGGGTGCCAGTTTCTGTCTCGGCTGCTGTGCTTCCCATCCAGCTCCCTCCTTGTGGCCTGGGAAAGTAGTAGAGGATGGCCCAAACCTTGGGACCCTGTACCAGTGTGGGAGACCCAGAAGAAGCTCCTGGTTCCTTGCTTCAGATTGACTCAGCTCTGGGCACTGTGGCCACTTGGGAGTGAATCAGCAGACAGAAGATAATCTCTCTCTCCTCTCTGTAAATCTGTCTTTCCAACAGAAATAAGTGAATCTTAAAACAAACAAACATGGCTATCTGCTGGTTCACTGCTGAAATGCCTACAACAGCCGGGGCTTGGCCAGGCGTAAACTGATCACCAGGAACTCAATTTGGCCGCTCCACAGAGGTGTGACAGAGACCTAACTATTGAGCCGTCACTTGCCACCTTCCATGGTGTGACTTAGAGGAAATTAGAACTAGGAACAGATGCAGGAGTCCAAACTAGAGACTTAACCACTGGATCAGATGACCTCCCTAGGGTGTTCCTTTTTTATTGTCTTCTTTCTGAAAAAGGACCTCAAATCTGTTTATACAAATTAAGGACATGAACGCAGCACAAAGGCACAATTGCTAATCCTCCACCTCCAAGTGTCAGGATCCTATGTGGGTGCCAATTCCTGTCCTGGCTGCTCCACTTCCCATCCAGTTCCCTACTTGTGGCCTGGGAAGGCAGTAGAGCATGGCCAAACACCTTGGGACCCTGAACCTGCATGGGAGACCTGGAAGAAACTCCTGGCTCCTGGCTTTCAATTGGCTCAGCTCCTGTTGTTGCAGCCGCTTGTGGGGTGAATCAGTGGATGGAAGATCTTTCTCTTGATATCTACTTTTCTCTATAGATCTGCCTTTCCAATAAAAATAAATATATCCGTAACAAAAATTAAGAACAAATAAGTTCATAAGTCCTACATGTTAAATTTTATAAACTAATTTTTAAAAATTTTAAAACAGTATATATGTATTTATTTGACAGAGATACAGAGTGTTCCCTCGGTCGCTCGTTCCTTTCCTCTAAATGTGCATAACAACCAGTTTGGGCCAGCCTGACAAGAAGAGCTGGGAGAACAATGCATTTCTCCCAAGTGGGTGACATGAACCCAGCTACTTGCACTGTTACCACTCCCTCCCAGGGGCTGCATGGACAGGAGGCTGAAATCAGGAGACAGAATCAGAAATCCAATGCAGGTGTGCAGTGTGAAATGTGAGTATCTCATCTAGCGTAAAAGCTTTCTTCCTGTTTCTGTTTTGTACAGCGATATAAGTGGATTGTTTTTGCATGTCCCTATTATGATTTTTCTATTAGAAGGGGATCAGTGTAAAAATACAGAAATCAAACCTAGGGGAGGATGTAGTTATTCCAAGAGCTTTTCTGGAGACCAAGTCTGATCTTTCATTAAAGCAGAGATTTCCTGAGGTTGGACAGGAAGCATGTGTTTTGCAGGAAGTTAAAGTGGATGGTCATGTCCTAAACTGGGAAAACCGTCAATCACTCACCAAGAAAAGTTTTCAACAATACTGCATATATGCAAGAAAATTCACAAAACACTACAGGAAGAGGTATGGCTGGGCCATAACATAACTCTGGTGGATCCACCAGTTCTCTGTTGACACAGTAATACTGCATACTAGTACTCAGCCTGGATGGCATACAGCAGTAACCATTCAACTAAAGTTTGTGCATCTGTGACTTGAGGCGCTCTGGTCTGGCCTCGGTTGCCATCTCCTGGACTTCTTGATGTGTCTGAGGTCAAAGTATTGAAAAACAGGGGTCTCCCTTCCATGCATTCACATTGCCAAATGCTGACAACAGAAACTAGATCCTATCAAAGTCAGGAGCAAGGTACTCAATCTAGCTTTCCCACATGGGTAGCAGAGACCCAACAACTTGAACCATAACCCGCTGCCTCTTGGGATGCCAATTAATAGGAATCTGGAATCAGAAGCAGAATCAAATATGTGACATCCAATGTGGGATGTCCCAGTTTCCTTACCATGGCACCAAATGCCTGCTGAGCTATTGAGGATGCACTGCTGATCTTGGTAGGACTCACTCTTATGGGTGGGGCTTGGCTAGTTGATTTTAATGAGGCATAGTCCACTCCTCAGTAGACTTCTCCAAGAATGGCCTCATTGCCTTGGAAGAAGCAAGTCCAAGAGCAAACCCAATTGCACAAGAGTCTTGAAAGTTTCAGCTTGTGTCCGTTGGCAAAAACAAAACAAAACAAGACAAAACAAATCTTACATTCAATCACTGTGTAAAAATAGAAGAGTTTAACATATCACAAGGTAAAGGCCATGGATACTGAAAGGGGCTGGAGAATTAGGGTCACTGATGGCAATTTGGAGATGAAGAGCAGATCTGGGTAGACTCAGGCTCTGATGGGCTCATGGAAAATTGAGTTACAAGCTTGGACAAAGCGGTGCATGTTAGAGCATTTCAATAGGATACAGCAGGGCAGAGACACGGTAGTAAAGGAAGCAGCCAAGTGGAAATCTGGTATCAGTTTCACTCCGGCACTAACTTGCACTCAGAAGAAAGGAAGGAAGAAGGAAGAGGACTGAAGGTGAGAGAACGGATTGTTTCAAATGCTTAGCTAAGGAATCTGAATTTTATCTTTAAGTAATGGGAACTTGAAAATTTGCAAGGAGAAGCGTGCCTTTTCTCGGGATAGCTGACATTTCAAGTGGGTCTTGTATTGCTTATACAGATTTGCTACTCATGCCCAAAGTATTTGTTAGACCTAACCAGAGCACCATTGCTACATAGAATTTCTTTCATTTTATATGATAGAGGTAGATGTGGTAGTTTGGGTAGCTACTAAGAGAGATCTCATGGAATTATAGTTTTAATGAGCTACATTATCATCTTAATTGTATTTATTTTAAGACATCATAGGAGAAGAGTGTTAGGAGTAGAGTAGACACCATCAGAAGTCAGTCCCTCTGGACTGCTGGCCTACTTCAGATGGCATATATCTGCAGCAGGCTTCTGGAGGGCTCTCCAATGTCCCTTCCAAGCTTCGCTGATGTCCTCTCTGTCCTTCACTGTCCATGCAGATGGCAGACAAGGTTACCAGGAGTTAGCAGTGTTTAAGAGTGGCTTGTTGTGATGCCTTGAGGATTGATTCTTGCATTTGGCTAGCTTGTGCGTGTGTGTGTTCTACACTGTCCTGCAGAGATGCCCCGCCATATTGAACTTCAGAAAGTTCACGGCGGTGACTTGCTTGGTAATGTACCATTTTTTGGCTTTTCTTGTTCCACTTCCTTACTCCTGCACTCATAACTTCTAGATCATGTCCAAAATAAACTACCAGCTCAAATATTTATTTCTCTGTGTAAAAATATAGGAACCCAAATGAGCACAGATGGGATGCCTGTCACTGATTTAGTGTTAGCCAGTAGTTACATTTGACTACAATTGTAGACTATACATGCATGCACATGTAAGTTATAGAAATGAATGGAGAAGAATCTACTATTGAACTAAGTCCTAATTTTGCTGATTTTCTCTCATAAGATTCTTAGCACTTTATTTTATCCTTATCACAGATTTGGAATAATATTTTATTTTATTTTATGCTCAATGATATTCCATGCTAACTCACTGTAGTTAAAAAGTTTGCCAAATTTGCTTTCTCAAAGAATGATTTATTTCTTATTGTGATATATATATAGATTTTTTTTCATTGGAAAAAACTTTACAGAGAGAAGGAGAAACATAGACCTTGCATCTGCTGGATTACTTCCCAAGTGGCCAAGCCTATAAAACCAGGAGCCAGGAGCTCTTCCAGGTCTCCCACACGGGTGCAGGGTTCTAAGATCTTGGGATGTCCTCCACTGCTTTCCCAGGCCACAAGCAGGGAGTTGGAAGAAACCAGCCATAACCTCATTAGATTAATTTCAATTCCTTGTAATTGATATCATTCTCAAATTTATGAGAATAAAAATTCAACAATGTCTTTGAGAATGTAAGCTTTTTTTTTTAAGTTTTAAAGCAAGATTTATTAGAAAAGTTGAGAAAAGAGCCTCCTAGTGACGGAGGGGGCTCTGAGATAGGAAGGACCCCTGACCCCTGCCATAGTGGCAGGAGAAAAAGTGGAAAAAAGAGACCCTAGTCTTCTACCGTAGTGGCAGGAAGAAAAGAAAGAAGACCCATATTAATGATGGGGAAAACACCTTTTAAAGGTTTACTTCAAAGGGGCTCTCCAAGGACAAAAGGAAATTCCTGGTCCCCATGGTATCTGGCTTTGGAGCAAAAGACCAGACAGGTGTTAGACATAAGTATTTTTATGTCACTTGTTGTGCCTTTGTTCTGCAGCCAATTTTATGTATTAAGGAGGAAACACAAACAAATAAGGGTAAACCAATTCTAGAAACTCTCAATTATTTTCTGTCCTTTCTTTGCTTAAGGTCAAGGCTGAAAGCAAAATGTCATTAGATTGCATGAGAGTTTTCATGGTCATGAAATGGCTTTGATACCATCTCACTAAATCATTCAACAGGACAATAGTTCATACTTTTACTTACTTCCATTACTATAGAGTTTCCTTTATTTATTTGGCTAAGTATTTGAAAAGTAAGTGGAACAAAAGCATAAATCATCAATGCGTTGGAAGTATTTTCATGTTATTACTTACCATCTGTAGAGAAAAACATAGTGATACTACATCGAGCCCACTAAGGAAGTGGGCAGTTAACCCAGTGGTAACTGTTGAAGTGATTGGGTCTTGGTATCCAGGGTGGACTAGATGTCGTTCCTGGCTCCAGTCCTACAGAACAGGAGCAATAGTCTCAGCATGGTCCTTTGGCAAAGTTGCTGCTGTGAGTTGTGAGGAATGACAGACCAAAGGGCTTCCTGATGAGGAGTGAGGGAACAACAGCCGCACCTACTACACGTGTAAATGGTGCTGGAGAGTAACTGTCCGTAGGTCAATCCACATGCGGTGCTGGTCATGCCACATTGGTGGACTCTTTGGGGTAAGTGGAAAATATAGGGTGTCTGTAGTCTGATGTTCCATAATCAAGACTAATGTTGTAAAAATGGATTTCTATGAGTGATACTGTTGCTAAGACTGAACTTTAGGAATTGCAGAACAAGAACTGGATTTTATATGGTGCTGCAAACAGGATTATATCAAACTAAAACATTCCTGCAAAGTAAAGGAGATGAGCAATTGAGTGATGAGATCACAAGGAGAACGCGAGAAAATATTTGCAAGCTGTGCGTCTCATGAAGGATTCATATCACCACACATTCACTGGACATTTCATAGGAGAACAAAAAAGGAGTTTAATTGGAAAGGGAAATAGCTATACATTTCTACTCTAGGAATTTTTACTGATGTTAAAGTACATTCTGAATCCCCAAGAAGGGTGATAATGAACACAAAATTACCATGTTCAAATAACTCTGCATTATGTGGGCATTTTTTAAAGATTGCCGTTTCATGGGCTCACTTTAATATATTCTGTTATGAATTATTAAGAGAGAAAATTTATAGATGCAATTAACTTATTTTATAAATGTGAATTTATAATTTGAAATATGCAAATTGAATAAGTATATAAAATTATAACGTGCTGTAACCAAGATGAGTTTAAGCTGCAATAATAGATGTATATGAATATTTCATAATCTTACATTAAAGTAGTAAAGATACATATAATTGTTAGTTCTAGAATAAGCACTTGCTAATCTACATTCACTTGTGATTTAAAAAAAATGCATTAAATAGAACAATTTTTAAAAGTTCTGTCAAAAAATCTTGATCAAACACCAGTTTAAGTAATGAAACATTTCAATATCCCCTCAAAATTAATTATAAGGCTCTCTATAGTCATATACTTTTAATGATCATATTAGATATCTTGGCCAGAACAAAAGAAAAAAAATGAGACCCATAAGCATTTGAAAGTAAGAATTGCATTGTTTTTTATTTCCATGAGATGTTCATTGCTGTGGAAAACATGAGAAATTCAAAGAACATTTGTTAAATTTAATAGTTTATGAAGATGTTTAGTCATAACTTTAATATAAAGTCATTTGCATATTTATATAACTAAGACCTAGAAAATGCAATTTATGAAACTATAATATACCATAATATCAGAGAGTATCACTTGCCTAGGAATAAACCTAACTGAATTATTTTAAGAAGAGAAATTTTAAATTCATATTAAAAGACATTAAAGAATATTTAAATAGATTTTTATTACCATCAAGAGTCAATGTTAAAAATATTATAACAGACTTATAACACATAATCTACAGATACCATGCAATTGTAATCAATGTCCCAATAAAGCTTTATTTGGAAATTGCAAAGATGGTGATACAGTTTAAAGAGAAATTTAACTGACCAGTAAGATCTAGGACTTTTCTTAAAAATCAGCAGGGAGAGAATCCAGTCATATTATGAACAATGAAATTGAAGACGATCCCGATGCTATGGCTGAATAGGATAACCCTTAACTTGCATATGCCGGGATCGCATTTGGCCCCCAGTTTGTGTCCTCCTGGATGCTCTGCTTCCCATCCAGCTCCCAGCTTGCGGCCTGGGAAAGCAGTATAAGGTGAAGCAAAGCCTTGGGACCCTGTCTCCGTGTGGGAGACATGGAGTAAGTTCCTGACGCCTGGCTCCGAATGGACTCAGCTCTGACTGTTGTCATTTGGGGAGTGGGCCAGAGGATGCAGGATCCTTCTTTATAAATCTGATCTGCCTTTCCAGTTAAAATAAAAATAAATCTTTCCAAAATGTTTATTTAAAAAAAGGCTGATTTGTTTTTATTAGAAAGAGATATGTACAGAGAGAAAGAGATACAGAAGGAAAGATTCTCCACGGGCTGTTTACTCCCCAAGTGGCCACAATAGCTGGAGCTGAGCCTATGTGAAACCAGGAGCCAGGAGCTTCTTACAAGTCTAAGAAAGTTATGACATAGGAAAGAAATATTAAACAAAGACATTTTTCAGAAGCATGAAGAGGAGGTACCTGAATAAGTGAAGAGCCTTGGTCTGTGGGATGTATTATTTGAAAATAGAACTGAAAAAAAGTAGTAAACCATTTGGAAAATAATGCAATTGATTTCATATCCCACATCATATTAAAGAAAAAATAAACTGCCGCCTAAATTTTAAAAGTTTATAAGGTGTAAGTAAATGTTAGGAAAAGAGGACCAAGGGAAATTCAGAGCACAGGACAAGGGATGATGGTTACTGCTAGGTGACCACTAAGGACTCGGTGAGAAGGGACCATCCTGAGATCCTTACCATGGGAGCACTGGCTGATGAATATGTAAGACGTTTATTTACATGACAAACAGAACCTCTCAAGCATGCAATCATCACAAGCTGGACGTCGTGGTTACTCAAGCTGCGTTCCTAATGCCAAAAGAGCATTACTGTTTTGAAATAATCACATATCAAAGCACTGCATTTCAACACACACATGAATTTCAAAATTGTTTGCATTAAAATAAACTGGCATTTTACTTCTATTTCCCATGACTCTTCGGCCATACTCTAGTATGAGTAAAGCAAACAGCATGTCATAATGCTATGATCCATGAACTTCGGGGTCAGGCATCCATGGGTTTCATTCTGAATTTGCTCATTAAAACTGATGAGCTCCATCCAGTTTCACAAAAGGGTTTTAAGATTTCAACTTCCTCATCCCTAAAAATTGAATCAACGTTGCTTTGGGTGATCTTGAGGTTTTAAAACAGGAACCTGAAATCACCGATGCCTCAAAGGGGACAGTGACTGGATAGTTTTCAGAAACAATCTCCCACAGTCATAAGTTGTTTTGGAATCCGATCTGCTGTCTCAATTTTCATGCGAATTTTTACTATTTTTAGGTCTTATTTCTGAAACTGTTTATAAAGATTTATTTTATTATTTTTATTGGAAAGGCGGATATACAGAGAGGAGAGACAGAGAGGAAGATCTTCCGCCGGATGATTCACTCCCCAAGTGAGCGCAACGGCCGATGCTATGCCGGTCCAAAGCCAGGAGCCTCTTCCGGGTCTCCCACGCGGGTGCAGGGTCCCAAAGCTTTGGGCCGTCCTCGACTGCTTTCCCGGGCCACAAGCAGGGAGCTGGAAGGGAAGCAGAGCTGCTGGGATTAGAACCGGCACCCATATGGGATCCCGGGCGTGCAAGGCGAGAACCTTAACCATTGCGCCACCGTGCCGGGCCCTCTGAAACTGTTTAGATCATTCATTATGGGGGGATTTGGGAAATGAAGAAAACTCAGATCTCAATGTTTGCATGTGTGCATGTGTGTGTATGTGCATGTGGCATGTCTCCGTGTGCATGTGTGTGTGTTTGTGTGTGTCCATGTGCATGTGTGTATGTGTGTGTCCATTTGCATGTGGCATGTCTCTGTGTGCGTTCATGCATGTGTGTTTGTGCATATGTGTGCACCTGAGTGCTCATGTGTCCGTGTGCATGTGTGTGCATGCATGTGTATGTGTCTGTGCGTGCGTCCTTGGTTCTGGGGTTGAGGTACCTGCAGTGAGGACATGTGAATCATCATTGAGTCCCCCCACTGGAAAGGCTGGACCTGTTGAGCGCATCTAAACAGAAACCTATTTGCGTCTGCCTTCACATCATGCCGTGACGTTTGATGGGATTCTAATTGGCTCTCAGAATAGAAATAAAGAGAAGGAAGTAGGTAGGTAGGAAGGAGAGAAGGAAGGGAGGGATGGAAGGAGGAACAGGAAAGGAAAAACAATGTAAGAAAAAATGAACAAGCCAATTTTCCATGTCTAGAAGAGATTGAAGATGTTTTCGTCGGAAGCCGTTTCGCATCATGCACCACTGCTGTTGTGATAGAACCTTTGGGGAGAAGGCCTGGACCTTAGGGGTTGGATCCTTGGACAACTGCAGGAAAAGGCCCTGTTGTGATTAGGAAGAGAGAGAATTTCAAGGCCAAGAGAGAGGGTTTCAAGGCCAAGAGAATCTCGAACCAAGTACAGCCTAGCAGATCAGCAAGAGAAAGGTCCCTCCCAAAAATGAACACACTTTGTATCAAGGAGAAACACCTACAAGAGCAAATCCGGAGTGTACTCACCACAGTTCCTCTCGAATCAGGGGTGCAAGTCAGAGATCCACCACGTTAGAGAGACAGCAAGCCTGTGTTGCACGCCACAGCTTAACCCACTGTACCACAACAACAGCACCATCTATCTGTATCTTTTGACTGGAGAATTTAATCCATTTACATTTAAGGTTCACATTGATAGGTATAGCTAACTCCTATAATTTGTGTTGTTGTTTACTTTCTATCTATCTATAAATCCCATTGATTATATATCTATGATATTTATATTAATTGATATATATATATAAATCCCATTTCTATATCTATATCTATATCATCAATCATGTTTCTTTCAGCTTCTTTTATTTATCTTGTCGTTTTTGCAGTGCTTTGTTTCAAGGTTGATTTATCTTTCTCTTTTGTAAAGTTGCCCTGCTGATATATTTTGTACCATTGTATTTTTTAAGGTGAATTATGATCTTTTTATTCTAACGTAGGTCTTCATTCAGGATTTCTTATAGGTGGTTGTGAATCTCTCATTTTTTTCACTTGGCTGAGAAATGCTCTATTTCTCCTTTACTTACAACAGCCTTATTAGATGTAGTAATGTTGGTTGAATTTTATTTTTCCTTCAGCATCTTGAATATGTCATCCCATTCTCTTTAATTGTGTTGAGTTTCTGCTGCAAAGTCTATGGTTTGCTTAATGTCAAATTCACTGAGATTAAGTATATAATTCCCAGAGGACTATAAGGGTCAATGTTAGATCTCCAGTCCCTCCTATTGTGGGTGTAGCTTCCATGTCTACGTATAAATCCCAGCTTCTGCCACACATACTAAAGAAAAAAAAACCCACATGATAGATAATAGTACATGCATATGTATCCCTGTGGATAATAAAGATTCTGCACAAATGCACTCATGAGCCCATAGCTGATAGTTCTTGCCAGGAGGACAGATGGGACAAAGTTATGGATCTTGAGTTCTGTGTCATTTTTGGCAGAAATAGCCATAGACGAAAAAATGACTATTTTGACATTGGTATATTGTCTGTCATTTTGCAAAAATGTAAGCATATACTGTTAATTTATAGAGACTGGAGCGATATGGGGTTAATTTGCATAACTTTCAAAAAGCTGAAACGATTGTTAGGCCGCTGGAAATCTTCAAATGAAAGAATTTCAGAACAGATTTCACCAGACATAATGCTGGTGCATATTCACAAGAGATAAGTAAGGTCGGTGAGCTTCTGGGTTTCCCTCTGATGTAACTCAGGTAACTGACTTTGCCAAACACATGAATGGTAAAGGCCCTTTGCTGAAACACGTTTTCTTCATCATGAAGTACAAACTTGATATTTAGCAGTAATGTTTTTCCAGGTTGTGTGTGATGGGGTCCTGACTGGTGCTTACATTTCTAAATTATGTTTTTGAAAGCAACCAATGTGCATAATTGGTTTTTGTTGGACTATTCTTTTAAGTGACGTCTATATTCAGGACCAATTGGCTTATTGAACTGTTTATTCCTCCCATCTCATTTGTTCTGATGTGCTTTCATTGGGTCAGACTCATTAGTTGATTGATAGTTAATTGATTTATTAGCACATCATTGAACTTTCAAATATTGAAGCAGATGACAGTACCAATTTCTGTGGTTTGTAAGACCAAAAATGAAGAAATTAGAGGCAAAACAAGAAAGAAGAGGAAACAGAGATAAATGAAACAGAGAGCAAGATAAAAAGTGAGAAAAAGAGAATACAAATTTCCTATCTAGATTTCAGAGACAGGAAGGTGCTTAATTCTTGGATGATATTGGAATGAAGTGAGATTTCTTCCCAGCTGCTGCTCTGACCTTTAAAGTATGGAAAAGCCATTATCATTATTTCAAAGGCCCGCAGCACAACAGTACACTTAAAAACATATGCCTAACACTTTGACAAAACAAGACACAAAATGCAAGTCACAACACAGAATAGCTTTTTAATACTGAATAAGTTGCTTTCACACACTTGAAAAGTTAACTCTAGTATAAATATGTCCGAATAAGTAATAACACATTTGGCAAAACTGATCAAACATTTCAATGTCATAACTCAGCCAACCATGGCAGTCTTATGTTCTGGAGAAGCTGAGACCTTTATGCTGTCTTGGGTTTTAGAAGACTTTGAACACATGGCTTAGTACCTCATATAGAAATCTTTAAAAATGGACATGGTCATTTTGCAGGATGAAGATAAAGCGAATCAACATCTGTGATCTTTGTTTATTCTAGTAAACAATAAGAATGTCAGAAAGTGAGTGTTTATTCAGAATGAATTTTTGTCATTGACTGAAAGAGCGTTTCTTCACACACAATGCTCTACAGAACAGACTTTCAAATGAAAGGACAGCGTTCCCAGTCTGTTCCTAAAAACAGGCAATTTCAGGTGCAGGTGCTCTGGTAAGGACAGGTTAAAGTGCCTCTTGGGATGCCTGCATCCCATTATCAGAGAGGAGATGCGATTCCTGGTTCCTCTGCATAGGAGCCAGCATCCTCCTAATGTGCCTGAATAGACAGCATGTGATTGTTCAAGGTAGGCCCCTTCCTCCCATGTGAGAGAGACAGATTAGCTCCTGTGTAATGAGTGGTGCTGACCGTAATGCTGAATGTTGCGGGCATTTAGAGCTTGAATTATTGAGTGGAAGATTTTATCTTCTGTCTTTCACCCTCTCTCAGTGTCACTCTGCCTAACAAATAAATGAATGTATATTTCAACCACAAGGTCAGTTTTCTAATTTATCACTGGACAAATCATACTCTGCTGGAGGACCGTGGACTTTGTCTATTTGACTCTCACCTAAGTCTGAGTGCATTCTTGTGATGGCTTCTCTCTGAGAAACCATTGGACCAAGTCAGAACAGCAGACAGTTATCAAGAAGCTTAAACACTTGGAAGGAAAGATCCAGCATCATGAGCATGCAGAGCCTTCCCTCTTTCTGGAAGGCCTCTCTGATCTCCCACAGCCGTGCCTGGAAGGAAACTGTACAACAGGCATTTTAAAGTTTATTGGTGCAAATAATGTTTCCAAGTCATTATTCATGAATGTTTACCCCATGCTTTTGAATTTTATCGTATCTTATTATATGTACTTGTACACTGATTTTTATTACCAAATTTTGTTTCATTTTTTTAAGATTTATTTATTTATTGGAAAGTCAGATATACAGAGAGGAGGAGAGACAGAGAGGAAGATCTTCCATCCGATGATTCACTCCCCAAGTGAGTGCAACGGCCAGTGCTATGCCGATCCGAAGCCAGGATCCAGGAACCTCTTCCAGGACTCCCACACAGGTGCAGGGTCCCAAAGCTTTGGACCATCCTCGACTGCTTTCCCAGGCCACAAGCAGGGAGCTGAATGAGAAGTGGAGCTGCTGGAATTAGAACCGGCGCCCGTATGGAATCCCAGCGAGGACTTTAGCCACTAGGCCACGCCGCCAGGCCCACTAAATTTTGTTTCTAAAATAGAATGTAAGGCTAAGTGATTTTGAATGTCCTCTAATCTCAGTGCCTTCATGCTCCATCGGCGTTTTTATTCTTTTGATAAGTATGTGTGAGGTATGCATTCATAAACTTATAAAACTATATGTAACAGGCACTTTTAAACTTAATTCCCACATAATTTGGCTATCTATAGCTTCTGCCCACAAAACCTGAGTAATTTCTGTAAATATAGACATATAAGCATACAGGAATTTGATAAATGATTTCAGAAGTTGATATCGGTGTACAATTCACTTAACAAAACCTTAGAGATCTTTTCCTCTCATATCATGGAGGAATACCAATTTATTTCTAAGTACTGAGAAGGTATTTCATGGAGGAGACTTAGCAGATATTACTTAACTGGTCCTTTTAGGGTCTCTGGACAAGAGTCAGATTTTTCTAGCATAACCAGAAGTAGATTTATTCACCAAAGAGATACATATTACACTTCCATTTTTAAAGGAATCCTGCCAAGTTCTCCATTCAAAACACTTACGCCAAATTACTCCCATCACTCATGCATGAAAATTAGTATATCTCCCACCCTTGCAAACATTTGAACTTTAAAAATTTAAAGCAATTTTTGCCAAACCGATGCAAATCACCGCATCAAATGTGTTCAGGTTTTCAGTTCCCTGGGAAACAAGTGCAGTTGCATATTTTCCATATAGTTATTGGCCAGTTAGTTACATTTTCAACCTTAAATTTTCTAGTTAAATTCAAATCAATGTCAGCAGTGTGGCTAAAAAGGCTGGTTCTCCACTTTCAAGGACCAGCAATCTCACATGGATGCCAGTTCATGTTCCAGCTGCTCCACTTCTGATCCCATTTTGAATTTTCTGGCCTGGAAGGGCAATAGAGTATGGCCCCAGGCCTTGGGACCATGAACCCACTTGGGAGACACAGAAGAGGCTCCTGGCTCCTGGCTTCAGATTGGCTCTTCTCTGGCCATTTGAGAAGTGAAACAATAGATGGAAGATCTCTGTCTTTCCTTCTCTCTATACATCTACCTTTCTGATAAAAATAAATAAAATCTTAGAAAGACTAAAATAAAATTCCAATGGAGTAATGAAATGATCACATTGATATATATACTATGTGATATTTTGAGACCTTTTAGCTATATTTTGTGAAACTTTCTTGTCAACTGAGTTATTTAGACAGCCTGTATGTTTATTGAAATTGTGTAATAAATTGTTTTTCATTTGTCCATTCTAGTTTTAAGAATGATGCATATTGTAAAATAAACCTTTAGCTTTTACATGATTTTAAAGTATCAATTGTTTTCTCTATAGTATTCAATCTTTTTCCAAACTAGAAACATAATTTCTCATTTTTACTAAATTTTAGATGTTTATATTAAGAGAGTTGGGTGTTAATCTAGCTGCAGTAAACTTCTGTGAATGGTGGGGGGAGATGGTGTTTGAATTTTTTATTTTTCTCAGATGGAAATCTGTTCTTTCAGTGTCATTTAGTAAATACCTCATTTCCTCACTGATAGGAAATGCTACCTGTTTTACCTCCAAACTTTTCCAGGATACATATTTATTCTTTAGTCTCTCCTTTGTCACATTTAATTTTTCAGATCACAGTACTTACAAATATCTGAATTTAGCTGTTATTGGTAAAAGTTAACTATGATCTTCATTCATTGGATGGTGCTTACTGAGCTACTCTTTTCTGCCGTAACACTGTGTTAAGCCCCGGTAGAGAACAAATGAGCAAATGGGTTCCTGTGTTCCCGGCTGCTATGGTCTGTGTTGCTCAGTCTGGAGAATGTCTCATAACCAGTGGGTACGGCGACAACTGACTGCACAATGTTCGGCTTACAAGCTTTTGATCTTTACACAGTATTAAACAAAGAAAAACAGAATCATTTTTAGTTACAACACGTCTTTGAAAAGATATGTTTTGTTTGATTTTAGCTTATTTCAAATATTCCATTTCTAAATTTTGCATCAGGGAAAATCAATGTCCAAAACTAAAGTTAAAGAAAATAATATATAAGGAAGGCTTTTGAGTCAATATTTAAAGCTTCTCCTGCTAAATGAGATGGAGACACTGCAAAAGATAGGATATCAATGGACAAAAGGAATAATAAAGGAGTCTTCAAAATAGTATGACGTTCATTTTCAAATGAATAAGATAAAACCATAAAAACCTGCCAATCTGAAAAACAAGGCCACTGTGATATGGAAGGACTGAGTCAGACTCATGACATTGCCATAAACAAATGTGCAGGACACAGTATTCTTGACCTGGCAGAATTCTTATTTCTTGGGTCAGTTTTCCTGACGTAGAGGAAAGGATTGATGCAATTGGTGACGTGGCTCTCTACAAGGGAATTGGAGCAGCCATTAAGTAGAAAGAAGTTCTGTCGGATGCTGCATGCATCAGGTGAGAGCAAAAGCCAGCTGAGCAGCAGAGGGTCAGGCAGGCCAATGCACGGGTTCCATAAGCCTGTAGCCCTGAACCCCATACAAGACCGCCTGACATGAAACTCTGACTCTTCTTCCCACAGTCCCTTGCTACCCAAGGTGCCGATGTCCCTCGATTGAGCTTTGTTTGTGTGTGCCTTTTGTGATTTTGGATACTCCAGAAATTCTAAGTAGTTTTTTCTCTAATTCTCAGCCCCCAAGGAAAAATGAGAAGTCTTTGCATAATGTGTAACAAATCTAAACATGACCTATGTGTGTCAGTGTGTTGGGTCAACTCGCTAAATTGTCCACCTCCAAGTCTGACATCCCTCATGGGCACCGGTTCATGTCTTGGTTGCTCCACTTTCTATCTAGATCCTTATTTCTGGCCTGGGAAGGCAGCAGAGGATGCTACAAAGCCTAGGGAAACTGCACCTGCGTGGGAGACCCAGAGGAAGCTCCTGGACTGTTGGGTTCAGATCGGATCAGTTCCAGCTATAGCAGCCATTGGGGAATGAACCAGCGGATGAAAGATCTCTCTGTCTCTCCTATTTCCTGTAAATCTGACTTTCCAATAACAATAAATAAATCTTTAAAAATGGCCCATCTGCACAAATTGTCATGGGTGATCTTAAACATACCTTTCTCATGAAATATATTTGCATTTAACATAATTTTCTCAGGGGTTCAGAAGACTGAAATCCCCTGGCTCTAAAATATAGGAAGGGCTAGCATTTAGGATGGTGGTTCAAATGGTGCCCGTGTGGGAGAGCTCGGTCTTACTTCCTGGTTTTGCTCTCTATCCAGCTTTCTCTACATGCACACCTTGGGCCTGATGACTCATTCACTTTGGTTCCTATCACCCAAGCAGGAAGCCAGGACGGAGTCCCTGGCTTTTGGGCGAGCCAGCAAGATAAAAATTTTATTTTTAAGTATGTGAGACTCAAATGTTCTGGGATAGTGTGGGAGAAGAGAGGGGGACTGCAAGGCCTGTAATAGCCTCGAACAGTGTCCAGTGACCTCCACCCATCTCATCCCCTGTTCTTCACTGTGTGCTGGAAATAATGATTTGCTTTGACAAAGGTGATGGGATGTCACTTCCAAGTTGACTTTTCCAAAGAAAAGTTTCCATCTCACTTGGCTTTCCTATCACACGCTCATGCTCTGTGTTTTGCTCGCAGGTTGTGTAAGACAACCACCCGTTGTAAGCTGCACTAGAGAAAGGTCCAGTGGAGAAGAAAATCAAGCAGGACTCTTTCACCAGCCAGCGGGAAAATGAATGCTGCCAGCAACCACAGGAGTGAATTTTCCTCCAGTTTCCTTGAGATGACCACAGCCTCAGCTTGATGTCAGCCTTGTGAGATCACCGAGACAAGACCCAGATGAACCGCACCCGGCTTCCTAGCTCCCAGAGCCTGGGAGACAAATGACTTGTCTGCAGCCACTTCAGCTTGAGTGATTCGTTACCCATCATTCACAACTAATACCAGCCACCTCCCAGTAGAACATTCGTGAATATTAAAAGATTATAGTGATGGGTCAGAACAAGATGTTATCCAGGAGTTGGTCATTGCGCTTGGTCTACAGTGAAGTTTCCTGTTTTAAAATGTCGCCTAAGAAAACTGAAATGTAAAGCGTCCACAGGATTGTGCTCTGAGACCTGATAAAGTGTGAAAGATGGCTTTTCAGTGCAGTTGTAATAAATATTCACAAGTATTTTATTTCTAGAAAAGGCCAGGACAACTCTGGCAGATTGCATAGATATGACAGTGACTAGGATGCTCTAGAAGCAAACTTTCACAATGATAATCCAGCTCATAAAATTATCTGTGAGCTTCCCTTCATTAATAACAGGCATGCGACAGCTGCAATACATCTTGGAATCCCATAGCATTTCCCAACTGCACGGCCAGCAAATTGAAGTCATACACCAAATGCAGTGAAGCAATTCATTCCGCAGCAGCGGTGAAAGACTGGACCACGTCAGCATACTCTAAAGATGGTCTAACTGGCAAGGCAATTGAAAAGGCCCCGCATCCCAGCATCCTTTATGTCACTGGGACAAGTAATAACATGCTCTGAACGCCGTGGAGCTCATCTCTACACCGTGAAAGCTCCTTATTGAAATCACCTGTTGCTTTCTGATCATGAGATTTAATTCTGACCTGGGGAAAATAGAAATGCTGAAGATAAAAAAAGAAGATTCGGAATCTAAGTTTCCATAAATATTGGACCAGTAGTTGGAGTATGTATATATACCATCACCCCTTGCAGCTCTATTGTTGTAATTCTAATGTACTTTCTAAATTGTCTCCCAGGGTTTCCCCTTGCCATATCTGAACAACTGCTGTCCACAGTTGTCACTGTTTGGTAATGCAACTTACCTTCCTCAACTTACTTTGATATGGCACTATTAGTGTTTCCTTGTAATAACTGTGAGTTGTCTCTGAGATCACTCAAATTTTTCACTCAGATCCATATTTTAAATTCACTTGCTGGAGGAACACAGCCTTAGCAAACTTGTTGGCAGTTCGACACTCCATTGAAATATCATCCTCTGATCTGAAAGAACTTAGAAATTTCTTTTCATCTGAAAGGCAACTTTACACAAAGAAGAAACAAAAAAGAGAGAGTCCATCCGTTGGTTCACTCCTCTGTAAATGCCGCAGTTGAACTGATCTGAAGCCAAGAGCCAGGAGATTTTCCAGGTCTCTCACGTGGGTGCAGGGGCCCAAGGACTGGGATCATCCTCCATTGCTTTCCCAGGCCATAAGCAGGGAGCTGAATGGGAAGAGGAGCAGCCAGGACATGAAACAGCACCTGTAGGGGTGCCAGAAGTTAAAGGTAGAGGATTAACCTGTTGAGCTATGGCACTTGATTCCCACCAACCCCCCCCCCCAAGAAGTTGGTAAATTCTATATCCATGAAATGCATAGCAACATTGTACACAAAATGCAGCAAAATTTCTTCAGTTAGAGGTCCAAAGCATACCCATGATAGAACCTTATTTTATGAACTGTGATTGCACTTTCGCATTCCTGTCTTCAGTCGTAAGGTGGTGCATGCAGTCCACCCATGTGGATTACAACAGAGATGTCCAGAATGGGTTTTCAGTTTTCATAAAACATAAAGTAAAATATCGTATGTTCCAGTCCAAGGATAATGGGGTCCAGAACCTTAAAAATAAAAATGATTGCTGGGTCCTTATTATGGGGCAGGAAATGGGCTAAGCACACTGCGCTCATTCCTTCTCTGTTTGCAATAACCTGACCCTTTAGGTGCTCCTCCTACATTTTTATTTGTCTTTTTGTGACAGATTTATTGTTGGCATAAAAACTTCATGTTTCTAAAGTGTGCGATTTGGTCAATCTAGACGGAAGAACCTCCCTACGTCACCGTCGTTACAGTCAGGAAAGTGTGTAGTTCCCAGCAACTTTCTCCTAATGTCTCCCGGTCTCCTTCTAGGACTTGAGTTCTTCTATCCACTTCTCAGGCAACAAATTGGTCGATATTCTTTGGCGTCTTACTGTACTCTTAATATCTGATTTCTCTCTCTCAGACCGATTTTGATGGCAACCATAGTTTGTAGCTGGAATTCACCAATATTAATGGCCAACTTTTCTCCCATTGTCTTAGATGTGTTGCATTTTGAACATCCACTCACCTATTGAAAGATTAAAATCTGTTGGTCCATTATCTGTTGATTTGTTTTTCCAGCTTTTAATTACAGGTGTTAGCATTCATATACCAGATTTTGTGTGAAAAGATGCTTTCAATTTCAGGAGGATCCTTACTCGGAAGTACATTGGCTGGATTTTCTGAGAAGTGTGGATGTAACATGCTGAGAAATTGTCATTGTGGGGCCTGGCGCTGTAGCCTAGTGGCTAAAATCCTGCCTGATTTGCTCTGGGATCCCATATCGGCACCAGTTCTAATCCCGGCAGCTCTGTTTCCCATCCAGCTCCTGGCTTGTGGCCTGGGAAAGCAGTCAGGCTGGCCCAAAGCCTTGGGACCCTGCATGTGTGTGGGAGACCCAGAAGAGGCTCCTGGCTCCTGGCTTTGGATCACCCAAGATCTAAGTATTGTGGCCACTTCGGGAGTCAATCAGCAGATGGAAGATCTTTGTGTCTGCTTCTCTCTGTATATCTGCCTTTCCAATAAAAATAAATAAATCTTTTTTAAAAAAATACCATTGTACTGCTTTTTATTCCTGCCAGCAATTTATACCCATTGGTTTTCTCACATTCTTACTGAGATGGCTTGGCCTTCAGGTTTGTAGTGATATCTCAAGATTTTATATTTCATTTCTGTAACTACTCATATTATGTATTTTTCCATACCCTTATTTGCCCTCTGTTCATCTTAGGTTAAATGTTTATTCAAATAATGTTCCCACTTTTATTTGGTAGGATGTATTTATTATTTGGGTTTTGAGTGTCATATTTATTCTTTTTTTTTTTTTTTTTTTTAGTTGGAAAGGTGGATATACGGAGAGGAGAGACAGAGAGGAAGATCTTCCCTCCGATGATTCACTCCCCAAGTGAGCGCAACAGCCGATGCTATGCTGATCCGAAGCCAGGATCCTCTTCCGGGTCTCCCACGCGGGTGCAGGGTCCCAAAGCTTTGGGCCGTCCTCGACTGCTTTCCCGGGCCACAGGCAGGGAGCTGGAAGGGAAGCGGGGCTGCCGGGATTAGAACTGACGCCCATATTGGATCCCGGGCGTGCAAGGTGAGGACTTTAACCGCTTGTGCCACGCTGCCAGGCCCATGTCTTATTTATTCTTAATGCAAAGATATTATCTGCTATGCAATGAGAAGAAATATTTTCTCAGTTTTATGTCTTCGTTGGGTTAGCACTACCTGTTAAAGACAAGAATTCTGATTTTTAAAAAAAAATATTTATTTTTATAAGAAAGATTTACAGAGAGAAGGAGAGAGAGAAAGATCTTTCATCCACTGGTCTACTCCCCAAGTGGCCATGATAGCCAGAACTGAGCCAATCCAAACCCAGGAGCCAGGAGCTTCTTCCAGGTCTCCCAGGCAGGTGCAGGCTCCCAAGACTTTGGGCCATCTTTCACTGCTTTCCCAGGCCACAGGTGGGGAGCTGGAAGGGAAATAGAGTAGCTGGGACATGAACTGCCGCCCATAGGGGATCGCGGTGCAAGCAAGGTGAGGGCTTCCGCCACCGGGCTACCACGCCAGGCCCAACTCTTACTCTTAGTCATCTGAAGTTTGTCAGCTTATTCTTTGGAGGATCATGTTTTTGACACCTTATCTAAGAAGTTATCATCAAACTGAAGGTCTTAAAGATTTTCTCCTGTGTTTTTCTAGAAGCTGTAATGCTTTTAAGTTTCATGTTGAAGTCTGTATTTCACTTTGAGTTATTTTTCGAAGTGAGAAGAGATTTTAGACAAAGTGTATTTTGTTTAGACAACCAATGTACCTAGAATTACGTTAGAAAGATTGTCCTTATTGCACTGATTTTTGTTTATTCGCATTCTTAAAATCCGCTATCCATACACGCAGGTGGTTCTGTTTGTGAAATTACTATCCCGAGACCTTGACATGTTTGTCTAAATTAACACCAAGATTACAGTGCCTTGCTTATTTTATCCTTAATGAATATGGAAGTCTGAACACTAGTCCTCCAACTGTTATTTTTCGAAGTTATTTTAGTTATTTCAAATCGTTTGAATTTACATATGAATTTCAGGAGAATCTTGCTAATTGTTACAAAATAAACTGGCTGAGGTTTTGATGAGCATTGAATCTTAACAAGTCTAACCCTCCTAACCCAGGCCTTTTAGATCTTTACTGTCTCCGACGACACGTCATCATTAGCTCTGCAAGCCGCCCTGCGGTTACACAACAGCACTGGTTGAAGAGACCAGACTTTTTCCACGGGCGACCTTCCATTCCCTTGCCAAAGATTAGTTGCCTGTATATGTGTGAACTTACTTCCGGGGCTTCTATTCTTCTACTCTGTTCTATTCATCTTTCTTTTCTTTTTAAATTTATTTTCATTGAAAAGTTAAATATACAGAGAGGAGGAAAGAAAGATCTTCCACCTGCTGATTCACTCCCGAAGCGGCCACGGTGCCCAGAGCTTGTGCCAATCCGAAGCCAGGAGTCAGGAGCTTTTTCCAAATTTCCCATGTGGGTACAGGGTTCCAGTGGTCTCTTCAATGTGTGTTTCGGTTTTCTGTCGTCTTTCTCAGATGAATCATGTCATCTGTGAAAAAAGGACAGTCTGACCTCCTTGTTTCCAGTTTGCATCCCTTTAATTTCCTTTTCTTGCTTAATAGCTCTATCAAGGACTCCCAATGTTATGTTGAACAGATCTTAGTGGGACAGCTTCTAGTCTTTCCCTATTCAGTATGATGCTGGCACTCGGTTTTTCGTATATTGCTTTGATTTTGCTGTTCCTTCTATGTCTGTCTTGCCCAAGATTCTTAGCATCAAGTGGTGTTGGATTTTATCAAATATCTTCTCTGTATCTCTTGTGCATCTATCTTTCACCTTACAAAAATCAATTCTTAATGGATCAAGGACCTAAACCTGCACCCAGAAACCATCAACCTATTAGAGGAAAGCATATGAAAACTGTGTAAGATAAAGGCATTGTTAAAGAATTCTTAGAAAAGACACCAAAAGCACAGGCAGTGAAAACCAAAATAAACAAGTGGGACTAAATCAAACTCAGCAGCTTCTGTACAGTGAAGGAAACGTCAACAAAACAAGGAAGCAATCAACAGAATAGGAGAAAATCTTTGTGCATCCCCTAGAACAGATGGGATCTATATCAAGGTTTGACAAAGAACTTCAGAAACTCAACAACAGCAAAACAGCCCTGTTGCAAATAGGCAAAGGGCATGAGAAGGTATTTTCAAGAGAACAAATTCAAGTAATAAACATGAAGTAATGCTTCCTCCCAAGCTATTAGGGGGAAGTTTAAATAAAAACCACATTGAAGTGCCACCTAACTACTGTGAGACTGGTCTACATTCAGAAATCTACTAAAACACCTGCTGGTGTGAATGAGGGGATAAAGTTACCCTTGGTGGGAGTGGAGGTTAATGTAGTCACTACAGTGTAAGAATGGAGAGTGCTAAGACAACTGAGAATTGATCCACAGTTGACCCAGCTATCCCACTCCTGGGACTATATCCAAAGGAAGCAACATGTGCAAACGAGAAAGGAACCTGCAATCTTATATTTACAACAATACAATCCACAATAGCGAAGACATGGAAACAACCCAGATGCCCATCAAAAGAGGACTGGATAAGGGAACTGCGGCACATTTACTCTACGGAATACTATTCAGCCATTGAAAGGAAGGGAATTCTACCATTTACAACAAAGTATAATGGAGACCATTATGCTCAGTGAAGGAAGCTTTTTCCAAAAGGACAAATATCATTTTTTTTCTGTGATATAAGGTTATATTCATGCAAAATGCAAAACAGATATAAATATGTATATATATATGAAGCATATAACGGAAACTAGCATACTGGAAAGTGAAGATACATTGCAATACACATCTGTACTCCAAATAAAAGGAAGACACCAATGAAACTATTAAACATACCTTGACGGCATGATACTAAATTTTCTTCTATTGCCTAAAACTACCATGCCATGATAGCATGATGCTGGACTTAAATAGTAGAATGTTGGACATGTGACTATTGCTGAAGGACTATACTATAGTAATAAAATGGGGGGATGGTAGGGAGGGGACAGTAATGAAAAGGGAGGAAGGGAAGGTGGAGGGGGATCCCTAAACCTACAAAACCATACAGTGGAAAATAATAAAAACAATACAAATATTTTAAAATGAGAAAAGGATATATCCCCATTAGAACTGTAGTAATCAGTGATTATGACTTTCACATTTTCATTCAGGCTTTATCTTAAATATTTAACATTGTGGATGCCACAGTTATTTTAATTTCTAAATTCTCAGTACTGATCTTATATAGGTTTATTGTGTATTGATATTATGTCTTGAGATTTGAAAAAGGTCACTTTTCAATTCTGGAAATTATTTGGTAGATTGCTTCACATTTTCATTATAGATTGTCTAGTTCTCTTTAATTAAAGGCAGTTTCCCACCTTTAAAATCTGGATCATTATAATTTGTTTTTATTATTTAGTGGATAAAATCTGTGATATGTTTTTGAACAGGATGGAGAGAATGCAAATCCTTTTCTTGCTCCTAATCTTAAGGAGAAAACACTTAGCCGTTCTCCATTACCGATATTTAAAATATGTTCACCCTAGATGTCCTTTATCAGGTCAAGTCATTTCCCTCACATTCCTAGTGTTCGAAGACCTCCTGTTGGGAATGGATGCTGGATTGTGTCCAATGCAGCTATGGAGATCTTGGAATTACTGCTTTCAGCCTAATATTATGATGAAGCGCACTGATTATGAATCACAGGTGTGTGATGCATCGGTGAGCGTGCTCTGCACTGCCGTGCGCCTTATCAGGGCTGTCATGGGAATATGATGAACTTGTTTTCTGGAGACAGTGCGAATGAGGGCCGGAGGATTGTACAGAACCACATCAGGGGATAGGGAGGATGGGTGGGAACATTTTTACCACCTCGCTTCCAGCAGATCTATGAAATTATACAACAGGCTAGCTTAGAGCAATAACTCTATCTAGGCACAAAAATGACAGCCTGAGAAGTGCCATTTTAACAACCCTTCCAGCCCTAGGATTATGTCTAATTAGTTCTAACCATTTCTCATGAATTGCAATAGCTGGCAGGTAGTCCTCCTCATTTGGCAGGTGAGAAAGTGATGTTTATAACAGACCTTCAAGTGGGAAAAAATACTGAAAGAGTTCCTCTTCTCCTTCCCGATCTGCCTGCATACAGCCAGTGATTAGAATTAATTTTGTGTAAAACAGCTGGCAAAATGCCCGGTACAGTTATTCCCTCATAACTTGAACCTTGTATGTCTGAGTGTAAACTTGTGGTAGAAAAAAAGTACTATTTGAGAAGAGAATAAACTCAATTAGGAAGGAAAAGAAAGAATAGTTGAAAGCAGTATAGTGTGACACTCAAAATAATTTTGCTTTCACTAAAGAAATAGGAAAATAATAGAAAAGAACAAGCAGGTGAGATAAATGGCTGGTCAGATTTGGAGTACATACATCTCTCCCGTCATAATATTTCCCCATCTGGGATGATTCCTAATGACTCTAATGCTTTTATTTAATTTGCTTACTAATGCTTCAATTTTTAAAAAATCTTGCCTATTTAATGTCATTCAAACAAAAATTAGGTTTATGAAATACCACAACTATTCACTTAGTTCGATAGACAACTTTTTTCAATAACCAAGAAGTTGCTATTATTTTTTCCTCTAAGAAATTAAGTCTCCTTTGTAATATTTAAACTGAGATTTGGTGTTTTTTTTCTTATGCAAGTGATAAGTAGTTCTGTTGAGAAACCCCCTGTACTAAGTCGCTCACATCTGTAGTTCCATTGTGGTTTTGTTTCACCTTTAATGTAATAGAAAATATGATCATGTCAGGCAATGGGTGTTATCTGAAAGTCTCGAGAGACACAGGTCCTTAGATATACTAAATATTTTAACAAGGCCCCAACTATATATATTCAGTAAAAAATTGGAAATAATTGAGTGACCACTTGCACAGGTTATTTCTGCACTTGCAAAAAAAAATTATTCTGGAGAAATTATATTTTCTTCCCGTTCTTATCATTTAATAGCAGGCTTTGAAGTGCATCCAGCCCCTGGAAAGATTTGCTCTCATTCCAAAGGGGTTACTGCCAACAAAAGGCCCCTACGGATCCTTTCCACCAAACCCACATCAACCTTTTCCAAGACTCATTTTTTTTAAATTATATATGTATTCAGGTTTGAAATAAAAAATAAATGGTATCCATGGATGAGTAACTTAGTAAACAAATGATGGGTGGAAACTGGTTAGTCGATTGTCCCACAAAACTGGCTTAATGAGAGGAAAATGGCAATTAACTTTTGCCAATGATCATTTCTGTAATGCAGCATTCTGTTGCAGAATGTCAAAGAGAGCTTCACAAATCCTCTGGGGGTCAACATTATACTCTGCAACTAAAGTTTAAATGATCTCATTTTCTGTTTAATATCCCTTCAGTATACCTCTTTCCACTTCGAAATACTAAGCTAATGGGCATTGTTCTGCTCTAAAAATGCAGGAAAACAATATATTTAGAAATCTAAAGGCTTCAAAAAATTCTTTGCCTGTATCTGAATGAGAAGAACCACAATGGTCCGAAGATGTTGGCATTAGGGAACAAGAGAAATGGATCTATGTTTTCACTCTAGCATTGTGGGGCAGTAGGCAAGCCTCTGCTTCATTTTCTGTAAAATGGAAGTAATACTGGATGTTTTTTATACCACTGTAGTAAGGCTTAACAGATAAAAAATGCAAAAAAAAAAAGTCAATTCATTTGGTTCATGGTAAGCACAAGACTGTTAGAATTTCATTGATTGCCATAGATAGAGAAAATCAGGGTTGTATTAATATCCACTGCCATGATTTATGGGTTGCAATATCAAGTGGACCAATTTACTTTTCCTTGCTGGGCAGATTTTCTCTAAGGAAATTTCATCATTCATTTTAGTATTTCTCAATGCATGATAGTCCTGAAATCAGCAATCAGCTAACAGTTTTGGTTCACACACACACACACACACATACACACACTCACACAGGTCTGATGGTTTGCTCAAAGCTGAGTGGGGATTGTTTGATTAGGCCAGTCTACCCTAGGACAATGCTCCAATTTACTCTACATTTTGCTTCCAGACTCCCTAAAACCATGCCTTCCTCTTTAACTGTACTTTACCCAACATTTAAAACCCAATCAGAAAGAAACAATTTGTGCATACCACCCTTAAAACCTCTTATTTATAAACTACATGTCCTTTCTGCCCCACCCACCACCATCATGACAAGGTCTGAGGCCCCTCCCTCACCTAAAGCAGGAAGATGGTGGCAGCCGAGATGAAAAAGCCACTGGAGTCCATCAGCTTGAGGCTGCAGCTGGCGATGAAGAGTGGACAATACATAAATACGTGCTGGGCTACAGGCAGCCTCTGAGGATGATCCAACAAGGCAAAGCGAAGCTGGTCACGCTTGCCGATGATGGCCTGGCTTTATGCAATGTTGGCCAAAACTGCTGTCCATCACTTCAGTGAAGAATTGAGCACAGTGCGTGGAAAATCCTACAGAGCGTGCACTCTTTCTATTATGACCAGCTTTCTATCAGCTTTCTATGGCATGTTAGAAGCATGCCAGAACAAGCTGGTAAAAAGTAAATCATAAAATTTTTTCAATAAAACCCCAGAGCTTATTTTTTAAAAAAGAATTACATGTATGTACCTCTGTACTAATGCAATCTCCACATCTTAAAATATTGTTAAAATAAGTATAGTCAAAGTTACAATATTTGCTTTTCATGTTACAGGTCTTCTTATACCTTCTTTGGTAGGTCTTTTTATACCTTCCTGTTTGAGATAGAACATTCTTTTGAAACTTGTGTAATGGTAGAGAATGAATGAGACAGAGCACTTGATGCAATGATTAGCTGTTCTAATGACTATTGTTTTGCTATCAGTTATACTTTTTTTTTTTTGGTGGGGCTATACGTTGGCCATGTTTTGGATGTGGCATTTTTTTCCATTCTCATTTTATAAGCAGTCAAGTCAATGCTAACTTTGACAAATACTGCTGGAGACTGGGCTCTTGGTTAATGGCCCCTGCTGCACTTAGCTTCTGGGACCACACAGTATGTGTTGTCCTTTGAGATTTATACAATTGACTTGAATCCCCACATCATCTTGGGCAAATTTCCATGCCCTCTCAAGATTCCCATAAGTTCTGCAAGAGTTTATATTCTCTTGGTTATCTCTTCTGCCATTATTTTATTCTTGTAAAACTCTCAGTATCTTGGTTACTTCTTGCAACTCTCCAGGAATTCTCTCCTCCTACTTTGTGTCCCCTCAGGAAGAAAATGGGATACCAGTATGGGAGCCGATAAGTGTTGTATTGCATACAAAAGAAGAGATATTTAGAAATTAATATCGCTTATTTGTGATCTTTGTTCCTTTTTATGTTTGCTGATTTATCATAAAGGATTATACCATGGATACACGTGAAACAGCAGATGGAAGAGATGCTAATAGCAGGGCAAAGGTGAGAGGACACAGAGTTTCCATGCCTTCTCGGGGCTTCATCCCCCAGAAGCCTCCAAGTGATCAACTTGCTGGTCAGAAACTTCATCTTCATCCTGTAAGAGCCATCTGAGCTTTAGATTTCCTTTTAGATATACTTGAGCTTTCACCACGGTGATGCAACAATCTCCCTCAAGATCATCTGTTCATTATCCATGCATGCATTCATAATTACTTTGCAAAAAGTTTTTTCAAGTGGCTAAAATACAAGGCAAGTGTGTGTGTGTGTGTGAGAGAGAGAGAGTGTGTGTGTGAGTGTGTGAGTGTGTGAGTGTGCGTGTGTGAGAGAGAGAAAGGAGAGAGAGAGAGAGCGAGCATGGAGGTCCAGACTGGAACTGGGTGACAGTACTTCACATACCAATGATTGATTCTTGTACTATTTCATTGATATGTCAGGATCAGTTGTGAAATACAAGTCATTTCTAGCAGGCATTGCATAATATTATTATCGGAGAAAAGAATGAATTCATAGTTATTTCCTTTAAAAAGTTCATTTTGTTCCTTTGATTGGTAATGTAGATTCTAGAGTAGGGGGAAGAAGGAGTGAAGTGCGCAAAGTGTGCGAGGAGCTGTGAATAAACAGCAGTCACCACTGAAGCATCAGCAGGCAAATGTGGAGCCTCACTTCTCTCAAGCAATGAAGCTTCACGGTGCAGTCAACAGTCAAGGAGAGAGGAAGATAAACTGGTGTAGCAAAAATAAAATCTTACAGCTTCTATTGACAAGTGTTATTAAGCCATGCTAAAATTTGTGGGATTTTTTGGGTGTATTTATAATGCATATTCAACAGTTTTACAACATGGCCATGGAATTCAGACATCAGGAGAGGAATCTAAGTCCCATTCCCTTGATTTTTAAAATTGTCAAGGAAAGATCCCATATGGACACTCTAGTTATCCAAAGTTGCAGTTGAACCCAGACCAGCATCCATCATGTGATCAGAGAACACTTCAGATGATTCCAAAGCTCAGAATTCTGAGTAACTCTCATCTGTTTGAGACTTCCAAATGATACCCTAGGCATCATGGAACCAAAACAAACCATTCTTTCCAAATTCACAGAGTACAAAGACATACAGAAATATCCATGGTTAATACTGTTTTGTTTTGTAGTGACTTTTCATATAATAATATAAAATATGAAATCTAAACATTAATATAGAACCAGGACTAATCACTTTAGCCTTGGGAGGCAGCATATGACAGCTCAAGTACTTGGGTCCTTGCCACCCACATGGGGAGAACCAGATTCCGATCCTGGCTTTCATCTGGTGCAGTGCCAGCTACAGCAGGCATTTGGGGAATTAACCAGTGAGTAGAAGATCTCTCTATCTCTCTTTCTCTCTCAAATTCTCTGATCCAAATAAATAGACAATAAGCAAATAGTTGTTTAAAGTAATGTGTAAGTCAGCGTGTTTTGTAATGTTTACAAAGATACTCAACCAGCATCATGATTCAATTTCAGAATATTTCCATCACACCATAAAATAACTTGGTGACCATTAGTGGTCATCTGCCAATGTTCCCACCTCTAAGCTTCTGACAACCAGTTACCTTCTTCTCCTATCCAACGATTTGCCTGTTTTAAACATTTTGTATAAACAGAATCATGCATGTGGACTTTGGTGTATAATTTCTTTCACTTCACATAAAATTTTTCAAGGTTCATTTGTAAGCATTGCAGCAGATATCAGCAGTTCATTTACATTTGTACTTGAAAATATTTCATTGTATGTGTATAACACATTTTATTTATCCACGCATCAGTTTATACATGAGTTATCTCTGCTTTTTCACTATTATGAAGAACAAAAAGGAATATTTATTCATAAACTTTTGCATGATGATGCATTATATTGCCTTGACAACTCTTTATTTAATTTTCAAGAAATTTTCTGTTTTCCAAAGAGACTGAGCCATTTCCTCCAGCATACATGAGAGTTCAAATTCCTATATGTCCTCATTAACACTTTCTGTCATCCTTTGTTTATCCCTCTTTTTTTTTTTGTTATAGTTATCCTAGGAGTTTGGAATTACCACACCTCTCATTGTGATTTTTATTTGCATTTCCCTGACTGGCCAATAATATTGAGCATGTGCCATTTGGTCATGAGTAACTTAAATTTAGGTTATGGCAAGATTCAGGCAAGATTTGCATTTGCTTTCATTATCAGTCCTCATTCCTTCCCTTTGCACACCCCTTGCTCCCACCATTAGTGCTTGGTGTGCGAGAGAAGACACAAATCTATTTGCTGAGTGGACAATTAATTAGGTAAATTAATGAGCAAATAAGGCCAGTGTGGACTCCTCTCGTCAGTAAAAGAACTCAAAACATTTAATAGTAATGGTATGGGAAGAGAATAAGATATTTCACCAGTTTCCTAGATTCAGTTTGCCTCAAAATCCAAGCTCAGAATTTGTTTCCAGTATAATGAATACAATAATTAGTGACAACACAATCCACTATATTTAGTAGTCCAGTCAGTGTATCCCAATATATTACAGCAAAGAGAGAAAAATTTAACTCATTTATGGTCAAATATGACAAGGGTGTTTGCCGTGGCAAAAGATTCCAAGATAAACCATTATCGTTGGGTCTCTACACCAGGATCTGCTTCATTTGATTAGAAAGCCCAGTGGTGGACTATAATTAAGGAATTCTTAATTATACCTGTTCTGCTAGCATCTTAGTTGAGTTGAAACTGGAGAATACCCCCTTAAACATAGTCAAAAGCTGAAGTGAATGAATAGACAGGTCTATCATTAGAGGTGGATACTTTAAAATTAGGGATCTGAACAGTTATCTTCGAACACTGACATTGTGGAATATATCGAAGAGTTGCCCCCTTTTTCTTGAGGATTTATTTCAGGATCTGCTAGCAAATGTCTGACTCTAGCAATAGGACTGAAACCTGTAGATCTCTGCTGAGCTATTGTATGAAGTGATATGATAACTGAGATGGTGCAAGATTTCATCATGAATCTCAGAATAACATGCAGTTTAAAACTTGGAATTTTTCAGATGTGTTCCTTTAATATTTTGGCTTTGCTTCTGGACAGATCGCTAAAACCCTGGAAAGCAAAACTGGGTGAAGGAAGACTGCTGTGCCCAATAGTACTGTCCACCTATAGGATCTAATCAACATTTTAAATGGCATTTAGCCCAACAGCAGAATATACAGTCTTTTCATGAACCATAAGACATGTACTAGCAGATACCCTCAAACATAACACTAAGCACAGGAAATTGAAAATAATTGAACTTGTATGGAGTGTGTTCTCCAATCACATTAGCATCAAGCTAAATAGAATTCACTCTATCAAAGTAGGCAGCCAGTGAAAATGTGCATGCACACACCTAGAACAAAGTAAAATTCTATCATCAAACAACCTAAGCTACAATGTCCAGAACACAAATGATGAAGACTAAACTTACAGAAGGAAGGAAGTAATAAAGTTGAAAGCAGAATTTTATAAAATTGGAAACAGAAAGGCAATCGAAACTACGTTTTTAAAAGCTAAGTCTTAGAAAAGAGTCAGTGAAAATACCTCTAGCAAGATTGATGATGGTCCACAGAGGACAGATAGAAATAATGCTCAAATAATGAAAACATCACATCACTACAGACTTCTAGGTATAATAAGAATAATAAGGAACTACTCTGAACAACACTGCAGACATAAATGAGCATAAGCTACCAAAACACCCAATATGAAGTAGATAATTCCTTCTAACTAAAAAGGAAATTGAATTTATAATTTTAAATCTCCTGTAATAGAAATCACTAGACCAGATGGTCTCACTAGAGAATTCAAGCAAATATTTAAAGAAGAATTAACACTAATTCTATGCACTCTCTTCCAGAAAATAGCAGAGAACATTTCAACAAATGGCATCCCGTGATTCTGGCATTACATAATGTCAAAACCAGAGGGTTGGGGAGACAAAACAAAATTATAGACAAATAGCACACACGAATATGGACACATAATTTTGTAATGGGATGTTGGTAAATACAGTTGGTAATACCATGGATAAATGGTGTTTATTTCAGGCCTGCAAAAAATCAAATAGGGACTTGGTGTTGTGGCACAGCAAGCTAAGCTGCAGCCTGCAGCATCCATGTAGCCATACCTGAGCTCTAGTTGGAGTGTCAAACGACCTGCTTCTGATCCAGCTCCCTGCTGATGCACCCAGGAAACCAGCAGAAGGTGGCCCAAATACCGCTACCCATGTGGAAGCTCCAGATGGAACTCTGCACTCTTGCCTTCGCCTTGAGTTGTCCCTTGGGGTCATCTGGGGAGTGAACCGGTCAGTGAAGATCTGTTTCTCTTCCCTCTGAGTTCTCTGTCACTTTTTCAGGGAGGGAGGAATCCCTTTACCGACAAACCTGCATCATGGAAAATAATAATAATAACATTCAAAAATAATAAAATGTTTTGAACGAAAACCAATTGTTTTTAAACAAGATGTTAATCATAATAATGTCGTATAACAGGTTTTGGAAAAATAATCGCATGATAAAATCAATCCAAGAATCTGGGCAGAAAACCCATTTAACTAAATTCAGATCATTTCATGGAAAAACTCTCAGGAAAAAACAAAAGGAGGGGGAAGTTCTCCCAGTTGGTAAAATTGTACCAAGAAAAAAAAAAACCCTTATGGATAATTATGAAGGCTTTTTCCTTCACATCAGGAGCAGGATGAGTGTACACACTCTTCACCAGTATGATGAATTCCTAGGCAGTGCAGGAAAGCAAGGAAAGGAGACAAAAGTCACATAGACAAGAGCAAAGAAGAAAAAAGAACAAAGTCATGTCAATGAGAACTAACCCTATTTGCCATGGACATGATTGTCTGTGGAAACTATCCCAAAGAACTCACAAGAAACTCCTAATACCGAAGTAACCAAGGTCCCGTGTAAATATCTACTGTGTTTGTGTACTAACAATGAGTACGAAAATTAAAATATAATACTGTCTACAATTATCCAATAAATGAGAAACCACAATGCTAGAAACAACTGTATTAGACTGTTAAAAAAACATTTGTGTGGCGTTTGAACTAACAACTGAAGTTGAAATGCTTCAACTTTGGTTGGTTTTTTTAGTTTTTAAAGTTTATTTAACTAGTTATTTTTACAGTTTCAGATAACTATTTAAATATTATTTTCTTGTTTCTGATGTCCTCAATGTTCTTGAATATTTCCTGTATCCCACTGAGCCAAATTTTCAAGTAGAGTTTTTGGAAATTCTAATGGACTGTTTTGTATGTCAGGAAATAGCTTTCATTTTCCTTTATATTTGATTGACAGTGGGCTGTTTAAAATCTGGGTTTCAAAATCCAAGGTTGTCCAAATTTGGAAGGAATTGTTTTATCATATGGCATATATTGTTATTGGTGAGAAGTTTGGTGTGATTCTCACCTAGGTGTTTGGGAAATAAGCATATTGGTGCTTTTCTTCTTTGAAAATGTCCGAGTACTTTCAAATAAACAGTTTCAACTGTGGGTCATTTTTATTCATCCAGATGTCAGTGAGCCTTTTGACCACCAGGCACATGTGTTCATTTGGAAATACATCTCTGTGGTCGTGGTGGTTGTTTCTGCCAGTCCCCAATCTGCCACTCCCGATTTCTGTTTTCTATTTCTGGAACTTCTTTCATGTGGACATTGTAGTTCCTCCACTGACTGTTGATGATTTCAAATAATCTTTAAAATGGCTTCCTTTTTCCGTTATCTTTGTGGTTTGTAGTCATTGCATTTTGTAATTTCTTCACAGCACAGTATTTATTCAACATTAGCAGTGGCTAACATAAATCAGATTTTGAGATTCTTCTCCCGATCCGTGAGTAGTATCTCCATTTCTCTGAGAATAAGACAGTCGGGTTGAAAGAGTGCCTAACATCGAGTAACAAATACATTCTCTTAGTTCTGAAGGCTGGAAGTGTGAAGTCAGGGGCGTCAAGGGTCCCACATCCGGGAGCAGGTGCTGTGGGGAGTGTGTCACAGAACCTGCGATGGACCAACTGCCTCCAGCCCTCTTACAGTCAGCATTGATCCATCCCCAAGGGCTGAGTCAGATGACTTACATGCTTCCCACATTAAATATTCACTATTAGGTTCTGCCTCTGAGAGTTGTTGCATGAGGGATTAGATTTCCAACACACAGTTGTTGGAATACACAGTCACTGTTGCAAAACCCCTAGGTTGTACCTGATCTGCCTGCAACTTCTCTGCCTTCATCTCATTACTATCACTTCTCTCATTCCATTCCAGTGACGCAGCCCCTTCGGAACTGCTACATCACCCCAGCACAATCCCACTACAGATAATTTTGCACAAGTTGCTCATTCACATTTCCCCCAGATTCTCTTTTAACCCCACTCATTTCATCTCCATCAACTTCATTTTACAGTGAGACTGACCTCTTGTAGTCTCATTGATTTCCAAAGCCTTTCCGTTCCCCAGTATTCCCAGTGTCTACAACCTGTTAGCTTATTTGTTGCATAATATGCTTTTCCACTTGTTTTCTTATTTTGCTCGCACTGAATTGTATGTCTCCTGCAGATACTAAGGTTAGTTCTGCAAAGATGAGGTTGATTTTGTTGGTTTTATTCACTAGCATAACTTAATATTTTTAACATATAGCACTAAAATAAGCCACAGATTAATATTCATTGAATGAATAACTTGTGTCTTGAAAGATTGTTTTTTTTTCTTTTTAGCTCTTTAAACATTTTATTCAGACATTCTATTTTGAATTTCAATGGACTCTGTTTTTCTCTTCAAGTGTTTCTTAATTTCAACTTCCTATTTTTACCATTGCAAAATCATCTAATACTTCTGTGAAAATAGTGCTTAGAGAGTTTTTAAATTCCTATTTTTTTGAGTTTCCTTAAGAGAAAAAAATGAATCCTGAGTTTTAATTCATTCATTTCAAGTTATATGCCAATATATAGTAAGTTTTGGTTGTTCAGGGCTAATACTCAAAATTATCTTAACCAAAGGAAGGATTTTCTTCCCTGTTGATACAGTTTGAAAGTCTGTCTATATTTGTCTTCACTTATGACTGAATCACGTGTTTATTTCTCTATTCTTGAATAAATGTTTTTGTCAAGGTTGACGTATGGCTATTAGCTCCTAAGATTTAAATTCTATCAGCTCTAGTATCACAAGATGTTCTCTCCTGGTACTTACACCAGAAGCACCTGATGGGCCTGCTTTGTGTCTCATAGCTAACCAGAGTCAGATGTGCCCAGTTGTTGGATTCTTTGATTCAGACCTAGGTGGGCAACTTCATCTAATCTACATAAACTAAAGTTCCTGAAAGAAAGAGATTGCTCCATATTGTAGGAAGAGAGAAGGTAAAAACATGTACAATAGATAAAATCTGTCACACAGGAAATAGTTCATCATATTTTTATCATTTATCTCTAGCATAATGTTATATAAAGATAGTTAAGATTGTATGTTCAAGAATAGCCAGATGCATACAGTTGAGTAACTATTTTATCAGTTGCTTATTGAACTAATAGCATATCTTCAAGCTCCTACCTGGGCAGTTAGTTACAGCCCAGGGGAACCATCAGGATTTCATTGACTTTGCGACTCAATCATTATAGCCTATCCTAAATACCTTCCATGAATATGAAATTAGTTTCTTATGATTTTGTATTCGTCTTATTGGTTCTTATTTCTTTAAACCTATGTTGGACACACTTTTTACTGGAATGTGATAAAATTATTGTTGCAATAATGTTTTAAAAGTTTAAATACTATAATTAACCCACACTGAAAGGGTAAGTAGTAAAGCAAGTAGCAGAATAAGAGAATACAAAATAGCATCATTCTAATAGTAATAGTAGCATGACACTCTCATGAGGTTTCTGTTGAATGTCATTGAATATCTCAAAGTGTTTTCACCTGTACCATCAGGTCACCTGACATCTCATTTCATAAAGTCAGCAGGAATAGTACTGTGCCCACTTACAAAACAAGAAAAGTGGATGTCACCGCATGAAAATACGGCCGTGGTACATGTGAGCATAGGGTTTCCATCCCAGCGAACCAGAAACCTGCGTTCCTCTTTAAGATTGTGAGTTATATGGCAGTGAATACCTTGCATTATTTATTTTTATATTTTCTAATCTGTACTTTGACAAAAATAACTAACAAAAGTGAAGTTATTGCGCGTTTAGGTACAGCACAAACACTGCTCATTAAAATGTAACGCAGCATGTGTCTTAAGTGAACACAGTGACTGAGTGGAGCCAGTGAAACACAGTCCAGCATGCCATGAGCCAAGGGCCCAGCAGGAAGCACATGACACGCTCATGCTCTAGAACCCAGGAGGGCTAATCAGGGAACTATGTGGGTACTTCAGAAAGTTTATGGGGAATGCACATTATAATGTGCATAATATGTACAACATATTTGCCTATACTAACTACCTTGGCCATAGGTTCTCAAGATGGTGTATTCCATTCTCAACATTATACTAGTAAACCTTTTACTTCATAAATGGAAATGAACTTATTTTAAATCCATTTTCCATGAGCTTTTTCAAAGCTACCGTGGTATTATAAAGGCTAGAGAGGAAAACCCGTGCTAATTCAGAATCTTACAGTCTAGAAATAACAGGAGGGAGCTATCACCACTCCAGTGGCTGAAAGGTTAAGGACACCTGCCTCCTAGAACTTCTGAAGAGAGCCGTATGCGTAGCTGGCCAGCAGCTGGCCACATGAGATGGGAGCGGTTACTGAGATTCAGTATTCAGGGACCTGGGAGAATTAATACCCTGGCTGCCACATCACCTTATGTCACCCATCTCACCTCAAGTTATCTCCTAACTCCACTCAAACCTAAGACCTAGAACATGCAGGTTTGCACCCCTGAGACCAAGAAGGGGCAAAGAGAGAAGGATGAGTGGGTCTGATGGGGTCTGCAGAAGATGTTGAACAAGGCGAGTTTTTAACCTTGATTCTTAAGTGATAAAAGTGAGAGTTAATTTGACTGCTTAGTCCACACTAGACTTAAGACTGAAGGGCCCGAGGTACTTGGAAGGACCTGGTGTTGCTAACAGGGTTGCTGTCAATCTTTGGAAGTATAACTTGTTCTCGTCAAGCAGCCTCAACAGATGGGATCCACGGTTTAATTCACTGCTTCCACTGTGTGCACCTGTCAGTTTTAGCAATAGTCGTGAGTTCCAGAGGGTTCAGGGTGAAATTTGTATCCAATATTCTCTTGGCGTAGTAAGTACTGGCGCAGTCTAGCCACAAGGCTAGTATCAAAGCATATCCTTCATTAATTGAATATGACAGTGCACTTACCTCCCCCCACCCCCTTTTTAAGAGAACAAAATACTGATTCAAAGATTGTTCTGACTGTGAACTCGAAACAACACACACCAGAAGCCAATGAATCAGTCTGGTCTATTTCTTCATGAATAGATTCTTCTGTGTGGCTGGTTATGTAGTTCTAATTTGCAAAGTCTTGATACTGTTGCCTTGGTTGAGCCGGCAGTACACTTCCCTTTCGCTTACTTGGCATAGCTTTTCCTCTTGGGCTATGTTGATTTCAGCTCTATTAGTGTGCAAATGGTACACAGAACACTAAGGAAATGACCTTTTCAATCCCTTTCCAGTAGAGGGTCAGGTTCAAGCTTCTATTGCCCCAAAATGAGGAAGAACACATCAGGTTCCATTGTGTTATAACCCTAATGGCTCCTTTAACTCCTCCAGAGTTTGTTATTTCATTGTATGGAAACAAAAGGCATTTAACTTCTTTTTCTACATTTTCAGATTATTAAAATATCTGAAATGCTATGTAGTTAAAAGATTTTACATACACTGCTACATAAATAAGTATTAAACATCTGAGAGTGTCCATGTGGTTTTTGGTTTCACAGAATAGCTCATGAAGTGGCATGAATGAACTGTACCAGAAGAAAGGCTTTTATTTCACACTGTCATGAAACCTCATGAAAATGGAAAAGTTTCTGGCTGATGTTAAGGTTCATATTTCCCATGCAAGATGGAAATGATAATATTTACCACCATAAGTAAAAGAACAGAAGAAGTTTAAAAAATAAAATGCTATAAAAAGGAAAGTTATTTCTGACACTAGCATTTAGGGTGAGTCATAACGTTTGATATGTCAGTTTATTTTTTATGTTACATAAATCATGTTTTGTTATTCTTGACTAATATTAGAATCAGAATTCTAAACTGTGAAAATCAAAATTTTCAGGATTTCTACAAAGAACATGTGAAAGTCATAACCCGTTTTTGGCCAAGTGGAAGCAAAATGCGGAATGCAAAGAGAAAAAAAAAAGCACAGAATAATTGACTAGAAACAGACAAATGAAACCTTTTGTCAGTCTAGTAGAATTCTGGTTGAATTGTGGAGGAAGCTCACACTTACATCATTTCTTTTTTGCCACAACTATGTGTTATTTATTGTCCCAAAGCATAGTGTTTTGAACAACAGACATTTATTGTTGTTGATAGGATGTTAATCAGACAGACAGGTGTTTGGATATTGACTGGACACATTCATATGGCTGGAATCAGCTGTGAATTCATAGTCAACTCTTAGTGACCTTGGCTGAGTGATGTCACATGTTTGGGAGCAGGCTGACTCTACGCTAGTCAAGGACGGCCACAGCTGGACTATGCTTTTCTCCCCTGCTTTCTCGTCCTTATGGTGCCTTGGCTTGTTCAGGCACAGGCTCAGAACTGACCTATCCCACTTCACAACCGTGCTCTGGGTAAAACAAGTCACCAACGCAGCTCAGATGCTTGCATTTGAGAAAGATGCTCCATGACTGGATGCAATACCACTGTGCCAAGAGTGTGGATACATGGAAAGGTAGAAAGTTGGGTCCATTTGTACATTTAGTCTGCCATGTTACTTTAGTTGAATTTCCTTATGAGCAATAGTGAAGGCTTTATAAACATCTGGGAAGCTTCAAAAATTTGGACATTGCTACGCTAGCATGACGCTACTCTAGGCAGACTATGTAGAGCTAGCCAAATTTGTACTTAGCGGGACCAAAAGACATGCCAACTATTTTTATGAATGTGCAAGTTTGGCTGATATACGTTGCCTGAAACACCCCATTTTTGTGACATGAGCCATCAAGTCCAGTGCCCTAACTGGTGTGCTAACTGTTCGGCCATCCTCTCCACAAACTACTTCCTTAATTGCTATTGAGTGGATTTAATTTACAGAATAAACATCTCCTTTTTTTCGGAAGGCTTCCAACTCACTTACCTGTGTCTTTATAAGGAGAGTTGTCTTTCCTTCGTCATGCTGGGAATTATGAAGCAGGTCTATAGCGCATTTATCTGTACCTCTAAATCCTGAAAAGATTGTATGTGGGGGAATAAGGATGTGTATTTCTTTTCTTCTTTAGAAGTAGATGATTTCTTCATTTTAACATGAAGCTCTGAAAAAGTATCTTGGTTGACAATCACATTTCTTAGTTTGTCTTCAGAAAGATTTTTCCTCATATAAATATCAAATATGGAGAAAAAAAATTAAAGAACATCGTTGGGAAAATAAAATGGGTAATTACAGTGAAAACGCTCAAATAATTTAGAGAGTGTAATTTATACTCCTGACGGTCGATTGTTTAAATTCTAATTTTTGTTTCTTTCAAATGTTCTATCCCTGCAGTCTATTTAGTCACCTTGGAATCCAAAGTACTATACAAATCTAAACAGCATATATAAAGCTGAAACTTTTGTGCAAGAGCTTTGAAAGTGTGCAAATTGCTTCTCAGCCCTTTGGCTAAGATCAAGTGTAGAAGTTATATGCAGGCTTGTTCTATCAACATTACTTACTATCTAACTTCACTTCTTGCCCACTAAATTCATACATTTATGTGGGCTACTTTTAACATTTTAAAATGATAATGTTTGAATCCTATGTTGGAAAAAGATGAGTTTTGTATTCAAATCCTAACACTTACATTACTAATTATACAAAATTGATAAGGGGGTAATGCACACAGGGAGCTGGAAGGGAAGTGGGGCCACCAGCGTTAGAACTGACACCCATATGGGATCCTGGCATATGCAAGGCGAGGACTTTAGCCACTGGGTTACCCCACTGGGCCAATCCTGATAATTCTTATTCAGCTTCTCTCTCTCTCTCTTTTTTTCTTAATTAAATGGTTAGCATCAATTGGCAATGAAAGATTATCAGTTGTTTATTCAAAGTGTCTGATATGAAAACATGGAGACAATGAAAATAGGACAAAGCAATCTCATGGAATACAGACCAGCCATTATAAAACTTAAAACATAAACATAGTAGATTAGCTTTAATGAAGGAAGTTGGAAACAAAATCAAGATGCTATGAGAAGGATCTTTCCTGGCTGGCATGATGACTCAACTGGTAATTCTCTACCTTACAGTGCTGACACCCAAAATGGGCACCAGTTCATGTCCCAGCTGCTCTGCTTCCCATCCATCTCCCTACTTGTGGCCTGGGAAAGCAGTGGAGGACAACCCAAAGCCTTGGGACCCTGAACCCTTGTGGGAGACCCGGAAGAAGCTCTTTGATCTTGGCTTTGGATCAGCTCAGTTCTGGCCATTGCAGCCATTTGGGGGCGTGAACCAACAATGAAAGGACAATCTTTTTCTCTGTCTCTCCTTCTCACTGTGAATCTGCCTCTCCAATAAAAATTAAAACTTTATTTTTAAGAAAATGATCTTTCAGAGGAGAAAAAGAACTTTTCAAATTTAAAGACTTAACAACAAATAGAAGAATTGAACAAGAAATAGAAAAATTGAAAGGTAAATTTGGAAACTCAGTAGAGAGGAGAGCAAAAGATAATGTCCTGGAAGATAGGAAAGAAAATACAAAAAAATTAGAGAAGCAATGTTAGTGGTCCAATATCCAAAACCAAACGTATTCCAGAAAGGAGGCAAATGAAGAACCGAAAGTAACCAGTGAAACGACTTAAGAACATTTCCCAGACCTACGACCTAATTTTCTAAATTGTAAAGACTCAATGATTGAACAGCGAATGAAAGTAATTGAACCAAAGCCCAAAACCCACATGAATTCAGAGTATTTTAAGCAAATACTTTTCATTTGAAGAATCAATAAACGCAACCAGATTTTGCATTAAAAATAGACTTTCTTTTTAAAATTATTTCTATTAGAAAGGCATATTTATACAGAGAGAGACATAGGAAGATCTTGCATCTGATGTTCACTCTACAAATGGCTGCAAAGGCTGGAGTTGGGCCAGTCTTGAGCCAGGAGCTTCTTTTAGGTCTCCCACGTGTGTTCAGGGGTGCATCCTCCCTGCTTTTCCAGGGGCCATCTTCCATTGCTTTACCAGGGAGCTGGATAGGAAGTAGAGCAGCCAGGACATAAACCAGCAGCCATATGGGATGGTGATACTTGCAGGTGGACAATTGGCTAATTGAGCCATCTCCCAGGCCTCTGAACATGATGGTTTTTTCCTTTATCATCATCATCATCATTTTATGATACAGTTCCATAGGCTCTGGGATTTCCCCATCCCCTTTTTTAATCCCTCGCCACACCCCCCCCCCCTACTGAGTTCTCCCATGTCATTACAACAGCATAGTTCCTCATAAACAGTCATATGTCCATCACTGTGGGCATGGATAATGGCAGAGTCCAGCATCCCATTGTTAAGACACATCTAACAGTTTCACCGGGATTACATCCTGAAAGTAGAGATTCACATCCCCTTAAATGACAAAAAAAAACAAAAACAAAAAACTAAAATCAACAACAGGAAAAAAAATAGAAACTTATAATGCCATGAGGTTAAATAACATGCTACTGAATGACTAATATGTCGCCAAAGAAATGAAAATCAAGAACCTTCTTGAAGAAAATGATGCTACTGTATGATCTATGAGTCACTGAAGAATTTAATGAGAAAAAAAGTGTTTTTGAAGAATTGAAACTAAAAACAAAAACATCAAAATGCATGAGATGTAGTTTCCACTGATCTTTGTTGGTGAAATATGTCTCCTGTAGACAACAAATAGATGGGTTTTGTGTTTTTAATCCAGTCTACTAATCTATGATGTTTGATGGTGAATTTAAGCCATTTACATTCAGGGTTAATATAAATAGGTGGTAATTTGGTCCTGTCATTAATCAATGGGTTATTCTTTGATTTAGTCTTCTGTTATTATACTGAGATGTTCTTCACATTTGCCTTTGGTTTTAATAGGGGCTATTCCTTTTCTCTGTCAAGAGAACATCTTTAGAAAAAAAGATTTATTTTATTTTTAATGGAAAGTCAGATATACAGAGAGGAAGAGACACAGAGAGGAAGATCTTCTGTTGGGTGATTCACTCCCCAAGTGGCCACAACGGCCAGAGAATAAGCCCATCCAAAGCCAGGAGTCAGGAGTCTCCTCCGGGTCTCCCAAGTGGGTACAGGATCCCAAGGCTTTGGGCCATCCTCAACTGCTTTCCCAGGCCACAGGCAGGGAGCTGACTTTGTCTCTTCTTTTGCTCTTTAGAACAGGTTTCCAAGCTGTATCACCTGCAGGTCTCCAATTTGATTTTACTTATTGTGGTTGGTACATGGTTCTTTGTAGTCACTTGTGTCACTCCTTCCAGCAAGTTTCAGATCTGGTCTCTTATGTCGGTCTTCCACCATGGTCTCCATAGCCCAGCTCCTGGCTCAGCACTCCACCTCTTGTGATCCTGTGCTGTTGCTGCACATTTGCCTGCACAATGTTTCTCTCACTTGGAATTTACACAGGTCCCAGGATTAGGGAAACGTCAGGTGTCCTAAATAGCTAGGTTGTTGGCAGTGCTGATCTTGCTGGAACCTGTTGAAATTCAGTCTGAGGGTCACACAGACCTATTTTGAGTTGTAAGATGTCAAAGTCAGTATTTTTTTTTCTGTGTGGGACAGTGCAATGCGCTGAGCTCAGTGAGTTCATTCTCTTCTCATTCATTGCACATTCAGCGCACCGTTGTTCCTGCAGTCTCCAAGCCTTTGCCACACGGCACAAAATAGCACCCGATGTGCCACTTATGGAGTTCTTCTTGATCTGCAGGCCATCATCAGGTCTGTGGGCTACCCAGACCTATTTTTGGGTGGAACCTGTAGGATGTCATGTTGTTGCAAAAGAAATGAGTTCACTCCCAGCTTCGTGCATCCATAGCCTTTCTCCATAGCCTTTGCCTCCCTGCTCAAATGGTGCCCAGTTCAGCTCTACTGGGGAGTTTGGGCTGTGAAATCCACGTTGTTCCCACACTGCCTGTTTGGGATCTGCTGCTCTGTCTCTCTCCTGGTCAAATCAAATAGACCAGCAAGGGCCCAGTGGCGTGGCCTAGCGACTAAAGTCCCCGCCTTAAGTCCTGGCCTTGAACACATCCCTGGATCCCATGTGGATGCCGGTTCTAATCCTGGCTGCTCCACTTCCCATCCAGCTCCCTGCTTGTGGCCTGGGAAAGCAATTGAGGACGGCCCAAAGCCTTGGGACCCTGCTCCCACATGGGAGACCCGGAAGAAGTTCCTGGATCCTAGCTTCGGATTGGCATAGCACTGACCATTGCGCTCACTTGGGGAGTGAATCATCGGACGGAAGATCTTCCTCTCTGTCTCTCCTCCTCTCTGTGTATCTGACTTTCCAATAAAAATCAATAAATCTTAAAAAAAAGAAAAAAAAAACTCAGCAAGATGGGCAGTTCTCTGTCTGGTTTCACCTCCTGAGCGCCAGGTGAACTCTCATTTGCATCTGGTTGCTGGTGGAGTTCTGATTGCTGCTTGTTCAATGCTGTCAGGTTATCTGGTCACTGCAACACCACACTGCTGTGTCCGCTGCTTTCCTGTGCCCATCAGTCTCCACGTGCCCCTCTGCCATTGGCCTGTCCTCTCCTATTTCCTGAAATGTGCCCTCTCTGCTTCACCCTGGCTAGAGTTTCTCTGTTTAAAAATATTCTCACCCTATTCCACCATCTTGATTCTAAAAAAAAAAAATAGACTTTGTAAAAGACATTCGGAGAAAAAGACATTGGGAGAAAAAAGCTTGTCAAATTCTGAGAAAAATCTGACTTCTAAGCTAAAACTTTTCTATTCAACCAAGATATCTTGAGGATCAACTTAAAGGCATTCTCATACATGTCTATTCTGAAATTTACCTTCTTTTTAAGCGTTCTCAGGAAGTCACATCAGAGTAAACACAAAAGCCGAAAGACTAAGCACAATGAAGATCAGAACTAAAAATTCCAATACGGCAAGAACTCAAAAGGAATTTGCCTGACAATGAAACCGAGCTTATGGAAGACAATGGGGCAGAGGTACAGGGGACAGAGAATCCAGTTTGGAGCAGCTTGTCCAGAAAAGGCCTCAGCAAGAGATGGAGAGGATGCTCCTCTTGTTTTCCTGTATTGCAAGATACTTTTAACAACTGAGGCTGTGTCAGTCTCAAATTACTGGTAAGCACAAAACAAGTTGATCAAATGATAAAATAAGACATACAGGACACAAGCTTTGAACAGGAAATAAAAAAGTAATTACAGCAGTTGTAGGCCCAATGCAATGGCTAACCTTGCAAACATCGGGATCCTATATGGGTGCTGGTTTGTGTCCCGACTGCCTCACTTCCCAACTCCCCCCAGCTCCCTGATTGTGGCCTGGGGAAGCAGTACAGGACAGCCCAGAACCTTAGGCCCCTACATCCATCAGGGAGACCTGGAAGAAGCTCCTGGCTCCTGGTTTCAGATTAGTTCAGCTCCCAACCATTGTGGCTATTTGGGGAGTGAACCAGTGGTTGGAAGATATTTCTCTCCTTCTATCTCCATAAATCTGATTTGACTTGCCAATAAAAAAAATCTTAAAAAATAAATAACTATGGCACTTGCTTACAAAACTACCTTATGAATATCTATATCTATATCTATATATCTATATCTGTAAAAGAAATGAAGTATTATAGATAGTGATCACATATATCAATATTATAGAAAATATTTAACTACAATGTAAACATGAAATTTTTTACTTAAGCACAATTAGCATAAATCCATAATCATAATGATTAGCATTATGAGAGCAGCATTGAAAGATGGTACAAAAAAAAGGCATTTCCTCTTCTGTTTTGAGAAATCAATAGATAGTGGAAAGAGTGAATCAGTAAGTAGTAAAGTAAGTGCATTATTTAATGAGATGAGGTGGGACAAGCATTAATGGGAATAACTGAAATAGAATTTAATAGAATTTGGATAGAATACACAATTGCTTCTATCTATGAGAATTACTTGATCCTTAAAAATGAAGTTTTGAAAAATGATGAAAATAAAGTATGAATGTTAGGAATAATAAAATCCATTACTCTTTTTTTTTTAAAGATTTATTTATTTTTATTGGAAAGTCAGATATAGAGGGGAGGAAAGACAGAGAAGATCTTTAGTCAGCTGATTCACTCCCGAAGTGGCCATAATGGCTGGAGCTGTGCTGATTCAAAGTCAGGAGCCTCTTGCGGGTCTCTCATGTGGGAGCAGGATCCCAAGGTTTGGGGCAGTCCTCGACTGCTTTCCCAGGCCACGAGCAGGGAGCTGGATGGGAAGTGGAGCTGCCGGGATTAGAACCAGTGCCCCAGCATGTACAAAGCGAGGACTTTAGCCACTGGCCCGACACAATGGCCCCAACTTCATTACTCTTACTGCTTTAGTGTTTTGTAGGAAAACAAACAAATCTTTCCCCAGATAATCAGATTTGCAGGAGCTCCTCAACAAGTGCACGTTCACACACACACACACACACACACACACACACACACACACAGAGGCATGACTGATATCAGCAAATATTTCCAAGGTGTAAAATGTACTTTTTCCACGAGTACTGCAGTTCTTTGCCTAACATCTATCCGTAGATTTTATCACTTTTTTTTTGTTGTTTGTTTGAGAAACCAAACCTGTTAAGCAACTTTAGAGCTAAGACCAGCCAGTGAACAAGAAAGCGTTGCCCAGTTTTCTTCTGCCTCCTTGCCCTTGAATAAAACTCAGAATACAAATAAAGGATTGATTCTAGAGCTGATAAAATGTTTCCTGAAATACACTAAAACAGTAATTGATCTCATCAAAATTTATAAAAGCCTTTACCTACATATGAGATGAGAATTTAAATGCGTTTAAAAGGGGGCACTGATTATATAATTAATCTTAATACTTAGTAGCTGACACTTATGTAGTATCTTTTTGCTAAATAGGTCTGACTGGTCTTTATCCTATGATGATAAAAATCAATTCTCTTAACATGCACGCATGAGCAAGAAAGGGGATATTATGACAAATTAGTTCTCTGCGTGTGAAAATGAAGCAGTGAATTGGCCATCTCATATGACTCACCCTTGGTTATACCGCCATAATACGAAAATATTCTAGCATGAGTTATTAGATAATCAGTCTGTTACTGATTTAATGAATCCATGATAACAATATGGATTACAACCCCGTTATCAGATTGGAATTTTTCCCCCCAATTTCAGTACTCCATCAAAGAACAGCAAGTAACTCTACTCTGTGGAGTTGGCCTTCACCGTTCTAGAAGGAACACATGTCTCTGGAAACAAGGCTGGTGAGTCACACCCATGATTATTTTATGTAAAACAAAATAGCTGGATTATTTTTGATTCCCCGAAATTTCTTGATAATGATAACCTTAGCATATCATGTACATGTGCACTAATAGATTGTGCAGATGCTTCCTGACTCAACTGTCACACCGTCTCTTGGAATTCTCTCTAGAATGGATCCTTTGCTACATGATCCATTTTGGGGCCTGAGCCCAAGGTTCTCTGACTCCGTGAGCTCCCAAACACTGCTGCTGATGATGGTGTATGGATCACCAGTTGGATGACATAGCGCTGTGCTACACAGAGTCCGTTTGCTAGATTTCCAGATTTTATGAATTGTCATGTAAAAGGAAAATCTGACCCTAGAGTCCAACAGGAATGCAACATCTTCTGTATATGCTATCATCGGAAAAGTGTGGAGTAGAAAGAAAGCCTCCGGAACAGAGGTAAGTCTCATCAATGAGAGGTAGCCTATGACCTATTAGTGCTTTATACAGTTTTATACTTGTTTTTAATCTGCTGGGAGCCACATACTATAGCCATACTGGGACGAGACATTAATCCAATAAATCTAATTAAAAATGCTATTTTAAGAACTGTGTTTCTCAAGTGTTTTCAGAGAATATACATTTGCACATTATAAATTAGGTACTTCAAGGATTCTTTTATAAGGAACATGTGCTCTGTGAGTGAGGTGGTTTCCTTATATTTTTTTTGTTATGGCCTTTGCTGCTACCAGGCTAGGTCATATGCACTCTATGATTGTCACGGACCAAACTCTTATATTTGCTTATCTTTATCTGGGTGAACCAAATGCCTTTTTCCTATAGAAACATATTCTAGTTCTTCTCTGTTGTTTTCTGTGGATTCGCTTAGTTTGGGCTGTGTTGAGAGGCTATGAGTTACTCTGAAATCATGTGCAATTCCTGAAGCCGAGAGAGTCCCCAGCTGGGTGCCAGGGACCCTAGCTATTGACCTGTCATCACCTGTTACCTTCCCATGTGTTCATTAGCAGGAAGCTGGAATCAGGAGATGCAGCTGGGCATCGCAATAAGCACTCCCATGTGCAGTACCCGTGTCTTCGATCAGTGTCTCAGATGCTAGGCTTAGTTCTTCACGGCATACGGGTACTAGTGGAATTAATTAAAGCTATATATTTCACGCAACAGAAAATAAATGATACAGCTGTAAGTCATCAAACACTAAGTGAAAGTTTAAAGGACACTGTTTACATTTCAATAAATCTTTAAACAATGCCTTACAGTGGAACAGCGGTTGACAAACTACATACTGGCCAAAATCAGTCTGCCACCTGTTTTTGTAAATAGATCTTTTGGGAACCAAAACATGCTCTTTGTGAGATACATGCTTTTACATGACTGTTTTCCATCAACAATGACAGGAGATGAGTAATCTGTGGCAGAGGCAACACAAAGCCTAAACATTTTTCTCTGACTCCTGCTGAAATATTTGCTCATCCTTCCCAGGCAACGAATGGTCATCTTTTTCTACTACAGGAAGCTGAAATCTGGAACCGAGTGAGGCTCCGAACGAGACAAGCTGATGAAGGCCATGGCCTTCCCAACTGGGACTTTAACTAGATGACTTACCTACTCCTGGATGAAGCATCATTATGTTTACCTGGTAAGACTCAATTTTGTCTGAAGGTTGTAAATCTTACCTGTTCCATTCTTTAGAAATGCAGTGCTAATGTAACCCAAACAAGAGAACATAATTTGGACAGGGAGAGATTGCAGTTCCATTATTTAGAACTTAATTCCTTGTGTGTTAACTATCACTTCAGTGCTTTGCAAATACTGTCTGATGTTTTACATCTTCTCTGCAGTCAAGAAAGGAGTAGAGTATTTATGCATCTTTACATCAATGAGTTGACATTTTTGTTACGATTTTGAGAGTACCACTTCCAAATTATTTTTTTAGTCTGTATTTTGCTTTTCTATCTATAATATTATTGTCTCCTGTTGTTTAACTTAGCTATTCTTTCCTTCTCTTTCCGCATGTTTTCAGTGCATATTTGATTTTGAAGATAAGCCAATGGGGATAATAGGCAGTAGGGAAATGCTTTTACCTGCAGCTACTCAATATAAACAAACAGCAATTCAGTTCAACTCTGTTGATTCAAAAGTTTAATGCTTTCAGCTGATAACCAGGCACCTGATTTTGTGAGTGCAAAATCCCGGTTCAATATTATTTTTTAAAACATTTATTTATTTTTACTGGAAAGTCAGATATACAGAGAGGAGGAAAGACAGGGAAGAAGTCCATTGAGTCACTCCCCACAAGGCCATAACAGCCGGAGCTGAGTTGATTCCAAGCCAGGAGCTAGGAGTTTCCTTCTGGGTCTCCCATGTGGGTGCAGGGTCCCAAGGTTTTAGGCCATCCTTGGCTGCTTTCCCAGGCCACATACAGGGAGATGGATGGGAAGCGGGGCTTCCAGGATTAGAACCGGTGCCTATATGGGATCCTGGGCATGCAAGCGATGACTTTAGCCACCAGGTTACTGCGCTGTGCCCTTCAATATTATTTTTATGATTTTATGATTTGGTTTGAAATTGCAAAAGTATATCAATAGCACTGTGGGATTATTTAGTTTTCACAATTTTGAGGAAATTGGAATAAAATGTCCAAAAACATCACTCTGTCAATTTCCTAGGTAACATTACAACATTCACACATAAAATAGTATTCAAGCAAATTAAAAAAAAAGTTTCTAGCATCCATTGGTACATCACCTTAGACTGACATTAAATGTGATATCTGCTTTAATTATATATATCAGACTATATCAGTATGCTAGCTCACTTCTTACCCTGACAAATCCTTTGCGTATACCTCTTTTCTGTGAAAACCAGTGTTTCTACGTTATCGCAGAGAATTATGGGCAAAGTTATAGCAAATTTTCACGGGATAAGTGAGAAGCAGCAGTTCCTTCAAGAACAGATCTCAGGGGAAATACGTGGGGGAACAAATGACGTATTTCCCAACCTGATGGCATGGAGGGTTAAAAGACAACCAGAAAACAGATGTGGGATACAGCAGTGGAGCCAGAAGTTACCAGTGCTCAGTCAATTAAGGTTACTTGTGATTGCATAAGATGGCAATACCACAAATTACTAGGGTTTAAACAGGACAGAAACTTATTTCCCCTCCATCATTTAAAATGTAGGTGATCCAAAGTGGCTGGTTACGCTGGCTGCGCAATCTAAATCCTTGTCTTTGGCTCCTGGGTTTTCTTCTCAAAGCCACCAGGTGGCTGGAGCTTCAGTTAGCAAGGGGCATTCCAGGCAACAGGGAAGAAGAGGCAGGGAATGTCAACAAAACACATGGCCAAGTTCAATGTAAATCATGACTTACTACCCAGGCATGGTTGGAGAATGGACACTGGGAACCAGCTGGACGTTACTGGATGCCAGCTAGTGGTCTCCAACAATGCCTGTCGCCTTTGTTCATGGGCTTTCAAGTGAACTCCAGGAATAGCTTCAACGTCACACTATCAAAGCATTGGCCAACATTTCCTAGGATGAGATGGCTTGAGTGGAAATAAAGGGAAATCCTACTTTGATGCAAACCATGAGGTTGTTTGCCAACCGGGGAAAAAAATGCAAAAGGATGGTAATCCATACTTTAGGGCTGTTATTGTATCAAGAATGACGAATGAGATCTTCGAATAAGGGGGATTAGAGAAATGTAGAATTAAGCTTCAGCTTAGGGTCTTTCCTCTCTTGAAACCACCTCTTGGAAGTTTCTCTAATAAATTCTGTTTTGCTCACTGAAAAAAAGTAAATGAATACATTTCAGCTTAATTTGGGAGATGGAATGTGAAAGATTTTTGCTCCCAAACCAATCAAAGGCAAATTAAAAAAAAAAAAAAGAAAAAAGTGAATCCATTCACTAACATCCAAACAACATGTTAGAATATAAAGATATTTCCTTTGCATTTTGATTTCTACATCTGGAGCCTGAATAGAGATCCCCTAAACGTGCCAGGTTTTTTTGAAGTGAAGGAGACTAGGAATGAGACCAGGGATGATGACAATCTTGAACATCAATGACTGCCATGTTGATGCTTGCGTGTTCCCGTCAGCAAGTGTGAGGGTTCAGAGATGGGCAGACAGGAGGGAAGTGGGAGGCGAGTGAGCCCTGTCCATCTGTGGAATCCTTTTACGGTCCTCCCTAGCCTTGTGCCTTCATTTTCTGTGAATTTCGCATTTGTCTCAAAGTGTTTTTCCTTAAGTATCTTTTGGGCCTGAGATCCCAGATTCCTTTCTGACATCATATTGAAGGCCATTGACTAGATGTCAACAAAGGTCTTGGCTTTGTTTGTGAGGGGTAAAGCAGACCTTGTTTTTCAAGGAGAAAAGAAAAAAGAGAAACTCCACTGTATGGGTAGCAAAGCTAAGGCAATGTGAAAGATGTTTACGTTTGTGCGAGATTAATTAGGGGAATCTATTGCACTGTCATGAAAGGGTTTAAGTGAGAGTCTGTAGAAGGGGGAAGTGCAGTTATTTTCCATGTGTTAGTAACAATGTTAAGATATCTTTTTCTAGATCTCTGCCCATCTCAAGAATTTTACTTGATAACAAAACTCATGGAGTCAGATATTGGCAATTTCATAATGATGCATTTTATTATTTACTATCCATGATGTGTAAGACTAATTATCTCTTGCATTCATGCGAAATGTAACAATAATCTTGATGCCAATGACATTTAGTTCTTAGCTCATCCTTCCTGTAAGTGTGTTTCTTATGCATACGGCAGTCTTGGGCAGGTGCAGCAGTCATCAGAGCGGCCTTCTTCCCTAGAGCTCTCCAGGGCCTCAGGAGCTCGGCCAGGCTCCACCCTGGGTCCCCAGGTCACTGTAGTGGGCAGCTCTGTCCCAGCCTGTCATGGGAGGAGTGGTGGCAGCTGGCCCCAGGGGAGAATCTTCTATGTTAAAGACCATTTGCTGGAGTCCACATTGGCTATTACATAGCTGATACAATTTATTCTGACATCAAAAAATGGAGGATCTGTGATTGCTAATATGCAATCTGGGGTCATTTATTCATGATGGAAAAGAGCTTTTAAATGTTAGAAGATTAGAGAGGAAAATGGATATAATTGAAGTTTTATAGGTTTAATGCAAGCAAAAAAAGTTGATTAAGTCACAGCCACAGATGGTGATGCTGTCTTTGAAAGAGTTATCTAGAGCACATAAAAGCAATAGGGTACCGTTCTGGAATACGTGTAAGTGTAACTCCTATCAACACCAACCATGTGGCCAGGACTTCTATAACACGGTTACATTTGATCTTTACAGTGACTATTCAAGACAGCTTAGTGTGATGGTTAACTCTATGGTCACATTTCTTATTCTTGAGTTATGGTTTTTCCACTTACTAGCTGGAAATCTTTGGGCAATCATCTTCACATTTTCTGACTCAATTTCCTTAACTATCAAGTGGAAATGGCAATAGCAGCTCAGTAGAATTAATGTGAAGATGGGAATCCATCTTCCAGACGAAAGATGGATTCCCAATGAAACTGCTGGATATGTGTAGACAATGGGATGCTGGACTGTTTGATATTGTCTGTACCAACAATGTCGGGGTACACTTAAATAACAAATTGATGGGATTATGGTTCCTTAAGAAGGACTATGCTATTGTAGCAAATGGGGAAAATCTGTCGGGGGGGGGTGGGAGTTTGGGGGGAATACCAGTCTATATGAAATTGTACCACATAATTCAAAAATTCAAAATAAAAATGTAAAAAAAATTAATGTGAAGATGAACAAAATAGTAGTATGATTCTTTGGGAGAAAACATGGTATGTAGTCAGTTTTCATTATTAGTGGTTCTTCATTTACATATCAGGCTATCATATTTCAGAAGCAATCAGACACTTTGCCAACTTACCACTAGTCATCCGTAGAACCGGCTGTCAGGAAGTGTGTGTCATCCAATCAGAACACCTGTCCTTCCCACTCTAGCAGATCTAAAGTGAACTCTGGACAAAAAAGGGACTGGTCTACCTGTCACGATTTACTTTCTGGAAAAATTTGAAACATGCATATTTCGTTGTGGTTAAGAAGCAAGGTGAAACTGTTGTGCGTTCAATGATGGTTCAGAATCAAGATCCTCAGCTCCAGATTGTATTATCTTGAGGGGATAATTTTTCTTTCTATACTTCAGCTTTGTAATAAATAAGCTGGGGATGACAATAACAATGTCCATCAGATCATCTGAGAATAACACTAAGGCATTTATTTAATTTTCAGGATGTCTAGAGATGGTTCAAAAGGTGAAGGGTCTCAGGAAGGATTAGGCTCTCTGCATCTCTCTACTCTGGTCCCCTGTTATGTAACTGCCAAGCCATCATGACTCAAAGGGAGAATGAAATGACTACAATGGATTTAGATCAATCATAGTTCACTCCCTGCAAAGAGGAAAAGTCATCTTCCCTACTCACAGCTGCCATCGGAACTAAATCAAGATTTGCCTATGGAAAAAGAATGGAGAGTGCAGTTGAATTATAAGGGTGTTTCTGAGTATCTGGCAAGTGCTTAGATTACTGCTCTGGCTTCCAGTGAGATCTCAATAAAGTTTAGCTTTGCCAGTTCTCAGGAGCTGACATTCCAGACGGTAATTTTGTGTTCTCACAAAACACAGACCTGCCTATTGTCCCAAAACAGAGCAGAGCACTGAAGTTGACGGATCACAGGCCTTGCTCACACGATTCTGGATGTTCTTACTTCTTCAAATGGCAGAAGTCCCCACAGTTTAAAAACATTTCTGTCTTGTGTTGTCAGCCAAAAGTATGGACAATGAGAGAGCTGAACCAAGCTGCCCCAGGCCTCATCCTATGTGTTAGAGAAATTCATCCTGCAGTTCTCTTGCAGCAGGATGCATCTCCTGGCTGGCAGAGAAATGATGTCATGTTTGTCTTGGAGACAAATGCTGTTCAAAATTGTGCAGCTTCCCTTTCTTTTTTACATTCGCTGCAACAGGTGGGAAGGATCAAAAACACCTGGTGAGATCCTCAGCCATTCACTTAGCATGATCATACATGAAAAATGACCACAACTCAAGGGCTTTCAACGAGGACACTTTATTGACATGGTCAGGATCTGTAGGTTTGGGTTCCAGCAGGTCCGACATGATTGCCCCCTGGCCTTTGTTCCAAGGCTCAGGTTGGGCCTAGATCTGCCTCGTGTCTCCTTGGATTGTGGCCTCTATGAGGCAATGATGACAAAACCAAAGGGCAGGCCTAACCTCTTGAGCACATCCCAAGGCTTTGCCTAGATGACATCATCACACATCCCATTGGCCGAAGCAATGCACATTGCTCACCATCAACAATCCACGGTGTGCCTAATTGAAAATTACCTGGTCACAAGGCAGAACATGTGGCACAGGGTGGGGAAAGGAATAGACAGCATTGAGACAAGAAGCCAATCTGTCATCTCACCCTCTAAATTCCCTTTTATAGTGAGCACAGCCCTACCCTGCTTGTGCCTCCCTAGCCACTTTGACAGGCAAAACCTAGATGGCCAATGCTCATGAAAGTAGGTAAGAAAGAGACTAAAGAAAGGGACGCTCAGGGCTAGTTGATCCGGTAGAGTCATCTGTGAAGGTAGTTTCATGAAGACCTGGAATCCTGGAAGCAAATGTCGAGTTCTCTAAAACAAAGAAGCTCAGCGGAAGAATGGAACTGCTGTGTTCCATGTGCCTTGTAACTAGCAAGCCACAGCCGCCAGCTGCAGGCACCACAGAGGCACCACAGTCAGCTTTGGTTTAGGCAACAGAAAGAAATAAGCCAGTCAAAAGTGAAATTCCTTGTAGCAATTTGTCTCCAAAGAGAGCAAGAGTTGGGGGCCTTGGTCATCAAGCAATTTGTGGTGACTACAATAGGGCCTGGTATATGGTTGATGAGCAACACATATATTTTGAATGCATTGAAATATTTTAGTAGCAAATGTCTCCATCAGATATGTGGTAATCTTTTGGCTGATTTTTTTTAATATAAACATTGCCCTGGGGACACTAGGGGCAGTGAACAGGGAACAATAAAACTTACGAAAAAATCATGTGTTTTTGAAAAAATAAAAATATTTTTTCATTTGCTGTTTATTTTTTAAAACTTGGAGATATACTGTAGTGACAATAAAGGGCACTCATTTTAGATAGCCAATTCTGAGGTTTGCCCGAGTTAGAAACATGTGGTAAGCTTTCATTTCTTCCCAAAAAGTCCTTTATGGATCCCTCTCTTACTCTGTCCATTTAGAATAGCTTGCCCGCTCCAGAATCGCTACAAGTGGAGTGGCACAGCACACAGCCTCCTGTGTCTGACCTATTTTCCTACTCTTAAAATCTGCTCGATCCTTCTGTAACCTGGCATGCCCGCCGCTCCTTTTCATTGTGGAATAATATTCCATTATTTGGGCATACCGCAGGATGTTTGTCCATTCACCTGGAGGTTGACTTCTGCGGTTTCTCCCTGCGGGGCTCAACATGCATGCCTTTGTGCGCACAAGTTTTTATTTCTCTTGGGAAAAAACCTAGACGTGGCATTTGGGATTGAGAAGGAACTCTTTTACTTCCCGAGAACCTGCTCTCCCACGTGTCTTTCTCATGTTCGGCTCCTCTAGCAGCAGGTAAGCATTCTAGTTGCTCCTCAAACATCTGTGTTATCCCTCAAGACTTTAACCCATTTTCTTCCCCTGCTTCCCTTCCCCCCCACCCTCCTCCGGGAATGTTTGTTGAAAGAGGGAAACAACAAAAAATCCCCGGACCTGTGTTTCTAAATGAGCAAATCTCTGTGCAACCGCAATCTTCCTCTCCATACATCGGGGGCGGGGGAGAGGGCGTCCGAGGAACCTGCTTTTTCCTCTTTGGGAAATAAGCCTTCTTTTATTTCAAGTCCCGTTTGCTCCAGCGTCAGGACCGTGCTGCGAATCCTCAGGTGCGCTCAGGTTCTCCAAACAGCTCACGCTCCACGCCTCTCAGCTGTTCTCTGGTCTGCTATTAAATAACCCTTCTCTTTGCGAAAAGCTGGTTTGTGCCTGGCGCTGGAGGGCTCCAGGAAGAGAGAAAAGCTGTGGGTCCCCATTTCCCATCCACTTCAGGGCCAAGTGCCGCAGAACCCCCACTCCCCCTCACCCAGGTCCCCGCGGTTCTCGGGCCTCCCTGGCACCCCTGCGACCCGGGCACGGGGCATGCTCAGAGGGCGCGCGGAGGCGCAGGCGTTGGCTGCAGTGGGGCCGGGGAGCCGGGAGGTGCCGCTGCGTCCCCGCTTCCCGGCGCCTGACCCAGCGCGCAAAGTTGGGCTGGGAGCCGCGGGGGGAAGGAAGGACCGTTCGAGCAAGGGTGGCGGAGAAAGGGGGGGCGGGAGGCGGAGGGAGGAGGGGAAGGAGAAAGGAGGGGGGGCGCCGAGCGTGTGTCACTCGCTCGCTCGCTCTGTGTATAGACGATGTGCTGAATGGTAGGCTTTGAGGAGGCGGCGGCGGCGGCGGAGCAGGATCCAACGGAGGCTGCCAACCTCGGCCGCACAGCTCGGCTTCCCTGCCTCGTGAGGCTCGGATCCACCCAGGGCTCCCGACCCCGTGTCCCGCCCGGGGCATGGCCCGGCGCTGCGCCCCCGCGCGCCCCGCCTGCTGAAGCGGCGCCGGAGGGTGGTGCGGAGGCCAAGAGGCCCGGGGAGGCCGGCTGAGGGAGAGGAGTCGAGCTGCTCCAGAACCGAGAAAAGCAGCCCGCGCCCGGCGCCCCGCGCTCCGAGCCCCTTCCCTGCCGCGCTCGCCCGGGCCGCCCGGAGCCCCGATGAACCCAGATGGCCGGGGCTCAACCTGGAGTGCACGCCTTGCAACTCAAGCCCGTGTGCGTGTCCGAGAGCCTCAAGAAAGGCATCAAATTCGTCAAGTGGGATGATGTAAGTAATGGGGCGGCCCGGCTTGGGACGAGGGCCGGGGCACCGGGCAGGGCGGGTGGCGTGGGGGTGGGGCGAGGGGGCGCGTTATGCAATGGGCGCGCGGGCAGGGACGGCCTGGGGGCGCACAGGTTGGCATCTGTGGAAGCGATGGCAGGGGGACAGGAGCTTTGCGCGCGCTTCTCGGTCCTCCGTGTTTAGTAGCTGACATCCTTGCTGAGGCTGGCAGGCACCCGCGGAAGGTCTCGAATCTCTCAGGCCAGCGGGACAGGACAGGCTTTGCCGGCTGCCTGGTGCTCAGAGTTTGCAAAGTGAGGAGTGTGAAGTTGGGTCCAGCTGGAAAGCGCCGGGTGTGAACAAGACGCGCCCTCTCCTGCGGTCGCAGCCTTTGGTATCTGTGTGGCTGGATTTCAGAAACGTTCCGCCCTCGAGTCCACAGAGTGTAGATGTCTCTTGATCCTCCAGCCTTTCCGTGGGAACCCACGCGGCCGAGGATGCGGCGGTCCAGCCGACAGGTGGTCGCTGATGCCAAACTTAAGCGCCTGGCTCCAGAATGAGGGGCCTGGAGTGGCAGAGGAAAATACACCTGGGGGGTCAGGGAGCAGAAGCTGGGAGAGGGAGAGGGGGCTTGCTGGGTTCAGGATGGCCTCGTGGGCCTGACCGGAGGCTGAGACGGTGAGTTTGGGGAGAACTGGTTCATTTGCCACAGGCACATAACACTTCACCACATGGTTTAGCTGCACCTTCTGGCAGGTGGGCTGCAGGCTGCCTCAGGCCCCGGGGGTCACCAGACCCTAGGACTTTGGATGGCCTGTTCTTGCCTTCCAACAGGCACTGGCCTGAGAGCGTCACCAAGGGATGCAGGTGTCATTCAGAAGGCTTCATAAGAACGACCGCCACAGTAGCCCCGAGGTGCCAGAACTGAAAAGAAATTTAGGTCCAAATGACTAATATGGCTCCAAATCAGAAAGAATTACAGCAGAGTGAGGTGTTCTTGCTGAAAGGGTTTTTCTACCTAGTAAATTACAGCCTGTTATCCTTCAGGGTATTTTTAATCCTCTTAAGCCAATTTCCAGTGTCTAAAAACAATTTAAATATTCCAGGTAGCGAATCCAATTACTTAGCCGAGTGTGCCTATTTTGTCCACTTGGAAGTGCCGATGGAACTTGGCGTGTCAGCCACGGCTTCCTTGAAAGCTCATGCCAGTTAATAAACGCTGCCGGCAGGGCTGTAAACAACGCCTTGTCTACCAGGCTTCACACCTTTGTCCGTTCCTTCCCAGGCTCATCGGACCGCATGTTTCTGTAAATGTGATAAAAATCCACAGTGGAGTAAGTTCTGATACAGGTTTAACTGTTCTGTTTGTGTCAAGGGAAATACAGCAAGAAGATGTGGTTAAACAGCTGATAAAACAGGCTTGTCCATCGTAAGTTTGCATAGGGAGCTCGTGTGACAAGGACTCACCAAGAGTGAGAGGAAAGAGGGGATATAGCAGAAAGAGATGTTACAAAAAAATAAATGGGGGAAGGAGGGGATGTTTATTACACATCCTGGATTCTTTATAGTAATTATTTAGAATCCTACAACATTCTCTGTAATTTCTTATTGAGGAGAAAATGGTCAGTGCCACTTTGGGAATGAAAGTCTAAAAGGGGAGCCCCGTTTTTGGATGTCCAGCCGAGGGGGGAGGGGGGCTTTTATTTCGTGTAGTTATGGAAGCCTGTTCGTGCTGCCCTTGGGTTACAGACTGAGGTGGTGTTGGATGAAGTAGACCTGAGTGCCACTGTCACAGACCTAAGGTTCTAGGATGAGGCAGGCATGGCTCAGGACCCTGACCAAGTGAGGTTACAGGGGAGAGGGGAGAGGCCCTGGGTGCCCTGGAGAAGGAGAAGGGGGGCGACAACTCTCCCTAGCCCTGCGGCCAGCTCCGAGTGCCTGGAGATACCCTACCGGAAGGAGGCAGGCCGCAAGGAGATGCCAGTCACACTCTCAGATCTGCTATTTTTTTTTTTTTCTGTTTTAAGAAAGACAGATGTCCTAAAATGCTGGCTCCTAGCACCCCAGCCCGATGTTTGCAGGTCTTTTTTAAGTGCAAACCCAGAAGTCAGGTGCCCTGGGATGGGATGGACTCACAGGCCAGTGTTTGGTGGAGTAGAAAGGGCCCAGCCTGTGCTACTCTCCATGCTTTCCCAGTTTGCCGTGTGCCCCTCTGGTATCAAGTCAGTTCAGGGTAGTGGTCCCCTTTTTATTAAATAGTGTGTCCTTAGTGAGAGTGTGTGTTGAAGACAATGCGACCATGCCTTGAGCCAACCGCCTGGTTTTACCTGCTGGTTGTCTTAGAAGGTCAGCTCTGTGACTTGAGGCAAATCGTTTGGCCTCTCTGAACGTTTGCTGTTGCTTGTGCAGAATGATGGTCTCACTGCAGCTCCCACACGTGTCTCCTGGAGCAGCCAGAAGAGCTGGGCGGACACACAGTGCTTCTTACCCGGGTGTGTGTCTGAGTTGTATCATGAAGTATCCCCGATGCTCAGCCAGGCCTCTCTCAGATTCAGACTCTCCTGTTTCATTTTCACCTGCTTCTAGTGCGGTTGTTCAAAAAGGAAAGGGAAGAAAGATGGCTCGGAGAGGCCACCTGTTTCACTCTGTGTGTCGTGCACTTCCAGCCTCTTTCGTTTGATGTGTTGAGCCATGTTTGTCTCCCAGCATGTGAGATCTGTGACAGCAGGGGTTTTGTGTTTTCTTTTGGCACCTACTTTGAGAGATAGCTACCTCTTCCTGCCTCAGGGATGCATGTCTAGAGGAAAAGTAAGTACTGGCAACAGCTTAAAATTTCTCAATAAGCTGGTCTTAGTTAAAGACCGCAGGGCCCTGGTTGGTGGAAGGTCTGAAGAGGAAGCGGGAAAACTCCAGTGTCTCCAGGGTCCCATGAGAAAGTAAGACATGTAACAGGCAGTTCAGACCTGATAAGTTGGGAGGCTGATGTGACAACTCAGTTGGCCAATCCTCTGCCTGCAAGCCCTGGTAATCCGTATTGGGCACTCCTTTTTGTCCTGGCTGTTCCGCTTCCCTTCCAGCTCCTTGCTTGTGACCCAGGAAAGCAGTGGAGGATGACCCAAAGGTTTGGGACCCTGCACCCACATGGGAGACCTGGAAGAAGTTCCTGGATGGCTCAACTTAGCTCTGACCATTGCAGCCATTTAGGGAGTGGATAGAAGATCTTTGTCTCTCTGTAAATGTGCCTTTCCAATAAAAGTAAATAGATCTTCAACACTGTTGAGTTGGGAGTGATGTGGGGTTGTGAAGAGTTTATTGATGGTTCCTTAAGTGATTAAGCCCTACCACCAGTGGTCCTGTTGTCCTGAAAACAATCTGGAGTGCAGAGTGCCGCCCAGAGCCTGCACTGCAGCACTGTGAACTTTTGGTGACCTATAAAGGTCATGGTAAGTCTCTGGAGAACTTTGACAAAGTTCTAACAAACCACCCGCAGGCAGCAGGTGGAGACCTGGAGACACCCTTCTGTACCAGATAAGGCACTAAACTGCTGTCTGATCCTGAGAAGGTCTGGGGTCCCCTGGGTCAACAGGCATGTGAGTAGGATTTGAAATTCTTAAGTAGTTTGAAAGTAGTCACAGAATCCATGGTGGTCTGAATATCAGGGTAAGACTCTCCTCCTGAACTTCTCAACCAGACAAAGGAATGACCTGTCTTGACTACCTATTTCCCTAATGAGATTAAAGGATACTGTGCTCAATCTTTGCTTTTGTTTTGCTTTGATGTGTTATCAGAGGCTGGTGCTGGGACCCAGGTGTAAAGGGCTCTGGGCATTCTGTGAAAACTCTGGTGTAACAGACAGTGGAAGGGAGTTACTTTGTCTCAGCTGCGGAGCTGGGGAGATTGTGCAACTGGCTGCTCTCCCTTCCAGCCCTTGCTGTGCTTTGTATTGGACAGGATATGGAAGGAACGAAGGGGGAACCGACAGCTTCATGGCAGGCACGGTAAGCCCTGATTTGCCCTCACACTCAGAACTGTGCCTTGTTTCTGGGAGATGAGAGGGCTTCCCTTTGTTGTTGTTGTTCTTTTTTTTTTTTTTTTCATCATTTTCTTCCAAATGCAGATCTTGCTGTGGGCAATTGGCTTAGTGCATTCCAGCCTCTGTTTCTCTGTTGACTTGCGTAGATGGTGATATTTCCTGCCTTGCAGGACAGCCCCTCAGGTTGAATGAACAAATGCTTATGTGTAGTGCCTGAAGCACAGGAAACTCCCAAAAAAAGTATTGTAAAAAGTTGTTGACCTGCATAGTAACAGGGCCATGAATTTTATCAAGGTGATCAGTTTGCTATAAATAACTCTTTTGTTCTGTATGTAGGGAAATTTCAGCTGTTCCAGAGGAAACGTATGTGATTTCAAGTAGGACTTGCTTGCTCTTAATTTCTTAATCGTCCACGAGATTTCTATTTAAATTCTGTTTATGTAATCTCATATCCTGTCTTAGAAGCATCATCTTAGTGAACAGTCAGAATCGCTAAGTTTGCGAGGGGATCTCAAGTTCAGGGGTTTGGATTTGCATTAACGCTTCTGTCCCCACCAGTATAGCAGCAACCTACACGCAGACTTAGTTAGAACTTCTGCATATTATGCAGCCTCAACTTCCAGCTTCCAAAATGATGACACTGAAGGCTTGGAAAGGAAGGGAGCTGAGAGGAAGGGCTTGTGAGGTGAGGATTCAGCAGCATTCATTTTGTGACAGGTATGGGAGGAAGAAACCAACCGAGTCAGGGAATTAGGTTGGGGTCTCCTGCAGGGGCCACCTGCAACTTGGAAGAGTGGCAGGTACCTCTTCCAGAGCCTCTGAGATGTGTCCAGAATGAGCCCTGCATTTCTCACTGACAGTCAGCTATTATTGTAGGCTAACTGTAAGCATATTACTTTTTCCAAGTGAGCTATGGTTAATTTTTGTTACGTTGTGACTGCATACCCCTATCACACAAATGGGTGCAGCTGGGTTGGCTTTCACGCATGAGCCCTCCCACATCACCTGCACAAAATCGGGAGCCAGCTCCAGCAGCTCCAAGGTGCTCACGTGTTCTTAGCCTCATGCTAGAGATTAGTTTCACCTGGTTGTAATCTAAGACAGCTATTTTGATTTTTGACTGAAAACTAAGTCAAACCTCTTCAGCAAGATTATTTTTATTATTGCTGAGTTGAGTCTCTTGAACAACAGCAAAGGTGACTTATCTTCAGTTGTGACGGGCCTTTTATTAAGTCCTTTATCAGTCTGGAGGGAAAGTTTGGGAAGTGCAGCAGGTGCTATAAATGCCCTCAAGGATGAAACGGTTAAAAGCTAGTAATTTAGCAAGGAAATGTGGTCCCTTCAGGCTGTTATTGGCAAGGCAAAGCAGGTTTCAACCTTCCTGTTGCCAGTATATAGGTTTCTCTCATAATTTCTTTTTTGTGCCTTGAATTTATTTTGTTGTTACTCGTTTTTTTTTTTAACTTTAATTGTATTTCTTAAAAATGTTTGTTTGCAAGTGGGAAGGGGAGGGAAGCGAGAAGGAGGAAGAGCAGTGGGGAAGGGAGAAAGAGAATATGGGAATGCTCAACTACTAAGTCACTCACCAGGTGCTGGCTCCTGCCAGGGCTGTGCCTCCTTGCACCAGGGAGCCAGGAGTGTGATCTTGGTCTCCACTTGGGAGGCAGAAACCCGGAAGCCATCATCAATGGCCTTATTGGAAGGTAGCAGGAATAAGGATCCAGGGCTGGGAATTGAACCCAAGTACTCTGATGTAGAGTACGTTGAGATGAAATTTATCAAAATGTAAGATTAATGCTTTAAAAAATTAAATTCAGTATGCATCTCTTCTTCCAGACCAAAGATAGACTCTCAGTGAAACTGTTAACTGTATCTTGACAATACAATGCTGGACTCTCTGCCATTGTCCATGCCCGCAATGATGGACATATGACTGTTTATGAACAATTATACCATAGTAATAATATAGGGAAACTCAGTGCAGGGGAAGGGTCTTGGGGTTGGGGTAAGGAAAATCCCAAGGCCCATGGAACTGTCACATAAAATGCTAATAGTAATACAAAAATTGTAAACAAAATAAATTAATCTTTGAAAGAGTTACAGAGAGGGGAAGAGACAGAGATCTCGATTCCTCTGCTTTGCCCTCCAAAGGGTCTGTCTCCAGAGTTGGCAGTGGGCCTACCCATCAGGGTCTCCTACAGTTTGGGCAGTAGATCCAAGCGCTGGGACTGTCTTCTGCTGCTTTCCCAGGCACATCAGCAAGGAACTGAGTTGGAAGCAAAGGATTGGGGACTTGAACCAGCACCTCCATTAAGGGAGGCTAGTTTAAGCTTCTGTTACAATGCTGGCCCCCAGAATCATGATTTAATGGAAACAATCTAAGGATACCTTGTGCACTTCCAGTGCTGTTCTAACAATCTCCCCCTCTGGCTCCATAACACCCGAAGCTGACATTTCCCACCTGTGGTGTATTGGGGTAATTGGCTTTGTCTATTAGCATATCCTGAATATTTCCCTTCAACAGGCTTGCCTGTCAATAAATAGCTTCAAATTATATTTACCTGTAGTGATATTTAAATGGAACAGAACATTCTGCGTTTTAAAACTGAACTTGGTAACCTGTAGTTAAATGGTTCCTTATCAGAATTGTTTCATGTTATCATGAGCAAGAAGTGCCAGCAGAAAATGGAATGGGGTTGATTGTGGCTTGTTGGCTAATGCTCCAGGTCTCCGCTTCAAGAGCAAATCCTCAGTCATTGAAAATGTTGGCTTTCCTGTTGCTTGAGCTAATATTAGGCTTATGCGGCCTTTCAGATCCTGTCGTAAATTACATATGCTCTGGCAGGTTTTACAATCTATTCCGTGTAATCCTTTCCATGTCCATTCCAGGTCTGATCCCCTAATAAGAACCATGTCCTCCTGTGCATCATTAGGTCAAGGAACCAGGAAAATCCTAATGAGGTCATTTACATGTATAGCACTAAAAGAGCCATCAATTTTTGTGAAAAATGAAGTGAAATTTGTTATATTCTCTGAAGATTTTTTTAGTTTTTCTCTTTAAAGTCTAATGTTTGATTTGAAGAATATTCGTTATGCATTAATTTCAACTACAGAATTAAAAAATTTTTATGTTCTGTATATCTGGATATATGTGTTTATTAGTGGATATTGCATTTACACTTGTCCAGGAACTAAATTATACATAATAATGTATAGTTGAGAATATACTATTTTATAACATAGGAAACATTTTGTATTAAAATGGAATTAATAACATCCTACATCTGTTTTTCATTTCACGAGCTTTGTAGTTCGTCACGTTTCTTTTATTGCCCTGCAGATTTATGGCAAAGGAAACACTTCCACCTAAACTGGTGTTGGTGGATGTCAATACTGCAATCTAAACGGTTAAGGGATGTTTTATTACAAAAATCAAACTTTGCAGCTTTTCCATTACATGTATATTGGCAGGTTAGTTTTACTTATTTGTTAGAAATATCCATATGAATTGGCAAGTGCATAGCTGGTCTAGTAGACAGAGAACAAAGTCAAGGACGCTGACCCTCATCTTTCTCAGGGGTGCTGAGTTGGAGGTGGTTGCGTCCCACCACCGGCCTGTTTGGGTATCCTTGCGGTAGGATAGTGTGTGACAAAGTCTGACTCTTTAGGTCTATATTTACCAGACTCCCTTGAGGCTAATATTTCTGGCTGCAAATTAAGTTCCTCGAAATAGATGATGCACACACCTGTGCTTTGAAGGTTAGGAATATGACAGTGGCTGCCCTGCGGCATCTTTTTGTTTGTTTCTGGGTATGAGGAAGGTTGAAGACGGGGTCTTCCCTGTGATCATTCCCAGTGCCCAAGAGGCATTGCTGACAGTGGCCACTCCTTGTTCTCTGCTTTTCTCTTCCCTTGTCTTCAATCATGTCGGCACATTGTGGGTCCCATTTGTTTCTTCTTAATTTCTTGCTGAGTGTGTTAGCCACAATGCTGTTCCCCATCCGTGGTCTGTGATCATTTGGACAGAATCTAACCACAGCCCATTTCTCCAACCCTTCCAGTGATTTCATCAAGGGATTAATTATCTGTATTAAGTCCTTTAATGTTCAAAATTCCAAAAAAGATTTCTATTTCATGCAGCAAAACCTTCTCAATATAACCTTTTATGGCTTTGGGATTTCATGACTTTTAGTCCTAATGGGCGGTAATCATCTAAACATACTATGTCATTTTCTCCTTTAATATTACATTTAAGGAAAATGGGAGTTTGCTGTGATATTGCCTCTGGAATTTAATACTGAGAGTGAGCCTTTTGCACACATATTCATTATTGCTCTATGTCCATCTCCATGTAGTTCTCAAACATCTTGGGTGGTGGGAAAAAGCACAAGTGTTCTCCATTTTACAGAGAAGTAAGTTGAGGTTAGTGAATGAGGGACTTGCTCAAGGATGCATAATTTACTAGATCTAAAATCTTAATTTTAAAAAGTAGGTCTTAAAATTGATCCACCATGATGTCCCTTTTGGTGACAGAGAACTTTATCAGTTGAGTTCCAATGAATGCAAACTGATTTTAAAGCATCTCCCTGATTTTGGGTGATTCATGCAATGAGGCTTGGGTCTGTGATTGGTTACTCTTTTCAGAATAACTGTTTTTGCCTATCTTATGCAGGATGTGGAAATACAGGAAAATTTCATTACTGCTTTGACGTATGGGAGTGTTATACACCTATTTTTACTTATTCATTTTTAAAGGTTTCTTTATTTTAATTGGAAAGTCAAATTTATAGAGAGAAGGAGAAGAAAAGAGAAAGATCTTCTGTCCTCTGGTTCACTCCCCTAGTGGCAGCAATAGTCAGAGCTGAGCTGATCCCAAGTCAGGAGCCAGGAGCTTCTTCCAGGTCTCCCACATGGGTGCAGGGTCTCAAGGCTTTGGGCCATCCTCCACTGCTTTCCCAGTCCACAGGCAGGAATCTGGATGGGCAGCGGAGCTGCCAGAACATGAACTGGCACCTACATGGGATCCTGGCACATGCAAGGCAAGGACTTTAGCTGCTAGGCTACTGTGCTGAGCCCTGCTATATACTTTATATACCTTACAATGTTCTTGATCAGTCAATGTAAAATATGTTTAAAAACAGATATTTAGGCCCAGCACACACACACACACACACACACACACACACACACACACACACACACACAGATTCAACCTTCCTGGTATCATTAAATCATGGCTTAATTATTACCTGCTACCCTCCTCTCCCCTTGTGACAATGTCTGTGTGACTTCTGTTCTAGCTCTCCTAAGAACATAATCAATATGGTTTTAGAAATAAGCATCCAGCCTCAGTACCAGCATCCTGCCCTGAGTCCTGTATGGGCCTTCTGTGACTGGCTTCCCTGCTTCGTCTTCCCATCGCCCAGAGAGTGTAACCTACAGTCACCTTTCTAGTTCACGCTGCACCCTTCTATCCCAGCTCTCATAGCTCCCCACCTCTCAAGAAATGTGTAGCGATGCAATTCACACGTGTGAACACACACACACAGTTTTGCATCCACCTGAATACATAGTTACGTATTTGCCAGTAATATTGAATGCCTGAAAAATGTTCAACATTACTCATTGCCATAGAAGTGTGTGCTCATTCCTCAAGTTAACACCTACTTTATACCCAGCAGAGCTATCCCTTGCTAAAGTGACCAGTTTTTTCATCTCTTGTTCCCCCACTAAGCATTTGAGCATCTGGGTTGTTCAGCTATTAGAGCTTTCATTCCATATTGAAAGTATTACACAGTGTTGCAAGAAGGACTTGTATTTTTTTTCCCTCAATTATGAGGGATTTTCATCCTTGCTAGTTCCATTTATACATCTTAATGGTGCTTCTTTCTACACTCTTCAGTTCTCTACTCTGAGCCTTCTTCCTTCCTTTGCTTTGCTTTATTTTGGGACATTTCCGATTGGACGCATCTGCAGTTGGAAGGTTTTTTTCCTTCAGTAATCTTGATTTAACATACTGGTTAAACATGGAACTTACTGTGGTTTTATTTTATGATCAGACTGTGCTGCTCGTGTTTGATGGGTGTGACTTCTGATTTTCTATGACTCCTCGGAATTTTTCCCCTTTTGGTTAGCAATGCCCCCTCACCACAGTGTGTATATTTGCCATACTGGTCTCTGCTCGTTCCTAATGCAAGAATTAAAGGATCCCTGGGGAACATTGCTTGTTTTTCTTCATTGTTGGCTCTCTAATATTGATTGAGTTACAAATTTATATCACTGTTGAGATGCATATTCTTGGAAAGAGAATGTTAAAATCACTGTGGAGGGAGAAGTACTTGTTAAAGTACTCTCTTACATGTGCATGTGGAAGAGCCAGTTAACTCGTAGAGGAACCCGAGCCAATCAGAATTGCAGCTGACCTCTCAGAGAAAACCTTACCAGCCAGAAGAGAATGGAGTGATATAGTCCAGATCCTAAAAGGGAAAACTTATCTGCTCGGGATATGCCAAAGAAAGCTTTCTTTTGTATTTGAAAATGAAATGCTTTCAAAGAATGCAAAAAATGTAGACTTTGCCTCTAGTACGTTTTCTCTGCAAATGTTGCTCAAAGATGTGCGACAGGGGGCTCATTCAGCAAGAGGAAATCATGATGATAAATATATTAAATATATGTGCACCAAAAGCCAGGGCACCTGCTTACGTGAAACAGGGATTACTGGATTTAAAGTGAGAAATAGACTCCCAATGCAGTAATAGTGGGAGGGGAGATTTGAACACCCAGCTAACTTCAGTGGACAGATTGACAAGACAGAAACTCAGTAAGGGTGGCACAGAGCTCACCCAGACAATAAAACAAGTGGAGTTAATCGATATTTACAGAGCTTTTCATCTTAAGACAGAATACAGTTCCTTTCCATCTATACATAGAATCTTTTCCAGGATTGATCATATTATAGGCTACCAAACATGCCTCAGCAAATTAAAAAAAAATAGAAATTATACTCAGACCACTGTGGAATGAAACTGGGGTCCAGCAAGTAAAAATACTGCAGGAGACATGCAAATACTTGGAAACTCAGCAAAGGTTTATACAAGAAGTCAAACAACAAAAAATTGCTTAAAACAAATAAAGGCATCAATACAACATGCTTTTTGAGATACAAGGCAGCACTCATCCAAAATACATGATGAGTATAGTAGTGAACAAATATACACACTTGTTCTCATCGATGAACTGTATGATGCAAGCTAGTGTGTAAGTGAAGGTTTGTTGCAGTATACATCTGTGCTTTCAAATAAAAGGATTCCCAATCAAACTGTTAAATATATCTTGATGACATGATACTAGATTTTCTACCATTTCCTGTACCTCCCATGCCATGATACACTTAAAGTAGTGTTTTAATTTAATTTTAATTATTTTCACTGTTTCCAGCACCCTTGTACATATAGCAGGTATAAATATACGTAAGATGCGTGTGGTATTCCAATTTCAAGGTGGACACCTGTGACTGTCGGCAACTGAAAAGGCTCTTGAACAGAGCAGTAATCGAAGAATGTTGAGAATTTTTGTATAGAGTATGGACTTGAAAATTGAATTTTCAGCATTTCCCTTTTCAGCTTATATTTCCTTGGAATATGTTATTTAGCCAAAGACTTAATTTTTTTTTTATTTTGCAGTGAAATGGGAATAACAATAATGTCTACCTCTTAAGATATTCTAAGCATCAAAGGAGAAAATCGTTTTGAAGTTCATTACTGGCCCTAAGCAAATGTTGGAACTGTCTCGGTTATTATCCTGTCAAGAGGATTTTAGGAACCTATGCTGTAGTATTAGAAGGGAGCTTGGACTTCTGTGCTTTTCTTTGTCTGTCCATGTCTTTAGAATTTATGACTATTTACTTGGAGGGAAGGGTGGAAGAAGGGAGAGAGGGAGGGAAATGGCCAAGGCAAAAGAGAAAACTAGATTGGAAGGAAGAAAGAAGCAGAGGGAGAGAGGGAGGGAGGGAGAGGGAGAGAGGGAAGAAGGGAGAGGGACAGAGAAGTATCCTGCTGGTTCACTCTCCAATGCAGCACTGTCTGAGACAGGCCCAGTTTAAAGCCAAGAGCCACACATTCCTCTGGGTGTCCCACAGGGGTGTTAAGAAACCAAGGAATTGGGCTGTCACTGGCTGCTTCCTAGACATGTTTTCGCGAAGCTGGATTATAAGCAAGGTGGGACTGGATTCCAGGCTTTCAAAAATGGGATGACAGCATACCTCGTGTTTGCTTAATGTGCTGTGCCACAACACCCTCCTGGGGATTTATGTCAGTGTATGCATGATGAAATCATTATAATGAAGAGTTGTACGCTTTAGAAATGTTAATGTTGATTCTGATGATTCTTTTTCATTGTAAAGACTCATTTGTTTGAAAGACAGGATGTATATGAGAGAGAGAGAAAGGAGAGAGATCTTCTGTCCATTGGCTCATCTCCTCAATGGCCACAGAAGTCAGGATTAGGCCTGCGTGAAGGTAGGAGTTTGAATCGCCCTCTGTGTCTCCCGTGGAAAGACAGGGACCCAAATATTTGGACTGTCATCTTTGCTTTCCCAGGCATGTTAGCAGGAGTGGTAGCCAAAGCAAGGCAGCTGGGACTTGCCTCTGCACTCCTATCTGGGATCCTGATCATTTGAACCTGCTGTGTCACAATGCTTGCCCTCCAGGGACTCTTCTTATTGAAATGTTTCTCATTCTTTTGGATGTTGAGGTTTTGTGCAGTCCTTCACTTTGTTTCTAAGAAGACTCTTGGAGGGTTCATATAATTGGCAAAGCAACCACTTCTTCATCACATTATTTTTCACTACTGGTGAGGAAGGGATGAGAGTTAAATGGTTTCTAGCAAATAAAGAGGAATAAATGGAAGTTAACATGACCTGCTGTTGCTAACTTAAGACATGCATGTGCATTAGAGTTCTCTTTGAAAAAGACAAGTGTTTCTAATAAATTTCTTGTAATTTAAGTAAATGATCAAAGTTGATGTTTTAGAGGATTTACTTAGGTTTTTGGTTCATTCTATGGTCACCGGTGCTTCTTGGAGTTTTCTGTCACTGCGTTCTAGACCCCAAACCTTGGCCACTGTGTGTCCCCATCATTGGCTCGCCTGTGTGTTCCATGGCTGCTGAGCACCTGCTTCACCAGTCACAGTGTGGGTGCTAGACTCCATTCCCAGATCATTAAATGAGACACTTTTGGGAAAAAGGCCCTGCCATCTGTTTAGAAAAGACTTCTCAGTGAATCAGGTGCTCTCAAAGTTTCTGCACTACTCTCTTATGGAATACACATCATGCAGATGTTGACATAGAAATAGAGAATAAAATACAGACCCAATCAAGATGTCTTCATTATTCTGCAGTAATAATGAAGGCTTCACAACCATCTGAATTCTGTTGGAAATGAAAGAAGGCTGTGTGCTTCAACCATCAAATCTGCATGTGTGCTCAGACAAGAATATTCAAGATGTACATTGTAGGGCTACTTTGGTATGGGGAGATTATAGATACTTTTGACTAAGTGGAAGTTGGGAGAACTACATGGAATTAAAAATGGATGTTTTTGAATTTCTGGGTCAAATCCTGCCTTCCATGGCAATGATGCCAAGTTCTGGCTGATGTTGAAACGTCTGAAGTGGATATGGAGGTTGTAGGCAGGGAGCTGAGCTAGTGATCCTTTAACCAAGAAGCTGTGGTTGGAAGAGTGGGGTCAAGAAAATATCAAACAAAGGAGATTGGATTTTGAACGAGGTGAAGAAATAAGCTTGGAATGGAAGATTCTGCAATCTGTGGGGCAGACGACTAAAGCGTTCCGAAATACAAATTTGAGCAGCTTTACTCTTAAGTAGTTGATCCTCTGAGATTCTTACAGTGAATTGCCAACCAGTATTTTGAGTAGAATCTTGATGGTTGCTTCCATATCCAAGGAAGTGACTTGAGAATTCTGTTATGTCTGCGTGTGAATTTCATTCATCTCGCAGTAGGAATGTGTGCAGTATACAGTTTGCTGGAGGCTTTTATTTTGTCCACCTCTGGAAGAGAGGAACAGGTTGGAAAACGTTGCAACTTACAGGAAATATTTCTGTGAACTATTATGCATGAAATATCATAGGTGAATCCTGAAATAGTTTGAGAATTTTTTTCCAATAGAATATCAAATTTGTTTCCAACTCTTTCTTTTGACATTTAAATTTAAAGGTAATATAGAAATTTAAAAATTCTAGCTATCATTCCATGCAATGACACTTTTTAGGAAAGTTATTTTTCAAGCTACATGTCCAGAATATATGTCAAGAATATCAGAATAAAACAGGATGGCAGCTCCTCAAAGAAAAAAAGCAGCTTAGTACACTACAACTCAGCAGTGGCATTTCTGGGTTTATACTGAAAAAGACTGAAGGCAGAGATTTAAAAAGAATCTCTGTCTTCCTAATGGCCTATTCACAATTGCAAATTGAGGAAAACAAGCCAAATATCTATTGGTAGATAAATAGATCAACCCAACATGGTATATGCATAAAGTAGGATGTTCATTTATTCAATGCAATGCATTTGAAACATGCTTATATATATATGGATGAACTGAGAACATTAGACTCAATGAAATAAGACAGCCCAAAATGGGTATATGAATTTGGCTCTGCTTTTGTGAGTTACTCAGAATAAGCAAAGTTATGCAAAAAATAGAATGGTGTCGCATATGGCATTGTGGGGGTAGCAGGCTTAGCTGCCATTTGTAATGTAATCATTCCATCCCAGAATGCCAATTTGAATCTCAGCCTCGCTTCTTCTGATCCAGAGTCTGAATGTCGCACCTGGGAAGACAGTGGAAGCTGTCCCAAGTTCTTGGGTCTTTGCTCCCAGCTGGGAGACCCTGATGACATTGTTGGTTTGCCCTCACCCAGCCCTGGATATGGGGACTATTTGGAGAATGAATCTGCTGAAATATGATCTCTAGAAGTCTCTCCCTCTCTCTATCTCTCCATTGTCCTGTCTTTGCTTATTGTAGTTTTGATTATTTATTTCAAACAAGCAAAATATTGGAAAGGAAACTACAGCACCAGTACAAATATAACAGGAAGAGTGAAATAATACTAGCAATGTATGTAACAGGTGGACGTGGGTCAGGCTAAAGCCAGGAGCTGGGATTTGGTCCAAGTGACCCACATGGGTGGCAAGGATGCACGGGCTGCATCTCTACCTGCTGCCTCCCAGGGGGCACTCGGTATTCCTGTGGGGAGTGGGGCGCCAGGAGCAGATCCCAATCGTATGATTGGCCGTTGCAAGATGGCGGCTGGCCGAGGGCATTGGTCCCGCCAGTAGGCAAACAGGAAGTCATGGGGATAGGCTGATGCCCTCACTGCGATTATGTCATTGCTACTGGCCTATCAGGTAGCACCCAGTGGACCCACAGGGAGAAGTGATTGGTGGAGAGCTGTATATAAGCAGTCCGCTTTCGGCAATAAAGGGTTCGTGTTGTTCATTCGTTCATTGTGTCGTGTGTTCTGGTTGCGGTGGCGGTTCCTGTTTTTCCAAACCCTCGAGTGTGTGCCTCGTTATTTAATGTCGCTGCGGGTTGGCAATAGCTGCCCAAGTGGGAGTGGAGCTGGGACTTGAAGCCAGATACTCTGGGAAGGCAGGTGGGTGTTCCCAGCAGCATCTGTAGCACGAGGCCAGGCACCCTGCCACAGGTGGCGTTTATAGACTGGAGTTTCAGTTTGAGAAGATGAAAATGCTCTCAACCCCAGTCTACTATATGCTTGTGTCATGTATATTCTATTGCAATAAAAGAATACCAAGATATACCTTCATCTATGATAATAATAACAAACATTTTGTGGTAAACAATTGTCCAGGACTTTACCCAAATTATTTTACTTAACCCTGGCAACAGGCCGGGTGTGTTATTTCTTCTGTTGTGTGAAAGGAGGAGCTAAAAGGGAACAGAAAAGAATGTGAATCCCAGCAGACAGTTCCTAGAGCCAGGCTCCCAAGCTCTGTAGATGAAAAGTAAGATACAATTGCAGAATTCTAATTGCCTCTTCAGGTGCTAGTCTTACATGTTATTTTGATAACATAGAAGCTATACTATATGATAATTATAATAGGTATGAAAAATGTAAAATTATAGCCAAATTATGTATCTTTGAAAAATACAATTCCCACAAAGGTCTGAGTTTTTCTGCATTAAAAAAAATCTGTATCTGGTGACATATATTTTCTTGTCTAGGTAGTATATATTTCTGAAAATTTCTATGCATTTTACAAAGGTTTAATGTTACAAATACAATACATGCAACATTTATGGTATAACAGGTATATCTGTGATGTTTTATTTTAGCATTTGTGACGGTTCTGTGTATTTCTTTCCAAATACAGAGAAAATGGCCTTATTTACCGTTACCTTGGAAACAACAATGCCCAAATGCTGTGTTTATTCTCTTTAGCATAATTAAAAAATCATTTTAGGGAGAAAATGTAATTTTCCATATTATCCTCAAGCCTTAATTTTAATTAACGGTAGTCATTTGAAGTGTTCACTGATGGTGAATGTTTATTAAACTCGCATGAAAAACTAGATATAGATTTTTAGTAGAAAACATGTCCAATGCCTTTTAAAACTTGTCTTTATCAATAAATACACCACTGACCTTTCATTTATGAAGTTATATGCAAAGATTCTTATTACTGCTAAGTACTTCTTTTGCATCCAATAATCCTTTGAAGGTAAAAAATGCTAATTTTTAGAATTTTTTTCTTATGGAAGACTTCAAAGAAACTTACCAATTTTTATTTTTTAAGTGAATGCTGTACATGTCTTTCTGCAGTGATCAGTGTGGATGTACTCATTTTTTTGTTCTCGCTACATTTTCAGGACTCCACTATTGTGACTCCAATCATTTTGAGGACTGACCCTCAGGGATTTTTCTTTTACTGGACGGATCAAAATAAGGTAAAGAACAAAACTTGATCTTAAATTTTCCAGTTGTCTCATGATTTGCAAAGCAAGTAACTGTCTTATTCACACGCGTGTGCCCAAATCACAGATGAATTCCTAGGATTTTTGAAAAATTATACTCTTAAAGGTCAGTTTCATTTGAGGACATTGTAGGGATACCTGCTATAAGCACTGGATATACTAATTGCTAGAGTAATTGGTATTTTTCAGTTCTCCTGATGGTATTTGTTAGGACAAGAATGTGGAAATGTAAATTGCATCTGATGTGAATCAGCTAGCCAGGGGTACAGGTTTAAGTGAGGAAGGGGAGTGGCGATGTCACCTTGGAGTGCAGCGAACATCCCAATGCCTTGTTCTTTCTCGTGCTTCCTCCCTGTGCTCTTTAGCATGAGAGGAGTTTGGCTTTCATCATTTGCTCGTGTTAGATAATGACAGATCAGAGTCCCTTAATTTATTCCTGAAGTTTCCAGGAATCTCTCTCCAAACCAGCTTTCTGCTCACAACACTATAAATGCAGTATACCATTATTGTGAAATCAATGGAAGATTCCCTATTGAATTATTAACGGGCAGACTGTCTGGAGAGCACAACATTTATTTGGAGCTTTATGAACAGTTAGAGAGGCATACTCATACAAAATGGTTATTATTCCAAGAAACGTATGCATAGTTTCACACTTGAACCTGAAAGACTCCAGCATACAGAATACTTTGGTCTTGCATGTTCTTTTGGACATGCCAGAAAAAATTTAGAGTGTTCTGTTGATAGCGAAATCAATACACTAACCAGAGGTTGTAGTGAAATTTCCGAGGCTTCCATAATAACCTCTAGGGCCGAGGGTCGGTTCAAATGTTTACCTGTTTTGAAATGCTGCCTTGTGTCCCTATCTGCAAAGATGTTAGATCTGTCAGTCTTGCCTTCTGCCTTTGGGACTGGCTCATTGACCCCGTGAGCAGTGGTGTGGGGTTGAGCCATTTGAAGGGGTGGTGGGGTGCATCCTGTAAAGGGCCTACTTGCGTGTTCCCCAGAAGGCAAATCTCAGCTTTGTGGTCCTGGCATGATTTTTGTGAACCCTATCAGAGCATCTGCAAGCATCTCTGGCCACAGGTGTGTGTGTGGGAAAACCATAGACCCTCTCCTGCTGTCAAAGCTGCAGCAGAGCAAGAATTCATGCTTCATGTTCATGTTTATTACTGGGTGTGTTAATCATTTTGGCTTAGACATTCTGTTTGGTTTCCTGCTGTTATGCGTAAAACAATGGCTTAAAAGGGGTTTTTCTGTTTTGTTTTGTTTTTTTCTCCCTCCTCCTAGAAGCTATTTTTAGATCTGTTGAGGCTATATTCATGAAAGATGTATTTATAATGCCTACAGCATTTCTAAAGGTTGGGGATTTGTATGAGAGACCAGACTGTCAGTTCGATTCTTCAACTTGTAAATCAAACTTCTATAAAAGCTACAAAAGATATTTTGAGGGTTTTAAATAATTCATGGCAGCTCAGTTAAGCTCCCCTCAAAGAGGAATTGTAACTATTTCCTTGCTTAAGGAAGAGACAAGGTTTAGGACCTAAGGCTGTTTGAGGCTTGTCTGTTGTTCTGTGGACCCGGTATTTTCTGTTCATTTTTCACACTAGACATTTTCTTTTGGTTGTTTGTAATGCTGTGTATGGCCAATCGGGACAAACAATGGAGTTATCAGTCCCTGTTTATCTTCATAGTACCTTTTCCTGATTTATTCGTTTTATAGTTGTAGCCAAAATGTGATCCATTTTTCTTTGCCTCTTTAAAGTCCTACAGCATTCCTCTGTCATTTATCAGAGTTCAGAAGCTCACTTTTTAGTCAGTGATCATATGTCTTATGATCCAGAAGATGAGAGAACTTAAGAAAAATAATTAGATTCACTGTGCTTTCAAGTTTTCTGTCTTCTTTCTGGCTTGAAGCCTGATCTTGGAAACATAACAAATGGTGCATCGACTTTTAAGAGATGGACTGCTGTAAAAGAGGCATTGCATTACACTTGAAGAAGTGGTGGATACAGACGAAGGCTGGCATGCCAGGCTTGTAGATGAGGCTTTCACCCACAACCCTTACATGGCTGAATGTCACAATCATGATGTGCCATCCAGTAAAGAATTCTTTGTCTCAGTTGCTAGTCTAAAGTGATCTCTCATTTGTATGAGAGGACTTCCAAAACTTCATGAAATATTGAAATTAAATAGGAAGTGCAGGGTGGCTGTTTGCCTTCACAGCTCAGACGCCCGCATACAACATTGGCGTATGTGTGTTTCGTGCCCCGCCCTGGGTCCTTACTCCTGCTGCCTGCTGCCCATCCTAGGAGGCGATGATGACGGCTCCTGCAGGTGGCTTCCCTCGACTCCTGTGGGAGACCCGCATTGAGGCCTCAGTCGCACGCTTTGGTCTGGCTCATTGCTGGCACTTTCAGGCATCTGGAAGGTGAACCAGGGAATCAAAGTTCTCTCTCTCTTTCTCTAGTAGGTAATCAAAAGAAATAGTAAATAGGAAAAGTTATTTTTTTGACCAAAAATTTTTGCAAATCCATGCATGGCTTTTCCATCCACATTTTCCAACACTGTTTGAAGACCTGGTGTATCATAGAGATCACATCAGAGAAGAAATGTGATACTTGTAGATTTGTTGATTTCATATATCATTTTCTGTTAGAAGTGAAGGTTTCTTAGGTATTTATGGTAATTCACTTCCCTTCTCCTTCTGGCTGTTTTTCCTGTAAGTTTTCCCTTTGGTCCATGATGCTCACAGGTGAACTGCAAGGAACCCCCAGGAGCCTTAGGACCACAGTGCCATCTTCTTGGAAAAATGTCATCTTTCCCAGTGTCACCCCACTGCCCCCAACCCCTGTGTCCTTCTCTGTTCATGCCTATAGCGTACCATGCACCAGGGCCACAGGTTCTAAGTCGCTGTCTCTTGCAAAGCTCTCCTTTCCTTTGAAATCACAGACATGGTAGGTGACAAAAATGTAGACCACATGGGAAGGAGTTCATCATTGAGAACAAGAGTCTTCAAGTCATTTTTAGGTAGGAAATTGCGCCTCCCTGAAATGTGGAGCAGGTTTGAGCTTGATGGAACAGACTGTTATGAATATCATTCTTAGGGATTAATACCCAGACTTCATACCCATTCTGGGCTTCTTGTAAAGATTTTTTTTTTTTTCTGCTGTGTGGTTGGCTCTGAAAAAAAAATCAGATATAATTAGGAAAAGCAAGATTCTGCATGCGACTATTTTCAGATGATGGTTTTCCTGGGGTGATGAAGCTGATGACAAGAGACTGAGTGTGGGGGAGAGGGAGCCCCGGCACAGCACACCTCAGTACTTGCAGGCTGCCTGTGTGAGGCTCTGACTCTTCATCGGGTCTATGCCACATGGGCACTGGAAACCAAAACAGGAAGTGTTAGCTGTGAAAATCTTGTGAGCTACAGGAGTCCACATCGTAATTTTGAAGGAAAGGTGAAACAAGAATTTAAAAAAGAAAAAAAAAAACAAGGGAGGAGTTAAAAATAAAGAAGTTTACCAAATGCACCCTGCTAGAGTATCAGGCCACAGAGGAGCCCTCTGCCGTGGAACCCGATGCCCTGCATGAGCGCCAAAGCTGGTGTAAAAATAACAGCAGCCATGAGCAGGTCGGATCCAGGAGTTGAGTGTCACTCAGTTAGCTCTTCCTTGTATTCCCGGGGAGGGCAAAGGGGCAGAGAGGAATGGCAGAGGAACACATTTGAAAAGGACTCCTATATACTCAATTTCTGGTGGCACATTTCATTTATTTTTAACTTTGCAGACCAAAAATGTATTCTGTTTCGAAGATAGCAGAGCAGTAGCAATATCCTTAAGTTTTAGCCTCCTTTGTGTCTACATAAATGTAATTTTCGGAGAATTTACATTTTCATGATGTTTACTGGATCTCATGGTAATGGATATATGACTGTGTGTTCTGGACATATTCCTTTTATTTTGTTTGTGTCATGTATCAGCCTAAACAATCTCATTATTACTGTTTACAACTTCTCACTTTATGGTATGTCTCAGAGAACTCTTCATTTAAGTACATTCTGTGTATGCCTCATCCTTTTAAATTGTTCTGACGTATCCCAAAGGATGAATTATCAAGTTATATTTACTGAAAAGAATATCACAGATGGATCTTGGAGTTTATTTATTTTTGCCCTAGGAGTTGTGGGAAGCAATCCCACAAAGCAGGGCAGTGGTAAGCCTGTGTATTCCACTCTGGGTATATGGGTCACTGACTCCCGAAGGGAGGTGCTTGGAAGTGCAGCTGCTGATTTGAAAACTATACATACCAAATCTCAGTTCATGACTGTGCCGTTTTTGACAACCCCACTCGTCTTGGGTTAGGGGAATCGTTTTCTCTGTTAGGGAACATTTTTAATTGCTGCGAATGCATTGTAGCCATCTTATCTCAGATTTAATTTGCCATGTCTTGTGCACTGTTAAAGTGGATGTCTTCCTGTTCATTTTCTGATCATTTTTTCCCCTCTTCTCTATAGCTTGCCTTTCTGGGTATTGTTCTCTATGTGTACCAGAAGTTAATCCTTTTATGATTGTTATCATTGTTATAAATGCTACCAATGCTTTCTTCTTTTCAATGAAGATCTTTAATATTTATCCACATAGAATTTACTCAGGAGAAAACATAAATGAAAACTTTGAAGTTTGCTGTGGTCACGGTTAACTCCTTACTCCTTTTGCGTTATTTACAACCTTCCCCGTATATCCTCCTGGTCATCATCACCCTGACTAATCTGGATTTTTGATCCATGTAGCAGTGCACTGTGTCTGAGATCTGTCAGGAGGTGCAGCTCTACATTGATTTTCTTCAATTGGGTGCTTGTGGAAGTCCGTGGCTCCTTGTTCTTTCTGCTTGTCGCTGCTAGGAAGGTCCTCTCTCTCTGCTTTAGAGGGAGCAGGGTGTGGAAGGTGGGAGCTGCCATGGCAGGGGGACTCATGGGACAGATCCCAGCCTGGCTTGGCTGGCCCGCAGGTCACCTTCCCTGTCTGTAGACCTGGGAACTTCTGGGTTCTATGTCCCACGTCATTCTTCTCCCATTTATTTTCTTCTTTCAAGTGATCTGATCCAACACATCCCCTTTTGCTTTACTTGGGATCCCTAGACAAAAATTTCTGCTTGCATGTTTTGTTCTTTCCAGGGACGTAGGACAGGCGACTTCTGCTGTACCATATGCCATCTCGCCCTTGACTGTAATTTTCCATGAGGCGTTATTTGACATACTTGCGCAGAGTAACAGTTAGTATTTCTATTGATGGCAATGATAGGTAAACTCTTAGGGTAAATTAAATTTTCTATGTAGGACTCAATAGCAAAGCTTAACAGTTCAGTGTTTACTTGAGCCATGATGGCATCTTTCAACATGAGCTGAAATTTGAACAGTGTATCATAAACCCCAACATGGCAACATAATGATTTCCTGTTCAAAATATAAACAAACAAAAAGCAGAACAAAGCAAAAACGCACTGGTCTCTCTAAAGAACCCCTGTGTGCCACACATTTTATTTGTAATCGTTGAGCGAGGAGAGCCAGCTTCGAGACACAGATCTGTGGTGTATCCCAGGAACACCGATTCAGCGCTTCCTGCAGATGGTCAGTGGGGGTGAGGCACTGAGTTACTGGGGCTAGTGCGACTGCATACTGGAGTGAGTGCAGATCAAGACTGTGGTCTCAGGCCATTTTCATTTAGTGGTGTCCCTTCGAGTCTGAAGCAATAACAGAAATGACCTTAGAAGAAAACCATAACATTCACCTGGAATTGCTTAGTGAGGGCTGCCATTGTGCCTTGGTGGGGACACCAGCCAACCACCACTGTCACGCTGTACCGCGCCAGGATCCCCTTCACCATGGTTGGTGATCTCAGGGCCTCGAGTGCAGGCAGTGACACTGTATGCCCTTGCCTTTGCCAGAGCACGGGGCACTGGGTGGGCTTCTGGTGCCAGCCCCCACCTGTATTCTTTATTCTGCCCATTTTAGTCCAGAAATTCTAGTAGTTAATATTCATTCTGATCAATTGGACTTAACCCAGCTTTGTTCCCTCTCGGGTGGGATAACTCAAAGCTGCAGACTCTATGTCGTTTCCCAGAGCCACTCAGTGAATTCAATCTGATCATCCTCAATGGAAACTGACTTTTGATGGGCTTCCTTATTCTCTCCTTTCCCTACCTTCTAGTATGTTCTAGCGCCACCAGTAAAATAAACTACTTTATTAGGAACCATTTCACACAAATGCATATTGCTGAACACATTGATATAAATACCTGCTGATTAAGGATGGTCAAAAGATTCCATGGTTGAGGCAGTGGAACATGTTAATTAAATAGGTTGTTTTAAGCCAGGCCTGTTTTCCTTGACACAGTGCTCCAGTGGGAAACCCGAAGCCTGGTAAGGGAGCCAGCTGTGAAATTCTTGTGGCAGAGGCAGATTTGAATTCTGACTCTGTCCTGTGTTTACCGACTCAGCTCCAGGGAATCTAAGACTCGCCTCAGTTGGTGATAAGAGGAGCTGCAGGCCCAGCATGGTAGCCTAGAAGCTAAAGTCCTCGCCTTGTACACACTGGGATCCAATTTGGGTGCCGGTTCATGTCCTGGCAGCTCTACTTCCCATCCAGCTCCCTGTTTGTGGCCTGGGAAAGCAGTCGAGGACCTCCCAAAGCCTTGGGACCCTGTACCCATGTGGGTAGAAACTCCTGATTCCTGACTCCAGATCAGCTCAGCTCTAGCCATTTCCGCCCCTTGGGGAGTGAATCAGCAGATGGAAGATCTTCCTCTCTGTCTCTCTTCCTCTCTGTATATCTGACTTTTTAATAAAAATAAATAAATATTAAAAAAAAAGATGTGTGGAGGTTACGTGGTGAACATGGAGTGCCTCACATGTGTGCTAATTTACGAACTCTCAGTGCTTGGTGGTGATTGTAAGTGTTACTACACAGTTGATGTCTGACTAAGCGATTGTCCTTAAATAATGGCTAAGGACCATGAGGGTGCTGCTGTGAAGGCGGAGAGTCCCTTTACTTACGGGGATTTTATTTTCTGGTTTTTTTTTCTTCATGTCACCAGGGACTTGTTGCTCACTAAGGCTGTGTTGCAGTCCTTTGATCTAAAGCATTGAAGCTTAGTCTGTTTGGGCAAACAAGATGTTTACTTATGTATTTCATAATGTTTTGGGAACGGAGTCATTGAAGGCGAAAGAAGGGATTTATCGTTCAAAAGCATTTTCCTCTAAGAATCACTTGCTAATAGATACGCCCCGCCCCAGGTGCGTGTTCCTTGGCCCCCCCCCCCCCCCCCCCGAACCGGAAGCGTCTCGCGTCATAAGCTACGAAGATGATTTAAAGAGCTTTTTCGGAGGCAATCCGAGGCACGCCTGTGGTCTGCTCTTTCGTCCTACGATGCTCACCGTCACTTCAGTGACGGGCAGCTTCTCCTCCATGCTGACGGGACCCTGGGAAATTAAACCTGGGGTCTCGAGAGCCATAGGTCAGGTGGCCGAGGAAGAGATATCTTCTCACAGCATCCACTTCCAGGTTATTTTCTGGCTTTAGGAACACTATCTTCTTTTTTTCTGCTGCCACAGCCCTGAGGATTGTACTCGGTGAACTCTGGGTAGTGTAGAATAAACCACATGTGATGGTTGCTTTGCCTGCACAGCTATGGTGTAAGAATCGAGTTGTGCATGAATCTTTGGAGGAAGTATTCACGTTTTCTTGATAGGATTTCTAATCAAGTATAGTCTCTTGATATGCATTTGAAAATCAGTCTGGTGATTTTGAAATGGCAACATTGTAATTTCTTCACAATTATTTCTAGAATGTTAATGTAGCAATATTGTTTCTATGTGACTATCACCATACTTCATCACATGGATAACAATAGCAATGCTATTTTTTTTAAAAAAAAGATTTGTTATTATTATCTTTTATTTTTATTAGAAAGTCAAATATACAGAGAGGAGGAGAGACAGGGAGAAAATCTTCTATCTGCTGATTCACTCTCCAAGTGGCCACAATAGCTGGAGCTGTGCTGATTTGAAGCCAGGAGCCAGGAGCCTCCTCTGGGTCTCCCAGGTGGGTACAGAACCCAAGGATTTGGACCATCCTCAACTGCCCTCCCAGGCCACAGGCAGGAAGCTGGATGGGAAGAGGGGCTGTTGGGATTAGAACCAGAGTCCATTGGGATCCCAGGACATGCAAGGTGAAGAATTTAGCTACTAGGCTACCATGCTGAGCCCTGTGCAATTTTTAATGTAGAATTACAGAGGGAAAGAAGGGGGAAGAGAGAGGATTTTTTGTCTGCCGGTTTACTTATAAAGTGACTACGGTGGATCCCAGAACAACATCTGGGTTTCCTACATGTATGGAGGGTACAAGGCCTTAGACCGTCTTGTGCTGTTTCCCCAGACACACACATTGGCAAGGAGCTGGATTGTAAGTGGAACAGCTGGGACAAGAATAGAAACATGTAAGGGATGCTAGAATTGCAGGTTGGGGTTTAACCAGATAAGGCGCAACACTGGGCCCATGAGTGCTTTTAAATGCATTGTAGGAAGAGTTTAGAAATATGTAATATGGGGCCTGGCGCAGTAGCCTAGTGACTAAAGTCTTCCTGCCTTGCATGTGCTGGGATCCCATATGGGTGCCGATTTGTATCCTGGCTTCTCTACTTCCCATCCCGCTCCTGCTTGGGTGTGAGAAAGCAGTCAAGGATGGCCCAAGGCCTTCCAACCCTGTATCCACATGGGAGACCTGGAAGAGACTCCAGGCTCCTGGCTTCGGATTGCCTCAGCTCTGGGCATCATGGCCACTTGGACAGTGAATCAGCAGATGGAGGATGTTTCTCTCTGTCTCTCCTCTCTCTGTACATCCGACTTTCAATAAATAAATGAATAAATAAATAGAATGTAATATACCCCAGGTTTTAATTAAAAATTCAAGGCTCCTAGTATAATCAGAGCTCAGTTTTCCTTGCTTCCACTGAAGTCTTCCCAGTCTTACAAGATAAACCAAACTGGGCATTCTTGGGCTATGAAACTATTATAATGACGCATGTATACTTTTTAATACAACAATAGCTTAAGATATGAACTTGAAGAATACATGGAGAAACATGTTCAGTGTATTTTTTTTTTAAAGATTTATTAATTTTTATTACAAAGTCAGATATACAGAGAAGAGGAGAGACAGAGAGGAAGATCTTCCGTCCAATGATTCACTTTCCAAGTGAGCACAACGGCCGGTACTGTGCCGGTCCGAAGCCGGGAACCAGGAACCTCTTTCGGGTCTCCCACGTGGGTGCAGGTTCCCAAAGATTTGGGCCTTCCTCGACTGCTTTCCCAGGCCACAAGCAGGGAGCTGGATGGGAAGTAGAGCTACTGGGATTAGGACTGGCATCCATATGGGATCCTAGCGCATTCAAGGCGAGGACTTTAGCAGCTAGGCCACACCGCCGGGCCCCATGTTCTGTGTATTAAGCAGGATTTTTCTCTCCTGTAATGGGGAAAGAACATTTGTCCCTTGTGAATGGAATGTACTCTGCATTGCCTTATTGTTGCTGTTGTTAATACCTTTGCATTATTGTTATCAGCATCATAGCCCCAATAATAATAAACACACATATGATGTTTTCTACCCAGCCTTCAATTCATTAATATGCATGAATGTTTTAATAATGTTTATATACAATGCATACATATGCACTAATTTCTAGAATCCCACAGTGTAATTCCCATGGTAGGCTGTAAAAGTATGTAATAACAAATTACATAGACTTATATCAGTGCATGTGTGCATGCTATTTAGTCACTTTCCGAGGTGTGTGAGGGTTGTGTCATTTCTACGGTGATGTGTAAGTGAGTTTTTGAGTGTGCGCAGCGTTGGGTGTGGACCTTGTCAGAGCAGTGGGTGAGGGGTTGAGGCGGAGCAACCTGGTTGTGTGTTCTGACTCTTCTCTTTCTGCCTTAAAACCAACTGCTTTCATGTGTAAAGTTTACCGGGAGGATGTGCTTTCTTGAATTTGTTTGAAAATGGAAACTGAAAAGGCATGTTAGTGTTGCGTAAGACATCCCAGCTTGGGCTGAGCACTGAAACCAGTTCCCTAAACTCATGCTGCTTTGGGTTCACCTTTTGAGAAGCTGGACATAATTGGTTTTGTTTGTGGGCAGTGAACTTTTTTTTTAACCTCTCCTGATTGAGTCTAATGTACAGGCATGGTGAACACTTGTCTAAAGCGAGTTTACATCATCAGATAACTGAGTAATCTGCAGAAAATGTACTCACTGTTTCTGTCCTGTGTAATGGCCTTCTTTCCGTTCTAAGCAACACATCCTGGGAGCCCTTATCGGCCCTGTAAGATTGTGAGTATAATTGGGCAATATGTCCCATGCTCTACTTAATAAGGCAGCAAATTACTAGCGTATTTTAGAAGGATTCTTAGAACCCAAAATTGAATCTAGATAGATTTTGTTTTTATGTTCAGGTGACTAAATTTTTTTAACATCCCATTCTCTGAAGACTCCACATCTTATCTTTACCAAGCATGTCCTTAACACCTTATTTAATAACCGTTATGATCTTCTAGAGCCTCAGGTCAAGATGTTTTTTAAATTTTTCGCTAATGAAATTAGCTGTACTCTTCCATAAATGGGATTTCAGGAGTGACTTGATGTATTAATTTATTGTATGTATAAATATATGTGGATACAGAGGCAAATATTACCTAAATTATGACGTTATATCATCTCCTATCAGTTTGTGTGAATCTCCTTTTTGTGACACACATATCCATTAGATAGTAACTGAGAATTTTCCAGAATGATAGAAAGTGTGGCATTTTGTTATCCCTGCAGAGTACATTTAGGAGGAGTAAAATTCATGGTTCACCCTTGGGAATGTTCAGTTTTTCTCTCTTCCTTGTGCAGGGAGATAGTGGTCAGAATGATTTTGTGTGAGATTTCTGTCCTGAAATGTGACAATTTCCCTTTGACTCAGGGACTGTGCTTTGGAAAATGTCTCATCATGCATCCTGGCCAGCAATGCACCTGTGGGAGAGCATTGCTACAATGCAAAATGTTATGGAGCAGAACAAGTTGGCATGCTAAGAAACCTAATGACTTTGCTGCTATACACAATAGATTCTATTTTTAGACAAACATTTGTTCCTATAGCATGACTTCATTATGCAAGAGGATGGCAGTTTCAGCATTGTATAGTGAATGTTGAGATATTAGAACACTGGAGTAAATGCACTCTAATATGTGCTGTAACTTTTTCATAAACTAGCTCTGATACAGTTCATAACTGGAGAGAGAACAAAAACAGAATACCTACGTCATTTCCAGTGTTAGTGGATTGGTCCAAATGTAAAACAAAAATCCAAGCTCGCGTGGTTTCTTTGCAAGGTCACCCAAGAGAACACAGACCAGGTAGTGGAGGTTGACACATGGAAGGGAATCCATTACGTTAGTCCTGAAAACCCTGGGACACAGCACACAGTGTTTACTCACCAGTTCTTACCAGTCACTGATGAAAGGCATCTCTCCCCACTTCTAGCTCTTTGCTAGAATCTTCTGCTGGCAAAGCAGGGTGTACCGTGGATGTTCATGCCTGAGGCTGTGACACAGCCCTCAAACTTTGTTGCGGTTGGAAGGTCTAAGTTGGCATACAGGGCTCCACCTGCTGACTTCAGGTAGTGGTACATTGGGTACATTAAGTAAGTTAGGCTTTATAAATCCATAGCGTGGGGCTAGCATAGTGGCTCAACCAGTACAGCTGCAGCCTACAAAGCTGGCATCCCACAGGGACTGTGACTTGTATCCTGGCTGCTCCATCTGTAATCTCACTCCTTGCTAATGGCTGGTGCTAAACAGTGCAAGATGGCTCAGCTGTTTAGGCCCCTTCCGCCCAAGTGGGAGAAATTAGATGAAGTTCCTGAATCCTGACTTTAACCTTCCCTGGAATGGCCATTGAGATCTCTCTCTCTCAGGATCTTTCTCTTTCTAACTGATTTTGAAAAAACAAAAAGCTATTTTTGATAAGTAAGTCTATATCAAACTGAAGTTCAAGCCTTACTTATAGACATGTCTTGCCAATCCTCTACACTGCCTCAAACATAGAAATAAAAATTGCCAGCATTTAAAAATCCGAGGAGTGCTACACACATGTAGATTTTTCAGTAAATCAGAAGGCATATCCACAACAGCCGTCTCAGCTCCAGGGCCTCATTTGCTGGCCACAAAGCCACCTTCTGCACACAGCATCCAGTTCACCACAGTGTCTGCCCAGCCAGCCTATGTCATTTACATAGCCATTTAAGCTTCTGTAGATACTTGTGTGCCACTGCCAGGCTTCTGTGCCAACGTCCTATTACTAGAAGCTTCAGTGAGCTGATTCCAGAGGATCATGTGGAATGAAATGAATTTGTCACAGTGGACCCATTGGAGTGCTGTGGCCAACAGATGTTACAGTGGAAGACTTGCTGAAAGTCAGCGTGTCCCAGTCCTGCTCCTCAGTGCCGTCAGCAGAGCAATTGATGCCCCCCGTTCATTGCTTCTCTGTGAAATATGAATCTGAGATGTGCAAGCCCTGAGGTCCCACAATGCTTTTAAAGGCTATTATTCCAAAGTGACTTTCATGTGGCATTGTGCTAGGTAAGATTTATAGCTAGGGCTACTTGGCAAAGGATTCCAAATTGAATTGGTTCATTAATCCGGGGAGAAATGAGAACGGTGGGCTTTAAGACACCAGGCAGAATGTCTTCCTTTGGAGCAATGAGTGGGGATGACTTCACTCTTGTGTTTTGGTTTAGCTAACCACCTTCCCTCCCCACAGAGCTTGCTATGTGGTAGGGTAATTCCTAGACTTATGTCACTTTTGCAAATTCCAGTTTTAATTAGAATTACATTTAATTAACAATTCGGTTTCATATGGGGTGCTCCATAGTGTGTATGGGTGTCATTATAGAATATTTCCATCATTGCAGATGAATTCTGCTGGATTTAAAAGATTGATTTATTTTCACTGGAAAGGCAGATATACAGAGAGATGGAGATATGGGCAGAAAGATCTTCCATCTGTTGGTTTACTCCCCAAGCGGCCACAATGGCCTGAGTTGAAACCAGGACCCAGGAGCTTCTTTGGGTCTCCCATGCAGATGCAGGGTTCCAAGGCTTTGGGCTATCCTCAATTGCTTTCCCAGGGCAGGGAGCTGGAAGGGAAGAGGAGCAGCTGGGATTAGAACCAATGCCCATATGGGATCCCGGCGCATACAAGGCAAGGACTTCAGCCACTAGGCTATTGCACTGGGCCAATTCTTTGGGGCTTCATGGAAGGGATCTTCAGAGCCGAGCTGAAATTTCCTGGCAATAAGCAGTTTCCTTGAAGCTATGGAAAAAGAACCTTTCTTTGTTTGGCTCTCATGTGCTGCAAAAAGGTAATATCTGCACCTGCCTTTGTTCCTTTGATTCCAAGAAAGGATGTATGTCGGGGTTAATTCAGGCCATTTTGGTATTTCACTAAGTTAGCAGTAGATTGGCCATCTTCATCTTGTCTTGGGGAAACTGAAACTACTATAGTTAGGGTGGTTCTTTCCCTGGAAGGATCTCTCCCACCCAGTACAGAATGGAGCTCCCTCTTTGGGGTTGCTGGAATATCTGACCCTTTTCATTCATCTTCACATTTTCAATTCTATCTTCATGTTCGTTCTCTGCTTTTAATTGCCCGATCAATGACGAAGTGCTTGAGTTCAGAAATGTCCCATCTGCTCCGCATTTCTGAAGTGCGTGCTAGCATACAAGCTTTGCTTAATGAGTGTTTGTCACAGGAAGGGGACCTGGAAGGGCCGTGAAGCTCTTCTCAGGCTTCAGACTGCTCTGTGAAATCCAGATGTGTTTGAGTTCAAAGTCAAGGCACATTCTTATATTACTCATTCATTAAAACCTTCCACTCCTTGTTTCTGTCTCCATTCACCACAATTTCTCAAGCACGTGTGATTCCCTGCATCCTGGAGAAGAGGGGCCCTCTCCATTCCCTCGTGCCTGCAGTCCTCCAGGTCCGCTGTCACCTTAACTTGCTCCCACCTGCTATTGGCATGTTTTGCGGACCACCCCTGCCTCTGTGACAATACATCGTGATTTTCCAATGATCTTTTACTCTCGTGTGTACATTCTCTTCCTGTGCTTCCCAATGCTTCCCCCATAGCCAGATGCATCTCAACCACATTCAGCCCGACCTTGCTACATCTTTTGTCGACCTTCCTTGGATCAGGTGCATTCCTTACCTTCTCCTTTTCATTCACAGCAGGCTTCTTGAGAGTCCTGCATGCGTTCTCCCCATGCTCTAATTGCACCTGTTCCTCAGTCCGTGTACCCCTGGACTTGGCACTACCCACTCCTCTAAGCTGCTGCTTCTGAGAATTCTAATGCACATTGCATGCCAAAGCCAAATTCTCTCTTGATGTTTGATCATTTATTACAATTTTGTAATACCAAGTGCTCCATTTTTTCTTGAAATATCTTCAGTCGTCAATTGCTCACTCTGAATTTACTTTGGGCTCAACTCATACTTCAGGGAATCTCACATGTACTTAGACTTCCAATTCTCACCTGTAATCTTAACTCCTGATTTTCTACTTAATATCTTGCTCCTGAGGTACATGACGCTGAGTACCCCCCGGTATCATATCATGTTCTTTCTCCTTTCTTCCCTAATCTGGTTCTGCTCCCTTGACGACACTGCCCCCATGACTGGTGTTAGACTCAGTAGTTAAGATGTCAGTTGGGATGGCTGCACTTCATATTGGAGTGCATCTTGTGATGTGCCAGGTGATGGTTCCAGGACCCAAATGTCTGTTGTCCAAAGAGAAGACTGGTTTGATTCCTGAATTGCAAGCTCTGTCCTGGCCCCACCTGAACTTTTGCAGGCGTTTGTGGGAATGAACCCAGAAGCCAGGGGCTCTTTCCCTTTTGTCTACATCTGCCTATCACTTTATCACTATTTGTCCCTCAAATAACTAAATGCAAATTTAAAAAGAAATAAAGACACTATTCTTCATAGTTTTGTACAACCCTGAACCCTGGAGATGATCCTCAATATGTCTTCTCCACCTGCTGCTCAACTTCTTGGCAACCGGGCTTCTGTGTTCCAGCCACACGCGTTACACCGATTCTCTTGCATTTCTCCAGACATGGAATAGTCCTCCTTGTTTGAAACTTTTCCAGTACTTTTGTCCTTGGGATATATGTCATTTCCCTGGCTTTTCCACACTTCCTGTGCTTGCAGTGTAGCCTTTCCTGTGCAGGCGTCCCCCATGTCTGCTCATGAGAGCATAGTCCTTTGTTGTCCTGTGGTAACGAGGAACAACCAGCATTCTTTTAGGAATAAGTGATTATTAGTTAGCATTTGCTGCTTTCCATGGTGTGAATACTGCCGCTGTGTCTGGTCTCAAGCTACCAGGTCATCATCACGTAAGGGAAGTGAAGGGCACAGCTGGCTCTCTCGTGTTTACCAGCTCACTTCAGCATGCACACGGGAGCGGACCAATGTCTGTCCTGTTTTACTGCTCTCTCCTTGGGCCTTGAGGCAGTGCTTGCCACATTTGGAATCCTCGCTGGCTATTAATTAGAGGGATAAAATGCAATGTTTTCATTCCATCTAAAGATGTGGCTGAAAGTGTTGTTATTTCAGGCAAACATGACATAAAATTCTTCATTTTGGAATCAGTCAAAGCCTTGATGCTTATCACATCCAATCCGTTCATTCTTCTTTGTTAGAACTGGCATTCAAGAGAGTAAGACTTTCCAGCAGTCCCAGAGATAGCTTGTAATGCAGCCTACATTCAAAGGCACATCTTTCTTTTTTTAGAAATTACTTATTTGCCATTGATTTTTTTTAAAGATTTTATTTTTATTATTTTTTTTTATTGGAAAGGCGGATGTACAGAGAGGAGAGACAGAGAGGAAGATCCTCCGTCCGATGATTCACTCCCCAAGTGAGCACAACGGGCCAATGCTATGCCGATCCAAAGCCAGGAGCCTCTTCCGGGTCTCCCACGCGGGTGCAGGGTCCCAAAGCTTTGGGCTGTCCTCAACTGCTTTCCCGGGCCACAGGCAGGGAGCTAGAAGGGAAGCGGGGTTGCCGGGATAGAACTGGCGCCCATATGGGATCCTGGGAGTGCAAGGTGAGGAGCTTAACCACTTGCGCCACCGCGCTGGGCCCTTGCCATTGATTTTTTTTAGAGATCTGTTTTCTATTGGAAAGGCAGATGTACAGAGAGGAGGAGAGACAGAGAGGAAGATCTTCCATCCGATGATTCACTCCCCAAGTGAGCACAACGGCTGGTGCTGAGCTGATCCTGAGCCAGGAATTTCCTCCAGGTCTCCCATGTGGGTGTGGGATTCCAAGGCTTTGGGCCGTGACTGCTCTTTCAGGCCACAAGCAGGGAGCTGGATGGGAAGCGGGGCTGCAGGGACCAAAACCCAGCATGCCAAAGGTGAGGACTTTAGCCACTTAGGCCACTGCACCAGGGCCCAAAGGCACTCTTTTAACTACTAACCAGTATTTCCTCCACAGTATCACAGTCATTGCCAAAAAAAAAAAAAAATTGTATTAGTGATGCAGTACAGGTTGTCATCATGCAAGACACAGTTTCACATGTAAATGGTTGTGCTATTGAAAACAAAAGCAAGGGTTATGGTTTGGGACGTTGGTTAGCCAGCTGCTTGGGTTGCCAGCACACCAATCTGAGAGCTTAGGTTTGAGTCCAGTCCTGTTTGTTAATGTGTATTTCGGAAGGTGGTAGTTCATGGCTCACATAGCTGTTTGCCTGTTGCCCATGTGGAGTTCTTGACTTGTATCTGGCCCAGCGACGGCCGTTGGAGTTAACTGGGGAGTTAATGAACAGGTAGGTGATCACTTTCCATCTACTTAACTCTATCTCTGCCTATCAAATAAAATGGAAAAGAAAAATTTAAAAAAATCAATATCTGCTGATTCTTTTTCAACTGTAAGATTTTTCTTCTCTTTTTTTTTTCTGCGTTATTATCTCAAGTTCTTATTCACAAAATAAAGAGAGAAATTTGATTTTGCTGTATAGCGAACTATCCCAACACAGCATGCTGTAAACCAATAGCTCTCTGTTTCGGTCACTCTTCTGTGATTGACAATCTGCTCTGGGCTCTGGTCGCAGCTGGGTTCCTTGAGCTTTGTGTAGTAGTTACTGGGTGGATATGTCCCTCTGCTGCTAGCTCAGGCCCTTTGTGTTTGGCCCATCTGGGCTGTCATTCTCCAAAAAGACTATTCCAGCTTGTTCTTGTAATGCATTGGCACACTTCTAAGAAAGAGAGGAAACCACCCGGCCCAAGAAACAGAAGTGCCAAACTGGCATGTCTGCCGTATTTCACAGGCCAGAGCAAATCATTCATAGGATAGGGAAATAGATGCCACCTGTTGATGAGAAAGTCTGCAAAGTCACTTGGCAAAGAGGCCTGCATGCATGGAGGCGAGCCTTCTGTGTCTGAGATTTTTTTTTTTTTTGCAGTCAAGTACAGAAAATAAATGATTCCCTCAAGTTACTAGAAGTTTCTGTGTGTGCCATTGCAAGTGGTTTTTAAGGGCAGCTTCAACCAATGGCTGTTTTATCTTCCTGAAATACTGAAGCAAAGGGCAATATTGCATGTAGGGAAGTGTGTCAGTTGTGGATAGCGGGTGTCAGACATGCACACTGCTGTGCGGGAAGCGTCATGTTCTGTAACTTTAGTTTGCAGTCCTTCAATAAAATCATGAAAGATGGTGAGGCAATGGAGAATTAAAGCCACAGCTGACGTGGGCCATCCTCCCAGCAACAGCTGCTGAAGGAGTAGGTGCCCCCAGATCTATGGCGGAATCAGGTTTTGGGGGGCCATTGTGGCAACTGAGGGAAACTTCATGTCTTTTTTTTTTTTAATTTAAGTGTACTTTTTGTTTGAAAATTATTTATTTATTTGAAAGGGAAAGCGAGGGAGAGACAGCTTAGAGATATCCCACATGTGGGTTCATGCCCCAAATCACCACACCATCTGTGGCATTGCGGGGTGCAGCTGAGATCACACCAGACAAGTCTTGCGTATTAGGGGTCTTAATTAACCAGGCTTGGTGATAATAGGGCCCACTAGAAATAGCAAATCACGAGTCCACGTGGTAATCCAGTCAATTGAAACCCTAAGAGGAACATTACCCTGAAGTCCATCTGTTAAACTGAAGACTTCTGTCCCAGCTTCCCCAACAATATGTTATCCTAAGAGACAAATAAGAGCGAATACTCTGGGCACATTTATGAAGCTACAAAGCTGCCAACATCCACCTTTCCCTGGCTTCTCTGCCCACATTCTATTACTGCTAGGCCTCACCTCTCCTGGAACTCCCGATAGTACACAAATTAGAAATACGAAGCATCTTAGCATTAGTATCTTCAGTGACTTGCCCAAGCAGTGAACAGAGAGGGTGAGGAATACAGACACACAGGGGCCATTGTCAGGGGTTACCTGTCCTTGGAGTCTGTCTGCAGGAAGTCAGGGAGCAAGCAGTTGCTGGTGAGGCCAAGAGTCGGAGTGCCAGAGCTGTAGAAGCACAGGGCCAAGGGAGCGAGCCCTCCCTATCGTGGGCTTTATGGGGGCTTGTGAGGGGAGTGGTCACACAATAATGCAGTACCGCTCCTCTGAGGTTCCAGGTGCTGATAGGTGAGCATTACAGGTGGCAGGAGGGGATGCCTGGGGGTGGGGAGTGGCTTCCAAGTTGGTAACCCTGAACTAGCAGCCTGTTCCACCACGGTGACTAGGCCAGGCTGAAGTGAAGAACCCAGAGCTCAATCTGGGTTTTTCACAAGAGTGATGGGAACCTGTGTAGATTATGACCAGGTGCCCTGCTTAGCAGGATGTCCAATTCAGAATTGGATCTGGCATTTGAATCTAGGTATTGGGATATGGGATGCAGGCATCTCAGTGTCCTCATTGCTGTGGGAAACACCTGCCCCGTTTTCCATTGCCGTGAAGGTACCAGTTTGCTGGTATCAATCTCTCACTTTGTCTCCTGGTTTGATTTTGTCTTTCCTTATCCTTAAGTGATTTTGAAGTGATTTTTTTTGTGCCTCATACAGATTTTTGTCTGCGTGCTTGGTGTTTTTCCTGTATCCTTTTATTATTTTTTTTTTTTTTGGAGAAACATGGAAATAATTCAAGATCTGTAAGGTTATTGGGAAAGCTGAAGTTAAACCTCAGGATTCTTCACTGGTGGAAAATGATCATGAGGAATTTTCCACAGGAGTAAAGTGGAAATCATTTTCCAGAACTCGTGTAGCCTGGCCGTGAGATATGCATTTTTCTGGGATGAGAAGCAAATGGGTTGGACTGAGGCTGAGTTGGTTGGTTTTGTCAATGAAGCGTGGGGAGGGAGATCAGGCCTTACTCTGAGCTCATCTTTTTTTTTAAGCTGAGTGTGCTCCTGGAAGATGCAGGCATCAGCTATTCCTGTCTGTCTGAACCAACAGGGCAGGCAGTGAAAGCAAAGGAAGGCTTTGCTCTAAAAGGGATTTGAGGTGGGGAGCCCCTGCGGTGAGAGCAAGCACCATTACCATCTCTTCACTAACAGTCAGCCTGTGCCCTCCATCAAAGGAAGGTTGTGGACCAGCGTTTCCTCCTCTGCCGAAGTGGGAATAATAATAAATATCTCATAAAATATGGATCTGGTGCACATTGACACACCACCACAACACATCACAAACATTGGGTGCGCACAGCACCCAATTGTGGTAACATTTCCACATCTGCTACTTATTTTTAATAGATGTCTTTGTAAATCTGAATTGATACTGTGTGAATTTGAACAGGGGTGGGTGCTCGCATATTTCTAGCTCATATGTTAGTATTGGTTTTTTTTTTTGCCCAAAATTCAACTGAAAAATAGGTATTTCTGTAAGAAATGCCATCAGATTTCAGGAAAGTTCCTTCACTAACTGCATAGTGAGGTAGGATGTCCCCAGATGGTAGAGGACAGACATTGTCACCTTAATTCTGAAAGGGACATGCTGAAGGATGCTACATCTTCTGTTGCTTCTGGCCCCTTGAACCTTCAGTGAGGGATGGTTGAATGGGACAAGATGGCATGTCACCCAGTCCAGGGTTCTGGACAAGCCTGGAAGGCGGCATGCTGGGCTGCCTCTGGAAAAGGAGGGTGCATTCTCTCCTTTTGGGTAACCAGTGGAATCTGTCTGGTCCTGGAAGCATTTAGCAAGGCCTCTGATGTTGAAAGAATGGCATTTGGATCTTAATCGGGATGGCCTGAGGCAGTCACTTGGGTTCCCTCTGATCCCTGTGCATGCATTTGTGTATTCAAGGGCCTGTCCCGGGCTTTCTCTGTTGTAGCTGAGAATTCTGGTTGCCAGTGTCTCCTCATATTAGTAAATTATTCTATCTGTTGCAATGAAAGAAGATCTTACTGCCTCTAGGGAAAAATGCGAAAAAAATTTTTTTTTCCGTAAAAGATTCTAAAGCAGCTCCACTTGGCTGTTGGCAGAGCACATGAAATAAACGATTTAAACACAAAAGTGAGCCGCTGGAGTGGTGGCTCAGCGGGCTAATTCTCCTGCTCCTGCTTTTTTAACCTGGATGAAACCTATTGTAATAAAAGGTTGTCCTTCATTTCATAGACTCAAGGTGACCTTTAACTCTTGGCTTCCTATAACTGTAATAGCCATGAATTAAAAAGCCTGGCTCTTTTATTTTTAAGAAAAGAAATTGTTTATTTTTACTGAAAAGGCAGATTTCGGGAGAGAAGAAGAGACAGAAGATCTTCCATCTGCTGGTTCACTCTCCAAGTGACCACAACGGCCAGAGCTGAGCTGATCTGTAGCCAGGAGCCAGGAGCCTCCTCCAGGTCTCCCACATGGGTGCAGGGTCCCAAGGCTTTGGGCCAGTTTCTTGCTGCCTTCCCAGGCCACAAGCAGGAAGCTGGATGGGAAGTGGAGAAGCTGGAACGTGAACTGGCACCCATAATGGAATCACTAAGCCATCATGCCAGGCCCCAAAAGCCTGATTCTAAGAAGAAGAAAAAAAAAAAACACAAAGAAACCTTGAATCTGTTATGTTGAACCATAAGAAAGTATCATAATTTTAGGTTAAGAAAATGGTCAAACACCATGTCATGTGATCGCATCATGCATTGGTTGTGGAAAGGCAGCAGTGTCACAGTCAGTAAATTGACTCCTGAATGATCAGAGTGGAAACTGACACTGAGTGGAAACTGACAAAGAGGAGTTGAGTTTTCTGTTGTCAGTAGGTCTGATTTCCCCCTAAGTAGGAGAGGTTGTGGTAATTTCCAGAACTCCGCGGGCTCTCATGTTTAGCATACATGTAAGTGGACACAAGTAGAGATTTTGCAGAAAGGCCAGCTGCAAAGATTTTGAGGAAGATAAACTCCACTTTAGTTGGTCACGTGTTTGTTATTTTACTTGCTCAGGTATTATGGTTTTTAGAGGGCAGGAACTGATTGTCTTCTTTTGCTGCGCAGTGTCGTAGCCAGAAGCAGAGGCTCTGATATGTGGGATTTGAAGCCTAGCTTTATCTCTGTAAGCTGTGTGATTTTAGACAAGTGTGTTAACCAATCTGTGCCTCAGTTTTAATGGGGAGAAGGAGGGACATCAATAGTATGTGCTTGTAAGATTGTAAAAAGTCACATGAAATAATGTTTAGTGATTGAACCAATGCCCAATACATGAGAAGCACTATGTATGTATTTATTGATACTGTTTTCCATTGGAGTCTCCTTTGTGAACTTGTGTCCATGAGCCATCTGAAGGAAGATTCCCTCAAATAGAAATAAAGCTGTGTTGACTCTCCTACGGTCAAAGAATTGCATCTCTGGAAAGGTCCCTTTTCATTAGTATACATATCCGCCAGGTAAACCAACAGGGAGCTTACATTCAATGAGGGTTGGCTGGTGGAATAAATGGTCCCCGATTGTTCCGTTGGCTAGCAACTGTACCCCCTGTTTTCGTCTTTTCTATGTTCTAACACAGTTTCTTTTCAGAGATGCTCTTTCTCACAAAGCAGTTGAGTGTCGTCATTCTAGACCTCAGTAAGGGTAGGTTCTATGCATCGGGCTGTGCTGCTATGAGTCATTCATTTGTTAGCATAATTTTGTTGAGTATCTGCTAAGTGCTGGCCATTCTTCCATATCAGATTTATTACAGATACTGCCTAGTAAGTCAGGATGCACTGAGAGTGATGCTGCTGAGTGTGGCCAAGAGTGATGGGAATAACTGTGGGACCAAAAGGTCTTCTTTTATGCAGGTGCTCAAGGAAGGCATCTGATAAGCTGGTGTGTGAGCAGACATTGAAAGTTCCTGGAGGCTGAGTCCCAGGGCAGTCTGGAGGAGGAATATGAAACCTATGATACCTGGTAGGGTGAAGCTGCAAGTGTTGGGGTAGTGCAAGGATCGGTACAGAGGCCTTTTGCTTGGGGCGGAGGAGATGGTGGAGGAGAGGACAGAGCTAACTGAAGGCCAGGGAAGGCAGTGCCCGTTTGCCCCGCTACTGGAAGGACATTGGTTTTCCTCTGAATGATCTGAAGCCATTATAAGGTTATGTGCAATCACTCACTCAGACTTGTGACCCAGACATGATGGCAGAATTGCCTGCTTTCTGTTCTCCTCTGCCAGACACGTCTTAAGTCATGGAAAGAATGCAAGAGGCAAGTGGGGAACTCGGGAAGGTGGTATAGAGGACAGCAGAGTGGTCTTCGACATTGGGAGTGGGTGAACTGCACAGTGCCAGGGATTCCTGCTTTTCCCCACTCTGCAGAGGAAAGTGACCCAGGCCTGACACTGCACAACACCCTGGACACAAGCAAGCTCTCTCTCTCCATGCATCGACCAGAGTTCATCGGTGTTACCAGGTAGCCTGGCACTGTGGGCTGGCGGATCCATCAGCAGCTCTGCTAGTGGTAGGTGGAGAGGGTACTTTGTTTTCTGGCCAGTCCTGAGACTCCTCTCTCCACCAAGAAACATGACATGAAATTGGCTGTGTCACCCCTGCTAAAGAAGCCCATGACAGTAAGTGGCCTGGCTTGGGATATATCTTGTCTTAACATTGATGCTTCCCCGCTTAGGGACACTGGCATGGGTGAGTGACACAAGAGAGTTTGCACTACAGCAGGCACTTGGCCTAGGAAACCTGTTTCTTCCTTGAGACTCCCAACCTTCAGCAACAGGCACTGGAGGGATGTGCTGTAGAAGCCCTCTGCCCTTTCAGGTGTGGAGACCTGGGAGACTTGGCAGCATCACATAGACGCCCAGGACACAGCCAAGGCACTTAAAATGAGACCATCATTGGAACAGTGGAACATGTAGACCAGAGTCATGTGAATAAACCAGAGTACCACCCAGCTAACATAGAAGTCTTAAACAGAATCCATCATTTTCTAAACTAACAGGTAAAATGCACTGGGTGGCATGATATGCCTGGAGCCCAGGAGGGCCACAACATGAGTGGGAAATGACAATTACTAGTTGACCTCCAAAACTAAGCTGACATGGAGTGATGGTCTAAAGGTCTTAAAAGAGCCAAAAGAAAAGGCCTAAAGAATCAAAAGCAAAAGAAAATCTCAATAAAGAGGTGCAGTGTGATAATTGCTCAGTGGCCACATCCTCATCTTGCATGTGCCAGGATCCCATGTGGGTGCCAGTTTGTGTCCTGGCAGCTCCACTTCCTTTCCAGCTCCCTGCTTGTGGGAAAGCAGTCAAGGACACCTCAAAGCCTTGGGACCCTGAGCCCCCTTGGGAGACCCAGAAGCAGCTCCTGGCTTTAGCTCAGCTCAGCTCTAGCTGTTGCAGCCACTTTGGGGGTGAACCAGTGGATGGAAGATCTTTCTGTCTCTTTTCTTCTCTCTCTAAATCTGCCTTTGCAAGAAAAATAAATCTTTAAGGAAAAAAAAGAAGGAAATCTCAGCAAAGAAATGAAAAATTTTAAAGAGAAATGAGATGATAAGGTTGAAAAATAAAATGGACCAAGTAAAATAACCGATTGCATTGGATCAGTAGTTGAGATACAAGTCAGCACTGGTGAATGGACAGACTCATAGAATGTGTTTAGTTTGAGCTGCAGAAATAAAACAGATGAGAAAGAATAAATAGAGGATCTATGGAACAGTAGCAGACTAACGTAGAGGAGATCCAAGAAAATGGGGCTGCCGAATACTCAAAGAGGTAATGGTGGAGAACTCCCACAGCTTGAGGAAAGGTAGAAACTTGCAGAATCAACAATCTAAATAAGCCTTGTTCAAGATAAATCCAAGAGAATCTACCCCAAATATATCATGTAAACTAAAGGAAAGAGTGAATCTTAGAAAGTGTCAGGGAGAAATAAGACCTTAATAATAGGAAGACATCAGTTCGTGTGACAGCACAGGTGTCTCATCAGTAAAAGTGGATGCCAGGAAACAGTGACCAGCGTTCTAATCGATGAGAGCATTGTGTTGTATGTGATTGTTTCTGAGGAATCCATCTAATGTAAGAATAAATGGTTATGGAGACCTCTCAGCTGAGTGTATTACTCGTAGAACTAAAATTTTGCCTATCTGCCGTATCTAAATCTTGCTACAGTGATGAAGATTATCTGGGCTTCTTTCTCACTTTGCCCTCTCGGCCACTAAGTAATTGTGTTTTAAGGCTTCTCCTATATCATGAAGCTCTGTGGCAATAATTGAGGTTTTCAAGAGATTATCTGCTGGAAATCCATCAAGCCAATTAAAATGGAAAATGAAAAAACATTCAGATGTAAATAGAACAGCAAACCCAGTCATAATAGAAGAAATTCAAGTTATATACATACGAGGTTTCCTTTTCTTACGTATTAGATTTTCAGGGAATAAAAGTTTGACTATACCCTGTTGGGAAGCAGGTTTTATCATGCATTCTTGCGAAAAGTGCAATTATTTCGGGGATACTATTTCAATATCTACCAGCACTAGAAATACATTTACTGTTTTTGAAATACATTTATCGTGAGTTATCCATGTGTATGTGTAAACATACACACACACACATAGCATGAATGTACACACTTACACCAAATGACACATGTACAAAGTGCTTCATCTCAGAGTTGCTTAGAAAAGTCCTACTTGGGAACAACTTGTTGAGCATTCTAGAGCATTCACCTGCTGGAACTGTGGTCCGGCCAGATGGAGGAAAAGGCCTGGAGATGAGAGAGGAGAGCTCCAAGTGGATGTCCAAACCACATCAAGGTTCCTGTACACAGATGGCATGTCATCAAAGGATTTGGCAGGGATTTCTTTGTATTTGGCCAACGTAGCATATGAATGATTTTACAAAGAGTTTAGCTCATAATGGAAAGGAGTAGGACGGTAAGAAAAGTAGCTGACTGCTCGGTTTCCTTCTCAACATTATTTTGCTTCATGAATCAGCGACTATTGCTACAATACAAGAGGTAAATGATTAACTAAGGGGCTCCGCATTCAGCAGGTGCCTTTGTCTGAGTCTGCATTCGTGACTCGGGCCAGCTGGATCTTGTCATCTAGTTAATAAGAAGGAAAAACCGAGGTTGTCGTGTTTTCTAAATTTCCGCATGAATGAAAACACTGTCCTCAGTTTGGCATGTGACTCTTCAGGTGAAAACTTCGCATTTTCTGGTTTCATTTGTTTCTACCTCAAAATTTTGTCTTCTACAATGGAACGGTGGGATATTCTCTCTCTCTTTTTAAAAGATTTACTACTTTTGGGGAATTCAAATATACACAGAGGAGGAGAGACAGAGAGAAAGATCCCCCGTCCCTTGGTTCACTCCTCAAGCAGCTGCAGCGGACAAAGGTGAGTTGAGTCAAAGCCAGGAGCCTGGAGCCTGCCAGAATTAGAACCGGCATCCTAATGCGATCTTGGCATGTGCAAGGTGAGGACTTTAGTCGCTAGGCTACTGCGCCAGGTCCAATTTTCTATTTTTAAAAGTGATTTATTGTGTTTTTATTTGAAAGGCAAAGTTAGAGGAGGAGAGACAGAGGAAGATTTTCCATCCACTGGTTCACTCCCCAAATGGCTGTAGCGGCCAGAGCTGGGCCAATCTGAAGCCAGGAGCCAGGACCTCCCTCCAGGTCTCCCACATGGGTGCAGGGTCTCGAGGACTTGGGCCATCCTCTGCTGCCTTTCTAGGCCACAAGCAGGGAGCTGAATGGGAGGTGGAGCAGGCGGGATACAGACTGCTGCTCTTATGGGATCCTGGTGCTGGAGGGCGGAGGCTTAGCCTACTAAGCCATGGCACTGGCCCCTGAACTGTGCCATTTTCACCAAGTGGAGTTTTTATGTTTGTTTTTCCCCTCTACTTCTCCTTGTTGATATGTTGATTATTCTTCTACAGTGGAACAGTTAGCTAACAATAGCCAATGCTCTAATCTTTTCCTGAAGTTTTAATTTTGTGGGGGTGGTCCTTTTAATGTTTTATTCTTACATGGATGTTAGCTTGATTTTTAACTCATATAGAACAGATTCAGCAAGGTAGTTCAACTTTTGAGAGGCTTAGATCAAAATTCCCTCAGAAAATTGAAGCATTTTTCTAGGATTATTTGAATCATATCAGAATACTCATAAACTTTCTACTTGTTTTCACCTGAGGTTGATGTTTGCTTCCTAAGTCTTGACATTGTTTATCTTGTCAATTGCATGAATGTTCTTTAGTAGGAAGTTAGTTGAATGACTATAATCTATATCCCTACCCTGCAAGAGCCTTCAAGGTTAATTTCCGGTTGTGCCTTTGGTATATCTCCACTTGTTCCCCGTGGACTTTCCAAACTCAGTACTTCACAAAGAACGTAGGCTCCTTTATGCCTCCCCGCCTCCTCCACCCTGTCCCGCCTCCTCCACCCCTCCCCGCCTCCTCCACCCCTCCCCGCCTCCTCCACCCTGCCCCTCCTCCTCCACCCTGCCCCGTCTCCTCCACCCCTCCCCGCCTCCTCCACCCTCTCCCTCCTCCTTCACCCCTTCCGGCCTCGTTCACCCCTTCCCGCCTCCTTCACCCCTTCCTGCCTCCTTCACCCCTTCCCACCTTGTTCACCCCTTCCCGCCTCCTTCACCCCTTCCCACCTTGTTCACCCCTTCCCGCCTCCTTCACCCCTTCCCACCTTGTTCACCCCTTCCCGCCTCCTTCACCCCTTCCCACCTCGTTCACCCCTCTCCGTTGCATCTTTTGTCTCCCAGTTCACCCCGTTACCTTCCTCCTCCTTTCCATGCAGTCGTTCAGTCATCCGTATCTGCTCCTCCCTTGGCTGTGTCCTTGGTGTGTACCTACAATGCCAGACTCAGATTCCTTCTCCTTTTGTGTACTGTGACAGTCGTAGGTATTTCACTGATTTCTCTTTATAACCCTATACTTCAGCTGCACACTGCCACTCTTAGTCCATCTGCTTCCTGAAGACAGTGTCACGCAGATATCACTCCGTTTCCTCCAGTTCCCATTGCTCATCTCTTTCTCCACAATGCTTGGCACGTGTGCTTGTTGAAAATGTTAGAATTTGTAATGGTGAGTGCTGGCAGTTTTGGTACGTCTGCTAATCAGACACATCCTGTGAATTGGTTGGCAAGTTGCAGATACCGGAGGTTGCAACTCCTACCCACCATAGCTACACACGTTGCATCCGAAGAAGATGAGCAAATCAATAAGCATCTCCAGCCATTGTCTAGTGTATTAGTGGTGCTGTGTGCCTGTATGTGACTACATGCATCTTGCTGTGTTCAGATTAGATGGAATAAAACTTTCCATGGGCGATTGCTTCTATGCATCAGTTATTTAGGTAAACGATGACAGCTTTTTTATTTTTTAAAAAGATTTATTTTTATTATTTTTTATTGGAAAGGCGGATATACAGAGAGGAGAGACAGAGAGGAAGATCTTCCGTCCAATGATCCACTCCCCAAGTGAGCGCAACGGCTGATACTATGCCAATCCAAAGCCAGGAGCCTCTTCTGGGTCTCCCACACGGGTGCAGGGTCCCAAAGCTTTGGGCCGTCCTCGACTGCTTTCCCGGGCCACAGGCAGGGAGCTGGAAGGGAAGTGGGGCTGCCGGGATAGAACCGGCGCCCATATGGGCTCCCGGGCGTGCAAGGTGAGGACCTTAACCACTTGCACCACCATGCCGGGCCCACGATGACAGCATTTTTTTAAAAAAAAGATTTATTTATTTTTATTGGGAAGTCAGATATACAGAGAGGGGAGAGACACAGAGAAAGATCTTCCATCCATAGTGCCAGAATGGCTGGGGCTGAATCATCCGAAACCAAACCATCCAAAGCCAGGAGCCAGGAGCCTCTTCTGGGTCTCCCACGCAGGTGCAGGGTCCCAAGGCTTTGGGCCATCCTCGACTGCTTTCCCAGGACTCAAGCAGGGAGCTGGATGGGAAATAGGCCCGCTGGGATTAGAAACAGTGCCCAGATGGGGTCTCAGTGCTTGCAAGGCAAGAATTTGAAGCACGAGACTACAGTTCAGGGCCTACTGCCTTTTTTTGTAGCCTCTAAAAATCATCATTGTTTGTTTCTCTGTTGTCTGTGACTGTGTTCAGAGTTCATTGATCCTGCAGGCTTCCAGTGTGCTTCACTTTAGGTTGTGTGTTAGATCTGTTTCGGGCCTGAGTGTGATTTAGGCTCTGATTTTACCCACAGATTTTGGGGCTTAAGAGCAGACAGCCGCTTGGAAAAGGTTCCTGTTGTGGCTCCATGGAGCGGGATCTTAGGAACTCTTCATTTACATCAAGTGTGACATTCGTTTGGCAAAAGTAACATGCCCAACCCCACATCAAAGTGTCTAGTGGGAAAAAGCGTAAAAGAAGTAGGCACTAGTAGGGCTAAAGTACTGGGAACCATAATGCAATCTGACACAAATAAAATGGTTGCTTTTCATAAACGCAAAACAGCATTTAAAAGAAAAATGAGCCCTGTTGGGCGCATTATGTGTTTGTGCTGCATGTTTACTTTTAATTAGGAGATAAGTTGCACTTTGCTGTCGAAATTAAACTAGAATCAGGGGCCTGGCAAAGTAGCCTAGCAGCTAAAGTCCTTGCCTTACATGCGCCGGGATCCCTTATGGACGCAGGTTCTAATCCCAGAGGCCCTGCTTCCCATCCAGCTCCCTACTTGTGCCCTGGGAGGGCTGTCGAGGACAGCTCAAAGCCTTGGGACCCTGCACCTGTGTGGGAGACCTGGAGGAGGCTCCTGGGTCCTGATTTTGGATCAGCTCAGCTCCAGCAGTTGGGGAGTGAATCAAGGGATGGAAGATCTTTCTCTGTGACTATCCTTCTCTCTGAAATCTGCTTTTCCAATGAAAAGATAATCTTAAAAAAAAAATAGAATGAGATGCATCCCAAAGTGTGACTGTTGAAGGTAGTGTTTAAAATACGTACAAATAGCGTCTAACTCGGCAACTCTTCTTCCATCCCTTTTCACTGCTGCTTTTCTCTCTCGTTACATTCGACATGTGTGTGAGGTCGTACAAGATTTTTCTTTCTATGTCTGGCCTATTTCACTTAATGTTTTCTCAGTACTGTATTTAGCATTTCAGCTAAGTTAGTGGATGAGTCGCTGCTTTGGACCCTGGGGCTTCCATGGGATACCGTGTGTGAGGTGAGGGTTATGCTAATTGATTTCATAATAGTAGCTATTTTTCTGCATGTTTGTATTCCATAACATACTATCCACATGGAATAATGGAACAAAGTGTACTTAGAAACAGCGCTTGTATGAACATGATAAGGATTTCTAATTGGTAAAAGGATAGTTCTAAAAAAGTTTATGTCATTTTTATAAGTAAAATGGAAAGTTAAATTGATAGGTAAAGCCAGTGAATAGAGAGAAAGGGGGAGGCAGGAGGCAAGAAGGAAGGAGGGGAATATCATTGTATTCTTGAAATTGTATTGAATGTGGCAATACTGAACAGTTTATTTCTCCCAGTAGATAACAAGAAGGAAAAAGAATAAGCAGTTGAGTAAAGGAGCCCACAGACGTTTGAGGCTTTGGGTCCTTGGTTCCTGGTTCAGAGATCCTGATTCTAGAACCCCGCTGATACACAGCAGCGGTGGCTAGTAGGAGACTGGCCTGAGTTCCTGAGCCCTGCGTTTGGCCAGGCCCATGCTTGGCCCTTGAGGGGGTGTGGGAGTGAACCATTGGAGAGAGGCCCTTTCTATCTGTTTCTTGTACCCTGTGTCCTTGCTTTCCTGCTTTTCAAATAAATCAGCTAAATAAAAATGTTCAAAAATGTCAGCTTATTTTGATGCAAAATTATTACTGGAATCCATGTATTTTTTTTTTCAAAATATGCGATTTCCATGACTTTTTTTTTAAAAGAAAAGATTTATTATTATTATTATTTTATTGGAAAGAATCAGATACACTGGGATGAGAAGAGTCAGAGAGGAAAATCTTCCATACACTGATTCACTCCTCAAGTGGCCATAACGGCCAGAGCTAAGCTGGTCTGAAGTCAGGAGCCTGGAGCCTCTTCTGGGTCTCCTGTGCAGATACAGGATCCCAAGGCTTTGTGCCATCTTTTACTGCCCTCCCAGGCCACAAGCAGGGAGCTGGCACAGGAACTGGCACCCTTATGGGATCCTGGTGCGTGCAAGGAGAGGACATTAGCTGCTAGGCTATAGTACTGGGCCAGCATTTTGCATGAATGTTTAGAAAAATGTTAGGAAGAGTCTAGTTGTATATGTAGACACATTTCCAGTTGAATATAAAGTAGAGTGAAGGTACTACCAGGAAAAGAATTCTTTTATTTCTATACCCAGGGTACTGGCAGACACACTTTTACACAGTCATGAGAAACACAATGAACTTACAGTTCTAGAAATTCTATCAACTTGTCAAAACTATGCTACATTTATCATCCATGTGATCTTCAGAAACATGAATATGACAGTGTCATTTTCAGCCACCCAAATTTTCTACACTTGTGTGAATCATGCTGAAAATCTTTAACAAATTTATCTGTTTCAACCTGGAAGAATTCAGGAAATGACAACTTCCCACCTCTGATATTTGTCATCCTTCGAATCCCTTGGAAACTTCCACCACTTACTGTGTTTCCAGGCAGTGTTTTTGCTAAAGAAAAAAAAAAAAAGTAATGCAGGTGTGAAAGGGAAGGGCAAGTATAATTTTGACAGAGTAGTCCGTGTTCAAGATCCTAGGTTGGGTTTCAGACCCAATGTTGTGGATGACGGTTAGGGAGACCTTGAGCCCCATGCTCTGGGTTGTGGCTCCGTGGTGGGGTGGGACTGGGGTTCAGGTGCTTGTTCTCCGAGTCCTGGATGCCTGGTTGTTGTGTGCAATTGGAGAGTGACCCAGCAACTGACACTGTTAGACTCTTCCCTCTGCCTCCCACGTAGTTAGGAATAAAAAGGACGCACGATCCCAATAGAAAAACTAAGTGCCGTGCTCCCTTCCGTGTCCTGAAAAAGAATGAACAGGTGGCTTTGCTGACTTCCTTTTTTTCAAGCACAGATACAGTAACATGTGTGAGATAGAGATTGCGTACTCAGCACTAAGGCTGTTATTCTTGCGTGAGGTATCTTTGCTAAGCTAACGTGAATGGCAGGGACACTAATACCAGTGTTAGTGGAGTGTGATCAGGGCTCCCCCACTCTGTTCTTGGTACACATTCTTAATGCCCTCTTTGTAACGCCTGGTTAATTATTAAGCAGGTGCAGTGTAGGAACTATTTAACTTCTCTGAGCAGTCATCTCTTGGTATCTTTTTGTCCTTGCTGTCAAAAGTAGCTAGCATTCTCCTTTTTTTTTTTCCTGATCATGTCAAACTGTTCAGTTCTACGTGTTTGTTCTAAAGCTGTTGTTCCTATATACCTATCACTGAGATTATGAAATTAGAAATAGCTCAACTTTCTTCATCAGGGACAAGTTTTGAATTTAGTGAGCTAGATTCCCACACATAGCTTGGTACTCATGGTGGCAGAGCCAAGGGGGTGATTTCCAGGGGTCCCCTGCAGGGACCATTGTCCCTGTGCTTACAGAGTAAGGAGTGAGAGGCTGCAGCCTGTTAATTGCACAGTGCTCTGGGCACCTTCCTTTCTTGGCACCCAAGCAGTCTGCTGTGCCAAGTGCTGGGCATTCAAGGGCATTAACTCTTGTGGGTCAGCTGGGAACAATTTAGTCTGCAATCTGAGGCTGGGAGATGTTCATGTATTCTAATGCTCCGGTCTTGTTACTGGTGGAGTCTACTGAAGTCTCTCCTTGGTTTCAGACATTTAGTAGTGTTTCCCCAAGTGAGGGAGCTGGGCCAGTGGAGAAGCTGGCTCACTTTTATTTGTGGTCAGCCGGGGCATAGTAAACGAATCAACTTTATATTGATTGTATTGTGCATAAGAAAAAAAATACAGGACAACACATGCAATTGATATTTAAGAGCCCCAAATAAAACTGAGTTATGATTAAGAAACCTTATCCGACGAGAGAGAGAGAGAGAGAGAGAGAGAGTAAAAGCTTTTTACATGAATACGATTTTAAATGAACTGATAACTTCTTTTTTTTTTAAAGATTTATTTTTATTATGTTTTATTGGAAAGGCAGATATACAGAGAGGAGAGACAGAGAGGAAGATCTTCCGTCTGATGATCCACTCCCCAAGTGAGTGCAATGGCTGATGCTATGCCGATCCAAAGCCAGGAGCCTCTTCCGGGTCTCCCACGCGGGTGCAGGGTCCCAAAGCTTTGGGCCGTCCTAGACTGCTTTCCCAGGCCACAGGCAGGGAGCTGGAAGGGAAGCGGGGCTGCCGGGATAGAACTGGCGCCCATATGGGATCCCGGGCGTGCAAGGCGAGGACTTAACCACTTGCGCCACCATGCCGGGCCCATGAACTGATAACTTCTACACTTGATCTTAGCAAAAGGCCAAGAAGTGATGAACAGAAAATCTCTAAGACTAAAGCAAACAACTATACTTCTTTCACAGATTCACTGATTATTTCTGATTATTCTCATTTATTTTTTGCTTTCTCATTCTACCGTCTGCGTCATCACTGTATAAGAAAATGGGAAGTTGCAGCCATGATACCTGTTGGACTCCAGTTCAGTAGATACATTTTAAGAATAAAGTCTCTTTTTTTATATAATCATGTTGCATAGTTATCAGGAAATTTAGTGATGCATGCATAATAGTGCATGCACTATTATGTAATTGTGGATAGATTTTAATGAATGACATTATATTTAGAGAAATAGGAAAATGAAAGAAAATGACTGCAACTCAAATCACTATAGCATTAGTTTGCATTAGAGCAAGTTATTATGTTGTATAATAGTGAAATAAAGCTGACTTCATTATTTAGTGTAATACATTAGGCTAAATTTCAGTGATAAAACCCAAAAGTGTATTATTCAAAAGTGGATTCAATGAGGAAATGAAGGTCACTTAATAACTCATTTGCATAATGTAGTCATTTCTCTGGTCCTTGTTCCTACCTCATGCCTTCCTAAGGAGGCAATCATTGTCGCGTGAACACACTTTAGCCTTGCATTTGTAAAGCAGACTAAAAGGAAGTTTCCCTGTAGCTGCAGTGCTGAACTGTAAATGGATGTCTTGGTGTCCTGCATATTCAGCTCTGAGTATAAAATTTTGCATGACTATAATTAGCATACAATGAAAGGCTGAAAAATATATGTAAAATAAGAACAATAAAGCACACTTCGCATGAAACAGTGTAATAATGTAAGTAGTACCATCAAATACTGTTAGAACTTTGGATTTTTAAAAAGATTTATTTATTATTTTTATTGGAAAGGCAAATAGGCAGTAGACGATAGAGAAAGATCTTCCATCTGCTGGTTCACTCCCCAAGTGGCCGCAATGGCTGGAGCTGAGCTGATGCAAAGCCAAGAGCCAGGGGCTTCTTCCAGGTCTCCCACTCAAGTGCAGTAGCCCCAGGCTTTGGGTTGTCCTTGACTGCTTTCCCAGGACACAAGCAGGAAGCTGGATGGGAAGTGGAGCAGCCGACAGAAACCAGAACCTATATGGGATCCTGGAGCATGCAAGGTGAGGCCTTTAGCCACAAGGCTACCATGCCAGGCCCAGGATTTTGGATTTTTAAAAATGCCATCAATTTCATCTTTTCTAATGATGTGCTATTGCAGTATTAATTCAAAATGTTAAATTCCTCTTCATAGTACATTGGAAAGATGGATGCCTTTTCCATCTTCTTGTGTTCATTTTAAGACATGGGGTTCTTGTGCCTAAGAAGCCAATTCAGAAAACCTGCTAATGGGATCATAATGCTGGCTCACTTGCCCTTCATGTTGCTTGGGGGAAGGGGGAGAAACAGTTCTTAGCATTCCAAGAAATGGTATAAGTAGAAATATGACTGCAGAGCAACAAATCGCAGCTTAATGGTGGCTGACTAGGAAGGGTGAGAGCAATGTGTGTATCTGTATCTTTAGTTTGTTGCTAATCCTTATGTTAATTAGACATTTTCTTTATGGAGAGATGCCTTTCAAATCTACAACTACCGATAATACGTTGTTAAGACCTGGGTTCCTGTGCACCTTCTTAGCGTGAACTATAACCCAGGAGTCTCTACATTTGCACATAGCGATTTTGAAATATGTACGAGGAAACAGTAAAAAGCTGGCAAAGAATTTGAAAGATACACAAGACGGTTGGCTGGACTCATGATTGGTGGGCGAGGGCATAGCTGACAGAGGCGTGTTAGAGCAGCTGGGTGAGTTGTGGCTGCTCCTGCAGGGGCGGCTTCATTCACACGCAGCACAGAAAACCCTGGAGACCGAAACGGAAGCAGAGTGCTTGTAAATGGGAATCAAATATGTTACCGAGGGTCCATAAAGTCACAGATCTGGATGCGGAATATTATGCAGCTATAAAAGGAATATTCCACCGAAGAGAGAGAGGAGAAGCAAGAGAGGGAGGAAGGCGGAAGCAGGGGAGCGGGAGGCAGAGAACACGCTGTGAGCAGGGATTTGGAAACATCTCCTAGAAGGAAGCCAAGGATAATTTCATTTGCATATTCTTGCAGAGAAAACTAGAAGTAGACAGAAAAAAGCAAGTGAGAGTGTTTTGTGGTGGGTGGAAACTGGCAGATGGAGACAGGGTGGGTGGGAACATCCTCACTGTGTAAACTTTTTAGACTTGAAATTTTTTGAGCCATGTTCGTGTATTAGTTAATGAAGAAAACAGAAAAGAGGGCTACTGTGTTCTTTTTTTATTTTTGAGCTGTGTTTTTGACTTTTTAAAAATTTATTTTTATATGCACAGCAGATTTTTATAGAGAGGAGGAGAGACAGATCTTCATGTGTTTGTTCATGACCCAGATGGCTACATTGGCTCAAGCTGAGCCAGTCAGAAGCCAGGAGCCAGGAGCTTCTCCCCAGGAGCCTCTTCCAAGTCTCCCACATGGGTGCAGGGTCCCAAGGGGTTGGGCCATCCTCTATAGCATTCCCAGGCCACCAGGAAGGGAGGCTGGGTGAGAAGCAGAGCCACTGGGACATGAACCAGTGTCCATATGAGATCCCAGTGCATGCAAGGTGAGGACTTTAGATGCTAAGCTACTGCACCAGGCCTACCTACTATGTTCTTAAGTGAATGTCACAAGCTTATAAGTGTCTACCCCATGATCTGTTCTGCCAGGACATTGATTTCTAGAATTCAAATAATGCTTTCTAGCCTCTCCTACAGTTCTGAGACCAGTGAGGTGTAATGAGGAGTGCATCTTCTCTCTCTCTCTCTCTCTCTCTCTCTCATCAGGGTTTATTTGAAGTGTACTCCAACCCATTGCTTCACTCTCTGAGGACTCGGTCCAGCTGCACCTGGGGGTAACAGAACACAATTATTTGGGGCATAGCCCTTTCTCCCAGGGTCTGCCATTACTATGAAAATATAAGCAGGTGCTGGACTTGGACTTGACCCCAGACTTGATGTCCATTCACCAAAGGGGCGGGAAGTGGTGAACCCAGATATTCTTGCATGGGTTACAGGGATCCCAACAAGCAACACCAACAAGACACCTTTGTTTGCTTTTTAAAAGAAGTATTTATTTATTTTTACTGGAGAGGGAGAGAGATGGGAGGGAGAGAAACAGAGGATGTCTTTGATGTTTACATGAATCTCCTCAGCCAGCACAGTCTTTCTTGCCCTTTTTTTCTTCTTGCTGAACGTAACTTTGACATCCACAGACACAGCAGAGCGTGTGTGCCCAGAGGGCTGAGGTCCTGATGGCTGCGTAGAGCCCATACGGGCTGCTCCTGCTGGTGGGGAGCACTCGGGGCTGGGCTGCATGTGGTGTTGAGACCCTGGGTTCTACGTTAACATGTGTCCCCAGTGCAGGAGAGTCACGGCTTCCTGCGAGATCCTCTCATGTGCCAACTTTGCCGGGGTGTTGGACACCTAATCAGTTCCTCTTTGCCCTCTTACGAAGGCTGTCGTTAGAGCTGCTCGTGTGTTTCTGGAAAATGAAGAGCTATGACCGCTGTCTGTCACTATTTGTCGCAGTGCAAAGTGCCGTGTTGGGAAAAATTTCCATAAGTATAGCCTTTTTCCTTTTTTTTGGATGTAGATGCGTAGAGGAGATTTTAATATTTCATATCCAGTTAAAATCACCATACTTATGTCAAAACAAATGTTCAGATTCTGGATCATGGCCTTAGAGATGCAGAAAGAAATTGATTTAAGAAGCGCGTATCTCTCTTTTATTACCAGATTCTGACTGGAATAGAAGAGGATATAAGGAAATAGCTAAAAGATTTTAGAAACGTAGATGACATGTACATTTTATATTCATAGAGGTATTTGCTGAGGTAATTATTGGGAGAATTATTGGAATTGTTAGCCAAGACATTTATTAATATGAGTACAATAAGTAAATTATTTAGCAAGCATTAACCTTTTTACTTTGAAAGGATTTAATAATAAAAAAGATATGTCATTATTCTATCGCTGGGATACATACTTCCCCAACTCCCCCCACCCCCCTTTTTTTTTTAAAGGAAAAGGCAGAGTTTGGCATATGTGTATGTGGGAGGGGATGGGGGTTGGGAAGCCAGAGGCAAAGAAAAAGGTGCTTTCTCTGCTGGTTTCACTCTTCAAATGGTTGCAGTAGCTGTGGCTGGGCCAGGCTGGGCCAAGCGGAAACCGGGAGTTGGGAGCTTTGGCTGTCTGTTTCATGTAGGTGTCAGGGTGGGGGGAGGGGTGAGTGTTGGGGCCATCGTCTTCTACTTTCCCAGCTGCATTATCAGAGAGCTGAGTGGGATGTGGAACAGCCAGGACTCCATCTGGTGCTCAGAGGGATGCTGCTAAGTCAGGTAGCTCCTTAACAGACCGAACCACAATGCTCTCCCCAAGACTCGCACGTTTTCATGTTGTAAAAAGGGGAATTCTATTAGTAGTCATAGAGGTATGTGTGTCTTACATGGAAACATCTGGCTAAACCAACCTTACATAGAAGCAGCGTAATAACACTGGAGTGATGAAATGAATAAATATCACTAATACTTATTAATACCGGATTTATTTTCAACTGGGGAAAACTTCCTTGGGACCCCTAATGCTGACTCTAATTTGCATGCCCAATATAGCTACCTCTTTCTCTGCTTTCAGCAGAAATAATACTCTGAAACAATTTTTGGACTTTCCCACATGATAATGTTAGTAGAAAATCTCTTAGAAAAATACAGACGAGGGCCCAGCACGGTGGCGCAAGTGGTTAAAGGTCCTCGCCTTGCACGCCCGGGATCCCATATGGGCACCGGTTCTAATCCCGGCAGCCCCGCTTCCCATCCAGCTCCCTGCCTGTGGCCTGGGAAGGCAGTCAAGGACGGCCCAAAGCTTTGGGAACCTGCACCCGTGTGGGAGACCCGGAAGAGGCTCCTGGCTTTGGATCGGCATAGTATCGGCCCGTTGCGCTCACTTGGGGAGTGAATCATTGGACGGAAGATCTTCCTCTCTGTCTCTCCTCTCTGTATATCCGCCTTTCCAATGAAAAAATAATAAAAATAAATCTTTAAAAAAAAAAAGAAAAATACAGACGAAATCATGCAAAATGAAAATTAATTTTCTGAAAGAGACTTAGAAGATACATCCGTGATGTGTGTTATTTAAAGTTTTGCAGATGGCTAAATGGTTGTGTCCTCTGTCAAGTCTGTGCATTTAAACCTCAGCTCTGACATAAGGAATGTGGAGTTGGAGCCTGGGAGGGCCACGTGCTGGGATGAGGACCCGCAGAGAAGAGCTCCAGAAAACTCCTAGCCCTCGTGATCCATGGAGACAGGACTGGCAGACAGGCTTCTGAGGGTCTCCTTGCTTGCTGTGACACCTTGATGTCAGATTTCCCAGTCTCTCAACTGTGAGGAATCAACTTTTCTTGTCCCAAGTGGTTTGGTCGATTGAACAGCCCAAACCAATTGAGGCAGAACACATGACCTTCATCATAGCTCTGGTCGTTGGCATGTAGAGCTGATGTGATCTTTATACTGAATATATTCCTTACATTTTAAAAAGGTTTATTTTATTTATTTGAAAAAGTGTCAGAGAGAGAAAGAGAAAGAGATCATTTGTCTGCTGATTCATTGTCCAAGTGACTACGATGGTTGGGGTTGGGCCAGGAATCCAGAAATCTGTCTAGTCTCTCATGTGAGTGGCAGTGGTCCAAACACTTGTGTCATTTCCTGCTGATCTCCCAGGTGCCTTAGCAGGGAGCCGGCTGAGAAGTAGCCCAGCCAGGATTTGAACTGGTGCCCACGTGGGCTGCAGGCATCTCTGGCAGTGACTTAACGCACCATACCACAAAACTGTGCTTCTGAATATATTCTGTATCCATTCATTTGGATTCCTTGGTCTTCTGCTTTGGTGCTGGCACATTGATCTAGAGATAATAGTTGTGCCCTGATCAAATAGACATTTGTAAGGGAGCCTTACAAGGAGTGAATTCCCCAATAAATGCTGTGAATGACACCCTGAGGTGTGTTCTGTGGAGGGTCAGTGGGCCTTTCTGGAAAAGTGTGTTATCCAGGAAGCAAAGCCAGGCTAGGGGTCGTGAGAGCCCTAAGCAAGTCAGAGCTGAGGTCTATTAAAGTGTCGAGATGAGGAGGGTGTACCTGGCGTTCTTAGTGTGAGTCCTATAGAACATTGCAGTGAGCGGGCGGGTTCTCTCTCCCACGTGCAGGTCTTTACAGGGGAGATCAATAAGGTGAGGTCAGGAACAGGCAAGGTGAAGGGGAGATGGAAACATAGGCAGTGCACTCGCAGATTTTTTTGTTTTTGGTCTTCCAGCCAATGGGAGACCCCTAAGGAAGTTGTGGATAGGCTGTGGGCACTGGAAGAATCACAGCATGAATACATTGATCGGTAGATGACACAGACCTGGGAGTTAAAGGACAGTGATGGCAGGGAAATGACCAAAAGGGAGTAAGAACGTGTGGATGACAGGTTCGATCAGTGTATTTTTTTATTGATATTTTAACAGTGACCAAACACAGTAGTTCCTTACAATTTTAAATTTGTGTCAAACTTGCAAAAAGAGTATGCTCTTACCCTCTTCGCCCAACTTCTTCTAAGGTGAATATCTTAAAAGACCACGGTACAGTTTTCAAAAGCAGGGCATTAGCCATGGTACAATATCATTAACTGCAAACCTAACTTGGGCATAGCAGTTTTTCAACAGATTTTGTTGTTGTTCTTGTCTTTCAGTGATCAGGTTTCCTTAGTCTTCTGAAATCTCTGACTCCTGGCCTCTCCCTGTCCTTCAAGTCTTTGACACCTTTAGAAATATTGGTGTTGGGCCCAGCGTGGTGGCGCAGTGGTAAAGGTCCTCGCCTTGCATGCCCGGGATCCCATATGGGCGCCGGTTCTAATCCAGGCAGCCCCACTTCCCTTCCAGCTCCCTGCCTGTGGCCCGGGAAAGCAGTCGAGGACGGCCCAAAGCTTTGGGAACCTGCACCCGCGTGGGAGACCCGGAAGAGGCTCCTGGCTTCGGATCAGCATAGCATTGGCCGTTGTGCTCACTTGGGGAGTGGATCATCGGACGGAAGATCTTCCTCTCTCTTCTCTCTGTATATCTGCCTTTCCAATGAAAAAAATAATAAAAATAAATCTTTTAAAAAAAGAAATATTGGTGTTATTTTGAAGAACACCTCTCCCTTTGGGTCTGTTGGGTATTTTCTCGTGGTTAGATTAAGGTTATGCATTTTTGGCCAAGAACTGGCAGTGATGCTGTGCCCTTCTCCATGCATTATGTGTGGATATTTTCCAGTTCCATTTGGCAGTTGACTCTGATGAGTTTGTTTCTAATTTAAGCTTTGCATCAGCATTGGGCAAGCTTTTTGTGGTTTGGAATTTTAGCCACCTAGCCTGTATTTTTTTTTTTTTTTCCTTAACTCATAAGTGCATGGAAGAAGAAGCGAGAGAATGGAGTTAACATCCAGGCTGATGTTTTTCCTGCATGTTGTTGAAATGGGAAGTTGAAGTTCAATATCTGCATTCTGTGGGTGTTCCTGTAAGGGAGGTTGGGAAGACTGGGAGATGAAGCCCTGCACTGGGAAGAGGAGGGGTTTGGGAGCCCTCTGTTCAAACAGCCCTGAATAAATTCCTTTGAAGAAATTCCACTTAGCCGTGGGAGAACCTCTACCCCTTTTCTGGGAGTCATCTTCTCTGTGCGGGTTACACCTATGAGGAGAGCAAGGGGAAGCAATGGCCATGAGGCCTTCTGGAAGGATGCCTAGGGCGAGTCTGTGGGCCCTTCTGCTGGAAGAGTAAATAGATGGTGCAGGATGAATTCACTTTGTTCTTGGTCTCGGACCATGTGAATTCCACCATCAAGGGAAGTGCTCTGATTACCATGGGTCTTGTTTCTTGCCTCTGCCCAGCCTTCCTCCCTTCTTCTCCCGCTGCTCCTTCCTTGGTCTTGGTACTAACTGCTTCTGAAGCAGAATGCTTGGGGCTCTGGCTCTTTCAGAGGAGCAAAGCAATTTGACAGTGGTCCCAGCAGCTGCTACCTCAACAATTCCACCCATTCCTCTCATTGGAAGAATCAATGGACAGTTTTGGATTACCAAGCTCTTTATTAATTCTGATACAAATTCTTGGCTGAGTGATTTGGATTGCAAATATCTTCTGTATTGGAACTCTCTATTCCGGTTTTTATACTTTTGGGGAAAGTTTTATTTTTTTAATTTGAGACATAGGTTTATGGAGAGAAAAGAGACAGAGATCTTCCATTGGCAGGTTCACTCCCCAAATGGTCATTACAACCAGAAGTTTGGCGATCCAAAGCCAGAAACCTGGAACTTGTTTTGGGTCTTCTACATGAATGCAGGGGCCCAAGGAGCTGGGTCATCATCTGCTGCCTTCCCAGCCACATTAGCAGGAAGCTAGATTGGAAATGGAGCAGCAGATGCTGGCACTGGTGCCCACATAGGATACTAGCACGGTAGGCAGATGCTTAACCTGGTAAGCAATGGCTCTTGCCTCCATACTGATATTGAATATGCAAGACTATGTCATTGCCATGGTTTGAGCCCGATAACATGGTCCATTTGATTAATCTTTTCCATGATGAGTTATGGTTTTGGTAGCTTGATTAAACTATCTTATCCCATGAAAGCAGTGTGCGATACTTACTCTCCCAAATCTCCATTATCCATTCTTAACTTTCAGAGCTTTAATGTAGATGCAATAAATTTCTATATTTGTTATACAGTAGAAACTTAATTATAGGTCTACCAATTTCGTTACAGAAAGGTTATACTCTCAAATTATATGTATTAATACAACAGTAAAACTTTGGATCACATTTTTTTTTATTGATTTATGCTTTTAAATTTTATTACAAATAATGAAGTCATTTTGTGTATTAGCTTATCAAACTGGTTAGTTGAGCATATAGGGATACTGTAGAATCTTAGAGTATTGACTGGTAATCAGATAGTTGCTCAAGTGTCTTTTGAATTGTAATAGATTTTCTGAAGGTTCTTAATTCTTTCTTGGGTATCTACAGTAGTCCTTTCTTTTTGTTCTACTTATACAGTAAAGGTCACCTTACCCACAATCTTATGAAACTAATCAGCTCTCCCTATTTTTTTTTTCTTTACAGCTTAGACATTACATTTTATCTTATTTTAGTCTTTGCATTTCAGACACATAACTTGATGTTGGCATATGCATGATCAGTGTAGGGTTATGAAATTCTATGGCTGTTTTTAGCAGAAGCCTCAAATATATCCTTCATGAAACCAGCTGGGCTGCTCAAGAAAATTTCTGGCTTCAAATAAGCCTAAGTCTCTAATTCAACTATATCCATCGTTAATGCAGAAGTGAGGCTCTACATCACAGTATAAATAGAAGCTTTGATTTGTGAATCTTCCAACTTCCATAGGCTCTCAGCTCGAACTGGGATTTACCTTAGCGCATAGTTGGATTTCATAAGTATGCTGAAGCAATGCATACAGAAATACGTACAGTAATATATACAGCAATACGTACAGCAATATGTACAGCAATAATATCAATACTTAGTTGGTCGCTGCCTAGAGTTGATGAATATGTTAGAACGAAAGTTTCTAGAACGATTAACCTTTTAAAGATTTTGATCGTTTGCTTGAAAAGCAGAGTGAGCAAGAAGGCTTGGAGGAGCTCAGCAGAGAGATAAGGAACGATAATGAGTGCTGGTCCCTGTGCTGGTTCACTGCTCAAACTGATGCAAGTCAGGAACTTGGAACTCCCTCTGGGTTTTCCTGTGGGTGGCAGGGGCCCAGGTGCTTGGGGCACCTTCCATTGATTTCCCAATGCATTAGCACACAGCTAAATCTGAAATGGAGCTGCACTGATTAGAACAGGCACTCTTGCCTGGGATGTTAACCCTGTAAACTGCAGCTTAACGTGCTCTGTCATGATACCTGGCCCCCATTATGCTTGGTTTTAGTGGTTTTCTTCCTCCCTACCTAGTGTATTCAGGAAGATAACAGAAAGGAGTTCCGTTGACATTAACGCTCTTTCATCTTACATTGTTGGGAACTTCAACGTTGCCTGGGTTGTGTGTGAGAGCCAACAGCATCTGATCTGCTTATGCAGTGATTTCTGATTGTCAATCCTGTGATTCCCCAATGCACAGACTTGTAAATGCAGAAGACATTCAGGTACTTCTTGGGTTGAGGTATTCCAGTATCACACATAGGAGGTTACTGGCTTCCCTGTGTTATTCAGTGGCATGTACTGGGACTGTACTATATGTCACGCAGCACATTATGTTCTGGGGTCTACTGCAGAGTTAATTATTTGCTAAGTGATAGACCAAAATGATTCATCTACAACAATCCTATCAAGCAATATGTCTGATATTCCGAGTGCCATGAGTAACGTGTTGAGAAAAAGCAGGAAAGGAAGCAGTTTATTTCACAGGGCTTTGGAGGTAAATGGGGGAATGGAAATAATGAAGAACGCATATGTAAAGTAGAATTCTTTCTAGGCTCTAAAGGAAGCATATTTCAGAGAGGAACAAGCAACCACAAGGGCACGTTGCTTCTTGGGGGAATTATAAACAATACAGTGTAAGCGGTTAGCCAGTAGTGGTTATCATGGAACAGGAAATGTAAAGCCAGAAAGGTTCATCAGTTCTTATTTTTCTTATTGCATTTATTATTAATAGTTATTGTATTAATTCAGTATTTATCAATATTAATTATCATTATTTGCATTTATTGCTTTTACTGATTCTGTAGACAGCAGGGAAGAAATCTCCCAAATGCTTGCAACAAGCAAGGCTAGCCCAGGCTGAAGTTGAGAGTCCAGCAGTAGTGTGGGTCTCCACCAAGGGTGGTAGTGAGCCACCTGTGCTCTGACTCCATGTGTCCCAGGGTATGCCCCGGCAGGAAGGTGGGATCCAGAGGAGAGCAAGGATTCCACCCCAGGCCCTCCGCTGTGGCATGGGGGCTTCCCAAGCTGTCTTCATCCATTCCTAGTCTGTTTTTATGTTAATGAACATGGCAGTGATGTGGAAGATGGCTTGGAATCTGGAGAGCACAGATGATTTCCAACTTGAAAATTCAGAATCCAAAGGAGATGGAATTAATATCAAATTTAATAGGAGAAACAAGAAAGAGGAAGAATCAAAGACAGTGTGGAAGGGACTAGCCTGGTTACACAAATGAAGTTTATTTCACAGACCGCCTGAATTCCTTGCCTTTGAGTTGGCACGGTTCTAAAACAAGCTCACGTAGTCTTGCAGAATTCCTCAGTGGGATTGTGCCTTGGTGCATTGCCTTCCTTCCCATCTGTCTGCCTTCTCAGCCCCTCTCTGGTAGTCGGTTCAGGTTAACCTCTCACTAATCTCCTTGCAATCTATCCTTGCATGGGTATCTCCTTCTTAGGGGAGGAAGACCTAAGGTTATAAGGAAGGTTAGGGCTGTTTCCTCCTAAGAAAGTAAGACCAAAATGCGAGGGAAGGTGACTGGTGGCTGAGAAGGCGGAAACGCTGGGGAGGAGGAGTGATGGGATTAGGAACCTGATGTCCGTCCTTCCTTGAGTCGCCAGTGAAGGCGCTGGAGCATCTGATGGCTGAGGTCTAAGTCTTGTTGATCTTTCTTCTTGCACTTTGCTTTTGGAGACAGCGCTGTTTTTGCACATATGGCTCTTTGAAGCACCCTATGAGATTCCATTCATCCTACAGCTATTGTCATGGTCAACGGATATTTTCAAAACTTACCGTCTTGAATGATAGGATTTCCTCCCAGCATCCCTTTTCACTTTCCCCTTATTGAACAATACCAGTTATTCAATTGTTTTTGACACTGACTGCATTTAATTTTGCTTTTTGTTTCAGTTGCGATGATAAAGTATCCTCAGAATGTGTTTGAATTGAAGCTGGCTATCTGTCTTGCAGTTACCTTCAACCCTTTGTAGTAGATTTCCATTGAGCATAACAATCAGGAAAAAGAAAGTTACACAGAAGCTATTTGAAATAGTCCAATGAATAATGTTTCTATGAAATATAGCAAACCTCTCTTGAGAAAGTAATTGATGACTTAAAACTTTCTGAAATAAAGCTAATGAGTTCTTGTCTGCTTTTCTTCTCTGGTTCTTCTTTGCCTTCTATCTTTATTGGAACGCGTATATTACATATAACATAATTAAAAGTCTTCTTGATATACTGCCTGTGAAGTAATCTTGCCAAAATTAAATCAAACCTGAAATTTATCAAGCACTAGATTCATCTACTGATTTATTGAAAATACTCTGTGGAGAAACATGGTACTAAGCGATGGGGTTTGCTATGGTAGAATATAGAAAGCTTCGTGACAGTATAATTCAGTTAACAAGTAAATTGTAAGAATACAACAGAAAGGGAAGTTATAGTTTAGGATACTTGCAGGGTGTCTCAATCCATTGGAGTGGGATTTTATATAGAGTAGAGTAGGATTTTAAAAATCTGGCATACATGAGACAATGGTGTTACATAGTTTGCCTGTAAAATCTTTTATTATGGGGCTGGAGTGGTGGCATCGCACGCTAATCTGCCTGCAGGTGCAGGTATCTTTATGGGTACCAAATCTTGGCTGCTCCATTTCTGATCTAGCTTTCGGGTTATGCCCGGGGGAAAGCAGTGGAGGATGGCCCAAGGCCTGGGATCCTGAGCCCCACGGGAGGCTGGGAGGAAGATCCTGGACTTCAGCTCGGGATCTGCTCAGCTCTGCCTTTGTGACCAGTTGGGGAGGGGAGCAGCGGACGAAAGACTTCTTTTTTCTCTGTTCCTCTCTCCGAGAACATCTGCCTTTCAAATAAGAAATAAATCAGAGCAAAATTAAATCTTTTGTTATATTACAGCCTGTTTTTTCCAGTTCAACCAATTGTTACAAGTAGGGTTAAGCAAATTCGGGGGTCTGATAGACGCACGGAGGCTGCGCCTTGCTGCGGTCAGGAGGGCCCTTGCTCAGAGAATGAGACAGAAGCATTTATTTCCACGTTTTTCCCCTTGCCTGTGACTTCAGTAGATGGTAGAAGTGACTTTCTTTTTTTCTTAAATCAAGTTTCCTTCACCTTTCCCCCACCTTCTTATTATCCTTCTTAGCATTTTAATCATAAAGGCATATTGTCAATATTTTAATAAGAGTTATATGCCTTCGATGGTGTCCCTGAATTAAATTTGCTTCGTTTCAGAACTGAAGGATTGCATGAAGTGAGGCAGGAATGATGGGTAACTTAATAATGGAATAGGAAGCCCTGGTCATCATTGTTGCATTTTTAAAGAAAATTGGAATTGTGAATCTTTGTCACTTCCCATAATAATTTGGTAAAATTAATAAAATTTATTTTTGTAGCTGCATCTTGGTTTGCTCTGTCAAGCCTGATATAAAATATAAAAAGTAATGACTGTGCCTTGTATTTTTTCTTAAGTTTACGTATAAATATTTCTTTGAATTAAAATGTTGAAATATTTTAATCATTTTTATTACTGATAAAATTAAATATTGAGAATGCTTTAAATTATAAATAGAAACTTTTCCAGAGAAGTATAAAAGTCAATATATACAAAGATAGTATAATATCTTCAAGAATTAAAACATTAGATATGAATTCAATGATACATTATAAAAAGTAAATCATTAGTCATTATATCTCAACAATAGGACTTATAAGATTATGATGAGAAATACATTTAACAACTGGAGCAATAAGAAAATGTTTACAGAAAAATATGAGTGAAAGATTGTCTTTACTCTGGAAATAAACATGAAAAATATGTTAGTTTATACAGATAGATTAGCATAGGATATTCAAAAATAAAGCCAGCTGTTGCGTTGCAGGGTGTTATTGTTAGAACCATTTATATTCTCTCTGAACTTCCCTATTATAACTTATAGAGCTTTTCAAAGTGCAGAAAACAGCATCGAAAATTCTCGATGAAAAGCTAATTATATGTAGAATATGACCAAAAGGGAAAGACATGGAGGATCGACTTCCGGTTAATCGTAATGAACGCAGCGATTGAGCTGTGGTGTATGTCAACGCCTCCGTAGCCGAATAGGAGATAAATGTGGTACAGGGCAGCTCAGGATGTTACACAGCCTGCCCCCGGGTGAGTGGTTACATCATAGAAGGAATAGGCTTTCCGAAGAGCTCAGCACCTGGCTGGCCCGGAGTGTGAGTACCGTAACACTTGTGCCAAGTCCAGGGGGTGCTCAGGAGCGTTGAGCGTGGAGTGCCTTTTTCAAAAGCGGTATTTTCTATCAGAATGTCAAGTTTTATTTTTCCGTATTTCCGCTTCGTTTGGATAGCTGCTTCTTTCCTCGGCTTCTAAACAACTTCTGAATTGTAGATAAATGATTTCAAGTGCCAAACGTGGAGTCCTACTTTGCTTCTATTCTTGTGGGGCGTTTGAATGCCGATGACCAAGGAAGGGGGGACGTGGCGCTGGCCTGGCTGAGTGCTAGGGGTTATTGTCCTGGAAGGCACTTGGCGAACATCTGGCTGTTTGCTTCCAGCTGTCAGGATCCTAGAGAATATGCATTGTGAGCATCCGCTTGTTAGGTTTTGTTTAGTTTTCTGAGTGGCACTCTCCCTGTATTTTCTCGTCTTTTTGTGAGACACTATAGGTTGTATTCTGAAACACTAGCAGTTTCTTCCGTGGACTTACAGAACTTCTGGACATGTTGGAACCAGAAGGCAGATCATGTGACAGGATGCAGCGTTTCTTCAGCGTACTCCATTTTAACACTACAATTAGGCTAAACTTGGAAACTCAGGCTGCTTTGTGAAATGAGATAAGGGACGTAACCTTTGGCAAGGCTGACAATGGAAGGGAAGGGTGGAGGTGGTCATTTTTCTATATTATCAGTAAACCATAGACATGTTTAGTTCATTCCATCACCAGTTTACTGCTACTGGGAAGCAAATAGGGCCCTCTCCTTGTTTATAGAGTGCGTTTTTTTTTTTTCAAATGAATTAAAAGATTTAACCGGCATTATCACACTAAACACAGAAGTCTTAACAAAATGTAGGGCTTTATTTAGTATCATTACATCTGTCCTGGAATTGTTCCATGGAAGGCTCTTGGACTACAAAATTATGATTTCTTTCCCTAAGTTGTTTATATATACTTTTTTTTTTTTAATGCACAGGTAAGAAAAAGAAGGAAACACATAAATCAGATTATAGATAAGGACTTAAGTGATGTTTTTGCACTTACTTCAGATAATTCCAAGCCTATTTAATAAAACCAGAGAATACTCCGTTAGATAAAATAGTGTACTGGTGAATTAAAATATTTTAACCACAGGCTCAGATGCTTTTTTGTAAAGCCTAACAGGGAATGGAGCCCGAGTGGCACCTTCTGCTCAGTTCTGTCTTGGCCTTTTTGCTGTAGATGGTTTTCTAATAGTCGTCATAGCCTGGGTGTGCTTACCTCTGAGATGTTTGGGAGGCTGATCAACGGGGCAGACGGAGCAGCCAGGAGGAAGAGCTGGGCCCTGCACGGTTTGATTGCCCTGACGGCGGGACCTCCGGCTGCTCTTTTCATTAAACTTGAGGGCAGAAGAAAGGAAACTTCACAAACGTCAAGTGTTAGCCTACACAATGTGTTTGACCTTGGAACTTGTCAACAGATGTAGAATCCATGAACAATTCGCAGGAACATGCCAACACAGGGATTTTCACTTCTGCAATCACGTGATTTATTGTTGTTGTTGTTCTAAGGGAAAATAGGAAACAACTTTTCCTAGAGAATGTAACCATTTTTCTCAGAGGAGTTAGCTATTGTCTTCACACCTTGAGCACATAGAAAATGTCATATAGGAAAAGGAGTATGCAGTCTTATGGTAATTTGACTGTGAAATACGTTGCTTTGAAAAAGTATTTCCTCACATTTTTCCCTTGGCTTTTTAAATGACAAAAGTTAGTAACCTGTTGAAGGTGCTTGGAGATGTTGTTAATGCAAATGCCATCATCTTTCTCGGAAAATCCAAGGAATTCAGAAGTATGCGAATAGGAAGGGTGCTTTTACAGAGCAGTTCTAAGGAGAGACAGACGTGGGCAGGATGAGCGTCGTGCCTGCCGTTCCTGAGAGTTTATTGCTGCCCTCCCCCTAGGTCAATATTTTTACGCACACGAACCACTTCAGGTTCAACAACCCTGGGTAATAATTCCTGTTATCAACTGCCAATTAATAGATGGGAAAGTAAGACAGGAGGAAGTTAGAAATAAAATTTCGCCAAGTCCTTCAGCTAGGAAAAGCTGCAATTGGAGTTTGAACGCAACCGCACAGTCTTAAAGTCAAACTCTCTGTTACCACGTCTATCCTGAAATAAGTAAATCCAGTGTCTCCAAGGGTCTAGATGCGTAGTTTTTGCTTATTTACAAAATGGTCACTCCTTGGATTTTTCTTTTCTTTTTTTTTTTTCAGGCTTATTCATTTTTGATTAGAAGGCAGAGTCATAGAGCCGTTTTCCATCTGCTGGTCACTCCCCTCATCCCCGCAAATGGCTGCAGTGAGCTTATCCAAAGGCAGGAGCAGGGAGACTCCTCCGTGTCTCCCAAATGAGTGCAGGGGACTTAAGTTCTTGAACCATCCTCTGTGGCTCTCCCAGTGCACAAGTAGGGAACTTGGATTTGAACGAGTACAGATACGCGATGCCGGCTCAGCAGGTGGAGGCTTAGCTTACTATGCCACAGCATTGATTCTTTCACATTTTTCTTTTCAACAATAAACACCGCATGTCTTCCCACGCCTATGTTTATCACATATTCCTTCAAGTTTTAGGATTTTTAATGGTTCTATAGTTTATCTATATCATTCTCTCATCATTCTCTCAGAAGAGACTTTTTTTTTTTTTTTTACAATTGAAGGCAATTTTGTTTTTCTCTTTTATTCCTATGAGAACAGTGCTATGCTGGTCTTTGGCAGGTTTCTTTATCTTTGTTCTGATGTGCTGATGCCATATACTTTTAGAAATGCAGTTGTTGCACGCAGTGTGATAGCCTGGTTGTTAAATCTTTACCTTGCATGCACCAGCATCCCATATGGATGCCAGTTCTGGTCCCAGTAGCCTTGCTTCTCATCCAGCTCCCTGCTTGTGGCCTGGGATAGCAGTCAAGGATGGCCTAAAGTCTTGGGACCCTGCACCTGTTTGGGAGACCTGGAAGAAGCTCCTGGGCCCTGGCTTTGGATGGCTCGACTTTGGCCATTGTGACTACCTGGGGAGTGAACCAGCTGACCAAAGATCATTCATTCTCATTCTCTCTGTAAATCTGTCTTTCCAGTAAAAAAAAAAAAAAAGTAATAATAAAAATCTACAACAACAACAAAGAGTTGTGGATTCAAAAACTGTTAATTTAAAGTAGAAGAAAATACTACTTACTACCATGTGAGTTTATATGGGTACCAAAAGGGCAGCTTATAATGAAACTGGGCTGCACCCGAGAAGTAATTTAATTTGTTTACTGAAATAATTGTACTCTACATTGTCCGTCAGGAATATTGTCCTAAAAGCACTAGCCCAGCCTCCTGTTTTCCCCTGTAAGCATGCTGGAGATGGGTGACCGAGAACTTCGCAGTCTGTCCTGACAGCCGCAGTGTCCTCAGGCCCGAGGTTGGGCTGGTCTGTGGTCCCCTGACTTCACGAGTGGTGTCAGCCACAGATACCCCGAGTGCCAGGTAGCCTGTTGTATAAAGTCCCATGAGTTCCAAGGCTTTTTATCAATGTGACTCAACATCATTTGTGAACTCTGTGTATTTATTCATGAATCTTTGTTTCTTAACATCTAATTTGTTTTCATCTGGTTTTGATAGCCACCAAAAAGGTAAATTAATGATTGTCTGTTGAATATGAACACTTCAAAGTGTAGCGGATTTGCAGTCCGTATGTGTCGGATGAAATGCAGACACCACAGCTATTTTATGCTAATAAGATCCGAATAGAAACAGATCATCGAATTTCCCTTTAACAGGATGTTTTTCCCACTTAAGTTGAACTTCTCTATTATGTCAATAATAGAAAATTAATCTAACATACTACATTTTTAACTTGAAATCCTGTTTTCTGGTTACTTACAGTTTTGGGCCACAAGGTTGTATATGTATATGTGTTTATGATTCAAATTAAAATTCAACATCTGTGTTCTTATGAGGCGGAAGAATCTCAAGCATTATAAATGTTATCATGGACAAAATTGTTGTTTCCTAGTAAGCAAGTACGAAATATGTGATTTTTGAGTTTGAAAAATACAATAAAGATAATAAAATCAAAATGAAGACTTCATTGGAAATAGTGCCCTTAGTGAGGTGTGACACTCGGAAAAATCAGTGCATCCTCAGATGTGAAAATATGACTGAACTAAAATAAAGCTCACCATCCGTATGAGTTCACTTCCTTTCCTAGGAACCCATATCTGGGAAGTATACTAAAGTAAATAAACCCATGCTGTAGAGATAGTTTCACAGCCAGACACTGCAAGTCTTAAACTTCTTTTTGAAGCAAGCCATAGCAGTGATCCCCGAAAGCCACCTTATTACTGGACTTACTTAGTGTTATGTTCTAGTTTATTAAATCGACACGGTAGGGAACAACCCGACTTGTGATAGGATTTGCTAACCAGGGCTGTAGTCTTCAACTTTCTCAATTTCTGGGGAAATCGTCAAAGGAACGCCGTGCCACTTACCCTTTCATCCAAAGGCATTATGGCTAACATCAACGAGATCGGAAAATTGAAATATTGGTAACTTCGGTATGCTTTTGCCCAAGAAATATTCTTTTTGGAAAAAAAAAAACTTTTACCACCTACTGATGTTTATCCAAACTTCAGAGCATTAGGTTTAACTCAAAAATGAGTGAAAATGTTCTTCAAATTATTTGACTGGGAAATCCAAACCATATTGTTATAAAAATTCTGGTTTGGGAGTAGACAGCTGCATGATCTCTACAGAAGAGGCAGTTGGCATGAACACACACTCCTGTCACCTCAGTACACAACATACGTGAATGCTGACCGCACGTATGGCCCCGGAAACACCCAGTGCATCACTCCTGATTTGCGGTGTGTTGAATGAAGGGGGCGTTTTACACTCCATGTTTCATGTTCTAGCAGCTTCTACTTGCATAGATAATGACTTGTATGGAGTGATTGAATGAGAGAAAGGGTTTTCCCTTCAGTGTGTATGGAGGGCACCACTGAAGGACAGTGAGAGGAGGAGCAGCTGCAGTGTTGTACAGTCTTGAACTCATCAAACAGAATTGCCTGAAAGCCTGCTGAGAAGGAGATTCTCCCGGCCCATGTTTCTCATGGAAATTTGTAATGTTCACTTCACTGCTATATTTGCTTGAATAACACCATTCTTTCTGGCATGTAAAATAGATATGTTGTTTTATCTTCATCTTAAACGAAAGGCAGAGAATGAGGCGAAAGGGAAAGAAAGAACTGAGAGAATCTTTGTCCGTTAGGTCGTTCCCAAATCCCCACAATAGCTGAAGCTGAATCAAGCCTAAACCTGGAACCCAGAAAATTCAGGTATATGGTGTGAGGGTGGGGACAGAAGTATGTAGCTAGCATCTGCTCCTTCCAGGGTGTGCATTAGCCGAGAGCTGGGATTGGAGGTGAAGGTAGGTCTTGAACTCAGGCTTTCTGATAACAGGATGTGGGGAACTTGGGCTTTGTTTTCACTGTGCTGTGTCAGATGCCCACTCCTGTATTCTAATTAATTTCAGTGGACAGGCTGGTTGACTGCTAAGAAAAAAAATGCCAGTGATAAATATGCATACTTTACAAACTTCACTGAATCTGAACTTTTAGGCAGTCCACGCATAATGATAGAATATTCAGGCAAAAGTAGAGGAAATGTGGATTGGTATTACAGGTTTCTTTTAAAAAAAATTGTAACAAAAAGGAAAGAAAAAGGATGCAAGACTGGAGTTTGAAGTGTGATATGAATCAGGATACAGAGTTTGTGGCCCAGAAGATTAGTGTCTTGGGTTGCTCATGTTCTTTGTTGAAGTGCATGGGATTGATTTCTGTCCCTCTGCTTCTGATCCAGCTACCTGCTGATGTGCCTAAGAAAGCAGCAAATGATGCTCCAAGTGGAACTCCTGCCTCCCAGCTCTCATTGACCACGCCCCAGCTGTTGCAGGGATTTGGGGATTAATCTGGGAGATGAAATGTATTTATTCTCTCTCTCTCTCTCCCTCTCTCTCTCCCTTTCTCTCCGCCCCCCCCTCCCCCCCGTTCTTTCTGGCATTCTGCTTTCAAAGAAATAAATACAGACTTTACAATGATTATTTTTAAAGGAAGAACAAACAAGTATTAACCATACTGTTTTTGATTGCATAGAGTCTTTAAAATTAAATTAGCTTTGCATTTTAGAATGAAAGATCTGTCCACTCTAACGGCTGTGCCGTATAGTATAATTCTTCCATGAATTGTGATTGAAACAGATTGCAAAAAATCTCTTCACATATCAATTTTCCAAAAATAGATCATTAGAAGCACTTCATTATCTATAATTCTATCCCGGGTTAAAATAAATGTCTACTATTTAGGTCAGGCTTCATTAGGCTATTAATATCCTTTTTACATTAGAAGATGCTCAATTTCCTTTATTAGCAACTGCAAGTAGCTAAAATATGAGTGTTTCTGTTTTGAGTGTAAAGTGATTGCTGAGGATTCTTTTTTTTTTCTCCCCTAAAGTCAGCCACATTCCTCCGGCACAGGCAGGTACAGCCTATCTGTATTTACTGAATCATGTTTATGATTTTATTTTAGTTCCTGTGGTGGATGGACCTGTTTGCTGATTTGCACTGCCACAAAATTCCAGAAGGATCGTAGCGACCCTCTATGGTGGAACACTTAGAAAAGGCTGAATTCATTCTGCTTTATATTTAGGAAAATAAGCACTGCTTCCGAATAAATGATTGAGACCACAATGTGCCAAGTTTGGCTCTACATTAGTTTAGTTCCTTGTATTAACTGATGCATCATTCCCTCAAAAATAATAGCTCAACATTTTCTATACATCTCACTCTAAATCAGGTTCCCATCCAGGCAGTGGGTCTGGTGGAGATGGCGCTAGAGCGTGGCCTGCAACAGACTTCTCCTTCTGTCCTGCGACCTTTGCCAACTAAACACGTCTCTGAGTCATTGTGTTCTAATTTATAAAATGAAATGGTTGAGTCACGCTGGTTTAGGATTATAAAAGCTGTCCAAAATTTTGCGAAACAAAAACTGTGTAGATATATATGACACAGAATTCCACACAAAAAAAGTAATGGCAGTTATAAATGTTAGTCACTGCACTGTGCCCTGTCTGCTGATGACCCAATGATACACTCCTGCCCGGGTGTGCCATTGTTGATGTAACTAGTGAAGGACATTTGGCACCCTTGAAAGTCTGAGTGCACTCCACACTTAGAGATACTCAAAGAGCATTCTTACACAGTTATTTTTATGTGAAAATGTCACAATGTATGTGAGCAATTAAATTTTCACATTTGGGACCAAAGACACCCCCTCCTTTTTTTTTTTTTTTTTTTACAGATTTATTTTATTGCAAAGGCAGATATACAGAGAGGAAGATCTTCCATCAACTGATTCACTCCCCACGTGGCCACAACCACCAGAGCTGTGCTGATCTGAAGCCAGGAGACCAGAGTTCTGTCTAGGTCTCCCATGCGAGTGTGGGGTCTCGAGGCCACAGGCCTCTATTGCTTTCTCAGGCCACAAGCAGGGAGCTGGATGGGAAGTGGGTCTGCTAAGATTAGAACCTGCGCCCATATAGGATCCCAGAGTGTGCAAGGCAAGGATTTTAGCCTCTAGACTACTGTGCCGGCGCCACATAAAGATCTTTTAAAAATGGTGGATTATGTAGATGTGTTATTTCTCTTGAAAGATGAATGTGGAAAACATAGGATCTCTCTCTTGAACTTGTTCTTCATTTCCAGGTACCTTTGGATTGCACATTACATTTTCTATAGGAATTCTGCAACTTTACTTTAAAAAGCTTGGTGATAAAAATGTATATTCACTAATTCATCCGGGAAGTCCTTGAGCTTGCTGTACTCTTGGAGGCCAAGGTCAGAGTGGCTTGGGAGTGGATGATCTAATTGGTCAGGAACAAAACTGTGACTTCGCTGATGGCAGGATTGCAGGTGCCTTTCCAAGCCAAGAGTCTTGTGAATATAGAAGGACCTGAACCAGTGCGGTGGTGGTGAGACAGGGCCTCAGGGAGGGAGTCGCTGGGATCTCCATAGCTCTGAGAATAACAATTGCCTGAGCCATAGGAGTAGCTTGTTAACAGGGAAGAAGAGCTTTGTAATTTAAGGAGACTGAATAGGCCAAAATCCTTTGCAAGGAAGTAGCAGGCCACAGTTGATTTGCTAAGATTGGCCATGTAGCGGAGCTGAGGACAGCAGATAAAATTTGGCCAACAGAAAGCAGAGGCCGGGGCTAGATTGCTTGTGTGGCCTGTGCCATGGTATAGTATGGCACCTGTGACTTCATCATCCCTTATGGGCACTGGCATGAATCCTGGTTGCTTCGCTTCAGATCCAGCTCCCTGCAGTGATGGCCTGGAAAAGCAGTGGAGTGGAGGATGGCTCACATCCTTGGACCTTTGCACCCATGTGGAAGATCTGTAAGAATCTCCTGGGTCCTGGCTTTGGATTGACCATGCTCTTGGCCAGTGCAGCCATTTGGGGAGCGAACCAGTGGATAGAAGACTTTCTCTCTCTTTCTTTCTCTCTGTCTCTGTCTGTCTGTCTCTCTCTCTCCCTTCTCCTCCCCCTCCCCTTCTCTCTGTAACTCTGCTGTTCAAATCAAAATCAAGTAAGTCTTTTGAAAAAGGAATGCTTGCTCTCTGGGTCAGCTTTGATCAAAAGCTGAAATGCAGTAATGAAGATTAAGACCTTGGTGGAAACAGGGGTGTTGTGATGGCGTGCGATTGTGTTGACAGAGATGGACATGAGTAAATGTGATAGTACAGCTTGTAATAAAAATGAAAAGAGTGCTTAGGTTTTACAAAGTTATAATCTTGCTTATCTTGTATGAATGAATCATATAAATGGATAGTTCATAATTTGGGGGAAGCAGGTTTTTTTTAATAATGCAGTTATTTTGCCTCACGCAGCCAGTAGATGCTGGTAAAGTCATCCTATATGGCAGATTCTCATTTCATTTTAATGTCAATAACTACTGCCATAGATTTTAATTCTTAACTACTTGGCCAAAAGAGAGACAATAGCATATGTGTTTTAATTTTTTTTTCCAACTAAGGTTATTGAAAAGCAAAAGTTAAAGCAGGTAAAAATATAGAGTGGATTTAAATGTTAGGTTTTAGCTGTGGGGAATTTTATAAATTTTAGCTTTGTAAAAATGAGTCCCGTGGATGCTGATGAAAGTAGCTGTTCGTTTGTTCACTGAAAGTCTGGGAGTGTGCCTGCTGCTGCATTGTGAAGCTTTGCTTCCCACCATTGGGGACTGATGACTTTTCCTTGCAAAAACTAAGATTGCCACACTGCTTTTTCGTGGGCTAGTGTCCTCTGATGTGGTCTCTGAGCTGCCTGTTAAACAACCATGGGGTTTGGGATAGTTGTTTGGGGGAGTCATGCTTTTTCCTTTCCAGGCAGTGCCTCTGAGATCTTAGGGTAGGACATTTGAGCATTTTTTTTTTTTTTTGGCCAAGGGAATTGTATTTGTGGAGAGCCTGAGACAATTAGAAAAACTATAAGTTATTCAAAAGGGTGTGGCTATGGCTGAAGCAGCAGGGCACTTCGAGAAGTTCATGGGCATAGAGTTAAAAGACAAGTTCACTTTGCATGTAAAATAGACTAAAAAAATGAAATCCAGTAATACAAGAGATTCTTTAAGAAGTTCATGGGTAGGGGCAGGGGCATTGCTTTAGATTCAGCTGCTGGCTAATGAGCCTGGAATGACAGCAGGTGGCATTTCAGATTCTTGAGTTTCTGCTACCTAGGTGGAAAACTCTGGATGGAATTCTTGGCTGCTAGCCTTTTCTTGCCTCAGCCCTGGCTGAGGAGTGACCTTGCAGAATGGAGGTCTCTCCTTCTCTCACTGACTCTGCCTTTCAAATAAATACAGAAGCTTTTAAAAGCATAAATAAACTGTGTAGTTGAAAGAGGTTAATAGATACCAGGTACCAAGTTAGAGTTAGATCAGGGGAACAAGTTCCTATTTTACACAGTATAGTTAGGTGACTGTAGTTCAAAGTCATCTGGTGAATATTTGATGAGCAAATAGAAGAGAAGGACTCTAAGCCTCCAGTCATGCAGTGACATCAAAGTGGGAGAAACACTGGCCATATTGGTTTGAGTAGTCCACATTGTACTACTGTTACAGATTCGCCCATGAATATATACAATTATTGTTCATTAGAAAATTAAACATAACAAGAAAGAAAAATAATCCTCCAAAAATGATATAAAGCATGTGTAAGGAAAAAAAAATAGTATGTGCCATTAAATCTTTTTTGTTGTTGTTCCAAAATGAACTTCCATGGACTGTATGAACTCCGCTTCTACTTCCAACACCACCTAATTCCTTGGTTGGTAATTGGCTGAAATTCACCAGTTCCGCTCTGGCTTTCCCAGGACAGACCAATTGACACAGCAAGGCCAGTAAAGAGGCCCTGTGTTTACCATGTGAATTGGAGGCCACTTCAAAGATTATTTTGTTTTTCTGATCTCTTGACCTCCTGAAAGCTCCCATAATACCTTTCTCCTCCCACCTTCCACCACAAGATAAATAAAAGCCAACCCACAGGCACTCACTTGCATGTTATCTGTTCTCAAATAACTGGATCAATTTGTTCATCTCAAAAGGCCATCAGACCCTGGAGATCTGAGTAGTTCACAGAGAAAGAGTGTTGAAACAAATGATGATGTAGCTTTGCAGTGAGAATGTTTAGGGAGCAGCTTTATTTTCTGGAATTAGGGGAGGCAACGTCATGTTGCATAGCATTTCAGGAGCTGTAGTTTTTTTTTTCTTCTTGTTGTTGTTTTTGATTTTTTAAAGGTAATGAAGTCCTTCCCCCAGCCCCTTTAAATAGCTGACAGCCTTTAACTGCCCCTGCCTCTCGGGAGACTACAGCCAGAGATTGTGCAATTTGTTTGGAATTCTCGTTCAACAGCGCTAGTTTGAGGCTAAGGTTAGAGTGAGAGCATTGGAGGTTTTAGTCTTGACAAACTTGAACTCATTGGATGCTTTGTGGCCATCAATATTGCTTTGGTTATATAGAGCGGGTGTTTGGGGCTTGAATCTCAACTTTTCCTCGAAACATAGAAGAAAGATCTGCTTAAATAGGGCAAAATAATAGATGATCTACCATATTTAAAATTTTGTCTGTGTTTGGATTTGCACACATATTGAATACATAAGAAAGAAATATATGTAGCCAGGATTAATTTGATGATACCCTATTTTTAAAATTTGTTTTTGTTTTCAAAAGCTATTTATATAATTTTGAAGAGTTTGTTAAAAGTAGCTGATATTTTAAGATCCTTCTGACATCTTGCATGGTTTTTGGACAGGAGGACATAAGTTCAGAAAAACTGGAAGGCTCTCACAGTTGGAGAATTGCCATATTTGGGAGTCCTTGGCAAAGCTTCATGTAAATGTTATGGTCTTTACTTGGGGAATCTTTATAATAGAATTAAAACTGTCCATCATACTTTGTGTATAAACTTCTATTTGCAGAATAAGTTTAATGAGCCTATTGAGCAATATGGAGTTTTAGATTATAGAAAAATATGAGACATTATAGATTTCAGACTTTCCACAAAGCTGCATGATTCACTCCTGAAGTTAGAAGCAAACACAGATCTGGAGTTAGCTGAATTCTGACCTTCTCTTCCAGGGAGCCAAGACAGAAGGTGTTGTGCCTTGTTTTGGGGTTCACTGTTTGGGAGGTACTTCTAAACCATAGATACAGTTCTGCAACACATTTGAGTTTGAAAATATGGTTCTAAGTGAAGATTGGAAATAGGTACTAGCTCCAAGGCCCTGCATAGCTATTTCTGTATAGTTTTAAGGATTTCTTTCTATAAATTTTGTTTGACAAAGTGATAGAAGGAGGGATGAGAAAACAGAGGTAACTAGGAGAGATAAGGGCTAGAAGAGGAAGAGAGTGGAATATCTGAGAGCTCACTTCCCACAGGTGCACAACAGCCGGGTCTGTGGAAGGTCAAAGCTGGGAGCCCAGAATTCTGTCTTGGTCTTCCAAATGCATGATAGGGACCCAAATACTCACACATTTTTCAACCACCTTCTTAGTGCGTTAGCAGCAAATAGAGTAACTGGGACTTGAACTATTATTCCAGTATGGGATGTTGGCATCTCAAATGGTGGCTTCACTCAGTGTGCCTCAATACTCATCCCGAGGATCAGTTGTTACTATTACTCCCAATTCAGACAAAAAGAAACAGAGTAATAGTAACAACAACCTCGTCCTAGAATGATTTTGAAGTTTAAATAAGCTAATACCTATAAAATTTCTTGGTGTATAGTATGCACTCAATGATAAGGTAGACAAAGTCTCAGATGTAATAGAGAACAGAAACTATTAAGTATGGTCTAAGGAGTGAACTAGAATATGCTTTATAAATTATTTGGGGGAGGGTACTTTGGATTATCCCATTGATTGGTGGAAATAATGGAAAGGGTCAGCATTTTCTTATATGTATTTCAAGTTTTCCAACAGGCATAAACTAAGGAAAACGGTTTAAAATGATCTGAGTTTACACATAAATCATCTTCTGCTTACTTGAGAACTTTTTAGTTTTATTGAGTTATGGCTTCAGAGTTGCATTATGCATTGGTATTCCTGTAACTACCCTTAAAGGGGGAATGATTGTAATTTATTGAGTTGCAGATGTTACCAAGAACTTTTCCAGATTCCAGAATGTTCCAGATCCAGCACCAGGCCTACCATATGAATCTAGTGTAACTCACCTTCATTGGTATGCAGCACCCTTAATCTTTTTCCTTATTTATGAAAGAATATGAAGACTACACTCTGTCTAGAAAAGCTGTGGACAAGCAATAATACAGGACAACGCAGATGCTTTCAGAATGATTTTCCTTCCTCATATTTCTTTATATTACTGTAAGGAACCTCATGTTGGCTTTTAAGAAATTACATCAATGGCTTTGTGGGTTACACTATCAGATAATTTTATTTAAGTACAAATATTGGGGCTGGTGCAGTGGCTCAACTGGCTAATGCTCCCTCTGCAAATGCCAGGATGCACTATGGGTGGCCGTTTCTGTCCTGGCTGCTCCACTGCCCATCCAGCTCTCTAATAACGGCCTGCTAAGGCTTAGGACTTTGGGCTCTTGCACCCACATGGAAGACCCGGAAGTTCCTGGCTCCTGGCTTTCGATTAGCCTAGCTCCAGTGAACCAGCAGATGGAAGATCTTTCTCTCTGTATCTCCTCCTCTCTATAAATCTACCTTTCCAATAAAAATAGATAAATTTTTGAGAAACAAAAAGCCCACAATCATTTGGTAGGGTCAGAGCTGTGACTGTTGGGTAGAAACTGGGAGGATGAGCAAAGGTGCTGTCAGGGCTGGGGAGCTAGGCCAGTGGCTGTTTTCTGCAAGGCAGTGACTGTCACTTGGGAGTTGGTACTTCCAGCTTGCCATGCTCTGGTTTGTTCCTGTAAGATGTTGACGGTTCTCTTTGAACAAGGCAGGCATTGATGTGATTCTGTTGGAGGACCACTACTGTTCCTGAGCCAGCAGCTTACATTTATGCCCAAAGCTATTGACATGCACACATACACAATTATAGAGTTTTAGGACCAGTTGCTAACACAAGAGTGTTCATTCCTTGATTTCTCTAGAACATGAGAGCAACATTATTTGAGGGATAGACAAGCATGTGAATTACATGTCCGAAGCATGCTTTTTCAAAGGTTCAGTGCATCAATATTCAAAATTAATATACATGGCCTACTTAAATAATGTGAAAGTTTCATGCATGGTTTTGTTAGTTTAGCTGCAAAGTATTTGTGAATAGGGAGAAATATGAGAATTCCTTTGTGTTCTGGAGAACTAATACAATGACTGGCATAAAGGAGTATGACCCATGCTTGATGAGGAATGAAACCTGTGTATGCGACTGACCGGTGTGATTGTGGGAGAGGAAACTGTAATGAAGTCACACATTTTCGATTAGCCTTTAATACTTGTCCCTTGAGTTTTGAACTTGGGTAAATAACTTAAAATATCAGTTTCATCATCCAAAAGCTGAGGTTGATTTAAAAAAAAAAAAACCCAGATTATAACATTGTTTTTAAGAATCAAGGGAGGGAAGACAGGTACAACCATTTGAGGTACAGAAAACACTACTAACCAAACACCAGGTTTCATAATCCCCTCAAAAACGGTAAAATCAAATTTAAGTTTATTTAGGGAATAATGGTACATTAACCAAGGGTTTAAAGGATTCAGTGTTGCTCTCACCTTAACGCGCGTCAGAACTGGCCCTTATTTAGATTTTCAGATATAATTATTTAAGATGAAGTCATATTCAGTGAAGCTGGGGCCTAATTCTCGTGACCAGAATTTTACAGAAAGAAAAAGCAGACACGGGGAGACACAGAGAAGACCGAGGACATGGTCATGGCAGAGCTTGGCACAGCGCCGCCTAGGGTTGCTGAAAGCCACTACAAGCTAAGAAGACATGGAGAGGATGCCTTCCTGGAATAGAAACAGGGAGCCAGGTCCTACCAACCTTGACCTTGGACTTGTGTCTTTCATAACCCTGTGTAAATAAATTTGTTTAAAGGAGAACTCTTGGAAATTAAAACAAGGGGTGGGCCATTCTTTTTCTCTTGTTAAGAAAAGAGATGAAGTCATGCTCATAGAGATTTTCCATTTATCTGGTTCCTCGTTTCATGGTGGTTTTCTGTTAGTTAGATCAACATACATGCTGAACCCCACAAAATAATGCTGTAATTTTGCATTAAACAGCTCCTGGCTTCTGCCTTTGGAATAGCCCTGCTCTAGCCCCATTGCAGCTATCTGGGGAGGGCATCAGTGGATAGAGCTATTGTCTTTCTTTCTCTCATTTCTGTAATTTCTGTTGATTGTTATTCATTCTGGAAGACACAGTTTTCATTTTCTCAAACATGAATTCTATTATTAATTGTTGTAGTACGGATCTGCTGGAAAAAAATTTTTTTTCTTCATTTTATTCTGCTTGAATGTGTTTTTGCCTTCACAGTGTTGTGTAGCTGAAAATATCATTTGGAATGACATTTATTTCCTTTCAGTTTGTTAAAGTATTTGTCTACTGGTTCGAATTGTTAGTGGTCGTTCAGATTCGTTATTTACCTGTGCGTAGTATCTTGCTCTACTCTAATGGCTTTCAAGATTTCCTATTTCGCTTTGATTTTTTTCATCAATGTTATTATGGAGCTACACATAATTTTCTTTGTATTTATTCTGCTTGGGTTTTGCTGAGCTGGAAATTAACATCAATTTTTATAAAATTTTGACCTTTTTTTGCAGGTATTTTCTGTATGCCTCTAATCTCTCATTACTCTAATTAGTGATTAATCTACATAATTATCTCTCAACGTGTATCTTTGAAGTTATAAATAGATGCTTATAAATTAATTGGTTTCCAGTCTCTGTGAAAAAAAAAATCCAGTTGTTTTCATGAGTTACTACTTGTTTTTGCTTTGAAAGGATAAAAGGATACTGTCTAGCTATCCAATCAATGTTGTTCCTGGTCTCTACATAAATCTTCCATAGGGATAGTATGTGACTAGCTGACTTTGAGTTTTTATTCATAAATGGTACACATGAATATGCCTTTACCTTCATTGACTATCAAATCGCTCTGATTAAAGCAATCCAACCTTCCCCCAGAGGTGAGTGATCCATGCTTACTGTTATTCTCAGCATTGCCCCATCTTGTGGAATCCTGTTTCTGTACCAGCCTCATGAAACTTTCCTGTTGAAGTCACATAAATGGATTTTATTGCATGTCTGTTGCAGAGACCATAGTGTCGTCCTAGGCAATCTTGCCCTTTTAGGGAATTTGTGCTTTAAGTAGATTGGCAAAACCTAGTCCTTGTTGGAATATTTATATTGTCTCTCAGCTCTGTTTGGAACAGGCTGTAAGGCCTCTCTGTCCTGGGCAACACTTAAAGACTCATTCTTACCAGCCCATTGGCAATTGCTCTGGACGGCAGCCATCAGGAGGAGCCTAAACTGAAACAGTCCAGCCTGAAGGCTTGGTACGATCCCAGCAGTGATCTTTTAGGCTCTGCCCTTCTCTCTTTTTCTTCCTCTCGCCTTCTCTATACCCCCCCCCCCCCAAAAATACAAGAAAGACTATTTAATATTGATTGCAATATGTATCAAGTTCTGAAATGCAGCCATTGAACACTCACCTTGTTTTACAGTGCACATTTGCTTTTGTTGAATGAAGTCCAGATCTCTTCATTTCCCAGGGCATAAAAACTTGGTTAAATTCCATGGGAATGGATTGCATTCTGGATGTATAAACATCCAGCCAAATACTTGGTAGAATTCAGAAAGAGCATACTTTATTCACAGTGACTCAACTCAAACTCATACGTGTAGATTAAACCTCTCTTCCATGAAGTATCTTGTGTGAATACTTCCAGAAATGAAGACTTCCCAATCTGATGCAAGAGCTTCCACAGAATAGAATGGATTATTCACCTTCAGTGGAGAGGGTTGACATTACACTTAATATGCTTGCATGGTGCTCAGGAATGATTCTCTAGAAAATGTAAGAGAGAGAGAGAGTCAGGAGCTAAATTAAAGTGAGACTTGGCACTGGCAGGGGTTAATGAACATGTTCAAAGTAAAGTATTTCTTGCAGTTTAAAATTGTTTTCATTTTTCCTTCTTTTGGTTGAAAACAACTAAAAATTTAGACAAGCAGCCTTCTTAATGTAAAATAAACATGTAATTTAATTTGCACAGTTGTTTGTTGCTTGTTTTGGAAATCACTGTGGTAAAATGGAAATAATCGCAGAGGCTTCCGAGCCTGCTGCCTGTGGGCTTGTGACCCGACTTCTGACCTCTGAATAATTTGCTTGACCCCATTTACACCACAATTTCCTTTTCTAAAAGTCAGAAGTTATAAGCCCCATCTTTAAGGTAACTCAGAGGCCTTCCAGTTCAGCTAGCATCCAGTGGCTCTTGAATGAATGCTTTGATTGGAGAGCGTACAGATGAGCGAAGACTGAAACATTTTGTTTGTGACTAATGACTTCTACCTTATGTCGTTTTCTTGGAGCGAGTGCTGAGTTGAGACAATTGAGATTCTATTTTAAAGTATTTGTATTGTGAAATGTGTACCATGGATGCAATGCCTCAGCCATAAACATAAGAGTTAATGAGTATAATAGTAGCAAAATCCTCTGTAACAATCATTCAGTCCGTAAGATTTTAAAAAATGGAAAGTATTTTTGTGGTATTATAAGAAGTATATAGAGGCTGATATTATGGCATAATGGGTGCTGCCACCACCTGCTATGCCAACATCCAGTATGGTACCCCTTCAAGTCTCAGCTGCTCCACTTCCAGTGCAGCTCTGTTCTAATGGCCTGGGAGAGTGGTAGCAAATGGCCTAAGGGTTTTGGACTCTGCACCCGTGTCTGAGACCCTCTTGCTAATGTCTTCAGCCTGGCCCAGCTGATAGAATATATCTCTCTTTGTGTGTTTCTCTCTAGCTTTAATAAAGAAAAATCTGATTGAAAATTAAAAAAAGGACATGCACCATAAGTGCACAATTCAAACTATTATTCACAAACTGAACAGACCTTTATGTACCAGCCCTCTATCCATTTCTCCCACTCACTACTCACCCCTACAAAGGAAATCATTTTCCTGGCTTATGTCGCCTGGGTTAGGTTTTCCTGTTTGGCACAGGATGCACATCAAATCATAGCGCATACTCATTCTTGTTTGACTTCTCCAGTTCAATGGTTTTCTTAAAAACCTTATTTATAATGGAAGGTATCAAATGTCCACAGCTGAAGAGAACAAATCCCAGTGTGACCATCACTCCTTCAAAACTGTCATAAACCTAGGAGTTCTTTTTTTCATCTAAATATCTGCCTACTTTCAATCCAACGAACCATGGGTGATTTCCCCAAATGTCCTCTCCTTTTAGCCATAAAAATTCAGTTTGCATCTCAATAAATACAAGATGATTGTTATCATACTTACATCTGAACAGGAATTGCATGGTATCCGTGTCCTTCCGGGGATGGTGTTCCCCATGGTCCTGTAGAGGGGATTTCTGCGGTTGGACTGTTCAGTGAAGCATGCTGACACCTTCTTTTAAAGGCTTGTTTGTTTTCTATTTATATTTGATGGGCATGTGAGAATGGGATGGCAGTTCTTCATGGCTCATAGAAATTAAAAAAAAATTTTTTTAAACTAGATCTGTTTCTGTTTATAATATATTAGGATTCTAAACCTTGAAATTGTCCTTTAATTTCCTGATATTTTGTGTCTTGGCATACTTCAAATTCCTTTTACAATTGGGAGGTGAATTCTTACCCGGTTTCTTTTTTTTTCTTGTCTTTCTCACTGTAAAGTACGTTTGTACTATTTTATTCCGTTGGTTTTCTTGCAAAGTGACAAGCACAGTCGGGCTCTCTTAGCTTGTCACTTTGATTAAATTCATCACTAACAGCCGAGACAATCCCTTGAAAGGAGCTATATAAAGAAAGCCAAGGTGGGCTCTCCAGCTCTCGCTTCTCCCCATGGGGCTAGAGAGGATGGCTGTAAGGATTTAACACTGACGCTGACACCACCAAGTATTTGTTTAAACGTCCTCTCCCTGTGTTCTCGTCCCAGCTGTTATATTCTTGATCATAGAGAAATGCTCAGATTCATGGCTTCCAGTTGAATATATCTCTCAGTGTTTTTTCAGTTTAAAACTCCTGAAGTCTTAGCTTGTGCCTAATGGAGGCTTCCGTATTGTTTGATCTCAAGCTGTTTTGTGTTTATGTTTTAAACCTGTGTCTTTGAGGTCATTGTTGCCACTTCTGGGTCTGTCACCGGAGCAGCTGAGTTTGCACACTGGCCGAAAAGCAGAGGCACAGTAGTGATGTTTGGGGAATCTCGACCGGGTTTGGATGCTTTTTCCACCTTCTGTGTTTTTCCTGGAGGGGTTACCAGGACCATTTTGAGCTCTGACCTCGCTGTCTTTTATAACTGCTACTCCTTGTTTCATCGAGTTTTGTTTTGTATTGTTGTTTTGTCTTCAGTCTTCCAGGATTGATTGGGGATTTTATTTGTATTATACATGATCACATAAAAAAAAGAAAAAAGTGAAATTAGTTCAATGTAATCCACACAATTAAGATATTATCATTCATCTAATATAATTAAAATAGTTTCTGGGCTTGCTTTTTTCCCCATTGTTTGGGAGGAGCTGTTTATAGTATTGTTGAATTCTCCTGTAAGTTGTACTTACAACGTATTTCAGTTAGGACCAACTGATCTTCAGGACTAGGGACTGGCTTGTTGGCCAGTGCAGGTCTAGGCAGTCCATGCATGTGAATGTAGAATCCTCCAGATAACAAGTGAAGGAAAAACAGCAAATAATCTACCTTTCACAACAAGTGTAGTTTGGCCTGCAAACTTGCCGATGACCACAATCCCCTGGTGGATGTGCAGTGTGAAAATAGCAGAAATAGCTGTTGATGACTGGAATTGAACCTCTGGTTTCTTTTCACAATGGCCTTCGATAAAAACCCTTGATAAAGTTCTCAACTCACTACCGACACTCAGCCAGTCCTTGATTCAAGAAGTGGCTACAAGTAAGACTAAGTTGGTGCTATTGAAGCTTTCGCTGAGTGGGTCTTATTTTATGTTATATATTTAATTAATTTGTGTGTGAGAGAGGGGGGGAAAGAGAGAGAGAGCAGGAAAGAGAGACATTTCCATGCACTGCTTCTTTTCCCAAATGCCTTCAAACGCTGGGCCATTACTGGGAATGAGAAACTCCTCCTGGGTCTCCAGTGTTCTTAGCAGGAAGCCAGCTGAGGCATCTTGTTTCCTGCCAGTGCTTCTGTTAATGGGAAGCTGGAATCGAGAGCTAGATGTGCTCCTGGGACACCAACACTGCAACTCTACTGTGGGATATGGACATCCTGATCAGTGATTAACCCCTAGGCCAACTGCCCAACCTGGTGGTTCTACTCCAGTTTGCCCACCAGCAGTGCTGACAATTAAAAGGAAAAAGGAGAAACTCTGTATTGAAAGTGAGCATCACAGGAACAAACTGCAGCCTATCCCAAAATTCATGTATAAGGGTCGGAAGCAATTGCTATTACTTTTTAAAATTCCATTCCATTCCCTGCCTCCCTCCCTCCCTTCCTCTCTTCCTTCCTCCCTCTATCCCTTCTTTCCTTCTTTCTTTCCTTTTTTCTTTCCTTTCTCTCCTTCGCTATCCTCTCCTCTCCTCTCCTCTCCTCTCCTCTCCTCTCCTCACCTCACCTCACCTCACCTCATCTCACCTCACCTCACCTTTGCTCTGGTTTCTTCTCTTCACTCCTCTCCTCACCTTCTTTCTCCTTCTTTCCCCTCTCTTTCTCTCCTTTCCCTACCCCCTACTCTCCCATCTCTTCTCCTTCTCCTCCCCTCCCCACATCCCCTCCCCTCCCCCCTTCCCCTGTCCTCTCCTTTTCTCTTCTCATGGCAGAGACCCAGAGAGTCAGTGTCCAGCTGCTGCCCTTCCAATCCAGTTCCCTGCCAAAGTTATGGTAAAACCAATGAAAGATGGCTCAAGTGTTTGGCTTCCTGTCTCCCACATGGCAGACCCCAGTGAAGCTCCTGGCTGCCACCTTTGGCCTGGCACAGACCTATTCACGTGGCTGTCTGGGAAAAGAACCAGACAATAATTCTTTCCTTTTAATCCTGTCTCTCTGTCTCCAGAACTCTGATTTTCAAATATATTTTTAAAATGTTAAAAAGAAGACATTTGGGACTCAAACTTTGATATTCTGATATGATGCACACATCCTGACAGGTGTCTTAACCACGATGCTAAATGTCGTGTGTGTGTGTGGTTAGAATGATTCCTAACTCTTCAGTAAAATTGTGTCTAATGGTGTGTGATGCTGGTACGTGAAAATCATAAAACTAATCTAACTATATATGTTATACCTCTAACGAAGCCTGATAATAAACTTTGAGACCTACGAACATGCTTTGTAAAGAAACAGATGAAAAGTAATTTGCCTGTATTTCTGTTCCAGCCTGAGGATGTTGGGTTCAATAACCATCTTGGGGTCCTGGTACAAGTGTCACTGTACCCTCAACCCACACTCACCCACTCAGTCCTCAGACTTGGTTAGGTCACCTGCTGGGATTCCTCTCAGCGGTATATTTATTTTGTTTCCTTTCTCTGCTGTGCTGCTGAATCTCCAGTGACTTTTACTGTGTTTTTTTTTTTTTGTATGTAATCAATGTTATGAATTCCCACAATTGAGGGAGAACTTGTGATACTTGTCTTTCTGTACCTGGTTCATGTCACTTCACATAAAGTCCTTGGACCTTCGGGATTATTGTCATGGACTGCGTGTCCTCACTGCTATATATGTCTTCTCGAGCAATGTTTCAGCTCTCAGTGCACGAGGAAAGTTGTCCTTGCAATACATGATAGTCCAATGTTATAAAACTTAATACAAATGAATTATCAGCAAGATTAATTGAAAAAAAAACCTCCAGATTTTGAAGAAATATCCCCTGTAGACTCCCCATGGCTGAGAACTAATGCTTTGACCTTGTGAACTCCAGGATAAGGAAGGAGAGTGGCTCGGGCTCGAGGGGACATTTGTTACTTGGAACACTCAGATGTTGAATGAAAAATGGATTGGAAAATCTGTCTTGAGCAAAAGTTTTCTTTGTTGTTTTTGCCTGCCTTCTTTCTTTAATGTTACCTCTTTTTAGACCAAATGGCATTTTCTTATGTCTAACTCAGTTTTCTGAGTGAACCCGCTGGCCAGAAGAGATTGTCACACAGAGGCCACACTCATAGCATCTCCTCTGGCCAGTTGGTTTGTCGGACGGATCCACAGTACAGGGATGGACAGAATCACCAACTTCCTAACCTGGTTCTAGGCTGGAGCGATTTGCAGCAATTTGGTAACTTTCTCATGTTTGATTATTTTAATGATGAGTCAGAATTGATCAATCTATCAGTGTTTCAGCCAGCTTTAGTCACAGAATTTCACAATTTGTGAGACAACTGAAAGGTTATGCTTCTAGACTCCCTGGGTTATCTGCACATGGAAAACTTTTATTAGGTCCTACTCTGGTCATCGTTAGAGTCCTGAACGCACATCAGTGTCGGAGGCAGCATCATTTACAGTCAGCCTAAGGCAGAGCTCTAGGATGGTGATGAGTAATTGGAAAGGTCCGGCCTTTGCATCATGCTGCCAGCTCTCCCTCCAGGAAGTCTGCCAGCACCAGAGCGCCGTGTGGGCATGGTGACACAGCTTGGTAAGAGTCATCCAGCCAAGTGCAAAAGACCCAGAGGATATGCCATTCAGGCTTGCAACAGCTGTAGTATCTGGTTTTCTGAACTTCCTGATTTCCTTGGATTCCAACCAGAGCCTCTCCCACTCCCTGTTATGAAAGTCCAGATTTTGAAATATTTGTTGTCTGTGCTGGACACTCTTTCAGCCTGGAGATCCCTCACATGTCTTCCCAGGCCTGGTTCTAATTGCCATGGCACTGCCGTGCCCATGTTTTGAATTGGGTAAAGGCTGTCTGTCTTGGAGTAGCTTTTTTCTCCGTGCCTTCCTAGAGATCTGTTCATGTTGATTGCAGGAGGTGTGTTCTGGTATATTCTCAGCCACTGACGCTGCTCCTGATGGGAAGCCTTCTCTGTGCGAGGGCTGGACCGCAAGTGAAGAATCAGACACATCTCAGAGGAGCACTCGAACACATCAACCCTCTCTCACTTCATAGGTGCCTGCTGCAACCCAGTCAACACTTGTAAATAAACATGGGCACCTTTTAGCTTTGTTTATAACTGCACTGTGGTTAGTTAGATGGAGCGGGGAACATGACCACCAAATCAGCAGGGATGCTACTAATTGCAAAATCATGATGGCTTGTTAAGGTCATTTATTTGGTCCCATGAAATATGTATCAGATATCCACCCTGGAATAGCCCCTATTATGTCCTTCCTGTTTCTGTTCTGGGAATAGAAATGAGGCAAAAACATCTTTACCATACTGTGATCGTAAAATTAAATATTTTTTTTTAAAAAAAACAATACTTTTAATACTAAGTAAATATTTTTTTAAAAGTTCAAACTCTGTCTGAACTCTCACAGCCACTTGAAGAGAATGAAGTAGACAAGTCTGCAAGATGAGTGAAACCACTTTTAAAAGTTGGCTGTTGGCTAACGTGATTATTTCTCCTCTTCCACTTCTAATTGTAGTATAAAGCAGAGTTCCAAAGCACCAATTTCCAAAGACCAGATCTCTGGTGCTGGCATCATCACCTAGAGGGTTAAGCTACGACATACAGGGTTGGCATGAGTTGGCATCCCATGTGGTAGTGGTTTGAATCCCAGCTGCTCCACTTTGAACTCAGCTCCCAGCTAAAGTGCCTGGGAAAGCAGCAGAGGATTGTTCATGCTGTCTGGCCCCTGCCATGCATGCAGGAGACTGCCAGAAGCTTCTGGCTCCTGTCTTCACTGTGGCTCAGCCCTGCTTGTTTCAGCCACATGAACCATCAGATAGAAGATGCCAGTTTCTGTTTTTTCCTAATCTCTCTGGAAACTCTACCTCTCAAGTAAACAAATAAACATTTTTAAAAGATATATTCATTTTTTTTATTGGAAAGTCAGATATACAGAGACAAGGAGAGACAGAGAGAAAGATTTTTCCGTCCACTGATTCACTCCTCTAGTGGTCACAATGATCAGAGCTGTGCCATTCCCAAGCCAGGAGCCAGGAGCTTCCCTGGGTCTCCCACGTGGGCATAGGGTCCCAAGGCTTTGGGCTCTCCTTCATTGCTTTCCCAGACCACAAGAAGGGAGCTGGATAGAAAGTGTGGCCGCTGGGACACGAACCGATGCACATATGGGATCCCGATGCATACAAGGCTAGGACTAGGCTACCACGCTGGGTCCAACAAATAAACATTTTCTAAGGAAGAGTATAGCTCAGTAATATTGAACAGGCTGAAACCATCCAAATAACCAGCACACTGATCCCAAATGAAGAAGTGAGATGTTTGCAGCACCCCCATCTTTACATCCGCTCTGCTGTGCCCAGTGCTTCCCCGCCAAGGGCTGCCACCCCTCCATCCACTGTTGACTTCCTTGTTAGAACTGCTGAAATGAGCTGCTCCTGGCTTGTGCTTTGTGTCGAGGTGGGCATACAGCTTGAGCTCACTGATATGTGTGTATCTGGTTGTTTCTGGTCAACATGGCGTTTGTGGAATTTACTCACCATGTTGTGTGAAATTTTGATTCTCGTTGCTGTGTAATATTCCACCGTGTGAGCGATCTAACATTTGTCTGTTCTGTGGTGAGGACTGAGGCGGTTGCCAGCCTTTGGGCATTAATATAGTGTGGTTACAGATGTGCACATCTGTAATGAACGTGGCACATCTTTCTGGAACGTGGGTGATGTAGTTCTTGCTGAAATTGCTGAATTAAAGCGAGTTGTGCACTTGACTTTTATATCAGGAGAAGGTGCACACAATTGCACGTGACTCCTTAGGACCCAGCTTACACACCACTGCTAAAAGGGGGTGCGTGTGTCAAGCCTTGTTAGGCACTTGCAGTTTCCCAAGGTGAAAGTTATCCCGCATTGAGTTTTAAGGAGGAGGCAGGAGTTAGCCAGAGGGTTAAACCAAATAGGAACACTTTGTAAAAAGGGACCGGAGACAGAGATTAGAGACAGGTGTAGTGCTTGATTGCCGAAAGCGGTGTCTCCTGACTGCAGCGTGTGCGTGGATTTGGAATGCTGTGGGCTCTTGGCCTGATTCTTTTCGGACATTTTCAGTCACCAGTGGAATGTCATACTTCTTGAACTTCTTCCTTCTCATTGCAGTATTCCTTTAAAGGTCAAGTGTAAAATTTCCACATCCTATTAAATACCATTCCTAGAGCCGGATTTAATATTTCAAAATGTTGGTCCTGTTCACAGGCTCACAGACACATCGTTGTCATGGAAGGATTTGGTGAACCTGAAATGCTTTGTTTGAATATCTGGGTTTCTTTCTTTCTTTTTTTTTTTTTTCCCATCCCCATTGTCTCTGTTTTGACTTTGTGGGTCTGGCAGCCATTGATACATTGTTTTGGAGTAGAGGATTACTAGATTAAAAACAGCATTTTACTAAAAATAGACCTTCTCCAGAGACAATATGAATGTCTGGATTTTTTTTTTCTTTTTTCTTTCTTAACCGTAATGTGAAGTATATTCCAAAGCATAATGCTGGTACTAGCTTACCTCCGGCCCTCCCCCACGCCCAGTTTCTTTCCCTAAAAAGTAGTGTTGGGTTTAATTTGTGTTTTAGAGTTATCTCAAAAGGATGTTTAAAATCACACAATAATGGGGACTGGTGATTTTGAGGCAATCATTTTTAAAACATCATTTCCCTTAAATGGTAACAAAATGGTGCCTTTTTGCATAGCCAAACTGAAATTATTTGGACATTTCTACATATCTGTTCACAGGGAATTTGCTTGGAAAGCATGTGTCTGAGCGAAATATTCATGAATCTTAAACAAAATTAAAATATGTGTTGTTTACTGGTAATTCATATCCTACATTCCATTGCTAAACTAGGCTGCAGATTCATCCAACTGAGTGATAAGGTTGAAAGAATGTATAGATTAACAGTGTAATATAAATTAAATAAAACACTGACATTGAAATATTTTCATATTTTAATATTAGAGAACATGCCCATACAATCTTTTCTTCGATGGACAGAAAGAAGCATGCCATGGGTTCATATTCATGAAGCAATCAGAAGATGTTGGGATAAGATCCTGCTTCCAGTGATTTCTAACAGTCTTACACGTTAGGAATCGTTGGCTTTTAACACAAGCTAACGTATAAGAATAACATGTAAGAAAGGTAATATAAGGGAGCATTTTATTTTAATTTAGAAACGTCTAAGAATATTCAGCGTTGGACCTGGTGCAGTATCCTAGTAGCTGAAGTCCCCACTTGCACATGCCGGCATCCCATATGGGCACCAGTTCTAATCCTGGCAGTCCTGGTTTTCAACCAGCTCCCTGCTTGTGGTCTGGGAAAGCCATCGAGGATAGCCCAAGGCCTTGGGAATCTGTGCCTGTGTGGGAGAGATGGAAGAGGCTTCTGGCTCCTGGCTTCAGATCGGCACAGCTCTGGCTGTTGCAGCCACTTGAGGAGTGAATCATTGGACGGAAGAGCTTCCTCTCTCTCTCTCTTCCTCTAGATATATCTGATTTTCCAATTTAAAAGATCCTGAAAAAAATGATAAAAAGGAAAAAGAAAGGATATTCAGTGTCATACTGATTTTGGAAAATTATTCAGTGGCATGAAAAATACATAGATAATAATTTGATTTGCACAAGACATGATTGCCTGACCTGAAAACACATCATCCACTAAAAATTAATCCTATTGAAGAATCAATAGGGAGGTTTTTTTTCCAAAATGAATTAAGAAGTGAGAAGTTTCTTCTGTCAGTAATTGAAAATTAGTAAAACTGACACAGAAAGAGTTTAATTCCAGACTTACACTACCTACATTTTTTTAAATTGAGTGTATAGAACCATATATTTAAAACATTGAAGACATTCCAAGGCGATAAAAAAATCTAAAAATAAACATATGACATATTTATATACAGAAACATTTTTAAAGATAATCTGTGTAAGTTTAAAGAATGGAAAATCAGCTATAGTCAGAACTTTTTTTGCAGTTGGAAAGCGGCTCAACTTGGCAATGTTTGAAGAAATTGCTGTGTATCCTCAGAGTAGATTATATTGACCAAGCTTTCTAACATAGGGTAAAGCAGCAAATAGAGCATTTTAGCGCTATGGAAAGCAGCACATAATTACAAGAGAATAAAAGAATTTAAAAATATTATTTTGAAAATGAAAACGCAGTCATTAAATTAGTTGGGTAAGAACTGTTGGGGCTGGGACGGGGGCCTCACAGGCTAATGCTCTGCCTTTGGAACTGGGATCCTCTGTTGGTGTCAGTTTGTGCTCCAGCAACTCCATTTCTGATCCAGCTCTCTGCTTGTGACCTAGGAAAGCAGTGGAGGGTGGTCCAGAGCCTTGGGACCCTGCACCCATGTGGGAGATCCAGAAGAGGCTCCTGGCTGCTGGAGTTGGATCGCCCCACTTTGGCTGTTGCAGCCATTTGGGGAATGAACCAGCAGTCAGAGCATCATTCTTCTGCCCCTTCTCTCTTCAAATCTCCTTTTCCAATGAAGATAAAGAAATCTTAGGGCCCAGCGCGATAGCGTAGTGGTTAAAGTCCTCGCCTTGCACTTGCCAGGATCCCATATGGGCACCAGTTCTAATCCCGGTAGCTCCATTTCCCATCCAGCTCCCTGCTTGTGACCTGGACAGCAGTTGGGGACGGACCAGATCATTGGGACCCTGCACCCATATGGGAGACCTGGAAGAGCTCCTGGCTCCTGGCTTTGGATTGGCAGGGTTCCAGACGTTGCGCTCACTTGGGGAGTGAACCATCAGATGGAAGATCTTCCTCTCTGTCTCCCCTCCTTTCTGTATATCTGCCTTTCTAATAAAAATAAATAAATCTTTAAAAAAAAATGATGCCATCGTATACTTATGAGCACGTGATGAATTCTACTAGAGAATAAAGATTATTTGGAAGCAACCAAAATAAATAAATAAATAAATAAAATAAAATAATAAATATATTTGCTTTAAAATAAATGTTTTTACTTTAGTATGAATATGTTTAATACAAATAAACAGCCCCATAAAATCTTAAAAAAATAATTTAATAAATTAAATATGTTTTTAAAGAATGGATTGTTCGTTAAGAGCTAGAATACATTGAAATGAAGTAAATTTGCAACATTATTTTGAATTATTGCTACATAAAATTCACAAAAGAATAGATCAGGAATGGTATTTGTAAAAGAGATGACATTTAGAAGCTTTTAATCTTTATCACGCAAGTAACCCTTTTAAGTATCAAAGAGTAAAAATCAGAGAAAAATCAATGAAATATATAAATGAGCAATTATCCAAATGCAGAAAAGAAATGAAATGTAAATGAAACGATCAGCTTCACTCTTAATGAGACACCGATTTAAGCAACACTTATTTCACCTATGAAACTTTCTGTTTTCCTAAAACTAAGGGACCAGCCATTGGTATTTGGTAAATGCCGTAATAAATAATTAGTAGAGGATTTAAATAAATTCCGGTCTCCTATAGCCTTTGGCAAACTTATCAAAACCATGAAAGTCCTCAAGAACTTTAATTCAGCAGTTTTATTTTTAGCGCTTTAATCTATAAATTTAGAAAGTTGCCAGTTATTCCAGAGAAATTCACTGTCATTCTGATCTATAGAAAAACACATTAGGAAATAAACAACTATTCAACGATAGGAAATAAATAATTAGGATGTTCGTCTTTGGTGAGATATTACGCAGGCATTAAGAATGATCCTGTGTAATGACATAGGGCATTAAAACATTCATGCTCCATTGACAAGGGAAATACGCACACTACAAAGGAAAATGAGCAGAACTGTAGTACTTTTTATTTTTTTAAAGAGAAATTCTAGAAGCAGGATGGATAAGCAACAAAAAAGCAGTGGTCTAATGGGCCGGTGGGGTTATGAAGGATGTTAATAAGCATACTTGCATTTGTCTCACGTTTGCAATCTTCCTCATTACAATGAGCCTCCATCCCTTTCGTCATTTTTCATGATTAAATCACACATCGTTTCATGTTAGAGGAGATGTGCTTTGTTTTCTAAAAGCCAAGGATTGTATAATTAAAGCTGTTAATTCAAGAGTTGAAGGAGGAATCATTATTCGCTGGTTTCTCTATTACTATTTAATTGGGTAATCTAGTTTTTCATTTATCCTAATGTAGACACAAATGGAACGTATAGCATAATCAGCCACCAACCCTGGGATAATTACCTACTAATTACATAAATTGGATCCTGGTTTAATCAACCATTTATCTATTAGGAATGGCTTTTGTTTTGCTGGAAAAATGACATGCCAACTTTAAAGAATTAACTTTGGAAACTTTTTGCCAAAAAAAAAAATATCTTGAGGAAAGCTTTAGAATACACACAAAAGAGGACTTGTGGAAAGTGGAGAGATTTGGATTTAACTTTTAACTCCTCTATAAGGACTTAAACTTCTTCTCAAGAATGGAAACGAATGGTCTGAAGACTCAACCAAGTATCTTTTTTCTGCTTTAGGCATGCAGAATGGCCTTCTAGAAGTTAGAGATGAAAATGATGAATAAAGAATGGTATGTACTTTCAGGAAACTTGCTGGAACAGAGGCGACTCAAAGGCTGTTGGTGGGCATGGGGAAGATCAGGCAGTGATTCGAGTTGTTTGAGGAGTGAATAGGTTACCCAGGAGGGAATATCTTGCAGGCATCTGCAAACATGGAATTGGCCCCGTTTAAGACATATCTGTGGGGGTGATCTTGGTGTGAAAGTCAGATATATAAATGTGACCTGTCAGGTGACTTCAGTGCCCCTTGGTTGCTTGGATCCAGCTCCTGGACACACTCTTTGTACCCTGCTCATCATGAGCAATTCTACCTTCCATCATTCCACTGTGCAAGGTGTCAACAGTGGATGAAATCTCTCACAAAAGTGAGGCACAAGATGGTCGAGGTCTTGTTTCAACGTGTGCAAGATGAAAAAAAGAGCGATCAGTGGATAAAAGGAGAGTGGTTGAAAATAGGAAATGCTCAAGGGAAAATAATACAATACAATATGTCAAGCAGTGTTTGTGTCCTGGTGGGGAGCAACATAGTCGGGCATTAGGCAACGAAAACAGAGAAGCCCCTTTGTCCCTAAAAGTAAGCATACATGGATAATCTTAAGCCTCAAGCACGCTGCTTAGTGGGGGAGGAAGATGACGGCTTTGGGGGAGCAGCTTAAAGCACAAGCCCAGTGCCTAAGGAAGCATGAAAGAGTGTGAATTAGGGAACAGCAATATTAGCTAAGGGACCTTCATTTTCATTTAGGGGAGAACAAAGCTTATTTTAAAGGAAAAGGACAACGGGAGAGGGAAATACTGAAAGTACAAAAGAAAAGAGAGGGGATCAATGATTAAATAGAAATAAGCAGGGGATACTAGGGCAGGATCAGTTCCTGCAAAGGCAAGAGAAAAACCAGATTTCTTAGAACCATGAGGACTTTGAGCTGGATAAGGACTGACTCCTTCTAGAAGAAAGAAGATGGTTGCAGGAGGCAGTGGCCCCAACGTAAAATGCCCTGGGATGTGAAGAAGAGGGAAGAGAGCTAAAGTCAAAAGCAAGCTGCTCAGTCCGCTTTCTGCATCCTTAACCATCCTGCGTCCGGTCCAGAAGTAACGTTAAGCTGTGTTAGTGTTATTCTAAGCAGCCCTGACAAAGTGTTTTAGTGAAGTCCCCACCGGATGTAAGACAGAGGGGGCCAAGCTGGAGGTGTCTGCTGATAGACTCACCCTGAACAGCATCCGTGAATTGCAGAGAACAGCAACTACACTCAGCACGCGTGATGGAATCTGGTTTCAGGTGAATTGTATTTTGTTTTGCCAAGTGGTACTTCACTGCTACCTTCTAGTATCCTTGTTACCGGCACTTAAAAGAGGAAAGTCACTTTGTAATAGAATTGGCAGCACTGTACTTGCAGCCCCTTCAATCCCGAAGAGCCCTCGCACTCTAGTGGCAAATCTGTGAAGCTATTTCACTTGTATCTTACTTCCTTTTGAGATGAAAGGTAGTTTTCAGTCATTTGCATATACATCAGAAATGATTTCAGAAAGTAGTTAAGCTGAGAGATAAAATTTCCAAATGATTCAAAAAATCTAATTTTTGCATAAACATGGCACTGATAAAAAGGATTTGAGGGTTGTCAGGATTTTAATTTTAAAAAGTAACTCCAAAAAATAGTAACTCCAATTGTGAATGTAATCTGTGTATATCTTTTTTTTTTTAATTATTTTTTTATTGGAAAGGCAATACAGAGAGGAGAGACAGAGAGGAAGATCTTCCATCCGATGATTCACTCCCCAAGTGAGTGCAACGGGCCGATACTATGCCAATCTGAAGCCAGGAGCCTCTTCCGGGTCTCCCATGTGGGTGCAGGGTCCCAAAGCTTTGGGCCGTCCTCGACTGCTTTCCCGGGCCACAGGCAGGGAGCTGGAAGGGAAGCGGGGCTGCCGGGATTAGAACCGGCGCCCATATGGGATCCCGGGCGTGCAAGGCGAGGACCTTTAACCACTTGCGCCACCGCGCCGGGCCCAATCTGTGTATATCTTAATACTAGTTCATTTGATGTCAGGATTGCTCGTCATCTCTTAGCCTCCAGATGGTCACATCGCCATGTAAAGGTAGCTATATTATCAATGTGACTTTCACATTCGCAGTGTAATTTTTTGCAGCCTGTTTTTTTTATTATTACTCTTCAACCTGCTGTGCTGTTGATATGACATGGCGCATTTCATCAGGTGGCTGCCCTGTGGCTGGTTTTGCATCATTCTTTACTGAGCCTTATTTGACTTGCTTAAAACCAAGCTCAACTGTAAAGACTCCTTGTGCACTCTGGAATACCTACGGAGAGTTGGACTTATTTTTTAGTTGGAATCGGTGTTGCCAAGTTAACTTGCAAAGCGCTTGCCCAGTCGTCTCTCCCTCTGGCAGCGTTTTAATTTTAGAAGTGAGGAAGTTGACGCCCAAAGGTTTTATTGTTTGCCAAATATAAATGTTTAAGAATCCTGTTGTCTAGTAATCTGCAATGTTTTCTAAATACTTAAAGGAAATAATATGCAATTTAAAATAAGCGCCTGAGACTTTGCTTCATAGCTTTCCAATCCTTCACCAACTTTGCAAAATCAGTTCTGGTTGGTCATCAGAGTCAAAACAATAGCATGGTTATTAAATTATATATTATGATAAGCTGCTAATAACACAAGATCCTTTGCTTAGGTGATTTTTAAGGATTTATTCTATGTACTTGAACAAGGGAGTGACAGAGAGAGGGACAAAGAGAAGCAGAGAAACCTGCCGATTCACTCCCCAGTGGCTGTAGCAGCCAGGACTGGGGCCAGCGGCAGCCAGGAGCTCCACGTGACTCTCCAACACCAGCTGCAGGTTCTAAGCCCGAGGGCCAGCTTCCATTCCTTTCCTTTGCACATTACCAAGGAGCAGGTGGAAGCAGAGCAGCTTCGACTTGAACTTGCTCTCTGATATGAGATGCGGGCATTGCAGGAGCTGGTTTAATGCACTGTGCTAACATCCTGTCTCCCAGGGATGTGTTTTCTGTGAGTGTCCTAGGTGTGGTAATCTTACGATCTCATCACATCTGCCAGCATTTTCTTGGTAGAGATGTTTCTTAATCTTAGTAATATTGTCCTGTCTTAGAGATTTCATTTTCATGGGCTCAGGGCAATGGCTCAGTGGCTAAATCCCTCGCCTTACACTTGCTGGGATCCCATATGGATGCCAGTTTGTGTCTTGGCTGCTCCACTTGCCATCCAGCTCCCTGCTTGTGCTGGGAAAGCAGTCGAGATTCGCTGATACCCTTGGTTGCCTGCACTCGCATGGGAGACTCAGAACAAGCTCCTGGCTCCTGGCTTCAGATCAGCTCAGCCCTGGCTGTTGCAGCCACGTTGATGTAGAACTAACAGATGGAAGATTTTTCTGTCTCTCCTTTCCTCTGTAAGTGTGTGTTTCCAGCTTTACAGATCTTTCTTTAAAAAAACTTAATTTTCATCAACTCGGGAGCGTTCTATGATTATTAATTAACAATCATCTTTTTTTATTTCTTTATTTCTGATTATTCAGATGTGAGTTAACACAGCCAATGAACCAATAAAGACAGTAAACACCTTGAAAAATTAAGTTAAGCTTTTACTTTCTATTACAGGAAATATTAATGGAGTTTGTGTGTTCTATCATGATTCCTTCTGTGTCCAAACTAAGTTTGATTACTTGTGTCTAGGTCATCTTTTCCTCTTGATCTGGAAAACACAGCACTTGAACTCCTGCATTTAAGGGTAACGAGGAACACAACATTTACAGTTTTAGTTAACTAATGTGTCTTCATAGCTACTTGATATCAGCGTGATGATGAAGCAAATTCTCTAAGGAAAATTACAAATTATGCAATGATGTGCCCTTGGGCACAGAATATCGGTTAGGATAGGCTAGACATTTCACGTGTATTACCCATTGTATGTTCACAGCAAATCCAGGTAGTGAGTTTTATTTTACTTAACTTTCCTACCAGGAAATGAAGGCCCAGGAAGAGAAAGGTAACACAACTGATAAAGATGGAGATCTTTGCACTTTCTCTGCTTCTTTGCATCACTCCGCCTCCTCCTTTGACATGAATCGGTGACGTGGACACCATGCTCCCTTTTGCAAAGCCATCCTGATTTGGACGAGACGAGACAGGCTGGTGTTTAAAGGGAAGGTAGATCAGGCGCAAAGGCCTTGAGGAATACAGGCACACAGCTCAGATGTTTTTGGTTCACATTTGCCTGGTAGGGACCAGAACTAATTTCAGTTGGGTTTATAATACAGTTTTACAGGGTGAAAAGCTTTGTCAAGATAGTCTTTAAAAAAAACAACAGTCAGAAGCCAATTTCCGGAACTAGGATGCTCCCCTATGTGTTTGGAGGGCTTCTCTCCTTCTCTTAACCTTCCTGGAACTTGTTTTTTTCCCTTCCTCCCACCCTCTTTTAAACTTCTCTGAAGAATGTTTTTTTTTTTTTTGCTCAGGCAACTGTGTGGTCACCCCAGTCACGGTAGAGATGCATCACTGATGGATTTCACAGGCCCGGTGCCTACCTGTGGCTCTGTAAGCTGGCATGAGGGCAAGTGGCTTTATGTGGACTTTACCTAGGCCAGAAAGCAAGGTGACAGCATGGCAAAACTGAAGTGTGGCGATAACTAATGATTTTTGTCCAGTGAGGAAAATCCCCACAAGTGATAAATACTTATCATAGATAGGATGGACAGGGCAACTTGCTTCTTTGTTGTTTAATATTTTCTTTGTTGTTTAATATTTTTAATAGAGGTTTATAGATACGGGGGGCATCAACCCTCCTTCTCTCTCTCCTCCTTCCATAGATTCTCCTCCTATTATTTTTCCCCATGTCATTACAATGGCATAATCATTCATTTCTCTGTTACGAATTAACTTTTTTATACACACGTATCATGGCCTGGCAAGTGTAGGAAAAGAAAGTGTAGTAATACAATGTAATTGTGAAATAAAAGATAATAAAGGGAATCTTACTATTATTTGACAGTGAAGAGGTATGCTGTATTCTTTCACTATTTTCCAGTGTGTTGACCTCCCTTACAAAGCTTATAGGGTTTTTGTATACTGTGTGTGTTAGTTCTCACATATCAGAAAGCACATATGAAAATTTGTCTTATGCCTGGCTAATTTTACTAAACCTAATGGTTGCTATCTGGGGTCCATTTTGCGGAAAATTGTAAGATTTCATTCTTTTTATGGCTGAGTAGTATTCCATGGAATAACATACCACCTTTTCTTTATTCAGTAATTCTGTTGATGGATTCTGGGCTGTTTTTTTATCTTAGCTGTTGGGAATTACGCTGCTGTAAGCATGGGGTTTCAGGTCCCTCTCTCATCCATAGATTTTGCTGCATTCTGACATATTCCCAGGAGTAAGATGGTTAGGTCAAATGGTAGACCTGTTGTCAGTTTTCTGGGAACTCTCCATGCTGATTTCCATAATGGTTGCACAACGGAGGATCTGCTTTAAAACCTGTGCCAGGCTCATGGATAGTAGTACCCAAGCACACCTTAGCCTAAACATGCGAACAGGAAAAGGTGGATTTTTTTTCAAACACATCACTAAATGTGTCATCCTTTTATACCAAAAAAACCCCTTGCATTCCCTGATGCAGGCAACATTGGTTTGAGAGAATGGTTGTGATTTACCCAAACTATGATTTCTTTTTTGAGACTCTGCCAGTTCCTGGTAGAAGCCAGGAAATATATTTTTAGGCTTCTCTAACTCGGGCTGAGGGGATTGTGCACCTCCTAATGGTTGTCATCTAATGGATATAAATAGATGCTTTAAAAAGACAAGCCATATGCTTTATAGTGGTTACTTTATTTAATTCCTGATTTGATGCACTGGCATTTTAATTCCTAAAAACCACTCTATTTAATTCATCGGGACTTCACAGTATGCATAGGAATGCTTTGTATCTTGGCTGTAGAATTATAAACAGGAATACTTACTTCCCCCTAAACTGTGATGAAGTCAAATGTTAGGGCTTGTACTGAGTCTTTTCTCAAGCTGATTTTTAGGATTGGAAACAAAAGCTCTCTGAAACACAAAATGCAGAGTAACACAAAATGGTTGTCATGTATTCATGTAGTGCAATTTACATTTTGTCATCGTGTCACCTATTGCCTAGGTTTTAAATGTGGTTCTCTAATTTTTGAAGATTTTTCGCAGTTTTTTTTTTACTAATTGAGATTAGATTTACATATATTTTAATCAGAATTTTTTTCTAGTAAGAATTAACCTGACAAATTTACAGTGGACATATTTTACATTAGTCTTAAACCAAGTTGCATGTTCATGAGGTTCGCAAAACCGAGAAGTATTGACAATATCAGTTTTTGACAAAGATGCAGATAGCTGGAATTTTCATGCATTGCTGGTGGACATACACCTTGGTTGCATCTGCTTGGCAAAACCAATTTAGTACTGTTTGTTAAAATGTCACCGTCTACTGTATCTACTGTATGCACTGAAGGCACGTGTGGATACATGTCCAGGAGAAGACAGTTATAACACGATCACACACAACTTTATTCATAATAGTCTCAAATGGCAAACGATCCCATTATGTCTCAAGAGGATAAGTAAGCCAATTGTTACATGAATATATTCATAAAACAGAATATCATTCAGCAGTAGAGAAGGAATGATGAAATCTGGATATGGATGAAATCTCTTCAATTCTATGTTGTAAAGAAGGCAGTTGAACTAATAAATGATTCCTTTGGTGAGAAGATCGAGATGAGTTCGGTGTCACCTCACTCTCCTGAGGAACGTGATGACTGGCAAGGAGCCTCTGGCAGCTCCTGGGTGAGGTGGGAGTGTTCTGGAAGTGCTGCTGTGCTTCTGGGATGTGCACACACGTGTGTGTGCTCTCACCCAGCTGCGCACCTGAGGTAAGAGCACATCCCCCTGCAGCTGCCGAGCCCCATTGCATGCCTCAAGAAACAGAAGAGGAGAGGCAGAGAGAGAGAGAGAGAGAGAGAGAGAGAATCTTCCATCTACTGCTTCACTCCCCAAAGGGCCACAGTGGCCAGAGCTGGGCCAGTCTGAATCCAGGAATCAGGAGCTTCTTTCTAGTCTCCCACATGGGTACAAGGTCCCAAGGCATTGGGCCATCCTCCATTGCTTTCCCAGGCGATAAGGAGGAAACTGGATGGGAAGTAGAGCAGCTGGGACTCAAACCAGTGCTTTTATGGGATGCTAGTGGTTACATGTGGAGGATTATCTCATTGAGTCATCACACTTGCCCCAGAGGATTTTAAAATGTAAAATGAATCATATGTATGTGTACGGGTTTCATTAGTGCAGTGTCTTTTGTTTTAGATTTATTTATTTGGGTTGAGAAAGAGATCTTCTATTCATTGCTTCACTCTCAAGTGGCAGCAGTGAAATCAGGAGCCCTGAGCTCCATCTGGGTCTCCCATCTGTGTCACGGGGCCAGAGCACTTGAGCCATCCTCTGTTGTTTTTCAAGGAATGTTAGCTGTGAGCTAGACAGAAAGAGGAACAACTGATGCTCAAACTGGCATTTGAACACGGGACACTGGCATTGTAGCTAGCAGCTTAGTGTGCTGTGCACAGCACCAGCCCCAGTGCCTTACTTCTTACATTCTCCCTGAAATTTCTACCCCTTTCACATTACCTGTTGTTGCTTTTTTTTAAAATCACAATGTACTGCAATGCTACAGCGATGTGTTTATGCTTGCGTAATAAGACACGATTATCACATGTGTATGTATGCATGAGTACATATTATATGCTCATGGATATGGACTGCCATGTATAAGCACAGATTTCTTTGTGATACAGAAATGTCAATATTTTATACACTTTTATTTTTACAATAATATTTTCCTTATCTTGTTTTCACTCATTGCATAAAACTGTTTTAAAATTCCTGTAAGTCAACTGGAATAATGCAGTGATGGTTCTATGGATCATGATATGGATATACCTTAATTTATATAACAGGTCCTGTGTGGATTAGAAAAAAAAGAACTGATCCAACCCCCTGCAAGTGCACGTGAGAAAACAACAGGTGTTGGCTTGTTTTGATTGTACCTCTATCATCCACAAGGAGACCCAGTTCAAGTTCCAGACTCCTGGCTTCTCTCTGGGCCAACTCTGCATTTGGGAATGAACCAATGAATGCAAGATTTTCTCTCTCTGTGTGCAACTCTAGTTTTCAAATAATTAAAGTAAATCTTAAAAAAATCCAAACATTGCTGCTATTTTGTCACTTAGTTTGAGCTGTGTTGTTTTCTAACATCAAAGGACAATAAATTGACACCTACTTGTCTACTCATTTGTAAGAATAAGAGACGATATACAAGACTATGAAACATCAGCAAATAGCCCATGGAGAATGAGGAAACTATGTGTGGATTGCCAGGTTTGGGAACCCAAATAAACTTCTGCTTCAGTTTCTTTTTCTGTTTTTCATGTTTGAAATTTATTTCTATAAAGGAGATCGTTTTCATGTATTTGTAACATAATAAGACTTTCCAGCCTCCTTGTACTTAATTTGTGGTGTGATATGGAGGTCTTATGTGTCCTCGAGGGGGGCGACACTGGGTGACATTAGTTAAGCTACTGCCGACCACAATGCTAGCGTCCCACTCTGGAATTCTGTTTGGAAAAACTGCTGTTCTGTCTCCAATCTGCTTTCCTGCTGGACAGTCTGTGAAAGCAGTGGAAGGTAGCTGAATTACTTGGGCCCCTGCCACCTGCTTGGGGGACCGGAGTAGAGTTCCTACTGTCTTGGCTCCAGCTTATCCTGAGTCGGATTATTATAACAATTTGGGGGAAGGGAACCATGGAATGCAAGATCTTTTTCTGAATCTTACTCAATCTTCCTTGGAAATACGTAAAATAAGTCCGTTTCTCTTTTCAAAGAAGAATGTGCAGGTGTGGTATTTGTTGTGTGAGCTTTAACTATATTCCATAGAAAGAGTTGTAAGAGCTTTGACTGTAGTCATGTAATCCTGAAAATAAGGAAATAAGATAGTATGTATTATTTTTCCCCTTTCCAGATGAGAGAATTAGGAAGCATGGGGATGATTTGCACAACGTCAGCTTACTTCTCTGTCTTCTTCCTTAGGGGACCGTGATTTCCTCAAGTATGCTGTATTACCACTCACATTGAGATCGAATAATACAGTCCTCAGGAAATGATGTGATCCTATTGTCTCTCTCTCTCTCTCTCTCACATACGCATGCATGCGTGTATACACACACACACACACACACAAAACCAGAACACTAAAACTCAACAACAAAAGATGAGACTGGTGTGGTGGCGTATCAAGCCTTTGAAGTGCTCCAGCATCCCACATAAGTACCAATTTGAGTCCTGGCTGCTTCAGGTTTGGTCCAGCTCTCTGCTTATGGTCTAGAGAAGCAGTGGAGGATACCCCAAATTCTGGATCCATGGACCTATGTGAGAGACATGGAAGAGGCTCCTGGCTCCTGGTGTTAGATTGACTCAGCTCTGGTTGTTACATTTGAGGGGAAAAGCAGCCGATAGAAGATTTGTCTGTGCCTGCTTCTCTCTGTAATATCTATCTTTCCAATAAAAATACATCTTAAAAAGACATGCGATATATGTTTGAGTAGTTATTTAAATATAAGAAGTTGTCCCAAAATGTAGTGATTAAATACCGCCTGTGGTTTCGGCGGCAATCTGCAAACTGCCATCAGATCTGGGCTCAGCTGGGGGACTTTTCTGCTTCAAGTGGACTCTCTCCAGCGCCTGTGATAGCTGCTGAGTCGCTCTAGAGGCTGTCATCTAGGATAATAGGAGTTACTCAGCCATGAGGATCTCACCTTCTGATCGGGTCTATCGGGTTTACATAAAATGCTGATGGAGGCGGATTTAAGAGGGAAAATAAGAAATATTCTAGAAAGGTTGAGGCTTACAGGTAGAACTGGCTTCAGGTGGTCGGTCCATCATAATCTCCAGGTCAAAACAAGTCATGAGTTGTCCACAAACTGAACTGTTTTTTTAAAGATTTATTTATTTTTATTGGAAAGTCAGATATACAGAGAGGAAGATCTTCCATCTGCTGAGTCACTCCCCAAGTTGCCGCATCGGCCAGCACTAAGCCAATCTGAAGTCAGGAGCCCAAGCTTTTTCCAGGTCTCCCACACGGGTACAGGGCCCCAAGGCTTTGGGCCATCTTTGACTGCACCCTTAGGCCGCAAGCAGGGAGCTGGATGGGAAGCAGGGCTTCCGGGACACGAATCCACAACCACATGGGATCCTGGTGCGTGCCAGGCAAAGACTTTACCCACTAGGCCAGTGCGCCAGGCCCCAGATTGAACTTCTTAATGTAAATTGTTGCGGATCACATGAGAGTAGGCAAAGATGGAGAGTGAAAATTGCAACTGTAAACACATCTATGCCACATTAATTGCATGGTACAAATCTTTAGTAGCATGGTGTAGATGTATGTATGTTTGCATGCATGTATGCAAGTGTATTCTATGAATACTTCTGTGTGTATCCTTTTGTTTGCACGGAGCTGGGGAGTTCATTGGGGGTGGGGATTGGATTTTATTATGAGCTAATGGCTTCCTTCCTCTTAGTTCCTAAAATATGTTTTAGAATTACCCTTATATTCTTGCAGTCCTCTGTGCCACGAATTTTACTCTTCTCAGACTGTCAGAAGACAAAAGATTTTGCTATAGTTTTTCAAAGTAATAGGATTTACTGCTACAATTTAAGTATCAAAACCAAATTCTGTTACCTGGATGGCTTATAATACACGTAAAAATTTTCCAAAGACATTTGTGTTTGGTTCCCAGGACAAATAGTGCAAGAATTCCTCTCTTAGTCCCCCCCACCCCACCATCTTTCTGAAGAAAGACATGCATTTCTCCCATGAGCAGAGTGTTATATCAAAGTATCTGTCAGTTTCGTACTGGGTTAATCGACTGGGATTTATGAGTTTTTTGGTTCTTGGCCCTCAGCCATGAAGATTGTCTAATTTGATTTTCAGATTGTTCCAAGTTTTTGTAGGAACCGTGTCTCTCGCTCTCTTTTTAAGGTTTAAAATGAAACCTTAACTCATCTATTCAACCTGACAGCTCTTTCAGGAGGCCTGTTTTCATGGAACCACAACGGTGTCTTTTTACACGAAATTTAAGAAAACTGTGTCATATTAGGCTCTTAATGACTGATATCTGTTTCCTCCGTTTAGTTTTGGTTTCAGTTACATGGTATAGTAAATGCAAACATGGATTCGGGACACAGCCAGATTGCATTCAGATTTCAATTCGGCAAGATAATTGAATGCAACTCACAGCCTGCACCCATGCACACACACCGTCCCTGGAACAGCGTTCTAAGTGCTAGAGAAATGGTTATCACCGGAACTCTTGAAAACAAGGGGCTGCGTAGCACATGGCTTGCTTCAGTCAGATCAGGAGAGCGACCACATAGCAAGTGGATTACTTGTGCTCATGTTCAAGTGCTTCTCTACCTTAACGTTGCGTTTTCCTTCTAGCGCCCCGATGGTGCGTGTTGACCCTTGGTGAAGAGCCAATGAAATAATTACATGCTATGTCTAGTGCAGGGTCTGGAAAGAGTAACTGCTCTGTAAATATTAGCTTTCTTCTTCTCACACTCCCTCCCCTGCTGGGTACAGTTCGCTCCTGAACACACCTTTAGCTTTCAGCTGGGTTGCTCAGAAGCAGACTCAGGCCAGGATCATGTACAGGGGATTTATTAGGGCAGGGATTCAGAGAAGAATGGCGGACTCCATGCGATGCTCTGCAGTAGAAAGGCTCTCTTAGGTTCTGCTTGAGGCTCGGCAGCTTGGGTTTCCTGTGGCTGCACCAGTCACTGACTGTGAGCCAGCAAGTGGCACGGGACTTCCCAGGCCTTCAGCTCTGCACGCCATTTGGACGGTTGCAGTAGCCTAAGGGAAGCCCTGACTGTTACTGGTGCAAGCACTTGGAAACCAAGCCTGCAGAAGCAAGGACTGGGTGGACAGAGCCTGTGAAAGGGGTGGAGGTTATAGATATGTGGGTAAACATATATGTATGTTTACATACATATGTAAATAGATGAACATATATATATATACACACACACTTATTCTTATAAATGAGCTGTATAATGGAAACTAGCATACTGGGAAGTGAAGATAATATTGCAGTATATACCTCTAATCCCAAGCAAAAACAGGACTCCCAAGGAAACTGCTAAGCATATATGGACATTATCCTAGTAGACTTTCTACCGTTGTCTGTACCTGCAATGCCATGCTACACTTCCACTGCAGAATGTTGCACTTGTGACTGTTGCTAAAGGACTATACAATTGTAATAGTATGGGGGGACAGTAGTGGAGGGTGGACAATAGGGAGGGAAGAAGGGAAGTAGTGAATGCCTATATCTACAGAACTGGATCGTGGAAGATGATAATCATTTTAAATAAATTAAAAGGGATAGCGGTGGCTGGGTCGTTGCATAGTGTTTATAGGGAGCAGATAAACGAATCTCTTACTGAAATGGTGGCCTTCTGATGGAGGAGGCAAAACCATCACTTAGGTCAAAGTCACACATTATTCTTGGAAGCAGCTACTAAAACAGTAGCGTTCAACACAAATGAGGCCCATCTCTGAAGCCCAAATACCCAGAAAATCTGTCTCGAGCTTCAACCTCTACAGTTAGTCTTCTGCCAGTTAGTCTTCATTGTCTGAATTTTCCCTGTATTCTACAAAGGAAGACAGTATGCAAGAGTAAATTTTAATAGTATACGTAAGGGCCAACACAGTAACTTTTTTGGCTCATCCTCAGCCTGCAAGCACCAGCATCCCATATGGGCACAAGTTCGTGTCCTGGCTATTCCATTTCCCTTCCAGTTCCTTGTGTATGAAAGAAAATAGTATCCATAGTGGAATAAAACAGTTGGTGATTACTTCTCAAGTTCTATGGAATAATTCCTCTTAGAAAATGGAGGTACTTGGGCCCGGCGCGGTGGCGCAAGTGGTTAAGGTCCTCACCTTGCACGCCCAGGATCCCATATGGGCGCCGGTTCTAATCCCGGCAGCCCCGCTTCCCTTCCAGCTCCCTGCCTGTGGCCTGGGAAAGCAGTCGAGGACAGCCCAAAGCTTTGGGAACCTGCACCCACGTGGGAGACCCGGAAGAGGCTCCTGGCTTTGGATCAGCATAGTATCGGCCTGTTGTGCTCACTTGGGGAGTGAATCATCGGACGGAAGATCTTCCTCTCTGTCTCTCCTCTCTGTATATCCGCCTTTCCAATAAAAAAAAAATAAATCTTTAAAAAAAAAGAAAATGGAGGTACTGAGAGCCTTACTTGTAAAGAGGAAAAGGCTTTTATTTTTCTAAGGCTTTTAGGAAAGACCTCCTGAGAGGAATGAGAGGCATTTAGGAAAATTTCAGGATTCAAAAGAAATTTTTAAAGTCTTTTATGAAATGAAATACAAAGTGCATCATTATATCTGCTTAGCAATGAAAGATTCTGAATGCAGAGATCCTCACATGTCAGCTTTAATTGGGAAATGCAAAAATGAAAAAAGTCTGAGAATTTAGTTTGATTAATAAGTGGAGTTACTAGAAATAGTCTTTGACATCCTAAAAAAAGGCATTTATATTTGAGAAGTGATGATCTGTATCTCGGCATAATCGTTTCTGGTGTGCCTCCTTTGGGGTCTGTTGGGCAATCAGCAATCACTGGTAAGCGATTTTGAGGACTTTCAGAGTATTTTAAAGAAATACCTTGTAATCATTATCCTTGGTTAAGGATGTGTCCATCCTTAACTGGAATAATTGCAAAGAGAATTGTAAGCCACATAAGAACTGAAACTAGTCTTAAACATTGACTAGTGGCACCATTCCAGCATTTGTTAGGGAAGCTATTGAAATGAAACAGCCAGCTTTGAAACCATTTTGATGGACAGAGCGTTTTGTCAATGGAGAACTCACTCTCCTTTGATCTGTGATGCCCTGTGATGTTAGGTCATTCCATCCTAAAGCCTGGGTCTCCATGAGCCAGAGCCATGCCTTCCTGGATGCCAGGCTGAAGTGGCAGAGATGGGACAGCCTGCCTGTGTATGTGACTCCTGGGAGTCCCCCAGCCAGAAGGCCTGAGTCTCAGTTTGTTGCTTTTGATTGTTGGCAGATTGCTGTCTGTGACACTTTGTGGATGTGACTGAATGTATTAGCTGGTCCCTCCTTTAATTATCCATGCTTCCAGTGTGGAGTTTATCACCATAAGGGCAGTGGATTAGAGGCTGAAGTCTGCTGCCAGGGATGTTCTGTCGTTGTTTTTGGTGCGAGGAATTAAGAGCAAGGCCAAGTCTCTTCAGTTTTGAGCTTAGTACATTCAGTGGAGAATTACCCGAGAAGGAGTCCATGTTCCTCGGCACAGCTTGGAGAGAAAACACAGGGTATTATTGCAAACCGGGATCTACATTAAGGCTATCATTCCAAATCTGATGGTTTGATTCCTAGATCTGTGATAACCTGATACTGAGGATGTTGCGTGCAGGCTTACAGCCAGGGTAGTCACAAAGGCAGTCTTACTCGTTTAATGTTTCTTCTGTAATACTTTTAAGTTTCTATTCATTGATGAAAGAGATCGTTTATTCACCATATAGCTTAGACTGCTGCTGTAGAAACCTGTGTCCTGCACGTGACGCATCTTTTATTTTTGCTTTATTATGTCATCTGTCAATGCTGGTGATTTTATGCCTTGGTTGACGTTGCACCTAGAAGGTGTTTTACTGTTTTCTTTGCTGTATCTTATGCCATCTTTGGGTGGCTTTTTAATGTCTTATGTTCCAACTCCCCTAATCAACTTCCTAGGTTAGGAAAAGCAGCCGATAGAGGTTACTGGCATAAGTTCCATTTTCAACTTCTTGGTGAACAGATACATTTAATCTTCCTTTCTTTCTTGTCAGTCAACAAATATTTGTTGAGCCCCAACAACATACCAGAGGCTCTGCTGGCTGCTGGGTCAGGAGAACAAGAAATACGATGTATTTCATCTTTTCATTCAGGCTGTCAGTCCACAAATATTGATTGAGCCTACAGTATGCCCAGACCTGGCCAGCCGCTGGGGTTTCAGAGATGTGAAGGCGTAACTTCTTTTTATTCTCTGAAGTTGGGGAAGTGGCACAAACCAAAGCAAAATGGTAGATGTAGGTTATGTAGTCTGAGTGTTTTAGTCTGTCCAGGCAGTGATAATAAAAATACATTAGACCGATGATTTGTAAAGGAGAGAAATTTTCTGTTCCCAGGAAGGGAGGCCGGGGAGTCCAAACAGCCAGCGGACTCCATGCATGGCAAAGGCGACACCTTTGGCCTGTGTGTTTACAAAGCAGAAAAACAGGAGGATAAATCAACCCCTTCAAACCTTTCTTATATTGGGACAAATCCCAATCCTGCAGGGGAATCTCTCCTGCCACTGTCACCACCCCCAAGGCCTCCCCTTTATAATTCTATCATAATGAAGATTGACTTTCTTCATTTGAACTTCAAAGATACAACATTCTATCCACAGCACTGACGGAGAGGCAGGCCAGGGACAGTGGTATCTTCAGGGAGAAATACTCTACAGCTACAGGCAAGCCTGGAGGGCGGCCTTGGGGCTGATGCTTCACATTTATAGAGGGGTTTTCCCTGGGATACAGGACATACAGTGTGTTATAAGGGGAAACAATATAGTCAGAAGGGAGCAGAGCTTCTGAGTTCCTAGAGAATGATGCCTAAGTTCAGGAGAATCTGAAGATGAGAATCGTCATTTGCTGGGGGTCAGATCAGAAAGAACAGGTGGATGGCATTCAAAGTGACGCCAACATTTCCTGCGGTTGTTACAAAACAGTATGTCTTGCTAGGAGTCTCGCCGTGTTGTCAAGAAAACCAGAAAGGGAATTTGCCAACTCAGCTTACATGTTTGCACATGAGCCACAAACCCATCTCTGCTTGCTCCCAAACCCTTCAGGATGTGCAAAGATTTTGTGATGACGGAATCATTAGTAACATCACTTGTTGGCTGCTTTAAACAACTCTGAGAATGGACAATGCCCGTAAAAGAAGGATCCAGCCATGGACTTAGTCATCTGGGAGTATTTTCTCACTTGTGAATCGATGCTGACAGCTTCCAGAGGTCTCTGAGCCATGTTTTACTCGGGAGTTTAAACAGGTCTCCAGATGTTCAAGGCACACTTGAGAGTGATGTCAAGGTAATACGTGAGATGAAGGAGGGAGAAAAGATATTTCCACTAACATAGGCTAACCTGGAAAGCAAGAAAAGCTGGGGAGGAACTTTAGAAGCATCTGACCCTATTGCCCAAGTCCTTAGAGGTCTTGGGTCCTGGGTGACCCCCGTGGGGCCTTGCAGCTCGTGGGCTCAGCATTCTATTAGCATGTGACTCAGGCAGTGCTGGCTGGACTTGGGGTCAGTATGCCTGAGTGCTGACGCAGCATGCGTGGGGCTGCTCCGGGCTGCTGACCGGACTTGGGGTCAGTATGCCTGAGTGCTGATGATGCGTGCGTGGGGCTGATCTGGGCTGCTGACCGGACTTGGGGTCAGTATGCCTGAGTGCTGATGAAGCGTGCGTGGGGCTGATCTGGGCTGCTGGCCGGACTTGGGGTCAGTATGCCTGAGTGCTGATGAAGCGTGTGTGGGGCTGATCCAGGCTGCTGTCACAGAGGCCGTTTCTTGCTGTACTCCTTCTCTTATCCCTGTGGAGTGTTTGGAATGGAGGAATAGAGGATGAAAAGCAGGGCATATCACTTGATAATGACTAATTCTCATCCAGTGATCTCATCTAACATGAGAATCAATGTGAGCTTCATTTTGATGAAAATTAGAGTTTTATTAAATAGCTGTTTCATGCATAAGCAATGTAGCAGGACCACACCATTTCTAAGGTTGCTTTTAATAATACCTCATTAGCACTCCAAGGCAAATTGAATTCTCACTTGATTAACCCTCCCACCATCCCTCATTCATCTTTTCTGTATAGAGCACTGTGGGGAGAATTTCAATGGACAACATCCTTACTGTTTCATAGAGAAGTTTGCACACAGCGCTGTGTCTTCCTCCCATGGATATAGTATCAGTTGGATAGTCTTGAGGCAAAATACTTTTTTTTTTAATATTTGTTTATTTTTTTACATAGGAGTGGTGCTGGGGAGAGAGAGGTCTTCCATTTGCTGATTCAAATGGTTGCAAGGGCCAGAGCTGAGCTGATATGAAGCGTGAAGCCAGGAGATTCTTCCTGGCCTTCCACGTGGGTGCAGGGACCCAAGGCCTTTTCCGTCCTCTGTAGCGTTTCCAAGGCATAAGCAGAGAGCTGGGTTGGAAATGGAGCATCTGGGACACCAACCAGGGTCCATATGGGATGCTGGCATTGGCATATGGAGGATTAGCCTGTTACACCATTGTACTGGCTCCAAAATACTTTCTGTTTTTTAAAAAAGATGTATTTATTTGAAAGTCAGAGTTATACAAAGAGATGGAGAGAAAGAAAGGGAAGAAGGGAGGGTTGGAGGGAGAAGTGAAAGGAGAAAGGGAGGGAAAAAAAGAAGGAGAAAGGGAGGAAGGAAGGAAGGAAGGAAGGAAGGAAGGAAGGAAGGAAGGAAGGAAAGGAGAGATCTTTCATCTGCTATTTCACTCCTTGAGTTGTCCACAACAACCAGTGCTGGGCCAGGCCCAACGCCAGGAGTTAAGCTTTCCTTCTAGGTCTTCTTTATGGGTGGCAGGCTCCCAAGTTCTTGGGTCACAGTCTGCCACTTTTCACAGGTGCATTAGTCGGGAGCTGGATTGGAAGCAAAGGCAGCCAGGACTCAAATTAGCACCTATGTGGGATTCTAATCAATTTAATTTTAGTCCTCAAATTAAATTTAATCCCCAAATGCCTATAGCAGTCAAGGCTGTTCTGAGTGGCTGGAATACCCCACGGGTCTTCATGTGATTGGTGGGGAACCGGGTACTTGAGCCGTCACCTGTTCTCTCAATGCACATTATGCATAAGGTGTTATTGGAAGAAGAGTTGAGTTTGATATTTGACTCCCTACACTGCAGTATGCAGTGTGGGCATCCCAAGCAGTGGTGTAACTGCTACCACAGACCAATAAATCTATTTGTGTACAACCATATCTGTTCATTTGCTGTTCATGAATTCTGAACTTGATAATTTCTCTTGACCTTGACTCTAAGTGGTAAGTTTTAAACCGTTTGAAAACAGCAGACTAGTAAGGTTGAATTGTTTTATATGGCATGAGAAGCTGGTTGGTTCAAATGATGTGAACATTTTCTAGAGAATACCTACATATCATGCATCCAAATCTAACTAAGTTAGCAGGACATGGGAAAATGGTGTGGTATGTCTTAGAGGCTGAAAATTTAGTTAATCTTGAGTAATAAAATTACCAATCTACCTGGAATTGAACTTAATTGCACAGTATTGTATTTCTTTTGCCAGTTAGCCCAGTGTAAGTTTGAGGCAATCTATTTGAAAAACGCTTGGTAATCTGTGAAGTGCAAGGCAGTTGTTAATCGTTGTCAAGACTGTATTGGAAAAACTACCTGTGGCCACTCACAATGGAGAAAAATGTCTTAACAGTGAGCGAAGAACAGCTCAACCCTTAGGCAAGTGTTTTATCATCAAAACGTTTTGCAATGACTGTGATTCATAGCAGATGAAAACTAACTCCAGTGTTGTTCAAGCTCGAGAGCTTGACCCATGAGTAAGTTGCGAAATCAGTGTGTTGACTGGGGACCAGCATTTAAAGAAAATGGACAGTCAGACAGAAGGTAAGAGAATATAGAGAAAGATAACAGAGAGCAATAATTACAACTTGCAATCATACATGTATATATAAGTAAAAATTGACTTGCATGAAAAGTGGATGGAAATATAAAATGTTCTAATTATGAATTATTGCCTCAAAATAAAGCAAGTGTGAGGCACTGTTATTGCCCTAATCATTATTTTAAAAGATTTTAAGATCATTAAAGTTGTCCTTGGATTTAGCAATTGTTATATTTAATTGAAATTGTCACCAAATGGTAAAGCTTTTATGCAACACATGCTCATTAGTGCTGAATCCATAAAGAGCATAAATGTTTAGCCACTAATATCCTTCTCGTAAACATTGAGTGATTGAAGACTTCTGGGTATCCAGTTCAGTTCACATTTGTTTAGTATTGGGAATATACAAGAATACAACCAGGAAAAGAAATTAAGACCATGTAATTATATTTTATGTTAAATAATGGTTTATTTTCTTCTGTAGCATATAACTATTTCATAAAGAATTTATGCTTAACAGGATGTATAAATTTTAAAATATGATTTGATGATTAGTCCATGCATTTCTGTAACAGACCCTATCAGTTAACTCACATTGTATTAAAAAATCATCTACCCTAAACATCAACCACTTGTTGCTAATTTTGTAGCTCAGCAGTGTATGTGGGACAACCCTGGGTGGCTCTTCCAGGTAGTAGTGACCGCTGCAGGTCTGTGGTCAGCCATGCGTTGTGAGGGCACAGTGTTCTGAGAGCCAGCTGGCTGTTGGCGGGTGGGGGACTACTTCTGTTTTTCTCTGCCCTGATGGTCTTTCATCCTTGACAGATGAGGAACCGAAGTACTCGAGGCCAAGCCTTTCCAGAGGCCAGAGGCCAGGCTGAGAGTGTGGAAAGCAGGTGGACGCTTACAAGGGAACTGGTTTGATGTGACAGGATCCTGCTGGCTAATGCAAGTCACAGCCAGCCCAGATTTACGATGTGGGAAAAAACCGGCTCTATGTGTCAAAGGGAGAAATGGCAAAGTCGCCAGGCAGTGGGCAGAGGCACAAGGAGGACATTGATTGGGGCATTCAATGCAATGAACGTGCTGTTAGCATTTTCCTTCCTTTTCCACTGGAGCTATAGAGAGGAATCCATGAGATGGATCATCCTGAAGACCCTCTTGCTTGCTTAGGCTGAGCTCACAGTAAAAAGATTAATGTGAAAATTAGTCTCATTCATGTATTAATAAGTAGAGCATTTGCTTAAACTGGGCAATTTTTCTCTCGATTTGATTATAATGAATAGTATATTGAGTCTAATATTGCAACCAGAATGATTGTATTTGCACTGAGATTCTCTGCAGCTTGGGTATTGAACTGGGTAATTTACCAGAAGGATAAATAGAATTGCAAATCCAGTCAAATTCTATCTGTTGAGCCCGTGATCTAAAGGGGTCCTTATACTTGTGTTTTTCTTCCCTGGGTCCTTAAAATCCTAGTTGATGGATGTTTTCTGAGGCAACTGTAGGGTGTAGTTGTAATATTCAACTCAAAATTTGGGCCAGAATGGCTAGCATTATTTTTAAAGCTTAAGGATGAAATGAATGTATTCTGCTAAGATTAGGTTCGTTGGGAAAAGCTAGAAATAACCAGGGTGGTGCTAGGATGATTTTTGCCTAATCATTTGTTTGTTGTTGAACCGTTTAGAAAGGAAATGGTAAATGAAATTAGAAACCATCGTGCTACATATCTACTCAGGTAGTAACAATTTTATAAGGAAAAAAGCCAAGCTAAATATGGCATCCGCATGTACTGACCTGCCCTGTGAATTCGGCATTCGAGTACAATTTGCAAGATAATCTTACAGAAATATTTAGGATGACTGACCGACTCCAAGGACAGACTGCTCGACTTTGAATTTGTAATCTGGATGCTCCTGTGTGTTATCCATCACTTCATCTTCCTACACTTGCCAGTAGAACCAAGGTATCTTTTCTACATTTTAAGATTGTTGCTCAATTAGTCTGTGTGTGTGGTAGGCACACACAGTGACAAGTACATGGTGGATAGTGTTTAACTCTCATTGTTGGCTTTTGTATCAATATTCATATATTCTCACCAATTCATTCCCCACTAGTTTGAATTCGTGTGCCGGGTCCCGGGGTGGAAGCAGTTACCCAGGTATTTGAACTTTCAGACGATCACCCCAATCAAGCCCTTAAATGCGCAGATGGCGGCAGCATTCGCAAAGGGCATGTTAGGTTTGAGACGCATTCTTAAAGTCTGTGAGAATTGCTTGATTCTTTAAACGCGCATTGGCTCTGTATACTTGAGAGGGAAAGACACAGAGGTAGGGAGTGCCACTCTGCACTGATCCTCTTCTGGGACAGCCCGGAACAGCAAGGAGCTGGCCAGCTCCCGTGTGTGCAAGGCACTGAACCGACTGGAACCTACATCTGCCCTCCCACCAGGTACCTGCTGGAACTGGGGGCTGGAAGGTTGGGTGTGAAAACACACATTCTGGTGCATGGTGCAAGCATCCCCAGGGCCACCTTAACCACTACACCAAATGATTTTAGATTTTCTTCTCCCCACCAAAGGAAAAGTCGTTAGACGCATCCATATGCTTACTGAACAAAAGTGCACAACTTTTAAGCTCTTAACTAAAATGTGTTGAATTAACTGGATTTACTCCAGTTGAAACATAGCCTCTCTGTTTCCTGAAAACAGAGATTTCCCAACATGATGGAAGCCGGGCCTTTCAAGAGCGGGTGTATATAAACAGTACGTGAAGTCTAAAGAAGTGACACATTCTTCGCTGTTGTAACATTTCAGTCTTAAAAGAGAGGATTCTGATTGTCTGCTGAAAATGTTCCAACCGTGATGTTGATTGAACTCTGCCACGAAGACCACAAAGCGGTAATAAACTTCTCTGTGGATCCTTGGACCCTCAGAAGAGGGTGAACAGGCAGTGTGAGTCCAGCGATTGTTTGTGCTCTCCACTTGGTTCCTCTTGATTCAGCCTAATGGTGGATTTGCGTTTACTGTAGAAACAGCATACTATGTAGTAACACAGCTTTGCCAAATGCATTTCATTTACCCACTTAATAAATCCATCCTGTCTTCAACCTTTCTCTAATAAGCGGTGGACAAAAGCAGTCTCATTGATATATATTAGACTTAGTAACGAAGCATCTATCACATGTTAAAATTATTTTCTAAAGGACAGAAACACTTTGAGTTCAAAATTCTGATTTTGGCATGTTCGAAATGGGCAGGGTTGTCACAGTTATCAATAAATGTTTCAAGCTAATTGATGTTATTTCTGGCATTCTATTGCAGAGTGTCTGTTGCTAACTTGTGCCTTTTATTTTCTATTTTAAAATTTTGGATATAACATAAAAATATAATTTACCTATGTGAGTCCACATTTTGGTAAGCATTACATATTGTTTATACTCATGTGGAAATGAGAATTGCATTTCATCAGTGGGAAATTTAGTGAGACTGTTTTTTCTAAAAAAAAAAGAAATGTTTAAATGTTCAGTTTCATTTTTTGAGTTTCTTGCGTTGCCCAAAAATTTATGGTGTGTTTTAGGTCTGCCTGTTATGACACAATGGCGTGTTGAGTGTCCTAAACAAGAGGCATTTGTTTCTCCCATTTCTGAAGGTCAGGAATTCTGGGGGAAAGCTGCTGCTGACTTGACAGTTAGGTGCACGTTAGTGGACGGAAGCAACGAGGACTGGACTTTCTTTAAAGACTTCTTTATGTGGAAGTCAGACTCACAGAGAAAGGGAGAGACCAGCCTTTCATGAGGTGGTTTATTCCCCGGATGGTCACAAAGACCAGAGATGGGCCGGATGAAGCCGGGAGCCAGAAATCTCACCTGGGTCTCCTGCCCATGCTTTGCGGACACGTTTCCTAAGCCATTGGCAGGGAGTTGAGTTGGACGTGGAACAGCTGGGGCACAAGCTGGGGCACAAGCTGGGGCCCATAAAGCATGCTGGCATCAAAGGCAGTGGTTTCCCTGGCTCTGTCACAATGCTGACCCCAGGATTGGAAATAATAGAAAATATGCATTGCATTTGTCTGTAGTGTGCGAAGACCATTTTTTTCCTGTTGTTATCACCTAAACACTGCAGTGGAAAACCAACTTGCATAACATTACATTGTCTTAGGTTATGTGTTAAAATAATCTGGGGATGTTTAAAATCTATATGCATATGTTATGTACACGGACTGTGCCATTTTATGCCAAAGATTTTGAACAACTCATGAAGAATATCTAACATGCCTGAATTTTAGAAATTTTCTATGCCAAACCGTATTTATCTTTTTATTGTATTTTCCGTGAGCTTTTGATTCCTTTCCTGTAAGACACGTCAACACCTTTAGAGTTTTGTAACTGTAGGTGTTTCTGCAATCAAGAGACAACGCTGTGTACAACTGCCTTCCACAGTGGAGTTCCATGGCTTTCTGTGTGTGGGAGGATAAAGCAAAACCTGTTTTCCTCTTCTTGTTTTTGAAATTATTTATTTAGAAGGAAAGACAATGAGAGGTCTTGCATCTGTGGGTCCACTCCCCAGATTGCCACAATGGTAGGAGCTGAGCTGAGCTGAAAATGGAAAATGGGAGCGTCTTTGTCGTTTCCCACATTGGTGCACGGGTCCAAGGACTTGGGTCATCTTTCTCTGCTTTCCCAGGCCATAAGCAGAGGGTTTGATTGGAAGTGGAGCAGCTGGAACACAAGCCAGTACTCCTATGAGATGCCAGCACTGCAGCCAGAGGATTAGCATACTTCACCACTGCTCTGCCCCCATTTTCTGCTTATAAGGAAAGGCCTTTCCTTATAACCAGCAGGAGAGTTCCATCCTTATGACCTAATATAAACCCAATTACTTCCCAAAGGCCCGCCTGGCCAGATACTGTGGATGAACATTCAATCCATTCCACACTGCAGGTGTGGTCAGAGGTATTGGAGTCAGCATCAGAAGCAGCTTGTCTGCATGTCCACGTCAGCCATGCTGTCGACTGAGTAACCTTATACAAGTTCCTTCAACTGCTTGTCGAATACGCTTTCATTCTTTCCTATTCAAATTATAATTTAAAGAATCATCCATCTATAGTGCGGAGGGTGTTTCCTCGTACTGCGTCTGTTGATTGAATTTTATTCAGTAGAAATTGTAGTTTGTCTTCTATGTACCAGAAAAGTGGAGGATTCAGTTCTCATTGTGTGTGTATGCAGCTGTCAATATGTGTATTTCTCTGCTGCTTGATTAGGATTATTGATTAATGTGGGGTAGAAGGTCAAGATTTATCAGCATGAAAGTGAATTTTTACATCAGCAGAGGATGGATGTAAAGTTCCGTTCCGAAAGCCTGGAGTTTTTCTTCAGCTTCCTTCCTGGTGCTCTGGGGAAGTGTGGCCATTCCTCGTTTTCTGGCAGCATGTGTGTCTGGGAAAGCAATATGGGAACTGGGGAACGGCTGACAAAGAGGTCCTCATCTCGGAGAGAATCCAATGATGTTGGATAACTTCCATTTTCCTCACAGTGTCTCTAACTTTGAGTATAGTTCACAGTGGCAGGCACACCTGGGGTCAACCACAGCTCCACCACTTGTATAATCACGATCTGTTGATAAAGAGTTTGTTTTCTCATCCTCAAAAATGGGAATAACAAGGCCTGGCATGATAGCCTAGCAGCTAAAGTCCTCGCCTTGTACTTGTTGGGATCCCATATGGGTGCGATTTGTGTCCCGGCTGCTCCACTTCCCACCCAGCTCCCTGCTTGTGACCTGGGAAGGCAGTCAAGGATGGCCCAAAGCCTTGGGACCCTGTATCCATGTGGACACGTGGAAGAAGCTCCTGGCTCCTGGCTCCTGGCTTCGGATTGGCGCAGCTCCAGCCATTGCAGTCACTTGGGGAGTGAACCATTGGTTGGAAGATCTTTCTCTGTGTCTCTCCTCTCTGTATATCTGGCATTCCAATAAAAATAGATAAATATTTTAAAAAATGGGAATAGCAGTGTCTATCCTATAAAATAGCTGGAAGGATTATTAAAGGGAGGGAGTACATGTGGAAACCCTTGGTGCTGGAACTGGCACGAGGTAGTGCTAGGCTCGTTATTGCTGCTGGGATTGTCCAACTGGAAGCTGTTTCACCCCACAAGGGGATGACAGAGTGTGATTTAAGACTTGCCAACGGGTGGGGCAGCTATTTAATGTCCAAATAATGACATCACTGACAAATTTTTAAAAATAAATTCTAGTTGTGACATTTTTTTTTTTTTTAGCTAGAGAGGAACTCAGATTGTAGAAGCAGGATTTCACAAATGATTTTTATCCTTTTATTTATGCTTTAAAAAATGCTTGTGTCAGGCGCCACTTTTACTTGGTAGCTAAATATACCCCAGGTTTATCTGTCAGTGTTTTCTTCTGGGCTCCCTTTTGGATTCTGAACTGCACAAACTTTAGTCACTTCTGAAGGGAGAACTGACGAGTGTACACACATGTCTCTGATTCTGATCAAGTTTGCTAGCTTGTATTGTTATTGTATTACTACTACTACTGCCATAATATCCTTATTGGAGGCAGTTATTTCACAATAACAACATGTACTGTGGGAGCAGGAACAACATTCAGAACCCTCCTTTTATTCTTTTTATTTTTTTCTAATGTCACCATTAGCAAATTGTGCAAGCATGCTTGTAGAAATAAATCATCAGATTAAGGAGAATTAATTTATGTTGCAATAAAACAACATGCTGGCCTGCATATTAACTTAGAATCTAAGTCATGTGTCTTGTCGTCTTGAATCCCATTATTTTGTCAAATGCAGAATTAATTCTCTGTTGAGCCACTGGGTTCTCTGTCGATGCAATTGCTCACACACGGTGCGTTGGCTACTTGGAAATTTTGTCAGTTAACTATTGCGGTTATAAAATATTGCTGGATATGAAACCATCACAAAACAACAGGCCTGGAATACCAGTTATTATTACTAGCAGTACAGTACAAAAGAAAGAAAATATTTATCTATGTCTTTTTTTTCCTCCTTGCAACACATCATCTACAATACTACTGCCCAAAGCCAATCCATGCACATGGCAAGAGCCAGAATACTAGGGACTTGCAAAGTTAACAGAGAAAAGTTGTAACTACATGGACAGTATTCATTGGGCCGTTAATCAAGTCAATGCACCGTAGAAAGAATGGACACATCTCCCCTGAAAAGGCACCTTATTTCAAGGAGATTTTCCCAACTGGCTTAAGGGATGATGTCGATGCTGTGCCCAGATCGTATTGGCTGATCATTGCCCAGTTCCTCCTGCTGTCATTTGTCTTGACTCCACAACACAGAGAGCCAGCCTGTGTGGCATAGTGGCAGCTTCCCGGCGGTCTGTGAAGTACACGGCAGGGTCCTCGGGTCCCCAAGACTCAGATTCGGCTTGGAATCCAGTGGAGACGCCACTTTGCTCATTTCTGTCCCTTCCCTGCTTCTGCTCCCCACCTCCCCCATTCCTGGGACCCCTCTGTAAGTCCATCACATGCAGCCAAACCTCTGTCTCGGATTGATTTTAGCGAATGCACCCTGAGACTCCTGAGGTATCGTTGTTGTTTGTCATTTTTCATTGAATTGAAAAAATAAAAGCGACCTCACGGAAAAGAACATGAAACATTTGGGCAGATATTTTATCCTTTAAGATTTCAATGTTAGGGCCCGGGACGGTGGCCTAGAGGCTGAAGTCCTCGTCTTCAATATGCCGGGATCCCATATGGGCACCGGTTTTAATCCCAGCAGCCCCACTTCCCATCTAGCTCCCTGCTTGTGGCCCGGGAAAGCAGTCAAGGATAGCCCAAAGCCTTGGGACCTGCACCGATGTGGGAGACCCAGAAGAAGCTCCTGGCTCTTGGCTCCAGATATCCTCAACTCTGGGCAGTGTGGCCACTTGGGGAGTGAATCAGCGGATGGAAGATCTTCCTTTCTCTCTCTCCTCCTCTCTGTATATCTGACTTTGTGATAAAAATAAAATAAATCTTAAAAAAAAGTTTTCAACCTTCTTTGAGATTTCTGTTTGCATGTGAAAAGGCTTCAGAAAGCTTATGAAAATATATAGCATGGACAAACTACGCTTGGGTTTTTAAATCTGATGAGCCAACATGAGCGACTTTCAGTTAACTGTTAGACAAACCTTTTGAAGGATTATCCTAAGTCTTGAGGTAGTTTGGAAGAAGAAAAGTTAACAGTCTTTCAGAGGAAGTGGATTTATGCCCTCATTCTCCCGCTCTGCCACTAAGTGGTCCAGAGGATTTAGCATGATCTTTAAACTTGAGTCTCCACATGGGGATACTGACTAGAATGTCGAAGACTAAGTTGAGTTACATGAACTAATGCATGCTAGATGACTTTATTTGTTGACTTCTTGTATAATTTAGAGTTTTTTTTAAAAAAATCAAGTATAGACACCCAGTGCCAGGAAAATAGACTGATGTAGAAAATTGATTGTCTTCATTACTTTTTTCAAAAACTGAATTTTTGGCTTTTTTTTCCCCTGAAAATGTGTTTTATTGCTTGTTGTCGTTTTAAAAATAATTTTGTTACTTACAGTTTTGCTCAGTCAAAATTGAAACATAAGTTCTGTATCTCTACCAGGGGAGATGAAGACAGATATTTGGCTTTTCTTGCATAAGCACAGTCAGATAAAGGAATGTTCACTTCACGTCGGCATTATATTGTGACTTTCCCTTCTCAGAACTACTGTAGGCATATGGCAAAATAAGCTTCCCAAACTATTCAGCTTTGAGGAGTAAATTTTTTAAAAGATTTGTTTCTGTTGGAAAGTCAGATGCACAGAGAGGAGGAGAGACAGAGAAAGATCTTCCGTCCGCTGATTCACTCCCCAAGTGACCACACTGCCCAGAGTTGAGGATATCTGGAGCCAGGAGCTTCTTCTGGATCTCCCACACAGGTGCAGATCCCAAAGCCATGGGCCATCCTTGACTGCTTTCCCAGGCCACAGGCAAGGAGCTGGATGGGAAGTGGGGCTGCCAGGATTAGAACCGGTATCCAAATGGGATCCTGGCTTGTGAAAGGTGATGGCTTTAGCCACTAGGCTACTGCACTGGGCCTAGTACATTTGTTTTAGAAGAATCTTTTTTTTTTAATTGAATTCTGTTAAACTTTTTAGATGTTATGATTAGCAGATTCTGGATTCAAGTTTAAACATGACACTTTCTTGTTACCTTAGCAGTGATTAAAAAAAAAAAAAAATCTACTTTTTAGGTTACTCCAGAACTTGGAAATAATGTTCTTTAGCATTGTGGCATTATCAGCCACCTCTATAAAAATAATCGTCTCTTCTTAATGAAAACCAAAATGCTGAAGTTTTCACATAGCAGTGTAATACACATCCATGCAAGGAGTATTAGTTTGTGAAAGTAACTCCCCTTGCAGTCATTTTTAAGTTTACAGTGCTTTGACTTTCTTCATTTCTTTTTGTTTTAGTTTTCTGAAGCACGTACTATGTTTATCTCCCGAAAAATTTTTGTTTCTTTTTCAATAATATTTCCTTTTAGAAATTTGAGAAATTCAAAGGAAGAAGAACTAGTTACAGATGTAGGTCCCAGTGAAGGGCACAGCCGATCCCTGTGTGAAGTGCTAGGTCTTACTGCGGAATGAAAATCTTAAAGATACTGTACAGAATTTGGGGAATTTTGGACACAAATGTTTCTTTACATTATAGCACCTTTGTTGTGTCCGGGAAACAATACATGGTTATGTTGATGCATAGATTTACTAAGCAACAGAGCAATTAATATTTGGAAAGCAGAAAGATTCTGCAACAAAAGCTCTATAATAAAAATCATCAAGCTAACATTACCGAAGTTTCATTTTTGGGTATTTACCCTCTACTATACATAGATCCTGAAATCCGTGATTTAAATTGAACTTTGGCTTTTTTTTTCTCTTTTTTTGCAAGTGAAAACTGTCTTAAGATGATCATTTATTCCTATTTCTATTTGTTTAATATCAGCGGAATTTAAAAAAAAAATGTTACATATTTTGTTATATAATTGGTCCCAACTGTGTTTTGTGTTCCTCTTGCTGATGAAGCAAAGGCAATCCTACCTAGACATGGAGACATGAGCCTGGCTGCCACCACCCCCAGACCACTCAGTAGACATCCTTGTTGTGCATAAACTCAAGCAGAAAATAGTGAACATTCTTCAACAAGGGGCCTGTGTTCAGTCACCGTGTTTTGTCCGCTACTTGACAAAATATCTTTACAGTAAGTCAGTGAAAGTTGCAATCATTATTCTGCTAAACACCAGTTTTCTGAGAATAAGTGTGGGTATAAAATAGGGTGATTACACTCTGACTTTCTGATTTTTCCTCCTGCAAGTTAGCCTCATCTCAGCTCTGGGGAGTTGACAGTATTACCATGTTGGGCATTCAACACTCAGTTACGTTGTTGAAACTGTTGGCCTCGGGTGTTTCTGCAGGGTTTTTGTAGCTTCCCTATCGTCACAAAATTCCATTGTTTCGTGTCATGTTTTTTCATACCATCCTGCTTTAAATTACTAGTTATGATTATTTGTTCCATACGTTATCACTACTCTCTAAGGTTTGGTCTCTGGGAGAGAAATTTCTGCAGCTCTTCATGCGAGAAGTACAAGCCTGGTTACCAGGTTAGGCATAAGCAACTTTGACTTATAAAATGGTTGCTGCGCAGAAAAAGACCCAAGTCAGAGTCTTGTCTTCAGCGATAACGTCGTTAAAAGCATGTAAAATTAGCACCCGAGTCTCTTGAAATCCAACAAGATTGAAATAAAATTAATATTTATGTAGGCGTTTAGGCTTAAGCAGCCTACAGTGTGATTACATAACAAGGACAAAGTAAGGTAACCTTGGTATAACATCTTGTAATAAAAGCGAGGCTTTATAATTAGGTTGCATTTATCAGGCAGCACAACCACCTACACGGGCGCTGAACACAGAAGGGAATTGGGAGGGAAGGATTGGAAGGAATAATGACGAAAAATGTTTCATACATGCAGTGGTAGCATCCTTCCCAAAGTATTTTTTTTCTTTCTTATTATTTTTCTTTCTTTTTTCCCCTTTTTCTTTCTTTTTTTAAATTTATTTATATTATTTTTAGTATCGTGCATCACACCAATCAGATGCCTGATGACCTGCAGTTTTATTCTTTGTGGACCTTGTTCACACTAGTCCGTCAGGTAAAAATAAGGACTTAGAAATAAATTTGGAGATGACCCAGTGCCTACCTTCAGATTCAAATCCAAGGGCAGAAAGAGCTAAGTGAGAATACATGTAGGCAGATGCCCAGCGTTAGTAAATGGAGCTGTTAGAGCAGCGGAGAACACATCTTTGTGACATTGGACTGTGTCAGCAGATCAGCCTACTGTGGCTGTCGGTGCTACAGTCAGGCAGGAGGTGGGATCTAATTCGTTAATCCAACACATCTTGGGAAGGTAAAAAAAGAAAAAGCGAGATACCAGGTAGCTGTGTGGCAGTGATAGTAGTTGTGGACAGTAAGTGCAGTCGAATCATTTAAAAAAAAAAAAAAGATTTATTTTTATTGCAAAGTGAGATATATAGAGAGGAGGAGAGAAAAATAGGAAGATCTCCAATCTGGTGATTCACTCCCCAAGTGACCACAATGGCTGTTGCTGCACCGATCTGAAGCCAGAAGCCAGGAACTTCTTCCAAGTCTCCCACGTGGGTGCAGGGTCCCAAGTCTTTGGGCCATCCTCAACTGCTTTCTTAGGCCGCAAGCAGGGAGCTGGGTGGGAAGTGGAGCAGCCAGGATTAGAACCAGCGCCCACAAGGGATCCTGGCACGTTCAAAGCGAGGAGTTTAGCCACTAGGCCACCACACTGGGCCTGAGTAGAATCATTTCAACTGCTGCTCACTGTTGTCCCACAGGAATCTGCAGACCTGTGCTCTTAAACCTGAAACAACATTATGCTGTGGAAAGTATATTTTGCTAATTTTTGCTGAGTATACCCAAACTGCAGGTTGAACCTCAAAACACTGATTTCTGCACACTCTTTTCTACAATGTCAATGTTTTCTGAAATACCTAGGGAAGGATTCTCTACACAGTTGTACCAGACACCACACTTTAGATGGCATTTGTTTGCCTAAAATCTAGGGTGGCAAATTTTGGTTAAATGTGTAAATATTAAAGTTTCTGTTCTGTGTAATTGCTGAGAATCTAGTGTTGCAATTGGCATGTACTTAGCCAATCATCTCTTGGTGAGCATTCTTCTTTGGTTTCAGCGGGAGTTTTTATTCATGATCAAATCTTGATAATTAAAGGATGAGTAAGGAAAAGCAAAACCCTGACAGTGACCGTGTAATATCAGTTCCCCAAACATGGACTGATTGATCCTGGTTGGAAAGGTAGCAAACAGGGAACAGAAGAAGTGTCACAGACATGAGAAATGCTGCCTCAATTTCTTCTTCAAAATAACCATCATTAATGCCAAATGAACTCAATTTTAACAGGAAAACTTCACAAACAGTCAAATCCACACCCAAAGAAGTGTGGTGGATAATGTAATGATTTTAGGACTTGATATTTTTTTTAAAGATGTGCTTACTAGGGGTTAGAAAGGCAGAGTTTGTTAAGGACAGAGAGAAGCGGAAGGGAGGAAACCGAGCAAGAGACAGTGACACAGCGAGAGAGAGTATGAGTGGATCTTGCACCCACCGTTTCATTTCTGAAATGGTTGCACCAGCCAGGCCTGGGCCAGGCTGAATGCGAAAGCCTGGAATGTCTCCCAGCGAGGGGCCCTAGCATTTGTCCATTTTCTTCTGCTTCCCAGGCCGTGCTTTCAGCATGTGGCTAGTTAGCATCATAGTAAAATCAAGTCAGTGTTCTCCATCAATTATCTACAATGCTTTTTGTATTTCTTTATTATTATTATTACTATTATTATTATTATTTATTGGAAAGGCAGATATACAGAGAGGAGAGACAGAGAGGAAGATCTTCCGTCTGATGATTCACTCCCCAAGTGAGCACAATGGCTGATACTATGCCAATCCGAAGCCAGGAGCCTCTTCCGGGTCTCCCACGCGGGTGCAGGGTCCCAAAGCTTTGGGCTGTCCTCGACTGCTTTCCCGGGTCACAGGCAGGGAGCTGGAAGGGAAGCGGGGCTGCTGGGATTAGAACTGGCGCCCATATGGGATCCTGGGCGTGCAAGGCGAGGACCTCAACCACTGCACCACTGCGCCAGGCCCATGCTTTTTGTATTTCTAAATCACTTCTCTCACTTCTCCAAATTGGCTCCATTTAATTGTCCGGGTCTATTCAAAATTTATTTTTGGAAGAGCTCACAGGTTTGTGTATTTGATGAAATCTCCTGTATTTTTCAAGCTGTGTGCCCTAGGCCTGAATATTGCTTTATCTTGACAGGGTTTCCTAGGGTCAGATTGTAATCGTTGCCCCATGTTCCCTGCAACCCTCCAAGGAGAATCTGTTCCCTTCTGTCCTGAGTGATTTGCTTTTATGCCTGCGTGCTTACAAAATTACTTCCTTTCTTTCTCTTTGAAGAAAGATGCTTCGCATAGCTCCTTTGCCCCCCCACCCCCCTTTTTTTTTCCATCTTGCTTTGATGGTGCCTTTCAAACATGTGATCTTGTCTGGTGACGAATTAGTGGCATCTTGCCTTCCTTGCTCTGTCTGAGACCAAAGTGCTTTCTGCTCACAGACTCCACGAGGCGAGTGTGTGGGTTTCACCCTTGCTTCTCTTGAGCAAAATGACTGGGAGGAATACTGCTATCATCCATTCCCGAGCCTTCTTAGCATGCCAGATCTATCTGCTGCCGTGTGTGTGTGTGTGTGTGTGTGTGTGTGTGTGCATGTGTGTGTGCGTGTGTCCCCTCTGGACCAAAAGAGGGAATTCTCATCTCCGTGGAGAAGCACCAGCGCATCTCTGATTCATTCTGAAGTACTGGCTGGGTTCACCCTGGCATTCAGCAACCATCACCTCTCCCATTTTGCTGCTGCCCAGGCATTTGTGCTAAATCTCACACAAGGAACACAACCAAGATGGCACTTCCATTATTGCACTTGTTTACCGCCCAGTCCGTGATAATGAACAGGAATGTTAGGTTTGGTTTAGAAAGAGGGTGAGCGTTTAGGGTTAAACAGTGACTGTCAACTCTGACCACAGCAACTTGTGGTTTTTTTCATTACTGTCAAAGTATTGCATTGCGTCAAGCTATGTTTCTGTTGTCGTTTGATTTTGTATTACTCTATTTATAAGCGGCTTCACTTTTTTTTTTGACAAATGTATTTTACAAAGAAAGTTTTTGTCCTCCATCATTGTCTGGATGTCAGTGTGGTACCTTTCTCATTAAAACAATATAAGGTAGGTTATTTGATTTGATTGATTTTATTTTACTTGAGGCAGAGAGAGAGAGAGAGCGAACAACCGACCTCATCCATTGGTTCCTGCTCCAGATTGCTGCAGCAGTTCTGACCAGGCGAGGCTGAAGCCTGGAGCTGGGGACTCAGTCAGGGGTTCCCGCATGTGTGTCAGAAACCCGACTACTGAAGTGGCATGCTGTGCATCAGAGTATGTATTAGCAAACAGGCGTATGGAGCAGATCCAGGGTTTGAACACCAAATCCTCGGGTACTGGATGCCGGCCCCAAATGCCTCCCCTCCTCCCTCCCTAGAAAGGACTTTGACCTAATCCAAGAAAATTGCTTCTGTTGTCTCCGCAGATGGATTTCTTCCCTGTAGAGAAGCCGTCTGGAATGAATAGTCACATGTGAGCCTGACTTATCAGCAAGCTATTTAACGGAACACCTGCTGGCTTTCATTTTTTAGTGTAGTCTTGTAGGTGTCAGGGGTACTGTATTTTTTCTGTGTTTTTCTTGTCACTGCTTACAAGCCGGATAAGAAAAATAAAAAAGCATTCAGATGTCTGAATGATTTTCTTTTTATTGAGCAACTCTTATTTTTCCTTGATCTGAGGAGGTTTACAAAACTAATGAGAACAGGAACATTCAGATAAGATGAACTGTGAAGGTTGTTTTAAAAGCCCAACATCTTTAGTGTTTCAAAGGCACAACTGAAGATAAAACAAAATCAAATCACTAAAATCAGCGTGGCACTGCTTGCCTTTCCCCATTCTCGCTGAATGCAGAGAAAGAAGTCCGTCAGGTCAGCAGCTGCCGATAAAGACTCTGCGTTCTGTGTTCTGCTTGCTAATACAATCGGGGATAAGGGGGTGAGTTTGAACACCTTTCACTGCATATACATGAGGCTCACATGGGAGAATAAAATGAATGATATCACTATGTGTAGAGTGCTGTCTGCAAAACCTGCCTCACACCGTGGTTGTGTGGAGTCGATGAGCAAACACATAGAAAGTGCTTGATTTTAGTTTGCTGGATTTTTGCTGTATTTATAGCTCATGCCCTATCCTCCAGCGTGATCTCCTCTGAAGGGTTTGTGAATGACCTCTTTGAAGTGATAAGTGCTTAGGATAGATTTTCACAGGATTCTTGGAGAACCGATCCCGGTGGTTTTGTTTTGCCTGGCAGATGTTTTGTCATCAGTTGACATGTGACGTGGGTGATGCTGAAGGACGGTGGTGGGAGCAGGCCTCCGCTGCGTCCTCCCTGTTGGTCACTGACAGTAGAGTCCTCAGGCTTTTTTGACAAGCCCATGGTCATAAGATAACCACAGAACCAGTGACACATCCACAGCCACTGCGGGAGAAATGCCATTGAACTTGAGGATCTGAGTCGGTACGTCCTTGAGTTCAGCTTTGACACAGTTCCGGTGCTGATCCATTCATAGCTTTGCCGGTCTCTGAGATTTGATTCCCCTCGCACATATGAAAAGCATTCATGGATTCATATTGCATGAAGAAAGTATATACTGAGCTACCTTCAAAAGAGATGCTTTCAAAAAACTTTTTCAGATGATGTTTGCATAGTTGATCAGGACAGGAAGGACCCAGGGAGAAGGAAAAGTGGGTGCGATCATTGTTTCCAAATTTTCTGTTTCTTTTTCCTGTTTCTAAGGAGGAGTTGGAGATGAGGGGAGCAGCCATACCCAGCCTCCCAACCACCCCAGTACCCAGGGATGGGGAACAGCCATCTGACATCAACCTAGGGTCCCGACGTGGCGCACACACCAAGGGTTCTGCCCAGGTGCTTGCAGTAGTTCTGAAATGCTGTTGATCTTGCCAATCCATGGATGAGGAAATCCTTCCAGTGCTGACACAGTCTACCTCAATGTCTCCATTGGCCCAGATATTTGCTGTCATCATTTAGTTGGGGAAGTTGTTCAATGTATTCTGTTCTCCTTCCCCTGTTACGGTGTCCGATGTCCTCTGCAGGTCCCAATGACCTACCATGTTCTCTGCGTGTATTGTGGTCTGCCAGCCACTACTTTTCAGTCTTTTCAGCTGAGGAGGACCAGTTCTCTCAAGTGGGCCCAAGGACCCAGGACAGGTGACGCAGGCCCTGCCAGAACCCCTTCCCTTGGTGCTCATGGACCTACCACCTACCACACAAGCGGGACCAAGGACTAGACCAGATGACTTGGGGCTCCGCCAGAGTCCCTGCTTCCGGGGCTCATGGACCCTGCATCCCTCTGCTCCCAGACTGGCAGCCAATGGGTGCTTCAGCCTGGCTCAGCCCAGCCTGCCCCCAGTTGTAGCTCTTCCCGGTGGGTGCTGCCTGCCTAGCCCTGCCAAGCTAACCCTCAGTCCCAGCCCCAGTGTGAACCTACCCTCCCCCTCCTACACCTGTCCTGGTTCTTAGATCGCCAGTGGATGTTACGAACTGGCCCAGCCTGGCCTGCTGCAGACCTGATCCACATGTGTGCTGGCCTGGTCTGGGCTGTTCCTTGCCTTGGTTCTTGTGCTCACCTGCAGGCACTGTGTGCTAAGCAATGCCTCAAGCTCCTCCATTAGGAAGAGATGCTATTTTGAATTTAGCATTCTAAATCTGGATTTGTTACATTACCTTTCCCTCAGTGATCTGCTTTACATTTCTTTTTAAGTTGTTGCAAATGTTTCATACCATGCTGGCTACTTAAACTTATTCCCTGAACCTGCAACTTTGGCCTCATCTGTGAGTTTGTCAAAAACATGGAATCTGTGTATTCAAACCTACTGAGTTAGAATTTTTAATTTTTCCAAATCTCTCGATAATTCATATGTCCTTTAATGTTAAATGATTCAATGGAGGGCCCAGTGCAGTAGCCAGGTGGCTAAAGTCCTTGGCTTGTACAAACCGGGATCCCATATGGGTGCCTATTCATGTTTTGGCGGCCGTGCTTCCCATCCAGCTCCCTCCTTGTGGCCTGGGAAAGCAGTTGGGGATGGCCCAAGGCCTTGGGACCCTGCACCCACGTGGGAGACCTGGAAGAGGATCTGGGCTCCTGTTTTAGAGCTCAGCTCCAGCTGTTGTAGCCACCTGGGGAGTGAATCAGGGATGGAAAAGCTTCCTCTCTTAATCTCCTCTTTGTATATGTGACATTCCAGTAAGAATAAATCAATCTTTAAAAAGTTTCTATGAAAATTAAGCTTAACCCTGTATTTCTCTATAAATCCAGAATATGAAATAAAAAAGCAAAACAAATATCATGGGCATAAAAGAGCTTTAAACAAACACATACTCACTTTTTTTTTTTCTAATTGCCACTTGGAACCAAAGCCAGTACCACTTTTTTTCCCCTGATGGATGGATTGAAATTCGTAGCAATGCAATCTACTTGTGATTCACTTGGAAACAGGAACTTGCATTGCTGGGAACTGGGAGATAAACACACATAATCCCCAGGGATTATCTGTCAATATCCTTCTCTAAAAAAATCCAGCAACCAAACTCCTGACATTTTCTTCTGTATATTTGCTTGTACAAAGACATTCACTGCACCATGATTTGTAAATTTGGTCACAGGAAGATCACCAATGGCTTGTTGCAATGCATATTATGTCAGTATGGAAAAGAATATTATGCAGCTACTCAAAGCAATGAGAAAGCATTGTTTGTACCGATTAAAGAAATATTTGAAAAATCTTGTGTAGATTATTTTTTTTTTACATTAGCCAGGAAGCAACACACACAAAAATTAATGAGAGGACTTCAGGGTTTTTATTAAAATAAAGTTAGGGAGGGGCCCGGCGCAGTGGCGCAAGTGGTTAAGGTCCTTACCTTGCATGCCCAGGATCCCATATGGGTGCCGGTTCTATCCCGGCAGCCCCACTTCCCTTCCAGCTCCCTGCTTGTGGCCTGGGAAAGCAGTCGAGGACAGCCCAAAGCTTTGGGACTCTGCACCCGCGTGGGAGACCCAGAAGAGGCTCCTGGCTTCGGATCGGCATAGTATCGGCCGTTGCGCTCACTTGGGGAGTGAATCATCGGACGGAAGATTTTCCTCTCTGTATATCCACCTTTCCAATAAAAATAAATAAATAAATAAATAAAGTTAGGAGACTGATATTTGTGCTGTAGCAGGCAGTGCTGCGAACCTGCAGCCCTGGCATCCCGTGTTGGCAGTGGTTCCAATCCTGGCAGTTCCGCAGCCAATCAGGCTCGCTGGTGATGCCCCGTCTCTCAGATATGAGGCCCGACCGAAGTGCCTAGCTTCTGTACCCGGTGGGCGTGGCCCAGCCCCAGTGGGTGTGGCGGTTTGGGGAATGAAGTAATAGTTGGACCATCTTTCATTTTTGATTTCTTTCTCTCTTTCTTTCAATATGCATTTTAATAACTAAAAAAAAAGCTTTAGAAAAATGAAATGACACGGTCATATAATCTTACTGCAAGGAAGAGAGCTGTGTGTAGGCTCTAAACACACACAAAACATGAAGAAATAACAAGGCCTGCTTGATTGGTTTCTGCTATGTGTATTGTGGAAATATTGCCATGTACATCATTAAATATACATACAAGTATTTGAACACGAAAATTTTAATGCAGTGATTTTAAGAGAGAAGTTTATTTTGTGCGAAAGCTGAAATGAATGCTGATTTTTTAAAAATTTAAGTGCATTCTCATGAACCTTAGGAGATTCTTTGCATTTTTAAATTACCCTGCACAAGCATTTTTAAAAGAAGTGCCAGCCTACGTAAGGAACAGATTCTGTATTTGCCATACATGTCACTCATGAATAGCTTGGCGGGACATATGTGGAATTTCTAAAACTACGTAAGAAAATGACAGATAAAAAGCCCTGGGAAACAGAGTAAACAAAGATTATTGAACAAACAGACTGTTCCCATTCGAAGCACCGTCCTTGAAACAGGATGCCAAATATTTAATACGTGCATGAGAAAGCGTTCCACATCGTTAATAGCAATGCAACTTCATACAAAATCACCGTGTAACTATGAAATGACCAACATTTAAAATCCTGCAAATAAACATGGCTTTGTTAGGAATACAAGGATGAACCGAGCGACAATGCAGAGAACTGCCATCCTCTGGATGGCTGGTGGGGGCGTGGCCTCTGCCGAACACAGATGTGGCCATAGTTTAAAAATTCAAACATAGAATGACCATGGGGTCTGACAGTTACGCCTTGAGCTGTGCTTCTGGAAGAATCCAAAGCACGGACTGTGCCAGCTACCTGAATGTTAGTTTTCCCCAGCAGTGTTGACAGTAGAGCAAAGGTGGACACTGCCCTGGTGTCCCACAGAGTCACGGATTAGCAAAATGTCATGCATATATACAATGGAATCTTATATAGACTTAAAATGAAAGTCTGATATTTGCTAGGATATAGATGATCCTAAGAAACATACTAAATAATGTATGATCCTACTAATGTTAAGTCCGAAGAATATGAAAATTTGTACAGATTAGCAGTAAAATCTGCAAGCTACAAGGCAGTGGGGAGAGGAACGGGTGGGGAATTATTAGTGTTTCATGAGTACAGAGTTTCTTTGAGGATGACACAAGTGATTTGGGAATAAATGGCGGTGATGGTTAACATTGTGTATGTGCTTAAGAACACTGCACCAACCTGTATGATTCAAATAGTTAAAATGATAATTTTGGGGCCCGGTGCAGTCACCTAGCAGCTAAAGTCTTTGCCTTGAATGCGCCAGGATCCCATATGGGTGCTTGTTCTAATCCCAGCAGCTCCACTTCCCATCCAACTCCCTGCTTGTGGCCTGGGAAAGCAGTCGAGGATGGCCCAAAGCCTTGGGACCCTGCATCCTCATATGAGAGCTGGAGGAAGCTCCTGGCTCCTGGCTTTGGATTGGCACAGCATTGGCCATTGCGGTCACTTGGGGAGTGAATCTTCAGACAAAAGATATTTCTCTCTGTCTCTCCTCCTCTCTTTCTGTCTCTGTATATCTGACTGCGCAATAAAAATAGAACACATCTTTAAGAAATGATGATTTTCATATGTTTTGTCACAAAACAAATTGTACAGCAAAATGTTATACACAGCAAAAATATCACTATTACAAATCTTAAAAATGCAGTGTTGAATGAAGCATAGTGTTAAATGTATGCATATCCATTTCTAGAAAGTAATGATAGGCGAAAGCAATAAAGCAAAAGGCTGAACCGCAGTAAAGACAGGCAGGGTAAGAACTGCCATGGCAGGGGTATGGCCTTCCGCAGGGAGCTGTGGGCGAGGTCGGCTTTAGACAGTTTTGAATGAGTTTTCCTGGTTCCTGGCATTGGCGTGTATCTTGATCTGGGTGTTCACATTGGAATGATTTTTCTCCATGGTTAAGCTGTTTGATTTTACTGTGAAAGCATACTTCATGGGGAAATGGATCTAAAAGATAAATTTACTTTGGAGGGAACAGTTCGGAAGTTTACAATAGTTTCCATAATACACATTTCATATGAAGTTTTTGAAGATCCCTTGCATATGATGATAATATAATTAGAAGAAACTTTAAAGGTTTATGGTGAGGGTGATAATGGAATCAACTTTTTCAAATTTTATTTTATTATATTTAATTTTTTCTATTTACATCACTATACCACTATACCAGTGAGCTATCAAACAAACAGGTTGACTTTAAGACATTTTCATTGTACAGATCCAATTTATATAGCATTGCAGAATATACAGCCTTATTTTATGTAAATTTAAAAGCCATATCCTATATAAATATTACATTTGATTTAGCATCAGAAGTCGACATCCCGTATTAAGTTCCACTTTGAGAACCTGGTTATTGACGTACATCAGTAGACATGAATCATTTAATTGTTACAAATGGAGAGGAAAATATAAAGGAAGATAGGTTTGATTCTGTTCAGACTGAAAAATTCCGGAGCAAAAACTGAGTGAAGAGAGCAGTTTTCCCCATTGGAGTGTTCCTGCAGCCAAAGGAGACTCCTTGTTCAGACCATGCATCCCGCCTCTTGAACTGACTCGTGGCACCCAGGAGGATCAGGAAGTGAGGGTGTGTGGGAAGGCTCCGCCTCCGTGTTGAGATGTTGTCTGTTCCTTGGGCTCCCTTGGCAATGCGTTGATTTTCCTGTTCCATGTGCCTTGTTCCAGCATCCCTCTGCATGGCTGCACAAATACTACACATATTCCTGAAAGCCCGAACCTTATCTGCAGGTAGCATACAACCTTGCAAATGGAAGACGTCTTATTTTTTCCACTCAGATCCCTTTTATTTTCGGACTCATTTTGTCTGTCAGCTTTTACACGCCACATGCCAGAGATCTAGTCACATAGTTCAGCTGGGTGATCCTTCTTTTTTTTTTTGATGCTCATAATGGACAACTCAGAAAAGTTGCCTTCTTTATTTATACACAAATCATCACAAGCTTTTGCACAATATCCAGTTGTGTCATTTTTACTTCATGGTTAAGGGAATACAAAAACAATCCTTAAAAAGTATTATTTTACTACAAAGAAAACATTTTCAACAAACTATTATTCATTCTTTCTTAAACCCTTCGTGATTTTGGCTCCCCGTCTCCCCAAAGGGAAACGCAAGTACTGGTACATGGCAGTTTCCTAGGATCATTTTCTTGTGTTGTATTTTTTTTTAAAGATTTATTTATTTGTTTGCTTGTTGGAAAGGCATATCTCTAAGAGAGAAAGGTCTTCCATTCCCTGGTTCACTTCCTAAGTGGCAGCAATGACTGGAACGGAGGTGATCCAAAACCAGGAGTTTCTTCTGAGTTCCAGGTGTAGGGTCCCAAGGCTTTGGGGTGCCCTTGACTGCCTTCACAGGCCACAGGCAGGGAGTGAATGGGAATTGGAGCAGCTGGGATACAAACCAGTGCTAATATAGGATCCTGGCAGATGCAAGGTGAGGATATAGCCACTAGGCTATCGCACAAGGCCCTGTTGTATTGTTTTAATTATTGCTGGTTCTCTCTGCAAAGGAGTTGAGCCAGGCCCCAGGCAGTAGCAGTAAGCTGCATCAGGGTCTCCTCTTGGGCTGGCAGCCATCTTCCGCTGCCCTTCCAGGAACATTCACAAGCAGCTGGATAGGAACGGAGCAGCTGGGATCTGACTGCTTTTCGCATATGGGATGCTAGCCCTGTATGTGGAAACAGCTTGCTGTGATACAACTCTTGCCCCTTCTATTTACACACCTATTTACACACACACACACACCTGCTCACCTTTCAATAAATACCATGCATTAGAAGTCTGCTTTTCTCTGTCTTTCACAGTTCTGACGATAGCCACATGTTACTGCAAGAACAGGCAGTATCCTATACGCGGCCTTCTTAGTAACTCAGACATTTAGGGACATAGGACTTTTCCTTTTATTTTTGCTCATGTCTAGCATACATAGCACATACTTACTTTCATTCAAAGGAATACTTTGGATAAACTGTCATAGGGAATTCCATCCTCGAATATGAGGCTTTAAAAATAATTATTGTAGCCTTACTGATTCATAGACATGTAATTATGCCAACTATACATGTAAATTGTAATACACAGGTGTGGTATCCATGTGCATATGTGCATATGTAGATGTATCTTTTTAAAAAAATATTTATTTTTATTGCAAAGTCATATATATGTATACAGATATACATATATATAGAGGGGGACGAGGAAGAGAGACAGAGAGGAAGATCTTCTGTCCATTAATTCACTCCCAATTTACCACAATGGCCAGAACTGCACCGATCTGAAGCCAGGAGATCTTCCGGATCTCCTTTGTGGGTGCAGGAACCCAAGGCTTTGGGCTGTCATCGACTGCTTTCCCAGGCCACAAGCAGGGACCTGAATGGGAAGCAGGGCCTCTGGGATTAGAACTGGTGCCCAGATAGCATCCTGACGCTTTCAAGGACTTTAGCCACCAGGCCTCTGCACTGGGCCATTCGATGTATCTTATAGTAAAGTGCTCAGGTTACCAATTCATATAACATTCTTTGCAATTATTATGTATATTGCATCACCTTGTGACCTCCGGTGAGGACATCCTGTTTATATTAGCACAGTGTAGTGACCATCAGCCATATTAGTGTTGCAATACCGAGGCAGGGAGCACAAGGACTAAAGCAACAATCTAAGGTGTGTGTTTGTATAAGTTGCTTTCTCCCCTTGGACGCTAACCTTGGCTTTCATTGCCTGCCTCCTTGGAGAGCAGGGCTGGGTACATGCATCGTTAGCCCTTGTCAGTCAGCTGGCCACATTCCGTGGAAGTCAGCCTTTCAAGTTTAAGTCATCTGATCGTTCAGATTCACATTTGGAACAATGTGGGATCATAATAATCTCTCCCTGTAAAAGGAAAACTATACTCTGGACATTTCTGGAAGTCGCACATATCATTTTCATGTAAATGTCGTTATTGGTGCTCAGTAGTACAGAGGGTGACTGAGAAATTTTATCAGCATTGAAGGTAGGCATATGTCCACGTGAAACCAGTGGTTCTCTTATTGCAGGAGCAATTGTAGGGACAACTCATAACATTTACCACACTATTGAAATGAATGCAGAAAAAAAGTATAACCCTCAATATTGTCCTCTGAACGAGTGGCCCCATTAGTTTTTGTCATATTTCCTTTCATGACAGTGTGGCATTAAGTGTTTCTAAACTGGATTTCACAACATCTCCTGTTGTATTTTTGTTTAATTATATATTCAAACATTGTGTTAATACCACTGACAGTGTATATATATCACTATGTGTTTAAATGAATTCATATTTTGAGCCTCTGGAGATTTTTCCAGTTAGTTCCAAAGACATCAAGGGCTCTAAAAATGTCTGATTTCTAAGATTCTGAAATTGTGTCACAATGAATATTTCCAGATTTTAAATGTGTTTTTCAAAATTACCTCCAAGAAAAATGGTACAAAGTTATACCACATTTCGCTTAATTTAATTTCTATTTGTAAACATTGAAGCTTAAAGAAGTCTCTAATAAGTTGTATATCTGACCCAAGTTTCTTCTATATGCGATTTATCTGGTTTTAACCTTAAAATATAAGAACACTGTTTATAGGATAGGAATACAGTTTATCTTTAGTTATGTTTGACTGTTTTCCCAGGTTGGAGTTAAGCTTCAGTTTCAGAAAATATTTATAAAGCTGCAAGTTTGTTCTATTGCTGTATTTAGAGTGAATGTTCTTTCTTTCCAGTTATCAACCCGTAACTGTTTGATGAGAGACTGAAAGAGTGAACAATTAGACTTACGGCTGCATTTGCTTGTTGCTAATGCTTACTGCTAAACCCTTCCTCTTTGAACCAGGACTCTCCCATTTTTCCTCTTTACTTTTTGACTTGTTTCTTGATCGACTGATGCTTATATTTTAGCAACACATTTGAGAAAGTATTCATTCATATTCAGCGTGATGTGCCCATCTCGAGAGCAGACACGTGTGATTGTGTGGGATTCTCTGTGAGAGCTGTTTCCTTTCCAAGCTCTGTGGACCTTCTTCCTCCCTTGTCTCCTGGCGTTTGAAATGGAGAATAGTCTGGTTTTTTTTTTTTTTCTTTATGGCATTCTAAGAAATTATTTCTGACTTTGTTTCATCTTCCTGGAAGTTCTAAGGACTTTGTTCTTTCTTTCTGATCTATGAAAATAGAATCAACTCAATGTAATATGAATGGGCGGATATTGATAACTTTTCCTAACTTGCGCCTTGAGTTATTTAAATAATCAGACTTGGAAATGTTCCCTTCGGCTCCACTCTTCTTGGTCATGCCTGATCGCTTCCTTTGGAGCGTTAGTTTCTGCTATTTTGATTTGCTTTTCGTATATTCTGTGTTTTTTACACACTATTTTTATCTCTCTGTCCTTTTCTGCCCTGTAGTCCGGGGGAACTTAAAACGTCCGCTGCTTCCCCAGTGGTGTGGTTTATCTCGCCTGGCCAATGTGTGTCTGTTCTCCCTTACAGATTTATAAGTTGCGTTGGTGCTTCTCCCTCTTAGTCCTGTCTTCTGTGCCTGTTCCGACCTTGCTTTGTGGTGTGTTGCCTTAGCTCACACTCTATCTCATTTTCTGGAATTATTTGCCCATTTTTGATAGGGCTTTTGTTTCGGGGAATCTATTGATTCCATAACACATATGCTTCGCTTATGCTTGCCTTAGTAAATATTTTCCCAAACGTTGCATTCCTCTCCTCATATATATTTTTTTTCATTTGGAGAATGTGTACTGCAATATATTTAGGGCTTCAGCTCTTGCAACATTTTTGTTTTGCTACCATTTGTTCATCTTCGAACAAAGAAACATCTGTGAGTTCGGCTTGATATTTAACCACAACATGAAATAGTGAAGATTGAGTCTTAGGATATTTTTCTGCATCCTGATATTTATTTACATTTTTATTTTCCTAGATTCCTTTCTCATTTTTTTTAAACCTGGAAGACAGGATGTAGCTATATTCATATGTTGTTATCATAGGACCCAGATACTTGAAGATGTTTCTGTGTTTCTCTCTTTTTGAACTGGTCTGCGTGACAGATTTAAGATGTAACAGTGCAGGACCCTCCTTGAAGCACCAGGTCAGGAAGATACATCCAAGTTTTGGGGCAGCTGGTCTGTGAACCTGAGGCCTCTCTGTGGTCGCCTACTCCTGTGGCCTTCTCATTTGCACCTCCCATGTAGAGGGCTTCCTGGGATCCTGCAAAAACTATTTCTAATTGTGGTGCGTTTATTTGTCAGGAAGGAAACATGCAAGATGCTGCTCGGATCTCCCTTACAACAGCTTCTCTTCTCGGGACTCTGTAGCTGAAGATTGAGGTTTCTGGAGTACTCTGGGTATTGTTTCAGGGTTAATAGATCATTCCCTGCCTGATATTGTCTGTTGATCATTTTAGATTGGATTAGAGAGACATGATGTCAGAAGGAAAGTGGTGTTTTTCTCAGGTTTCTCTCTTGCGTACAAGCGTCAAGTTTGCGCTAAGTTCATCATTTCTTATGTAATATATTTCCATAGTAGTTGAAGTTTTGGCCTAGTTGGTTTTAGTGAGTTCTTATTTCATCGTGAAAATGACATACACATACAGCCATGTACCCCTCCCACTGCTGAAAATCAGTGATCTGCTGTGTTTAGCCATGGAGTGCAGGTGTAGGCCCCGGCTGGGGTCTCCTGAGCTGTTGGCAGTAACACAGCTAGATGCTGGAGGACGCTCCGGAATCCTGGAGGATCCAGGCAGAGTGCCTGTTGCCTGTTGCCACTAGGGCAGCAGTGCTGACGGCCCCTTCCATGTGAACCGGAGGGGTATGTTCTTTGTCCGTTTCTCCTTTTGTGAGTGCGTCATTCGTTACTGCCATGCATAGTCACTGACCATTACACGTTCAAGATCTTGAATAATTGTCAGAGACACTTTTCAGTGAGTGGGATTAATTTGCCAGTTCTTCATATTAGGAATATTATTTCACAATAATACAAATAAGCTTTTGTCCATTACATTTGTAATCAGATAATTTCCTCCTTGAAAGGATCATGGTTTGGGCTTTACAGACGTGAAAAGTCTGAGGACTGTTGAAATTTTCTCTTTGTCAAAGAAAATAAAACCTAATAGGGCTGTCTACTAAATATTTCCTTCCTCCTTATATATAACTTTCCTTAGTTTATTACCCAAAAGGTCACACCTCAAAAATATATATGTTGTATATATTTACAGCTTATGTAAGATATATTTGTATGAGATATAATGTTCTCTTATGTATTTTTTTGAGGAAGCTGCTAAAATTTATGAAAGATAAAACTAGACAATTTAAATTTTCCTTGACCATCCCAAAGTCCCCTCCTAATATGTCATGCTATCATTTAGGCAAGTTGTGTTATAAATAGCTAGCACATTGTTTCAGTTGCCAGGGAGATTTAATAGTACAAATATCACAACTACAATACAGAAGGAGACCAGATGTCACCCCAGGTACCTCCCATTTGTCCCCAGGAGACTGGCTGAGGCATGCAGGGAGGGACAGAGAGCCAGACGGTGCTCGTGGCTTGAAGTCGATAATTTCTACAGGGTTGGAAAGCAATTACTCAGGACCGGTCCCCGGGGAGAGTGCTGACAAGGCAGGCTTGTTCTCTGCATTCATCTCTACAAGGTGTAATCATTAAGCCAGCAGAATCTTCGCATCCGCCTGATGGCTGCACAAAGAACCAGCATGGACCCTGTTGGCTCGTTCATCACCTCCGTGTCACCTACGCAGACTAGTAATTACTTAGGGAATTTGTGGCATTTACATGTGACAACGATTTTTGCTGCATGAATACCACAGAGACCTAGAGGACAGCAGGCAGCTGAAAGCCTGTTGGAAGCCAGCAAGTCTCAGGTCTTGAGGTGTAGGTTGACATTGGCCTTGTGAAGGAGTTGCAATGTCTTCATTGGGAAGGGAATGAATGTATGAGGGCAGTTCAATACATTTGTGGATGGATTGTGAATTCTGTGCATTCAAATAATCTAAATGGGACCCATGGAAAATACATATTATAAAAAAATCCATGTACGGTTTTCAGAAGTTTTCCATGAGATATAAGCTTGCCATGCAATTCCAGCTTTCCACAGACATTTTGAAGTTCTGTGACATGTTCTGGACTGGCCGAGTTGATGTAGTTAGCAGCAGCTTATTCAATGTCCATGAGGACGTTCCTGTTGGAGGTACAACATGGATCATGTTCCTCTCCCCTATCTGCTTGGGCTAGTTGCTGGAGACTCAACAGCCAAGCAAACTTCGCACCAGTACATTGGAAGTTCTTGGCAGATCTTTGCATTCCCATCCAGAGACCTCTATAAACTGAAACGGGGTTCTGGTTACCCAGCCTCCTCTCCTTTATGAGCTACAAAAAAGGAGGAGTGGCCATTACAGGATCTGGAACTCTTGACATGGGATGCTGGCAGAGAAAGAAAATGTATTCTCTGAAGTTGAGTTCCCTAAAAGCAGAGCTTGAACTGGGGATTGTCTTGTGAGTGACTTATTGAAGAAGTGCTCTTAGAATAGAGCATGTGAGCAGAGCAGAATAGAGTTTGGCTGGAAGTTCCATATGGGTTGGAGGGAAATATATAACCTTTCTGTCTGGCCCCACGGGGAGTGTGAATCATACCACCCAGTGGTCCTGCAGCTAGGCCACAAGACCAGACGTTGATACTCCTGGTGGACCTGCAGCTAGGCCACTCCTGCAGCTAGGAGTACCGGACATTGGTACTCCTGTCCAGTCGGCCACCAGCAGCTTCTCACTCCTGGGGATGTGTACATAACCTGTCAGGCAGCTCCAACCAAGCTGTACTCTTGAGCAGGTGTGGTTGTTGGTAGCCTACACCTGCAGCATTTTGGGGATGAATGTAACAGCCCACAGTAGAGTACCTGCGTGTGGCGGTGAAGTAGCAATTACAGTTCCTCATTTGGCTTTTCTTCCTCTGGCCCCTGGCACTCTGCCTCCGGTAAGTACTCTTGTAAAACCATAACACCACTCTCTGAAAATATCTGCGTGTTTATGGGTATGCTCATTTTGTATGTTTGGTCTGTTCTCCAACAGATCCTATATGCTTTGCATCACATTAGTATTGCACCGCCAGTTTCTAAATCTAATATTGTCTGGTGAATAGTAGTTCCCCATAACCTCCACTGAATGAGTGAATGAGTGGGGATAGAATGACCTGTGATATTTGGAAATCTGCATAGGCCAACCACACTGTGATTGGGGCTCCATCTAGCTCATTTGCTTTCATCAGTTCCTGTCTTCTGCCTTGCAACACTTTTCACAGATACCCTCTGATCCCCTCTTCAAAAGGCAGAACTTGAGGTACTACCCCAGGTACCAAGAATGTGTGAGTTTGCTCCTGGATAAGTCTTTAGCCATTGATTGGAGCCCTTTCCTCCAAGCCTGAAAACACTGCAGACTAATTTATGCTTTGGAGTTTCCACCAGAACCAAGCTGAATCCAGAGCATTGCCTGAGACCGTGACTTGCTTTGACTTCTTTTTTCTCTCCTCTCTGTGTCTGCCTCTCATGTGTCTCCCATGAGCATTGTATTGCTACGTCATAGGGTTGTGTACCTGCATCTCAGGGTCTGCTTTTGGACAGTCATATCTTTCTTGCACCATCTCATAAATCCACAATAAAGACATTTGGGAAATAGCTAAAAAAAAAAGAGAGAGAGAAATCACTAGTGTGCCTGTGGCTTTTGCTGTCAAAGAATGTGTTTCTTGGAGACCACTGAAGGCTTTCCTGGAGAAGGAGCTTAGGACTCAAGGCTGTAGCTGAGATTGTTTGATCCCGTGCAGCCTGCCAAGCTTGGCTTGGAACACTTGGCATGCGTTGTGTCAGTGGTCTCTCGGGCTTTGATGTCCACAAAAGTCCCAGGGGGGCCCTTGCTGAACTGCAGTCTCTCTGTCAGTGATTCTGATGAGGGGGTTTTCTACTCAGGACCCCTGGCAGTGCTGATTCTCTTATGTCTAGAGCACATTGTAAGTGGCTTATTCATAACAGCTCTCTGATAGGCAGGCAGGAACGATTTTCCATTTTGCCAACGAGAGAAGGGAGGCATGGAGGAATTGAATACTTTTCTCAATGTTGCACAGTTGGTAAGAGGTGGTGAGCCAGGATTTGAACTCTGTCAGCCTATTTACCAAGTGATGTCATCTGCAGGGCTCTGATGTGTCTTGAAGAGTGAAGCCATTCATGAGGTGGTCCAGGGCAGTAACTGAAGACCATGTTCCTGCGTGGCTCATCACTGAACAGCCTCATGGCACCATCCCAGCGCATGTATGCAGATTTGTTGAGCTACCCTGTGTCAGCTCCCAGTGGCTCCAAACCAATAGGTTGCATTTTGATGGTGTTTCCTGATGGCTTCAGAGTAACTAATGAGTGAGTGCTGGGGCCTAATAGAGCTGAATGACAGCGATTATAATTTCACAAAACTTGCTTGATCTGTCTTTTATGATATTTCAACACATGATATAAAATAGCAGGCACCTGGAGCTTTATAACCTGATTGGCTTCCATGGATTTCTCCGCTTCCCTGGGTCTAATTTTTACTGTGCACCCTACGATGGTGCAAGAGGCCTCTTAAAAGCTGTTGGAAGACAATGTTTTCACAGTTTATGAAAAATTAAAGCAGAGATTTTATTTGGTAGTTAAATAGAAATGGATTTTTGTTGTTGCGGTCCAGACAGAAAAGAGGGACACTGACCCTGGATCTCAACAGGAGACATGGGTTACTCTGCCTTCACCCGAGTTCTCCCCAGAGCAGACCAGCAAGAATTTCAGTGCTAGTAGTTGTCCTGAAGGGTGAGTGCCAGGCAATTCTGCCAGGATCGAGCAAGTGGGAGAGACAGGACCAAGTCACCTAGTGGTGCATTATCAGCCAGTTCCCACTCTGGGCAGCTGGTGCTCATTCCCTGGCATTCTCTGGGAGGTGCTACAGGTCTTAGAGTTATCCCAACAAAGAACCAATCAGCTACCAGGTCAGCATTCGTGGTCCAACCCTATCTGCCCTCAGCATTTCTGGGTGTATGCCTAGCTGTCTCCAATGGCCAAAGACAACTTGTAATGTGCGAGATGGAAGGGCTTGCACTAGGAGCGATAGGGCTGGGACTCCATGGCAGTGGTAAATGCCGAGAGCATGTGGGAACGGCACCTACAGCACTGATGGCAAGGGCCAAATGTTAATGTGTGAATCTGACTTTCTACAGTCTACCAGTGACTGCACCCCCACTCCCAAGCCAGATCTCAAGTTTCTTCCTTCTCACCTCTCATGAAGCCCATTATCTAGACTACCTGACATTCAATGAAGGTAGTTGTCCATCTTGTGCTTTATAATAGTCTACCAGATTTAGAAGATGGTAAGTTAAATTATAGCTGTAAATTACAGAAGTATTTATAACTATTGAAGGACAGAGGCAGGATCTAAAGTGTGTTAGGATTTTTGCATCAGTTTATTTACAGTGTTCATTGTCTTGGCTTCAAGTGAACCCTCAGTAACAAAATTTTTTGATGAGATAAAGGAATGCCCAGCCAAACTGAAAATGTGATAGAAGTTTATGTTGCAGTAATTTTTAATGGGTTTAAAATTCAATCTTGAAAATGCAGCATTCAAGGTCAGCGTTTCAGAGGCAAAGGAGGGACACCCGAATGCACCCTATGCAGAAGAGAAAATAAACCCACTCCTTCCGGTGTCGGCTGCCTGCAGGGAACCATGCCCTGGGTCTTCCGCCTGGCACCACTCCCGCTGTCACGCCGCCTCCCAGGCCAAGCTGCTCGGTGTGCACCTGGGGGTCTTGCTCTTTCCTGAGGCTTGGAAAAACAACACAGAAGCAGCATGGCTGCTGAGGGTGGGCTCAGGTTTCTGGCCAGGCTGTGCCCTCCAGCTTTGTGGTTCCTAGCAGGAAGCGGCACACCGGAGTCCAGGAGCAGTTATTGATTCATTTGTTGCTTTTAACCATTTCGGTAGAAATCTCATCAGTCAGTCAGCATGGCAGACTAAGCAGACGCTTTCGAGCTCTAGCTTTGATGTAACGTTTGAGCCTTAGAAATGTGAGCTTGTCCTTATGTGCTGTTACACAATTCAGCCACGTATTTCCATTGCCTTTTTTTTTTTGTTTACTTTTTTAGATAGAACATACATGATTTTATTACAAATCAAAGTTTTTAAAAGATCTTATTTAAAAATGGAAAGTCAGATATACAAAGAGGAGGAGAGACAGAGAGGCACATCTTCTAGCTCTTGGTTCACTCCTTAAGCAGCTGCAGTGGCCAGAGTTGTGCTGATCTGAAGCCAGCAGCCAGAAGCCTCTTCTGGGTCTCCCACATGGGCGCCGGGTCCCACGGCTTAGGTCATCCTTGACTGCTTTCCCAGGTCACAAGCAGGGAGCTGGATGAGAAGTGGTGCCACCGGGGCACAAATCAGTGCCCATATGGCGATCTTGGTACAATCAAGGCGAGAACTTTAGCCACTAGGCTGCTGCAGGGGCGGGGCGGAGTTTTTAAAAACAAAGGATACAACATTGTATAAATCCAAAGCTTACTTTTGATACTAACACCTACAAGTTTGTTTGTAGTGTCCATACCCCAGGCAAGAAATTAAACCAGAGAGAGAGAGAGAAAGGGATGGGGGATTTTACCACTGGTCACTCTGCAAATGCCTGCAATGGCTAGAGCTGAGCTGTGAACTCCACCCAGGCACCCCACGTGGCTGGCAGGAACCCACACCTGCTGCCTCCTGGGCTCTGCGTTAGCAGGAAGCTGCAGGGAGGAGCCAGAGGCAGGTGCTAAATAGGGCTGCTCTGATGTGACAAACAGTTGTCTTAGACACTATGCCAAACACCGGTTGTTTGGTTCTGATGTGATTAACAAATCATGCTCACCTCATGCCAGGCAGTATTTTAAACACTTTGGCAAGTGAAACTCATCTAACCTTCCTATCTTTGCAATGCAATAGGAGCTTGTTTTTACTCAAATTTTATAGATCTGGAAATGGAAACAATGAGATGTCATCATGGTCAGTAATGTGCAAATAGTATTGCAGTTGAAGAAATATGTCTATCAGGGTATTTTAAAATTATGCATGGCAATTGAGAAGTTTATTTTGTGTATATAAATTGCATGTATAACGTTTCTATAACACATGTTTTCCACGAGCTTTTTGAAGCACTCTGAAGTTTGTTCATTTTGGTTATTTAATTCTTAATCTTTCTGCCTCTCCCTGCCAGGAGACTTGGAGGATAACTTCCTGTACGTATGAAAGACTCTCTCTGTTCTCTAGATTCTTACAGTGTTGCCCTAGCTCTGTTATAATGAGGGGCAGATTGCAAAGTTCCTACAGAAGGAGTGTACGCTATTAAGTCAAACCATGTATTTGCCATAACATGAAAAGTACTTTTGCATATTTCCACAATACTGCTAACACTTAATGTGTAGTGAAGTCTAAAGATGCTGATGTTTTATAACCACAGGGGTTGACTGAGGAAAGAAATTTCCCGAATCGGCCAACTTTTTAAGATAACCATCAAATTCCTGGTGGCGGACTGGGGTCCGTTTGAATGAATCAAAAGGTTTTTGCTTCCCTGTAGAATTGATTCCTCTCCATGTTCACATCAGGGTTCTTTAACTTTAAGGCAGGATACGGATTTATTTATTTCCCGGAGACTGTAAAACTCTTACTGTAGTGTTAATGCTGTAGCAGTAGTGATTTTTTTTTTAGACAATACTGTCCAAGTGTGAAAGTCTCTCAGTAATCAGAAAATGTGTGAATCTTACCTGTTCTTGACTATCTCACTGACTCAGTTTGAGAAATGTCCTTGAACCCCAGTTTCTGTAGAAGTCAGCAGCACGATAATCTGTACACCTGTTATCAAATCATTCCTTAAAGGATGTTGTCAGTGTAAGATATTCTTGTGATTATAGAGTCTAATACAGCATGCAGTAGTGTCCCGGATAATACCACCATTATGACATAACCAAAAAAGGGCCCCGTTCCATTACTTGCAAGTTTGTTATCTTAATTAAACTACTCAACTTCCTAGATCTTCAGTATCCTGAATTGCAAAGTGAGGTCAATATTACTTTTGTCATAGTATGATTGTGAACAGTTAATATGTACAAAACTCCAGAACAATGTACGTGATGTTTGTCTGCTATCACTTTTCAATCCCAGAACCTTACACATAGCAGGTGATTTAAAGGATTGGATACATGTGTGAGATGTCTGTCAACAGCCACAATATGGAAGGGCTTTTTACGTTAAAATGGGATCTTTAGGCTGCTATTATAGGTCCAGAGACACACTGTGTGTTTATAGTTTGAGTAGGTTTGTATGCCATCATGGTCATTAATGTCACCACTGATGTTATCAGAAAAATCATCAAGTATCAAGAAGCGTTCTGTTTCCTGGTGGTGGGTACAGGTTCTCCAAACTTCTATTATTTTCTGGAGGATTTAATTTTATTGCTGGTGACATATATACTGTTATTTACATTCAAGAGACAAACTCGCTTCATTCATTTTCAAGGAAGTATCTGACAGGTATCCAAGTGTGAATAGCCCTGGTTTTCTTGTCAGTTACTCTCTCAGGTCAGTGTGGTGTTGAATGGGGGGAATGACGAGCTCAAGCTCAAACTAAGTCTCCCCAAGTGTGCAGAGCATTGTAGGTGTGTTTTATACATTCCTCCCACTTTGCCGCAGGAATGTTCCAAAGCATCTTTTTAAAGAGCCAGCATTTAATATGATGGAAACTCTTACTCCTTTAAGACGGATGCCCTTTAGTTGCTGCTGTTGTTGTTAATATTGAGTGTGTAACAGGGAGCAATGCAGTGGCATCTGCTGCACTAGTACCTTTACTGCCGTTGTCATGGTGCACGTGGGAATGCCAGCAGTTTTAGCCAATATTGTCACCCTGTCCCACGCCAGTGTTACCACAGGGACATGGGCAAGCAGGGCCAAGTATGACTGTGACATCGTTTTGATCTTTTGGCCATTCTGAAAGTGTCCTGGTGAAATTCAGAGACCTGCAGGCCATTTTCTGAGAATCCATGACCCCTGAGAAAGGCCCCATAACTAAGGCAGGACTACTGTTCATGACTGAGTATGAGAATGGGAGCCCAGCCCCAGGAAGGCTTTGTGTCCATTCTAAGAAAATAGGGAGGCAAGAATGCCAACTGCAGGGAAGGTCTGACATTGGAAAAATACATTTGCTGCGAGACAGTTGAGTTCCATCTGGGGATATGAGTCAACCAGTGGATTTCCTACTTGAGTCACTCAGCTAGGGACGGTTTGTACCAGAAAGGGTCTGACCACAGCTTTCTCATGCTACAAACATTTTCTTTCATTTGGAAGTCTTTTTCATAGTGAAAGTGTAAGCTGCACTGGGGAGTGGCCTAAAGTATACATTTAGAAAAAAAAATATTTTTAGAATGTCACACAAATCAAGACATTGGCAAAGTGTCATGGTTTAGGAAAGATGACAGTTTCCCTCCTGTTTCCCTACAATGACATGTTTTTCTTCTACCCTTTATCCCTAGCCCAGGCAATGTCCACAGGCATTCTAACCTTTATAGTAATGAGCGAAATGTAAACTAATACCACAGCCAAATGTAAACACGGTAGGCTCCAAAAAATTTAAAAGCCAGACAATGCTAAAGGATAAAGAGATGTGGTCTGTCCGAAGTGCTGCACTCTGCTCTGTGGGAAATTGAACTGGCATCTCCATTTGGATAACAGGTTCACAGTGTTCTGTGAAATCCAACATTCTATTCATTGCAACCCAGAAAGAATACAGTTGCAAGTATATCCATGGCTAAAGCTCTAATAAAAATGTTTGAATAAAATTGCACAAGAAAGTTGCTCATGCGCTCATAATGGCAGAAAGATGGGTGGGAACTACTCAAAGCATAAGAACTAGGAAGTTCATCGTGATACAGAACTTTATTAAAAGCGAATGGACTGTGGTATATAGTAACATCTTGAAATATTAAAAATACAAGATTAAAGAAAAACCTTCAGATGCACGGTGTACAGTATGATATAGGATCACAAAGGCTAAAGCAGTTATGGTAAATGCACTTTGCATGATCCATTTGTTGTGACAACGACCCTAATATGAGATTTTGTTGGAAGCAATGGGATAAGGGACATTGGGACCTCCTCTGTACTACTAACTCATATTTTTTGTTTTACTCACTTAAAGCTATTCTGAAATAAAATGTTAGAAATAAAATACAGTTAATAGATATACACTTATTTTATAAAGCTACAAGAAATAAGTGTTTTCTCCTAGTACGTGTATAGACAGAAGATGTGTTAGCTCACTGTAACTTTCTAATTGTGGAAGAGTGAGCAATAAGTTTTCACTTGACTGTAATGACATACAGAAATATATGTCTGTATTTTTATGCACTGTTGCATTTATGACAAAAATATTAAAATCTGATAGAAGGAAAATGATTCCTTTTCCGTCTTCAGGTGGGAGTAACCTTTGTGTTTGCTGTGTTATCGGAGTCCACCTGCATGTCTTTTGATGAATTAAGACAGCTTCTAGGGCAAAAGCCTCATGGAAGTAAACTTCGGTTCTTAACCTTACGAAGAAATTGCTAGAGTATGTTATGCACCAAGTGCATCTACATTGAGTTAACGCATTAAAATGAATGAATAAATGTAATCTACTCTGAGGATTACTCTATAACCAAAATGATTCACTGTTTTATTTTACATTTTTGACTTAAGAATATTACCTGTGCTGTGTGATTTAGTTGGTATATCTATTTAGATATAAAATCTTCAGTAATTTTTCATAGACTTTGAGGTACAGATTGTGAAATGTACTAGCGAGGAGGAATTCTTTCAACATTGTTATGGATTTTCTTTGGGTGGCAGAGCCAAGGCAGACGTGGAAAGAGGGTCTGTTTGCTGATTTGCTCCCCACATGCCTGTAATACCTGAAGTTATGTGGGGGCCAACACTTGGATTCAGGAATTCGATTCTGGTTCCCCACATCGGGGCTGAGCTTCCATTAGATGACGCATCACGGTGTGCCTCATAGCATCTGCATTAGTGGGAATCTGGGAGCAGGAACTTAGCCAGGCATTGAATCCAGGCATTCTGGAATCTGAAGGACGTCTGTTTCTGTATTTGGTTAGAAATGTTGTTCAGCCTAATAGGACAATGAATAACCTTCACATTTTTTTTTCAGTAGAAAACTTGCTGAATCAGATGTCACTAAGGGCATTGCATGAATGTGCCTCAATCAAATAATACAAGAGATTGACAATCATACTAAGACATGCCCTGCAATTCTCTTCCTGTTAAGACCAGATGTCAGAGTGATTTTACATTTTGAAAACAAATATGTGGTATCCTGTCAGTATCTAGTCATTGAAGGTGTCAACTGAATTACATCACGACCACCTGAAACTTGAAGGTTTGCTTAGTGCTCAGTTACATCTTGATGGTGTGTGTATTTCCACCCATCCAACCTCTAAAATTATCTGGAGTCAATTCAGTGGTCTGAACTGAGTGTGTTTTTTAGGGAATGATACAGAATGTGAGTTTTTTCCAAGCTGTGTCCTGTGTCTCTTAGTTTCTTTTCTTTTCTTTCTTTCTTTCTTTTTGTAAGATTTACTTGTTTGAAAGAGAGAGAGAGAGATTGATTCCATCTCGACTCATTCCCTAGATGGCTGCCGCATGCTGGGCTGGCATAGGGCAGGCCAGTAGCCCTAGCCGTGTCTCCCAGGAGTGATAGGGGCCCAGTAAGCAGTACATGTTTATTTTACTGCTTTTCCAGACCGTGACCAAGGAGCTGGATCGGAAGTGTAGCCGCTGAGATGTTAATTGGTGCCCATACAGGATTCGAGCATCTCAAGTGATGGCTTTACCTGCCATACCATCCCACCGGCCCTGTTCATCTTCAAAATAGTCTGGAATAGTGGGAGCAAGCATGCACTGTTTTGTCGAGCTGAGGCTGCTGCACCAACTTGTTAGTCTAGGGAGGGTCGTACAGGTGCCTTTTCCCATTAGCTTTGCAATTGTGAACGGTTGTCTTGAAGTGAGGAGGAAATCTAATCTGACCAGAGAGTTCAGACAGGCCAAGAAGTGTGCATACAGTCATTTCCTACTGAATTAAATCTCCTTGTCTTACATTCCATTCTCTGAATGTTTGGTGATGTTGGCTGTAGTTATGCCCGGCTTCTATCAACCCACTATCCCACTGACATCACAAGGTGTAAATGTAGTTTCGAGAATTGCTGGAGATACTACATAAAGCAGAGTTGATCTCAAGACAACTTAAGCAAAGGCACAAGGGTTTTCACATGATATTGCTTTATTTAGCAATTGTGTCCATATGATGAGACTATATTTTATAAGTATTTTTATTGAACATGAGAGATTTTAAAAATTCATGTTCAAACAGTATAATTGTGATTCAGATATAGCCTTACTTTATTACCGTATCACCTTTTCTGTTGCTTTAAAAGAAGTTCCAGGGACTCTATGTGCGTGCATATCTGCATTGATAAGTGTATGTGTATATACATACATTATATATGCATACTTGAGGATAAGTGAAAAATTTATGATCAACTGAAAGAAAAAAGTAAATGGCAACTTTGTATTTTGGTGCAGAGTCACTGAAGTTCATTCATTTAAGGATCTTTAAAATATGATTTTTCAGGCCCGACATGGGGGTCTTTAGGAGATGTTCTTGCTTTGCATGCACTGGGATCCCATATGGTCGCTGGTTCTAATCCCAGAAGCTCCACCTCCCATCCAGCTCCCTGCTTGTGGCATGGGAGGGCCATTGAGGATGGCCTGAAGCCTTGAGACCCTGCACCCACTTGGGAGACCCAGAAGAGGTTCCTGGCTCCTGGCTTTGGATTGGCTCAGTTCTGGCCAATTGTGGTCACTTGGGGAGTGAATCATCATTCAGAAGATGTGCCTCTCTGTCTCTATTCCTCTCTGTATGTCTGACTTTCCAATAAAAACAAATAAATCATTATTAAAAGTAAAATAAATATGGTTGTGAGTTTATATGATAAAAAATGGGCATGGACTTCAAAATTTTTGTGCCAAATTAAATTTATATTTTAACTTTATTTTCCATGTATTTTTTTGAGTAGCCTCATAGACAACAGTATGGTTATATATATTCATATGTCAGCATGTTACATATGTTTCTGTGATGTATAGCTGTACATTCAGATATTTTTTATATGTTTCTATCTGTATCTATATAGATATGGATATGTAGAAAATTGAGATAGCCATGCTATGCAACAGTACCATGTGATTTTGCTGTTTCTGTTAAACGCTATCAACCTTTCTGCTTTCTCCAGGAAAAATTGAATTTGCAGTCTGAAGCAGGTGATTAGTCATTTTAATAGCAGTAATGTTCAGTAACCACAGCGTAGTTGAATACATTGGCATCCAAAATAATTGATAGAAAAGTAGAATAGGAAAAGCCACTAAACAGCATGGTCCATTTAGCTGTTGATGGATACAAAATTGGAGCAAGAAGTGGAGAAAATGGGGAAAAACAATTGAATGCCAAGTAATAATGGTAACTGTGAAGGAACAGCTGAAGGCAGATACTACTGACTGGCCAAAGAAGACTTTGTTGGGATTCTAAGTGTGTTGGGATCATTAGTGCACAATCATTGGGAAATAGTTAAGCGGTGAGGAGTAGGAAGCACTGTTAGAAATAAAAGCACAATGTTTTCAGGAAGCTTTGTGGCAGTTTTGTCGGAAGGAGCTATTGATTTCAGTAAACTCTTCCTGCATAACACGAGGACCTTGGTGGGGATGTTTTCAGACATAACCCTTAGTATTCATTTGCTGTTTTACTTGATACCAAAACCTTCCAATGGATGGTTTTACTTCTTACTTACTGCTTAAATAGCAGTTCCACTAAATGCTTATGTGCAAGCATGGGATGAAGCAGGGATTTGAATTGTTGTTGTACAACTCAAAACCTAGTAGAATAAAGAGTTGACACTGTCATCTTATGAGTGTCTGTGACTATGGATGCTGAAAGAAACACATACACACACACACATATTTTGTTGCTCTTTATGTTGCTCCTTATCTTAGAAATGTTATCTTGATCATATGTCTAAAATCCTTTAAGGGCAATGTACCAAAAACATCAGTTATTCATTGACTGAGAAAAGTGTTCCATTAGGAAGTGAAATCTGGGTTACTTCTCTCTTAACATCAAGTGAGCCATGCTGGGCTAGTGGTTCATTATTCATTGAAGGATTTAAACATTGTTTTGTTTTTACTTTTTGATTGTGTAATTTTAAATTAATGACATGTAAAATCTCCTTTGTTATCGAAGTATTTATTTAATACTCCTGTTTTCAAGGCTCTGATGGGATCCCACACCAGAAGGGAATTTAAAGGCAATGGGGCATCCAAAACATAGACAAACAGATCTGTGGGGCATGAGTTATGCTAATAGGAAAACCTACCTAGGTGCCAATTTAACTGTAAACATGTTCCTTAGGACTCTAGATGGATGGGTGGAGAAATGAGATTCATTTAATCATTTACGCATTTTTCATTGATGAAGCAGAAAAATGGAGCCTACAGATTGCCTGAGCTGCTCTGCAGGAAATGCTCCCTTACCTTGGCAGCGTGCCCTTGCCTGTAGTGTCCTTCCGTTGCTCTTATCTGAAACTTCTCTGCTCTTCAGGATGTCTCCAGGTCTTTTCTGATGGAAATCAAGTCTTGGGTCCGATAATCTGACCAACAAATCAAGGGCAACAAATGCCAAGCTGTCTCATACTTACATACTTATATCTTCAAAGAATGTCTTGGCGGTAAAATTTGTACTCATTATGGATTTCGACACACCAAACACACACACACACACACACACACACACTCATACACCCAAGTGTACACAGCATACTTTAGAGTCAGATTGTCCTTTTTTTAAAAAAAAGATTTATTTCTATTTACCAGAAGGGCAGATTTGGCAGAAGGAAGGAGGTAGAGAGAGATATTCCATTTGCCCAAATTGCTGTAGCAACCAGAGCTGGAATGATCCAAAGCCAGCAGCCAGGAACTTCTACCCCATCTCCCACACAGGTGCAGGATCCCAAGATCATCCTCTGTTGCTTGCCCAGGCCACAAGAAGGGAGCTGGAGGGGAAGTGGGGCAGCTGGGACACAGAAAAACATTCATCTGGAATATTGGTGCTGTGGGTGGAGGATTAGCCAACTGTGCACCACCCTGCACCCCTTGCCCCTTGCATCCTCAGTGAGCACTGTGGCTCATAGTTGCCCATTCTGAGTATTTAGTAGTCATTTTTGGCTATTTCTTAAAATCTTATTTTCAATCACCATGTTTTGTTGATGTTACACTTGAACTGTGCTAAGAATCCATTTACTGTGTTCATTTTCACTTTATCTCAATGGCCAAGGAATTCCTCCTACTGTTTGACTCTTCTTTAGTGCTCAACTTTAACACTGCCTTATTAGTCTGCCGTCTCCTGCCATCGTGATAGTGTTCAACAACCACAAAATCTCAATGTGACACACAAAAATGGGACATTCTTTTCTTGCTCAGACATTTGGTGTTCGCTTTGACAAGGCTGGTCTTGGTTCAGCTCACTGGTATCTGAGGGCCAGGAAACCATGATCAGATGTGACATGGCTTCAGCTGGAAAGCTGGGCAAGCTCACCGCCTCATCATGCAGCAGGTGCTGGAAATGTTCCCTGGGGATGGTCAGGAGATGGGAGCACAAGGAAAGACACCCTGGCTCCCGTCCGTGTCACAGTCTGACCCAGCCCCTAGTCCCCTAGTGTCCCATGGCCAATCCACATGGCCAGCCCAGCCACAACTTTTGAAGATGTACTCATTTATTCATGTGAAATGTGCGCGCGCACACACACACACACACACACACATACACACACACGCACACACACACAAGAATGAGAAAGAATCTTTCTTTGGGTGGTTTACCCACCAATGGCTGAAATACAGCCAGGCCAGGAGTCCAGCACGCCATGTGGATGAGATGAATCACCGAGACTTAGGTATTGGAGATGTCTTCTCGGCTTCCACTGTATGTTAGCAGGAAAGTTTATTGGAAGTGGAGCAGCCAGGATTCAAGCCGGAACTTTGCTATTGGATGGTCCAAGTGGCAGCTTGACCCACAGACTGTATTCTTTAGCTTAGGATAAATGTGTGTGTGGGGGGGGTGGATTACCTTATGCTTTCTGAGTGAATATCTGCTAATTCCTTGATTGAGTGACACGTGGAAGAATAGGAACCGAGGTCATTAGTCACCAGTCGGCCTTTGCGGATTAGAAAATGACTCGCTGCCCATTTGTGTACTCTCACGGCTGCCTTTCTGTTAAATACTGCATGTTTCGCTTGGTAAAAAGTGGGATTGTTTTTAAGCCCTCTGTACTTGCCAGAATCAGGGACTGTGCTAAAGGAGCTCCCTTTTGTTTAGTCCTTTGCAGAGATAAAGTTACAAGGTCTAGCTCCTTGCGAATGCCTCTTCCGTATGTATCTGCTATGCACGATACACAAGAATTGACGGTGGACGTTTCTCTCGGCTCTGCTGTTTGCTCCCCATGACCCCAGACATGGGTTCTGTTTATTTCTGTTGGATAGAGAAAAACTTCAATCAAAATTTAGTCTGTCCATCCCAAGGTCTCTGATATGAGGGCTCCTTCTGAGAGTTGCCCTGAGGCTGTGATGTTGTTGCCCTGGTCCAGGGTCTGGGGCGGAAGTCAGGGCAGCAGTGTTGTCTGACACATGGCTTCCTGCCTCCTCCTCATCAGACACTGGCCTGGAATTACGGGTCCTGTTCAGAGGAGAGAGAGAAACTCCGCACACTCCTGGCAAGTCAGCTGTCCCTTCGAGGGATGTCACGTTCGGCAGCGTATACCCTGATAATGTCATGCCCCACGCTATCATCTTCCATGTAAAGGTCACAATTGCGAGTAAAATTTCCTTGCAGTGCCAGGAAAATAGGTCCCTTTTAAAGAGCTGGGTTTGGCAGCTCGCAAATAGTCAAATCATTTGTTCTCTGCTGTGAAAGATTTTCAGAAATATTGAATCCTAGGAATTGCTGAGAGCTCTGTAATACTTTTTTTAAAACCAAATAATGAACAGAAGCACCGTTAGTATGACTACGTCCCACTGTGTGAATTCAAAGAGGAGAATTTGCATCTGTTGAGGGAAAATGCTGTCAGAAGGTGGTGAAGAGAGTTCCTACCTGGGCCTGGAGCAGAAGCCTAATGGCTAACGTCCTCACTTTGGATGTGCTGGGATCCCATATGGGTGCTGGTTCTAGTCCCAGTGGTCCTGCTTCCTATGCAGCCTCCTGTTTGTGGCCTGGGAAGGCAGTCAAGGATGGCCCAAAGCCTTGCGACCCTGCACCTGTGTGGGAGACCTGGAAGAAGCTCCTGTTTTCTGATTGGCTCAGTTCTGACCCCTCTGGCCACATGGGGAGTGAAGCAGTGGACAGAAGATCTTGATGTCTCTCCTTCTTTGTATATCTGCCTTTCCAATAAAACAAATAAATCTATATTCTATAACTATTGGGAAGATTAAAAAATTAAGTAAGTGTAATAAATCTTGAATAATAGTGCTTGGTGGCCATTAAGAACTCAGAGGGACCTAGGATGATGGCTCAGTATCTAAATCCTCACATTGCACACCCTGAATTCCCACCTGCTCGTGTCCTGGCTATTCCACTTCCCATTCATCTCCCTTCTTATGACTTGGGAAAGCAGTTGAAGATGGCCCAAACACCTTGGGACACTGCATGCACATGGGAGACCCAGAAGCTCCTGGCTTCGGATTGGCTCGGCTCTGGCTATTCTGACTACTTGGGGAATGAACCATTGCATGGAATATCTTTCTCTTTCTCTCTCCTTCTCTCTGTAAATCTTCCTTTCCAATGAAAATGAATCAATTTTTAAAAATAGAGAGAGAAAAGAAACCAGAGAAGACCAACCGTAACCCTATAAAACCTTTGTTACAGAAGACCAACCGTAACCCTGTAACCTTTTGTTATAGCAAAGCAAATGAAGCCTCAGGCAGCAGTGACGTCACCCCTGTATGGGCTGGGGTGCACTTCAGTTGGAGCTCCCCAGCATTGTACCCTGGAAAGGAGCAGAGGGCAGCCCATGCTCCTGGTCCCCTACACCCACCCGGGAGATCCAGAAGAAATTCCAAGCTCCTGGCTTTGGTCTGGCACAGCCCCAGCCATTGTGGCCAAATATTTGGAAAGCAAACCAGTGGATAGAAGATTCTCTTGTGTTTGTCCTCTTCTGTCTTACACTTGAGCCTAAAAACAAAAACAAAACCTTTTAAAAAAAATCTTAAAAAAAAGTAAAAGATGAAATTCAATGCAAAATGTGTTTTCATAATATGAATGTTTCTTCTTTTTCTTCTCGCCATTGCTGCCATTTGAGGGGTCGGCGGTGGCTCTGGTTCTTCTTCATCTTCCCCCTCCTCCTCCTCCTCCTCTTCTTCTTTTTCCTTTTTTTCTGTTTCCTGTTTTTACTCCCCATAGCCTTTAACCTATAGCTTTGGTTGCATTTGAACAATTACTTACTTGTCAAGAAAAGTAATGAGTGTTCTTCCTTCCTTCTATAGCCAAATGCATGCCAACTCTCTAATTTGGAGAACAACTCCCATTTCATCCTAGCACCTGCAGATGCCATGACAGCCATTCAAGACCCTAGCCACCTGCTATGGCCCAAATATGTGGCAGATTTAAAACAGGCTTAGTTAGGCCAAATTAGCCTTTGGATTATACTTTATCTAATGTGAGGAGCTGTGTTGTTCTTTACTTACTTAGAACTTCAGCTTTCAATTAGGAGTTTAATAGCAAGGCGTCAGTGTCTTCTCGCTGCGTGCTCAGAATGGACCTATCTAAGTTTTCCCTGCTGACGTTAAGGACCATGCTAATCACAGCTGCTTTTCCGAACTGCAACTTGCATACTTCAAGATCTCTCAATTTTTGATGTTTTAATTTTAGTTTTTATTAACACACTCCATTCATATGCATAGCATATCACAAGATAAGAATCTTAATCTTCTTTTTTGAGTAAAAGCAAGGGTCCTTTTATTCCATAGAATAATTTCATTCATCAAATATTATGCCACCCATATAGCATTGGACATTGAGATGGAAACTGGAAGATAATTACATATAGTCTAAGTAGAACAAGATTTAACATGAAATAGTTAAGTTGCAAGCAATTCTATCCACTATATAATTTTACCCGTTTTCTGTGCTTGGTGAACTTGGAGAAAGTGGTGGTTTCTATGAGGAGAAGGAACAACAGCCCGGAGTGGCATTTGCTTGCCAAGGTAGATTGATTCCTCCTGAAGTATCCTGTGTGTGTCCCTGGAATAGTTGGTCTGCTTGCTGGCACAGCTCCTGGAAACCCAACAAGAGTGCCTGGGATGAGCCAGAGTTTCCTTTGCCCCCCTTTGTTTGTCTGCTCTGTGTAGAGCTCTGGAGTTTCCGAGTGAAGGTCATGGTTTTATCTTCCTAATTGTTTAGTCTCAGGGTCACACTTGCCATTAGAGCAAGGGTTGCCAGTAATTCTTAGCACTTTCAGAAGAGCCAAACTTGACCCTCATGTGTAGACAGAATCAAGAAGAGTGCTGCAGAGATAGGTACAGACTTGTTAAAGTGTTTGAATGAGAAACAAAGGCAGTTCACAGCTAACACATTGTTACCCTCTGTTAAACAGAGAAGGCATTACCTGGAATTGTGCGTTCTACTTAAGTGGCGTTTTACAGTCCATCATGCGCATTGTACATTGCTTTTTCATCAAAGGACAGGCCGATTGTTACATAAAGAGAGTAATTGGAAAATCTCCCAACACTGGAAGTACTCATTTTCCCCCTTTATTTGGCCTTTGATGCTCAGTTCTAGGTACAGTTTTGTTCCCTTAGTAAAATCGCCTGGAACTTCCAGGTGGCTGAAATCCACCCTGGGCATTGTTGCTGCGAGCATTTATAGCACATTGTTCAGGACAGAATAGCTGAGAACAGCAGGGGCCCTTCAGATGTGCCTCATCCAACCCCAGATTGGAGACAACTTTTTTTTTTTTTGGTCATTTCAGAGTTTTCAGCAATAGGATCTGGGATTCAAAGCAAATATCAGCTCCTACTGAACCCAAGCCTTAATTAATTTCCAACAGGAAAAGAGCAATTGCCAATAAGCCATGAATGAAAAGGGAGGAGTGCACCAAGGACCAGGCTCTCATCTCAAATGAATGGCATTTCTTGCTGTTGTCTGAGAAGATTATCTCAGACTAGGAGATGAGCAAGCTCCTGTGACCATGCCCTGCAAGGGGTGAACTGCATGGACAAGCCTGAGGCAGTAGGTCCCCGCCTGGGAAGATGGGAATAGAATCTGCTAAGACTGAAGGCATTGAATCAGGTGCCCCATCACGTAGCAGGCACTGTTTGTGGAGCATCTTTCCACTCACCTGCCCTCATTGTTTTTGATCTTGTGTGGACGCCTCAGTCGGCAGAGGGTTGTTTAAAGTCGGCTGTGGCGCCTGTGATGTGCCGTGGCTGCTTGTGCTGGTGGTGCGTCCAGAGGCTGCTCGCACGCCTCTTGCAGCTGGAGACACACTTCCCATTGAAGCAGTCTATTTCATCTCTCCACAGCTCTGTTGGCTTCCATTTCTTCTCAAAATCAAGCAAAAACAGATTCGCTGGGGACAGTTGATTCCTGAGGGTCAAGCACAATGAATCAAAAGTCTTGTGCTTGATAAGTCTTTGATAAAAGGGAAAAAGAAGTCTCACTCCACTGTGGGCAAAACTTCTCTGCATCCCCGCAAGCCTTCCTTGATGGGTGTGGTTTGTGGGCATGTCCATTGGCTCTGATGCTAGTGCCACTTGTTATTAAAGCAGTGAATGGGTGTTATTGATACAGTGCATGCAGGAGGGCACGCAGTGTTCCAAGTGTAATTTGATGACTGGGAATCCTGTAAGCTTATCCCGTTTTATAAGCAAATGAGGCATAGAGAAGTTTAAGTAACTTGCCCACCTGGGTCTGAATGCAAGCATCACTTTGCAAACCACAACATCCCGATGCTTTTCATGGTTTCCTTCTTTGTCTCTTTCAATCATGCTGGTCCTGAAGACACTCTTTCTGATTTCTCATGGGAAGTTGGCATGTCTGTCTTCTGCCGTGCACTGAATACACATATGCCGGGAACTTTGGCCATGTCCTCCCCGTGAACCCTCTCAGCACCCGGCAAGCATCACTCCTAACTCCTGGAGGGGAATGGGGAGAAATGGGCTTAGAGAGATTCATGATAATATTAAGTGATAGGATCAGGATCTGAGCCCTGCAACTTCTGGGTCAAGACAATGGCATTTCCCTGCTACTAGCTCATCTAAAAGTCTGTTGTTAGATGAGGGGCTGGTAGTTCCCGACAACTACAGTGAATGAATGATTTC